>NC_141691.1:1205410289-1206610289 GCF_964263255.1 Lissotriton vulgaris
GGGGAGCATGGGGACCAGGGGTTCTGGTGCTGGGCACGGTCCAGGCGTGGATGGGCGCAGACGGGGCTTGACTTAGTGCCCCTTCGGTGCGCCCGCTGCGCGGCAGTCCAGCAGCCGCCATATATGGAGAGGTGGGAGGGTGGCGGGCCGCAGGGGATGCAGCGGCAGAAATCTGGACGACGGGGTACAGAGGAAAAAAAGATAAAAGACTGGCACAAAATACAAGGGGCAGAGGAGCAAAAATGGGGCAGAAAATACAATTGGGCACGGAGGAGAGAAACGGTGCACAGGACAAGGGGCAAAGAAGTAAAAACGGGGCACGGGAGACAGCGAGGTACAGAAGAGAAAAAACGGGGCACAAAAGACAAGGGGTGCAGAAGCATAAAATGGGGCACAAAAGAAAAGGGGTACAGAAGCAAAAGCGGGGCACAGAGACAAAGGGGCAGAGTGCGGGTTTAACCAGCAGCAGCGGGCAAGAAACACAGGCGGAGCTGTGTAGTGGGGGAGCGACCTACCTGACAAGGTCAAGGGTCGCATGGATAACAGTGTTGAATGCAGCAGATAAGTCTAGGAGGACCTGGATGCAGGAGTTTAGGAAAATAGATTAAAGTTTAATACATCATTTGACACCAACCAAAATGACAAAAAATAAATCAATAGAACTGAAGTTAACCTTTTTTTATGTGTACAGTGAAAAATAAAGTCTAAAAGATCAAAGCGCCTACTGCAGACATCTAATCACTCAAGACGGGCAAAGTCAAAAGTTATGGCCAGCAGTGGCGGAGCATGGTTAGAAATAAAAAGTGGATTGGGCTCAATCTCGGCTTACCTTTGGAATTTCTGTAGAAATATGTTTGAGAAGGTAAAGTTCATTGGGGCAAGGCAGCCACCAGTGTCCAAGGAGGAAGAGGCATTGTCATCAGGGAGCCGCTGAATGAGGTTGCGATGAAGATTTCTGCACTTCAGGCTTAGTCTCTTTTTGGAAGTTGGAAATCTCAAGCAGGACTAAGCTGCAGTCTGTAGCCAAAGAAGGCTTCATTAGGATGGATACCCCTTTTGCGAGGAGCTGCTGAACAGGATTTGCTGCTTTGTAGAAGAATGTTGCTGGAGCTACAGTGAAGCCAGGCTGAGCGGCGATGCACCTTGGGCAGATGTGTGAGCAGTAGGTCCCGGTCTCCTTTCGGGTTTACTTTTTGGCTAAAAATCTTCTACGTCACAAGTTTTGGGTTTCAGCTATCTGGGTGCATTTTAGCACAACTTTCAAGGGTCTAGGACTGCAGAAGCACAACTTGGAAGGCCAGGACTCACTTAGGCTGAGTCCAGGTGCAGGTGTAAGAGATGGTTGGAGCCTTTCTGTACCTGGGGCTTTGATCAGGAGCCAGCCAACTAGCCCTTGGAGTCACTCTGGTAGCCCTGGATTCAAGCAGAAAAGCAGGTCTCAAGGATCAGGGCAGTCCTCTCAGGGCCTGCTTAAGGCAGCAGGTCAATCCTCTTGGTGCAGCAGAGCACTTCACTGAAGTACACAGCGGACCAAAGGCAGCAAGGCAGTCCTATGGGACTCCTCCACAGGTCCAGGAGTGATCTTAAGTGTGGGACTGAGGATCCTAATTCTATACCTGGTACCAGCTAGGAGGTGGGAGAAACCTCAGAATTTTTACCCCAACAGATGGTGTTGGAATTTCCTTCCACCCTGCCCTGGTCCCATGATATGTGGTGGCACAAAAAGCTAGTGTGAAGTTCCTTGTGTGCATGCTGAGGCAGAAATGTTGTAGTATAAGAAGGGCTGTGCACAGCTCTGCCGCTCCCATCCTGTCAGAATGGTCCATCCTGCCAACAGCCAGTCCCCCTTTTTTGTGATTGTCTGGTAGGAATACACAAAGGCTAAGTATACCTTATCATGTGACCCTTGAAACTGGCTGCAGGCCCTTTCTAAAAGTGGCATTTTGTGAATTGTGACATAGTCTGACTTTACCAATAAAGAGGAGTTTAAATTATGATTCCTTGGACACCAAACATGATGTTACTACCTGCTCCCAAATAATAGTAATCACTTAGTGAATGTAATAAGGTAACTCAGTGTTATCCTTTGAGAGAGAAAGGCCTCACAGTAGTAAAAAACGAATTTGTGAGTTTTTCACTACCGGGACATGTGAAACTTAAAAGTACATATCCAACTTTTTCAATACAATGCACCCTGCCCTCTGGGCTGTTTAGGGTCTACACTAGGGGTGAGTGATATGTGTTAAAAAGGAGTTTGGGGCTTGGCAAAAGCTTTGTTTTGTCAAGTTGAATGACCATTTTAAAAATGTACCCAGGAGTCGATGGCAGGTCTGAGATATGTTTGAAGGGTCTACGTATACGTGTCGCACACAAAGTGCTGCAGGCCCACTAGTAGTATTTGATTTACTGGCCCTGGGTATACGGTATACAACTTTACGGTGGACTTATAAGTAAACTAAATATCTCAATCAGGTTTAATCCAATTTTACCATGTTTAAGGAATGAGCACAAGCACTTTAGCACTAGTTATCCATGGTAAAGTGCTAAGGCCACCAAAAATAAATTCAGCAAAAAGGAAGGGGAGAAAGCAAAAAAATGTGGTGGATGACTACCCGAAGGCAGACAGGTCTAAAGATATCTTCAAACTGGGCCCAGTTTACAGGTACTTGCTCATCAGGCCCCTCAACACTACAGGTCCAATGGCAGAAAAGTCTCGCAGACACAATAAGCACAATCAGATAATCTAGCAACTAGCTGGGCTGACCTTATGTGTTTTAAACAAGGCTCTGAAGAACCGGGTTACTAAACCCAGCGGTGCCAGGGGCACACCCAAATTCTTCGGATTCACCTGTCTTGGTATACAGAGACACGGAATACTTCTGGTGGCGTCAGAGACCAAATTTATTAGCTGCAGCTAGTAACAGTAATCTCAGCAATACAACACGGTGCACATCTTAAGAAACTGTTCAATTTTGTAAGGCAAGACATCCCTTTTTATGCCAAAATTCACAATACGAATACACACCCACGGCGCAAAATTCTAACCAATAAGGTACATTCTCAAACAAAGTATCACAGAGCAAAAACCCTTCAGTTTACATTGCCCCAACTCACAAGTTTATTATTAGGAATGTCCCAAATCCAATCTCCACAAGCCGGACAACGCCATAATTGAAAGCACAATGCATCTAATGAAAGAGAATAGGAAAGGAAACAATGACAGATAGCAAGCAAGATAAAGCATGTGTAAAGAACTTAAAAGTTAACGATGTCCTGAACCTTGATTGACAATCTCAGACAACAATCAACCAAGGAAATTGGCTTAGCGAGGTCAGTTTCAGATGAAGGGGTCAGTTTCTTACAATGCACCTTAAAGTCAAGGAAAAGGCCTAGTTAATAAGTGTATGAACAGCGAAGCCCATGCAACTTTGTTCGTTCGGTTACCTCCATGGGCCCACGGGCCTACGTGATGGCAACACAAAATGGAGGCACAAACAAAATGGAACCCATATTCGAAACAAAGTCTCTGAATACGTTATGAACTCGCTAGCTAACATGACGAATTCACTCCATATTAACCGCACTCACTAAATACGGTACAACATCATCAAAATCGTGATGGAACCATAACCTCACGAGACAAGACAGAATTTCACAGAACCTCAGCTCACTATCTCATGAGGTCACATCATGTCTTCTGTGCTTGAACACAAAGATGGAAGGATGAGGCCGTGCAGCCGTTTTGAAAGAAATTGATCTGTCAGCAATGCAGAAAACAACTCTGTGAGTACACACGTGCTTCAGATAGCACAGCACAAACCAGAGCTTTTGTTGCTTCTAGTCTGCCTTTCCATGCTGTGCTGTATACAATGGGAATGTCAAGTTGTGGAGGTATTATACTAGTTCATGCTCTGTGCAGCCTTTAGAGAGCTATGGGTCAAAACATTTTTGTGGTAGCTAGCCACCCCTAAGCTTGGAGAGGGTCTGGGTGTATTACGTACATTTTCAACAAACTAGCGGGCCCAATGATTAAGCATTGTCTGCTGGGCTTCCCTGTTTGCTCCTCTCTTTTTCTGTTTGGGGAGATCACCGAGGAACAGCAATATCCTTGCATGGACGATCAGCCTCTCCTGTTAGGAGATGAGAGCTGCGCCAGCAAGAAAGTGATGGCGCATGAGGGCAAAAAATAATTGTGGTCACAAAGCCCGCAATTTAGAAAATAACACACTTTAATTAATTTACTTAATCTGCTTGCACCAGTTTTCCAAGCTTTGCTGCTGACCCAAAACCTCTATCATAGAGCGTAGGTAATTTTGAACCAGGAGCCTGAAACTCGGAAATTGGCACTGGGTGAGTACGAATTCTCACGAGTGCAAATTTTTTAACTTTTATGAATTCACAAAGGTTTCAGAATTATGCAAAACTCCGACAGTTGCAAGTTTCTATCAATACTACTGGAAAGCATTTGTGAATATAATTTTTATAAAAGTGAATGTACATGTATATATGAACGTATGCAGAAATCTACAATTGTAAAAGAATTTTCTAACACTTGTTTTTCTTCAAGGGGAACCTACTCCATGGTAAAACCCAACTCCCCACCAATTTTAAACGTGTTCCCTTCACAATTTATTCTGCGAGGGAATATCTCCTGCCCTTTTTCAGGAGTGGAAATGCCCTGGGCGGACCCAGGGCCCTGTTGGGATGGGAAAATGGGTGCAGTGCATAACTGAAGGCCAGTCCTTCCCTTTTGTTATCATCTGGGCATAATCAAAGGCTATTCTAAGTGGCTACTGTGCATCAGGGCATCAGTGGAGGATATATGCTGTGCCAGGTGGACACTGGGGGTGGGAAGACTGCATGTCAGAAATAACCAATTGCAGACCTTGTGACCAGAATGCACTGTGGTTAGTTATACATGTTGCAGTTTGTGAAGTGACAATACAAAATTGCTACAAGGGAAACCATTCCACTGTAGTACTGGTGATGGGGTATTTGCACAGGATCTTCCCACATTCTGCTTGATGCACTCAGTGTCCAGTAGGCATGACTGCAGACTGCATGTCTATTGACTCAGGGCATTACAAAAGGTTGCACACCGCTTCAGGTCAAGTCTATGTAATACTGGTGGTAGGGCTGCGAGACAGAGGACATAGCCAAAAGCCAAGCTCTGTGCACACTGACCACTTAGCATTGTTAAATGCCGGGCCCAATGAAATAGTGGCCACAGTTCTTGAGAAGGGTCATGGCCAAAGTGTTTTTTCTCACCAGACTAAAGGCCCTTAGTGTCAACGTTGATGTCAAGAGTGCTTGTGTTGTCACCAGTGATTTTATCAAATATTTGATTAACTATATCATCTTTGACATCATTTATACAGCGATGAGCACTTGTTTTGGGGGAATGTGGTTATGCAGCTCCCTAATCTAAGTGGTTTTTGATTTTTGGATAATAAATATGCTAAGAACCTCCAATATGCGCTTGATGGAGCACAGCAGACCTGCTATACATTGTGCATTTGTTCACATCATGTTTAGCTTCCTGCAACAGTTATTAAACTCATTTTTTTAAATGAGATATTTGGCTGTATGTGTGCGTAAGGTGTAATATTTGCAAATACATTATGTTCTGTATCAACAATTAAATTTGTCTGTTCAGGTAAAGTGTTTGACAGGGGCACTCTGCAATGCTCAACTACTAATAGCTGTGCAATTTCAGAGTATTAACTAAACAAGGTGCAATGGTGAAGCAGCGCAGTGTATTCGTATGTTTTCATTTTCGAGAGGCATAGTGATGCTTAGTGGCTAATTGGCTGATAAGAAGGACATCAGACTGAGAAGCTAACATTGTGGACCTTTCGTGGAATAAAATCTATAAATCTGTGGAATTAGGTCATATCCAAAATTAAATAACTCACAGGAATGACCGACCCCCCATGCGTCCGCCCCCCCCCCCGTGAAATATTTGGATTGGACCTGACCTGTTTGCAGGCCATCCGGATGGCTCCTGCATGGTGGGCCTGAGAGATTTCAGTGTAAAAGTACACCCCACTTTAAGATGGAGGTAATGTCCAAGCCACTCTAAACATGACCACCTGCTATATATAGAAACATGCCCTGTGCCTCAAAGGAAGCAGGCGGTCGCTGCTGCCTGCTTTTGTTTGGCAAAGGGACTAACAAAATCTTTAATACAAATAATTAAAACTTCACAGTTTGAAGCTTGTTGTAGCCTGTCTCCGGCTCTGCGACTAATAGGAAACTGCAGGTTCCTCCATGGAAGGAGTGTAGCAGAAACAAAGACATGGAATTAAGACAAAAGCTAAGGCGGAAATCAGGTGACATCTCTGCAGAACAAAGGTGAACACCGCAGTAAAGTGCTCTAAAATGTCACCTTCTGAAGTGACAGTACTAGACAGCGCCCCGTAACATTCAACAACCCAAGGGGGTTATTTTCAAAGTACAAGCAGTGCACCCCAGAGGAACGGAAAGAGGAGAACATCACAGAATAACTGTTGACAAGAGGTTCGCAAAATGGAGGGCTGTTCCAATTACACTGTCCGTGGCTACACTGTCCGTGGCTATGGCGGAGTAACAGTCACACCACAGCCGTTTACTTCAGTCTGAGATAAAATGATTCTTCTCTCTTTTTTTATTAAATTTAATTTGATTCTACGGCCCTTAGCCATCCCCTCCTTCCGGTCTTCCCTCGCAATGCCTTTACTATTTGAGTTGCGTACCGCGGCGTCCTGCAGTAGTCTCTGCCAATCCTGCATTCGAGTTGGCTGCCCGTGCCTAAATGAGACCTCCCCCTCCCTCCCACTGCATGGTCCCGTCTTCCATGGCTTGTCTAAAGAAAACTGCCCGGCCTCCCCACGCTGTCTCATTTTCCTTTAATGTACTTACCCACCCTACCCTCCATCTAATCCGTTCTCTCACTGGCGACATTAATTCAATCTTGGCCTACTGACTGCAGCCCGGAGCTGAAATATTGACAAAGCCAGAAACTGGAAGCAGATGGAGCGCCTGGCTGTCTGCGAGTCCTTCCCCAGAAATGTAATTTGACATCATTAAGCCTGTTTTTAAAAATAACATGTTTGGGATTTTTGTGTGTGTGAGTACCAATTTGTATATGGTTTATGCGTTTTTCTAGCGCTGCGATATTTATCTGCGTGCTTACTGGAGATGTGTGTTCTGTAGTGCTTGTTTCTGTAGTGGATTGAGGCCTCTGGCCGATCCAGTGCTTCAGCGGCTCAGTTGTTTAGTGTGGAAGTGGCGTAACACCCCGAGCAGAAGAGAGACAATAATTTGCAGGGAGACCAGAGCCAATGGACTGGCTCGGATCTTAAAGCCCGTGCACGAGCTGAGCCCTGATAATATTTGCTATGTAAATCATCAAACAAACATCAGGTAACATTTGTAGCTTCAAATTCAAAAATGTGCAGATGTGTAACATAAGCTTTAGCATCAACGAGTCACATTATAGCGCAGAGAAGTACCTGCTAAAAGTGATAGGGGCATATTTATGTTAACTGGCGCATCCCCAGGGATGCGCCAGTTAACGTGCGCCACAGTGCGCCACAGCTCCGCCACCCATGGTGGAAATGTGGCGCATTGCTGGAGTTGCGTCGCAAGCGCAACGCAGCTCCAGCAAGGCTCGGGGGTGCCGCATCTACACAATGCTGCATCAAGACCTACGCCTGCTTCAAGCAGACGCAGGGTTTTGACGCAGCATTGGCCTGAAAGTGACTGAGTGAAATCTCATAGATTTCACTCAGCCACTTTCAGGAGGCGTTCCTGCGCAGGAACGCCCCCCCTGCGCAGGAACGCCTCCTTATGGCGCAGGGCTTTACAACGTGACGCATCTCCTAGATGCGTCACGTTGTAAATAGAGCGCATTGTTTGCGCCGCAGTTGCGTCAAAAAAAGTGACGAAATTGCGGCGCAAGGGCATCATAAATCTGCCCCTCTGTTTTTAAACATCAACGATTACTAAAAGTAATAGGGGCAGATTTATGTTAACTGGCGCATCCCCAGGGATGCACCAGTTAACGTGCGCCACAGTGCGCCACAGCTCCACCACCCATGGTGCGCCTCATTTATAATGCGGCGCACCATGGTGCAAAAACAGCACAGATGCGTGACGCATCTGTGCCGGAAATGTGGCGCATTGCTGGAGTTGCGTCGCAAGCGCGACGCAGCTCCAGCAAGGCTCGGGGGTGCCGCATCTACACAATGCTGCATCAAGACCTATGCCTGCTTCAAGCAGGCGCAGGGTTTTGACGCAGCATTGGCCTGAAAGTGACTGGGTGAAATCTCATAGATTTCACTCAGCCACTTTCAGGAGGCGTTCCTGCGCAGGAACGCCCCCCCTGTGCAGGAACACCTCCTTATGGCGCAGGGCTTTACAACGTGACGCATCTCCTAGATGCGTCACGTTGTAAATAGGGCGCATTGTTTGCGCCGCAGTTGCATCAAATAAAGTGACGCAATTGCGGCGCAGGGGCATCATAAATCTGCCCCATCGTTTTTAAGCGTAAATAATTAGTGCACTGAGAGGCGAGGCAATTGTCAAGTAAACCCTACCCTATGCTGGGCCAGATTATTATAAAGCAGCATTATCGTCTATTAAATCAAGCACACAAAGGGTTGTGTACAATTTATATTCTGAACTCACATATTTCATAGAGTATAATGCACGGTAATGAAGAAAAAGAGATTTGGTGAAATGAAATATTTGCCCAAGATCAAACAATTTAAGCAATGAAGCCGTGATTTACCCAGGTTTTCGTGTTTCACTTTGTACAAATTAGCCAGGAAACGAGCATTTTATTGTCTTTTCTTATGTCAAGGAGTTTTTTTGCCTCTGTGCATTTTTTTGCAGTTTTTATGTGAACTCGAACCAAAGGCTATATTGTGTTTTGCATGAGAGCCAGTTACATTGCACAAGGTCGCATTCATCGCTTACAGGTACAAGGCGATTAAGCAATTTGCCCACAATCACAGGATTGTGTGATGATGCCGAGACTCGAATTTGGATCCCCACTTCCGAAGTTGCCAGCACTGGCTCTACCCCCACATTCTAGTTAGTGGGTGGGATAGAAGGAGGGACACGCTTAGAAGCCACATGAAAGTGCATCTCGTTATAGGCTCGTGGTTCCAACAAGTCCGCGAGCTGAGCTAGAGCCTGCTTTCAGGCTCGAGCCTAGCTCGAGCTTTCTGTGGCTCGCCCACTTCTAGTGAGCACTCCCTGCATGGGGTTATGAAATACCATGGGCACCAAAGAAAGCGGCACACTCAGGAGATGTGATGACTTTGTACAAGGGTATGATACTTCCCTTAATAAATAGAAGCAACCTCCACTGACAATAACAAGCAAGCACTGGCAAAGGCAACAGGCTTTGCCTTTAAATGGCCGCTAAGTTATTGGCTTTGCCAATTAATTTTTTATACTGGTGTGCGTATTAATGGGCCAAGACTCGTTCACACACAAATCTGCCATTTTTAGAAAGAGTTTCCTATTTTATTTATTTTTTCCTATTAAAGGATACACATTCCTAGATGGCTGCCATGTGTCAAAACAAATGTGCATGCTTCACAGTACACACACGTGTCATGACGCATACTTCATGAAGCATGGGCTCTTGTGCATCATGATGCATGTGCAAACACCATGACCCGGTCCCATGTATCTGGACAATACATTAAAGTCCACAATACCACAAAATGAGGTAATTGGCTTACAACACTCCAATTTAAAGACGTCATCCCCATCCATTCCAAGTATTCCCTGGTAACAGAAAAAGTGCCATTACTTGGGAGTTATTTCAGGTCCTGCTACTCAAATCTCAGTATCAGTGCTGCTAGATAGTTGTTGTTTGAAAGTATTAAGTGATTTTACTTGGGCCTCTTGCCACTTTCTTAGGTATTCAATATAACTCAGTCGAAATTTGCAAAAAGTACTTGTTCAAATATTTTATTGATTTTGATCATATATAAACAAGACCATACGAAAAAGAGCATCGGAAAAAGGTACACATATGTTATAGTTTGCTAACTAGTGAACTATCTAACAGTTATTTAACATTTTAATATTGGCTAAACAATCTTAAGTACCCATGAATATAAATACATAATGTAATAAAAGAAAAGAAAAGCAAGAAAAGGAAGACAAGAATAATAAAAAAGGAAAAGAAAAGAATAAAAGATAGAAAATAAATAAATCCTTCAATAGTATGAAATATTACAAGATATTATGGCTCGAGTGAAATTTGAGTAGAACTACGTAGTTGTTTGAAGAATAGTTTAACAATTATTAATTTACTCAACAGTTTAGATACAGTCATGGCTGTAAAGCTATATAATTATCAATTGGGTTACAAAATAAATGATAATTAGAAGTGTTATGAATAACACATGTAAGGGATAAATTGGCTCCACTTCTGGAAAAAATTATCCATGCCCACCATGTATGTACTGATTGTAATTAAGCATTTTTTCAATTAGCAGTAATAGATTTCAACACAGCTGAAATAAAAAAAATAAAAAAGTTTGCCTTAAAGATCTGTCAATTCTGTTGTAACAACGACTGATTTACAAATTATTATAGTATAAGACAACAGTGGCAGCTGGTGATATTTGAAATTGGTGTGGCGTACAATTGGCGGTGGAGAAAACACACAGGAACAAACACCACACAGTACCATACAACGAATAGAAACCAATCCCACATCAAAACTAATGCAGCGCGCTATGTGAAAGTGAACTCAGCATATTCATACAGTGATCACATATTTTAGAAAATGTTCTTTTCTTGAAACCATCATGCAGTGTTAGAGGCTTAGCTTATGAGTAGCTTCAAATAGAATGAAATCATATGAATAAATGAGGAACCCATACTAAATGCAGCCAACGTATGAAAGAGATATTGCCAATGTACTTTGTCAAAAGCCTTTACTACATCTAAGGCTAGAAGGCCAGTGGGTTGAGGTAATGTTGCACCACTTCAATTGCATGGAGTAATAATCTTACATTGTTTATTGACTGTCTGTTTTTCATGAAACCTGATTGAGCAATATGCACAATGGAATGCAAAACTGAAGCTAATCTTGTTACCAGGATCTTTGCGTAAAGTTTACAATCAGATTAAGCAAGGAAATAGGACGATAGTTTGAAACCATTGAGGGGTCATTATCTGGTTTTGGAAGGACTATATTTAAAGGTTCTGTAAAAGACTCTGACGTTGTTCCTGTAAGGCTAAAATGGTTAAATAATTTGAGTAAATGTGGTGACAGGAAAGTCGCAAATTCTTTATAAAACTCTGCAGTAATACCATTTGGGCCTGGAGATTTACGCAACTTGAGTGATTTAATAGCTGAGAGTACTTAATCAATAAAAATTGGCATATCCAACTTATCTCGAACTGTTTGAGAAATTTGAGGTAAATCACACTCCTCTAAAAATGTATCAATAAGTGATAAATCACTTGTGGAAGGTTTATTATATAACTCTGAATAATACTTAATAAATTCATTCACTATTGCTGTATGAGATAAGGCTGTTTGCCCATCGGATTTGTGGATAGTACTAACTTGTGTGTTATCTTTCTTAATACGCAAATAGTTTGCTAAAAATCTTCTAGATCTATTAGCATTAAAACAGAATTTAACTTTTGAATTAGAGATTTGTATGCCTGCTCTTGTACTTAATATAGAGTTCAGTTCATAGCGAAGTTTTTGCAAGTGTATTTTGTATTTAATTTCACTGGATGTAATAAAAATGTGTTCATATTTAGCAATTTGTTTGTCTAATTTATTCATTTGTGTGTTAAATGTCTTTTTTGTATGGGCCATAATGGAAATTGTAACCCCCTTAATTTATGCCTTAAAGGCATCCCATCTGTTTACAATTGATGTAGAACCTTCGGGATTAAACATAAAATATTCATGAATTGATGGTAGAATTTTGGGTTTTTTGTCGTTATTAAGAACATTGGGCT
Source organism: Lissotriton vulgaris (assembly GCF_964263255.1). Taxonomy (NCBI): domain Eukaryota; kingdom Metazoa; phylum Chordata; class Amphibia; order Caudata; family Salamandridae; genus Lissotriton; species Lissotriton vulgaris. Next base: position 1,205,422,281 of record NC_141691.1, read on the forward strand.
CGATTAGGATGGCGGTGAAACCGCATCCTCCGGGCCGGTGGAAGCCACCTCCGGCCCGGAGGATGCGGATTCACCGCCGCGGTACCTGTGAACACCACCCGCCAGATCAGGATGGCGGTAGGATCAGCGGCGGACAGCAGGTCCGTCCGCCGCAGATCCGCGGGGTGTAGCCTGCTATTTGGTGGCGGTGTCTGCAAGATACCGCCAGCCAAATTAGGAAGCATGTGTACACATGCTTTTCCGTGGCGTTTTTTCCGCCGTGGAAACGCATGTGGACCGTTGCTTGTGGGGGGCCCTTGCGGGCCCCCAGGTGAAGGGGGGTGGGGGTGCACATGGGGGTTACCAATGGTACCCCCCTGCATTTGCATGCACAAAGCGGCGGGCACCATGCGGTGCCTGCCGCTTTGTGCATGCAAATTCAATGCATGCATTTTGCAGCACTCGCCGCAATGTTAAAGATACCGGATGTGACCTCCAGGGTGGCGGTCACATCCTAATTAGCAAGGATGGACCGCCGCTGCCCTTGCGGATGGTCCCTCCACCTCGGGGTGGCGGACGGACGCAGGTCCGTCTGCCATCCTAATGACCCCCATTATTTGTGTTCATGCGCAATATTCTTCAAGACTGAGATACTGTAGGATGTAAAATGCGTGAAACAAGCGCATGATCCCAAATATCTATATTTTGGATAGTGGGTTCATAAATAGAGAATACTAAATGACAGGATATTATTAAAAAATCTAATCTAGAATATGAATTATTAGGATTGAAAAAAAAGTGAATTGTTTGTCGATTGGATGATGTAAAAGTCAGATATCCACTACTTTAGTTGATATAAAAAAAAGTTTTAGGAACAAAAAAGGTTTTTGGAGGACGATTTTTGATTTGAGAACATCTATTTAATAAAGGATCATTAAAACGATTGAAGACACCTCCAATAATAAAAGTAACATTACCCAATTTTAAGACTTCTGACGTAAAAAGAGATCAAAACCCAGGACAGTGCAGGACCATGTCATCAATTATAATTTTAATTATGAGAAAACAACCATTAGAATCGGAATGCTTATGTAATATTTGAAGATTTATTTTTTTTTTAAATAAGATAGCTGCTCCGTTTTTCTTCTTGAGACCAGTTGAAGAAACAATATTACCCACCCATTTTTTGTTCAGATATGCTAGAATAGTGTCATCAACATGAGATCCTGGAATAAACAAATATCCACCTTATGTCTGCCCTGATAATCCAAAACTTTATTACGCTTAACCGGATGTCATAAGCCTTTAAACCTTTAACATTAAAAGACACAAGTTTATTAGCCTGAATATTAGACATCAGTGAAAGAAATTCGGTTGAGAAGAAAATAAAGAATTAAAGGAATGACCAAATATTCGTAGTTCTGTCGAAAAAGAAAGAACGGAAGGGAAAAAAAACGGACCAACATATAACAAATACAAGATATACTGCCCAGTAAAGTATTACATCAATTTAAGCTGACTATAGATGCGTAATAATCTAGTAACTCAAGTAACATTTTCGTTGGTATCCATGGAGAACGGCAAGTGTTGGTATAAGTATAGACAAAGGTCATCTGGACGTTGAAGCGACCTCGAGAAACCATCTTTCCATATTTGCATGGTAGACGGGCCCAAAAGTCCATATTTGAATCCACAACTTCTCAATCTCGGACGAAGAGAAGCAAATTCTTTACGTATTTTTACTGTTTCCTTAGCAAAGTCTCGATGAATAACATTTTTATTACTGTTGACCTTTAAAGATTGAATTTCTCTTGACACTTTCTGTATTAATATAAGATGGTGATGACGCAACACCTTGAATATTATTTGGTGAGGTTTAGTTTGATTTGGGCTTCTATGTGAACGAATTATATGAGCTTTGTCGATCTCAAATTGTTCCGTAGATTTTAGTCTTAACAGGCCAGGCAATAGGTTTTCTAAAGACATTCTGCAGTCATTACCTTCAACATCTTCAGGCAAATTGAACACTTTAAAATTGTACTGCCGATTACGATTTTTCAAATCAAGCAATAATTTATTCAGTGGTTCTATTTTTACTGCAACAGGAATAAGAGCATCAAATTTTGTTTTGTTGTCTTGAATTTTAGTTATATTGTTAGAAACTTTCATTGAAGTACTTTCCACATCTTTGCGCAAATTCTTCAATTCTGATGAAATAGTATCTGTGTTAGTATGAATAGCCTGCATTTCATCAAACAAATCAGTTAAGGAAGGCTCAGAAGAGTCAACAATTTAAGACTTGTCTTATTAAGGTGAAGTAATATTTTTTTTAACGTTGGTTAAGAACCAAAAGAGTATTTTTACCATCCATAGTAACAAGTTAATTATTTGAGGCAGTAATCTGTTCAAAATATAATTTCCAAACCCTTAGACATAATTCAGTATAATATAGCACTGTGCAGAAGCTCAAACCAGCTGTGTGAGCATCCAGGTCACAGCCCCACTCTTTCCTGCCTGTGGTTCTGCCCTCCTGACAGAGAAAATCAGCAATACCTGAGTGGAAGTACTGCTGAAACGAGCTTCCTCACATATCACCTTCAACCTCCTCAAAAAAACAGACAAAAACGCCTCCAACTGGTGCCAATGATGTCAGAAGACTCCAGGTACCATTATGATCAAGAAAATAGCACTTTTGGCTATAATACTCATCTAAAAAACAGGCCAAAATCGCGGAGCGCACTCCGTGGTGGTCATCTTGGATTTGCAAAAATTAACAAATCGAGTGGCAAAATAAAAATTAAGGTTTATGACTGGCTGGTAACGTATCAATTGCTAATTTTAATGGGAGCAATTCTACATTTGGAAACCTTCTCATGGATATATTTGCAATATAAAAGAAAAGAGTCAAGTATATGGTATAGTTTAACCCTCCAATTAAAAGCAAGTCACAGAGCTCAAAGCAATCAGCCATTGATATTGTCCTCACAATCCTCGTACTTGCCACAGCACTTGTGGTAGATGTTCACTTGGGGTATTATTGGAAAAAATGTGTTGTTAATCAAAATTGGAGCTTCTTACCCATACCACTGTCCAGTGTGGGAGGACAGTGTGTCAGATGCACACAGATTGATCAAAAGGTGTATAGGGGTCAGAACATGGACGGTGGCACATGGGCATAAAACAAATGAGATGCTCATAGTGGTAATGCACATTGTGGAGTGGGAGACATGTTGCAAGGCAGCAGTGCAAGGACAGCTGCAGGGAAAAGAAGAAATGAAAACAAGTGAGAAGAACATGGGCTGTTCGCACTGAGGTAGAGCATGTGGGCCTGGTGCACGGAGGTGGAACGTGGGCAAATCCACACCAGTAGGTATTCCTTCTACACTAAACAAATTAGCCGGAAACACAACAATCATTTGTAAAAGAAAAGAGCAGGACTGGAAACATGACGTCCTTACTATATAGAGCTTGGCAGTAACTCTGTGAACACGAGCATAGCATGAGATAGAGCAGATTGCAAAAGAGAGATGTCTATGCGCAGTGCTGTGATGGCACACGGATGCAAAGAGTAATACGTGGACAAACGTATTCAGAGTTGTGTGGTCATAGAGGTAGATGCTTGCATCCGCAGTAGCTAAGTGGTCCATGTCATGTGGCACCTTCTGTAGTCCAGACTTTTTCTAGTTAAATAAAACTTTGCAAGCTTGAAGTTTTGAGTCCATGCTTACATGGTTACAGTCGAAAGTAAAAGTGATGGAATGAAACCAGCATATGTCTAAAAATTAAGGAGCGAACAGAAGAGTCATGGAAAGAATACGGAGCTATAAGAAGGTGACCATAATTGGGTCATTGATAAGCAGAGATAGCAAGATTCAAAGGTGCAAAGAGGTGTAGAATTTGATGGAGCCAAAAATTTATGGAGAAAGAAGAGGAACAGACCCACCCGATATGGTGGGTACATTTATCATTGAACCAAAATTTTGGGACCAGAGTGAGGATGCATTCCTTTTGTTTTGGCAAATATAGTCCCCTCTATAAGCAGCTGAGCCCCAGTGCCTTTTGTGTCCAATTGATTCTGGCTTAAAGGTTATTAAAAGCCTGGGGAATTCAGATCCCCGACACCAGAGTGATCCATTCGAGCACCATCGCGTTTGTCCCCATTGAGCTTCGTGACTGCATCTCAGGTATCTAAAGAGCGTGACAGAGAGCTGATGCGGCCAAAGAGCAGAGAGCAACCACGACAATACCCTGGCTAATGTCTCCGTGCAGCTCACAGATCATATTCTGCTGCTAGAGATCCGCAAATAGTTCCAAAGCATGGCAGAGAAAAGTCAAGTTGAGCAGCGCATGCACAGTGCTCTATAAATGGCACGTGTGCAGTTATACATTTCTGCCTGTCAGATATAATAGTTACTTTACATCTTACACATGAGTTTGCTAGTGGTTTGTAGTTCTACTCTTGGCCATTATAATGAAGCTATATGTCTTGTTTTTATTGGAAAATCATGCAGAGCTAACATGAAATGTGTTGTTTGTCTGTAGTTTTAAAAGGGGCCGTGAGAAAAAGAAGCGAGTACTGTTAGTAATGAGAGAAGGTAGGTAAAAGAGTGACAAGATGGGAGAGGTGGGCTCAAAGGAGTATCAGAGGCCGAGCAGAGGAGGTATTTAAAAGAAAAAAAGCAAGTAGGATGGGGAAGGGCGATGGAAGCAGTGGACATGCTAGAGGGGAGGCGGGTAGCAGCACAGAGAGCGGGGGGGCAGGGCAAAGTAAAGGATGAAGCAGCATACAGGGGAGAAAGCGTGCATTTGGTGAAAGGGGCAGCACATACCACAGAGACATATTTTAGTGTGGAAAAGTCTGCTTTATTGAAAACCGGTGCGCATCACAACATAAATCTTAGGCGCTTGCCTTTACAAAATGAAACGTCACTATACACAAAAATCTTACCATCACTAAATCCCTACCCCTGAAGTACCCCCTTTAAGCCCCTTTAAGCTCTCTATCCTACAACTTCCCAATTCCTACCCTGCTATTGATATCTTGACCTTTACTTCTCCTGCTGCTTAACCTAACATCTATCAAGATCTAACTATCTACATCCTAAAACATTTATTTTCATGTTTTAGCTATATTTAACTTCTGGTTGACACCCGCTAATTGTCCTACTCATCTATAGGAACAACAATAACCTTGCTCTAGAATCATATCATCTTGACTGCCCACTGCCTAGCACCTGCTTCAAGTGACAAGAATGAAAAAAACCTGTGCACCTGAAACCACTTAAAGCTAGCCAACAGAATGGGAAAGATGAATCAAACATATCCTAAACAAGGGAGCAAAGGGAAGGCAAATGTGAGGAATTTTGAAAACATTTATGGCACCGGAGAACACCTGCAAATGTAGGTAAACTACTACACAAATAGCCCACTAGGCAGGGGCTGTATCATTCTCTCAATCAACGGGGGGGGGGATGGGGGCTTCCCTTCCATTGGCTGTCACCAAAACCCATATGAGTGAAAAGGGTCAGCACATACCACAGAGATGTATTTTTGTGTGAAATAGGCAACTTTATTGAAAAGTGGTGCGCATCACAGCAGAAACCATAAACCTTTGCCTTTACAAATCTAAACCTTACTATAAAGTAAAATCCTACCATAGCTAAACCCACACCCCTAAAGTACCTTCATCCCTTTAAATTCTCTGTCCTACAGTTTCCTATCTCCTACCCTGCTATTGATATCTTGACCTTTACTTCTCCTACCACTTAACCTAACATCTATCAAGATCTAGCTACATGTTACAATATAACATTTTATTTTCTTGTTGTATCCAGATTTAACTTTTGGTTGACACTCTCCAATTGTCCTACTCACCCATGGGAACAACAATAACTATGCTCTAGAATAATATCAACTTGATGGCCCACTGCCACTCCTAAAAAAGCCCTCCGGGTTCTCTGGATACCTCCATTCATCTGCACATGTTCAATGTCTCATCAAGGGCTACACAAAGCTGCATAAGGTACAATTCCATTCTGAAGCGAGACAAATGCACCCCATTGTCACGAAAAAACTCAACTGCATCATACTGCAACTCAGGGTGCTTCACACTGCCGAAACCTTCCTCCCTACAAAATTAATTAATCTCTTTGTTTAACTTCCTCCGAGTTTTGTCAGTTGCTGAGAGTTGCCTTGCACCTCTACATTCCTTCAACTGAACAAACTCCATTCAAATCACGTGGCAATTCACCCACAACTGCTTTATCTCCTTCAAGTCCCATTTCTTTTCCTAGAGCAACGCAAATTACTTGTACACCCATGCAATATTCACTGAGATGAAGAAGTAACACATCTGGACATCTATTCTTTCTCAAAAAGGTGTTTAAATATTTTAACAACTCCTTACATCTATCTCATACCCCTTCTACCATGTCATGACACCATATACATTGTATCATCAAGACCCAAATTCATTCCATGACCTGTCTGAGCTTTGAATCTCTCCGTCCATTTTATAAACAAGTTTCCTACTATCCATATTGGCAGGTTGATCACCTCTGGTCACCTCTGGCCCTACCACAGCACCTGAAAAACAAAACAAATGATAGACATGAAAAAACAGAAGTCAGAACAATCAACAATCCTCTATCCCCAAACGCACATAGCAAAGATAGCAATTCGAAGACCACCTCTCCAAGATCATGACCTTATCCCTGCCCCAGCTTGTCTCATTCTCTTTGTGGCCACCCTGATCCTGAGGGAGTGGGTTGTACCTGAGTCTTCCCCAACCTGGGCCCGGGCCTTGCACAATGCTGCCAATAGCAGAAAGGGAATCATCCGTGCCCTACTGGTGTGGCGAAAAACCTCCTGGCTTGCTGCCCCGAAATCCCTGTAATCGCTCACCTCACAAAAAGTGACAAAACCTTTTGACCAGGAAAGCTATGCAACACCACTGTTTCCCCTTGCAGTATCTGATCAGTCTTGGACATAAGAAAATGCTGTTCCACACACCTTGCAGCACTGGAAAACTCATCTGATTGAATCCCGCGCGTACCCCTTCCACCCGGCAACTCTGACACACCGCTTTAGGTCATGTCCTCTGGCCTGCTGCAGATGGCAGGCAGGGATTTTAAAACTTTACCTAACAAACACCTTGTTATCAGCCTTCTCTTCTTACCCCCACTGCCTCTCTCACTGTCCCAGCCTTCCCGGATCCTTCACAGAGGGAGAATAGCTCACAGCACAGTTTGCCCATGAACCTAATCCCTGTCATTTTCACTGTGATTATGACACTAGATAGCCCCTTTTCAAGCATAGTCAGGATGAACTGGACCATGTGTTCTTTCCTATTCCAGCCTGCCAGCCTACACTGTGCTCCATTGCAGATAAACACCTCCCATACATGTGCATAAGCACACCTGGTAGACCATGCCTCAGACTCTACCACCAACTATCGCATCCTTTTTCTCCTATCTTCCACAACTCTGCTGGCCTAGGCGTCCTGAACCTGTCCTCTTCTGTAGCCATCCAATGGACCTCTCCCACTGTGAATGAGACAATTCACCCACAATGTCATTGTTCACTCCTGGTAAATGTCTTGTCTGTAAACACTACATCATGCTTCAAACAACCCAAAAAGAATGACCCGTAGCAATTTCAGGACCTGGGTGTCCCTTACGGACTGTCTGTTGATGATAACCACAGCCATGTTATCGATTCAAAACAAGACATTGCAGTGTACCAGCTCAGGTCCGCACAGTGTCACTGCCACTACCAATGGAAATACATAGAGAAAAGTCATGTTCTGCCCTCCATGTTTACAGTTGGCTGGCCATTCCTCTGCACACCACTGTCCCTGCAGGTACAGCTCAAAACCCAGTCTACGTGCCATGTCAGAATACATCTGCACATTCCATTCCAAGTCTTTTACGACCCCTGGGGATAGCAATGAAATCCTCCAAGAACCTGCAGTACAACCACAAATTTTCCTTTGCACCCTCTGAGAGGCGTATAGGATGATGGGGTTTAGGCGGACCCGCTAAGGACAAGCTGAGCTATCTGCAAAGGTCCTACCCGCCCTGACAACTCAACAAAGTTCAGGTGTCCGAGCAAGAATTGCACCTTCTTCACTCTCACTTTTTACCTAGCCAGCATCGCGTTCAGCAATTAATGCATACAGACCTTTTTCCCCATTGGTAACCATGTTTCCATTATAGTTGAATCCAATTCAATACCCAGAAACGGCAGAGCCATGCTGGGCCTGACTGTCTTCTCCGGGTGGAAGGGAAACACCCAGGTTACCCAACAGCTCTTGAAATTGTACCAACTGTTGATAGCAGTCTGTTGAACTGGGTTAACCCAGGAAAAATAAGTCATCCAGGTAGTGTGTCACTGTAGACTGACCTGTGCCATGTGAAAACCCATTGGGTAAAAGATCTGAAGCATTCAAACAGGGCACATGAAATGGAACACCCCATGGGCAGCACCTTGTCCACATACCACTGTCCTTCAAACTGTATCCGCAGCAAATCAAACTCCTCCAGGTGTACAGGCAGTTTCCAAAAGGTAGACTTAATGTCGTATTGGGCATGTGTGCCCCTTTTCCCACTTGTCCACTATAGCCATGGCTACATCCACTGAAGAATATGACACTGAAGCCACCTCCTCCGTTATGAAATTATTCACAGAATGTCCCTCTGGCCAGGACAGATGTTTTATGAGCTTAAACTGACCCTTCTCTTTCATGGGTACCACTCCAATGGGTGACACAATCAGGTTATGCAGTGTCCAGTCATCGAACGGCCCCACTATCCTCCCTTCCTGGATCTTTTTTTGCAGTTATTTGGTTACCACTTGTCCTTGGGAATTAACAGACTTCAGATGTTTAACCCACCTGGCCATCCTCTGGCCTTAATTACCCAATCTGAACTCCCAGAGAAAACCCTCACTTAGCGATTTTGACCCTGCCTCCTCACGGTATTGGGCAAACCAGAAATCTAGACACCCCAAATCATTTGGGTCTGAGTCCTTTCCCATTGCCCCTTGATATCTCCTACCTCCCCTGAACTCCCCTTGCGGATTATGGGATGTGCCAAAAGTGCCTTGTTGGGAGTTCCACTGGCCCACCTTGCAACTTCCCCCACTCTGTAACACTGCACAAGGGTGTAAATCCCCGCGCATTTTGAGCATTCATGTCAGAACGTACAATATTCTCATATGCAAAGTCCTTTGTTAATGTCCCAGCATGCCGCCTTGACTCATGTTCGCTGGTCCCACTCCTCTTCAGGTGGGATAACCCTGAAAAGGCCGATGTACCATAGGAAGGCCTTGGCCGCTCGCCATAAAGATGGTTTTTGCAAACTTGGCCTGCCCCATGGTCTGCTGTCCGAGGTCACTGTCGATTTTAACCCACTTGGCTTCCAAGTCCCAGACCAGTCGTGCCTGGAAATCATCATTATATTGGCCCCTAGTGTACCCCCATATGTGAGCTGTGCTTTTCTGATCACATCCATCTACTTGAACGCAGCTACTGACCTCTTTGGGTATTTTTCACAGTAGACACTAGCAAAAATAAGAAATGCAGCCATCCTCGTTTCAATGGTCATAAGCACTCTGAGACGTTTGGACAGCTCATAATCCTCTTCCGTAGATCCCTCCTTGAAATTAAGTTCCCTATGCAGAAGTTTAAACATTTCCACATACTCCCCCTTCCAAATTTTCCTTTTTGTGGACAACATCAGGTGTACACCACGGGGTTAAGTTACCCCTTATCTGGTAACTTATTAATTTTGAGCTCCTTACTGCCTCAGGCACCACTGTCATGATCTCCTTTCTCCCCCAGACCTGACTCACTACCTCCCATCTCCATCTATTCTGTTCATCCCCAGTGGCCCCCAGGGTGGAACCGCAGTTGTGGCCAGCTTGGTTACCTCAATTGTGTCTGTTGTGGCACTCCTGTTGTTTCCCTCCTGCCCTGTCCCATCTGTGCCTAGCCCGATGTCCTTGACATACAACCCTTTGTTGAACAGCAGCCTTCCACGCAAGGCACCACCCGCATCTACCACAGTAAACACCATTGCTGTTTTTCCCTGGCAGCACCTGTTAACCTCACCTGGCATTAGGGTCGGCCTCCTCTCCGGACCCTGCCATCTAAGTAGTCTGAAAGGTCCACCTTGACCATCATCCATGACTTGCTTCTTCTAATCGTCTGGTACCTCCTGCAAAATACTAGGAACAACCACGTTATCCACCACCCGCTGGTGCCGCAAATCCTGCTCTACCACCACCTATGCTCCTGCCTGTGTGCGTCATCATCCGCAAATATGCCTTCAAGGCTCCCTTCTTCATAATCAAACTGCGTGTCTTCTCCTACTCTAAGCAGCCGTTGAGCAAACTCACTAAGGCCCTCCACCTGCAAAGTATTATCACGCAGGTGCCTGCGCTTTCCAGAAGCCATGTCTAGTGATATCGGGGGCATTGGCTAGTGTTGGCACCTGGACATGAACCCCGGCTCACCCACCCCTTAAGGTGTTGAATGGTCTGGCAAGTTCTCCACACCTCCCCGGACAATTGAAGTAGGCCCCTCTCCAGCCCCGATCTCCTCTCCACCCAGAGCCGCCTGAGTCCCAAAATTGCGTGGTGCCTGGGCTCATCATCCTCCGTCCGTCATGTCAGAAAACGAGGGCCCTGACACACTATTCCCCAGTGGCCCTATGACCTGCAGGGTCACAAGGGCCCAAAACAGGAAAATCCCTCCTTGCAGCCACAGGCTCTTTGCGCTATTTCTTATGAAGTGCTGCCTGACTCGCATCCTGAGAAGGAGATAGGGCCTGCCGGCTCACTCACTGCCTTGTCAATCTCTTCCTCCCCCACCTTCTTTTCTTTCCCAGGGCCTGTTACTGCCTTCATTCGCAAAGCAGCCCCTGCATCCCATTTTTCCCACTGCGAGACCGCTGAGGAGGATGACAGTGCATACGGCTCCTTTCTAGCCCTGCCTTTCAATGAAAGCCAGTGTGGGCCGCGGCACTGCAGGTGCACTGTGAGCCATGCACCACTCTGGGGGCCACTCTTCGAACCCAAGAGTGGCCCCTCCCATGTACTTGAGTACTTTGGGCAGCTCAGTTGCCCCACGGCGGTGAGCAAGCCATGAATACCGCGCCAATCCCATTTGCAAGATGCCAGGGACACATCGCTGAGGGCGCGGGGAAAGGAGGTCCAGCCTCCTCTCATAGGCTCATGGCTGTGTGCACACAGACATTTTTCAAGGTGAGGCAGGAAAACTGACCACGTGTGCATATCTAAATATCCAGACACTTTGGACACAGAGACATTATGAAAAAATTTACAGGCACCGGGGAACCTTTCCAAATGAAATTTGCGCTAATCCATAATATTCCCGGTGTATGTATATGTGCTAAATGTACATGTATTTATATAGCGCAAATCACTGACCGAGGTCGGTATCTAAGCACTTGCTTAGGGAACCCGTCCTGGTATTCCCCTGTGAGATAACCCCCGGAAGGGTATCCACAAGGTGAAAGCCAGGCATCCCGCCGCGAAGGGCCGTTGTGGAGATTAAGCAAGCTATTGCCCAGAGTCGCAGAGTGTGAACCCGTGAGTCGAGAAGGCACCAGAGCGAGAATTATCGAGTCAGTGGAATTTATTATCTCAAGACCCGCCAAGGCGGGGAATTGAACCCTGGTCCAGGACCGATCGCAGATTCCGGGTCTGCCGCCTCTAACCCCTGAGCCACTCTTCTCCTATACCAAAGCACACTCTGTAAACCCAAACTAGGCCACAAATCGTCCACATAGTCATGGCTGTACCGTTCTCCAATCAACCCGGGGGGGTGGACCTCCTTCCGGTTGGCTGCCCCCTGAAACCCATTCCTATGGGAGATAAAGACTGTTTCCTGAATTTTAATTAAAAACATGAATTGAGAAAGGGCAAATAAAATCAAGTGCATGAAAACATGACACAATAGTCACTTGCGCTGTACAAGTAACACATATTTCGAGAGCTTGAGAGGTCAGTTTTTTAAGAAACCCAGCAAAACCATACATTTATGAAAAGAGACATCTCTGGGAAACCAGGGTCATCAGTGTTCAACCGTGCATGATGCATTTTCAAATCATTAAAAAAACTGCAATATACTGGATATTGTACATTGTTCGTATTGTGTAATTACCAATCAAGGCTGCTCGCACCTAGAGCAAAATATCTCTCCATCGACTAAGGCAGTACAATTGGCCTGTGTTTTTGCTGGGCAGTGTGATTCTGAAGGTGCTTCCTTGAAGGACACTGGAAATCCTTCTGCCCAACAGATGGGGGACACCTTCATCCCCCAGGGCCGCCTCACAGACATGGTTGGGTTTATACAATCCAGATTATTAGCTTTGCCAGGTTTGACTATTGCAATACCGTACATCTTGGGCTTCCTACCAAAGCCTTAAATAAATGGCACCTGGTCCAAAATGCTTTAGCTAAAATGACAATGCACGTAAGAAAATTTGAGTGGGCCTCTGCAGCTTTGAATAACCTGAATTGGCAAAATGAATTGTCTTACAAAACCACAGACCTGCCAAAGAATGTTTGACAAGCCTGCAACTTGAAAGATCTCTGCACAAAGCAAGCAAGAAGCAGCTAAATAGACTCACAATATGAGCCCAAAAACACATACCAAAAAGAGAAGACCTCAGATGCAAGCATGAATAGCTATTGAAGCAGAGGATGACGTAGTTCAGATAACCAGGTGATTGACTGAAAGTTATCTTTACTCAGTGAACCCTCAACCAGGGGTGTAATGCAAAATGATGGGGGCCCTTCAGAATCTGATGTGGGACTCCCATATCTCACAAATATTGGATTTGGGATGAATGAGGGCCCCCTGAGAGGTTGGTGCCCCTGAATGGTTAGCCCCCCGCCCCCCACACACCACAAGGGCTTCAAAGACCCGCGTTACTCCCTTATCATCACCAAGATCAAGTTGAACTTGAAATTCCAAGTTTTGAGCTAATTATCGCACTTCACTGTTTTCAGCAACTGATTTTGCCTGGTAAAACTTGGCAAAAAATATTGGAGAAAAAGGCCTGTGAAAAGGCAAAACATTCTATTTTCAGTGTGAGGAGTTCTAAACCTACGTATCAGTACAAGACCGAGTACTCAAACGAGGAGGAGGACTGGCCATTATACATCGCAACATCTACCTTGTCAGGACAGAATCCATCCCCATATCCACATGCGAAGCCTTAGCTTTTTCTATAAAACGAAGCCACTCGCATTCCTTTAAAGGAATTCTTGTATATCGCCCCCCAGGTCCATGCTCAGAACTCATCTCCTCACTAGGCACCCTACTCGAACCGGCGGCCGGTGAATCGGACTTTACAATTCTGGGAGACTTCAATTTCCATCTGGAGAACTCTCAAGACTCTGACGCTGCCATGCTGACATCAGAACTAGAATCCATTAACCTCCATCAAAAGGTTGTCGGTCCCTCACATAAAGCAGGCCATACCCTAGACGGACTTTTCATGAACAATGCTAAGCTAACACTAAACAAAACCCTACCCCTCACCTGGACAGACTATCGGGCAGTCCTCTTCACCCTTCGAGCCATCACTGCCCCCTCTCCACCTCCTAGCAACTGCGCCTCCCAATTCAAAGCTTGGGACTCAATAGACTAGGAGAATCTTAAATCTCAGTTACAGGCATCCAACTACCCGCCCAACCCAGATCCATCACTAGCCTCCGCCAACTACACAGAGTGGCTAAGCAATGCCTTGGACTCTTAGGTGCCCTTAAAAAACTCTCATAGAACAGAACCACTGCCTCAGCTCCTTGGTTCTCAGAATCTTTAAGGTTAGAAAAGCAAAGATGCAGAAACATCGAGAGACAATGGCACAGAAACTTTCTCCCGAATGACAAAGCTCGCTATAAATCGGCACTGTTACAATACAAACTCCTCATCACATCAGAAAAAAGTAAATACTACACTAATCAAATTGAACAAGCTCAAGACTCCATCAGACTCCTCTTCCAGGTAGTCACTAAACTCTCCAGTTCAAGAACTAATTCCCCACATGCTCCCTCCCAAGAACTGTGCAACTCTTTAGCTAGGGCTTTTCAAACCTAGGTAAGCTCCATATACGATAACTATGCATCCCTACCAAAGGTTCCATTGCTCTCTTCGGTCATCAATGGGAACATCACCCCCTCCCTCACTCAGTTCAATCAAGTTGACGTCTCACAAGTTCACAACATTATCCTCACCATCAAGTCAGGCTCACCCACCGACCCCTGTCCCACCTCGGTATCCAAACTCATCCCAGAACTCCTAGCACCCAAACTCACGGAAATATGCAATACGATGTTCAACACAGGTATCTACCCAGAAACCTGGAAAAAGGCAATCCTTAAACCCCTCCTAAAAAAACAACACCTCGACTTTTTAGATCCCCAAAATTACAGACCGATCACTGCCCTCCGTTTCCCAGCCCAAATTTTCGGAAAAGTAATGAACACACAATTAACCTATTTTATTGAGGACAATAAGCTCCTCGCCGAATCACAATTCGGGTTCAGGACAGGCCATGGCACCAAAAAAGCACTCATCAAAGCCGCAGATGAGATCAGAGTCACAAGAGACCTTAGCGGAACAACAGTCTTAGTTCTGCTGGACCTGTCGGCTGCCTTCGTCACGGTCGATCATGCCACATTGATCAGCTGTGTCGCGGAGATGGGCATCACGCACAAGGCCAAAGAATTGCTGTTCTCCTTCCTGTCCAACTGATCTCAGATTGTCAGCCTCGTAAAGTTCAACTTCCCCACCTTCACTCTCCCATGTGGGGTGCAGCAGGGATCCTCCCTCAATCCGACACTATTTAATATCTATGTGTCAGACCTGGCCAAAACCATCAAAACCCATGGGATGAGGCTAACCACATACGCCGATGACACACAACTGGTTCTAGCCATTAATTACAATGGAGGAGAAATAGCAGCCAGCTTCCAAGCAGCCATGGTCGACATCAGTTGCTGGATGTCCAAAAACTGCTTAAAATTAAACTCTGACAAGACGGAGGTTATGATCTTTGGCAACCTATACCCCACATGTTCCCCGTCATGGTGACCCCGTGAACTAGCGCCCCCCCACCTCCAGTTCAGAAAGTAAGAAACCTCGGTGTCATCTTCGATAATAAACTCTCCTTCTTAGCTCACGCAAATGCCATCACCTCCTCAGCCTTCTATACACTAACACCCACATGCATCAAGCGATTTTGGAGTCGCAAACGGTGCGAATCGCAAAATTCGGCCGTTGTGATTCCAAAATCACTTTTTGGGATGCATTAAACAATTGTGAGAAATCGCAATTGTTTGCGATTTCTAAAAATGCGATTGCATTTAAGGAATCGCATTTTTGCGATTCCTTAAATGCAATGCATGAATGTTTTTAAAAATGCGAATTCGCAAATAGGGGGAGCAAATTAACACTAGGGTAAACCTCGTGTTAATTTGCAAAATCTTTCAAAAATGCACAAAAATGCATTTTTGAAAGTGTCATGTTACACACACACATGTCCTTCGGACATGTGTGTGTGAAACTTGCACTTACAAAAACATTTCAATAGTGCAGGGGGGCGTCCTTTGGACCCCCCCTCAGCCCCCTTGAAATGCATTAACAAATTGTGATTCGCAAAATGAAAATCGCAAAATGTTAATGCCTTCCCATTGATTCCTATGGGCCTTTTGGCCAATAGGAATCAATGGGAAGGTTTTCCTTAATTGCGATTCGCAAAATGTGAATCGCAATTAAGGAAAATGAAGAAATCGCAAAAATATTTGCGAATTATGCATGCATTGCCGTTTGCGATTTCTAAATTGCAATTCCCTAATTTTCGCAATTTAGGAATCGCAAACAGGTGCAATGATGCATGTGGGTGTTAGAGTAATCAAAAAACTACTTCCATTCCTCCCCCCTAACACAGGAAAAACCCTGATAAGCTCCCTGGTAATGACAAAATTAGACTATTGCAATGGACTACTCCTGAACGTGCAGAAAAAGGGGTATACACCTGTTACAACGCATTTGTTACAACGCAGTACTGTTACAACGCGACTTTTACAACGCATACCATTACAACGCATTGCGCTGGGGGGCGCTCTAGGATAGGGAATAAGTATAATTTACTATCCGACACCTTCCCTAGGGTCCACGGGGACTGGAGTTAGAATAGTAAATTATACTTACCACTATCCAGCACCTCAAAGCGCTATGCGTTGTAATGGTATGCGTTGTAATCGTCGCGTTGTAACAGTAGGTAGTTGTAATGGTATGCGTTGTAACATGGTACATCCAGAAAAAGGTAATCAGAAAGCTACAGCTGATACAAAACGCTGCCGCCAGGATCATCACAGGCACTCCCAAGCACCAACTCATCTCAGCAGAGGTGAAAAAGTTACATTGGCTCGCAATCCCCATCCGTATTAAATTCAAGGCACTTTGAATAGCCTATAAAGCAATCCATCAAACAGGTCCCTTCTATCTTAGGAGAGCCTTGTCCAAGCACACACCTTGCAGAACTCTATGGTCCTCTTCGGCCAATCTCCTGATGGTTCCCCGTACCCACAAGGTTTCCTGGGGAGACAAAAGATTCACCGTAGCCACGGCCAAACTACGGAATTCCCTCCCCTCACAAATCAAATCATCCCCTACGCTGCTCTCATTCAGGAAGTTACTAAAGACTTGGTTATTCACTCAATAAATACCCTGCGGCCTCTTACCCATCTACGTCCTCAGCGCCGAGACACCTACGGGTATTTGTTGCGCTCTACAAATTGCCTAAATAAATAAATATTTATTCGGAACGGAAGCTAATGGCCCTATTCCAACTACCACTTATTCAGGGGGCGGAATGTCTAACTCTTGTGCTTACTTGTTTTTCTACTTTCAATTGTTACTTAATGTCTTCCCTTCCCTTTTCCATTCACCATACAATTTTGTTATGGTCTATTTATCACATTCAGTGCTTAACTTTTAAAAAAGAAAAAAAAATGTGTCAAGGCCCTTGCCAGAAGGCAACTGCAGCTTGCACCACACATTGCCACAGCCAGCGCTGCCAATGACAGTACCTACACAACTACTAGCCATCACACTGCTACAAGTGTGACGATTAACTGTTTGAGTCCCCTAATGCTATGAGAATTACTTGATAGCAGGTATTACTTGTTTTTAATGCATATTGACTTACAAACAATTGTTGTTGTCCTAATCTTTAAATTACACAACCAGCGCACCATGTGGCAGCTGTCATAGTGCCGGTGTTGACAACTAAGTGCCGGTGCGGAGCACCAGAAACCACCTGCTCAAATTAAGCATTGAATATTGTGGGAACCCGACTAATACATGCAAGATAAAAATATTACACCAAATAAGACAAAAACAATGTTTTGTTTACTAATGAAACTAGTAGATGGATAACGGAGGATACGTGTTGTAAATATGTGAAAACATTTATGTTAACAGATACATGCTTGCTAATATCGTCATCAACATATTCACTTGATTTGGCTCTGGCACGCTTCTGTGGAGTGCAGCAGATGGCATTCCCCTAGTTTAAATAATATTCTATTGAGTCTGTAATGAGATGACATATTACGAATATTAAGTGATTGCTATTATAAGCAGAAATTCAAACCTGATTCATAAGTACACTTTCTATAATTATTATACATGGAGGAGTGCATGAGTTTTCATGCTGGACCAGCCAATCGGTTTTCACTAATAGTAGTTATAGATTTCAAGTATGAGCCTGGGAATTGGTGGGCGGGCAGGCTATTTGTTCACAATCACTCAAGCAAAGCGTTTCAGAATAGATGGTCCAATTTACAGCTGAATGGGCCTGGTTAAGTCAAATTATCAGAACATTAGAATTCACATAAGTTGGCTTTCATTCACATACAGTATGGTGAAGGCAAATTACACTGACGTCGAGCAAATGTAGAGCCTCATTTGCACAGTCAGCGTCTGCAAAGTCCTGATTTGTACCAACCAAGAAGTGAAAAAGTGTATTTTGCACTGGTCTATTACTTTTTTCATTTTTGCCATGCATGTGAAAAATGTGCCTGACACAACCAATTTGCAGTTGGCTGCAAATGAGTTCTCTGTTATGTTTTAGTCCAAAAGGATGGTTAGGCACGGCTGGCACAGGTAAGAGTGGTGGAGTGTGGTGGGGGAGGGGAAGTTGACACACGACTGATAGGTAAAATTAAATAAAAAATAAAAAAATCCATGTACCTTGAGCTTGCCGCTTTGCCGACTCGACAATGCAGCAAGCGCAAGGTAAATGGTTTTATTTATTTATTTATCTAATTTTACCTATTCTGTTATCTTTCGACTTCCGCTCCCAACCCGCCCTACCATTCTTACCTGTGTCGACCGTGCCTGTAATATTCTAATGCTAACTTGATTTTGATACAGCCCTTAATACAATACTTTTACTGTGATTAAGTCTTGTAAAAAGTAGACATTACTGTATTTAGTGGTACTCAGGAGGGTGGATGGCTGAATCTCCCTTGTTGAGATTTAAACCTATGATCTAAAGATCATAGCAGATGTCAGCAACGACTGTTTAACTCACCAAGTCATCTTGCCAGTTTATCATGCATTATTCCATGAAGCCAGTCACCTCACCTCACCAACAACATTCCAAGGAAATCACAAGTAGAGATGCTGTCACAAAGTATAGAAAAAATAAAGAAAGATGGAGCCATCTACTGGTCTACTAAATACTGTGCTTAATTTTCTTTGACTTCATTGTTCTCGTTTCTATAGAACCTTTGATTCTTTGAATACGGATTCAGGTTTGTGCCTTTTTAAGTAATGCTAGAAGCACACCATGTTAATTGCCCTTCCCTAGGACTTTCCCGTGCAGTAATACTTATGTATCCCTCTCACCATGAGCTTTTTCTTCTTTACCATTTTTTCAGTTTTTTCCATGCAGTAGGTGCCTTCATGTGGCCTGCAGTTCTAGCACTGCATTTCTGCATTGCCCTTTTAAGACCAGTCACCCTATTCATGCCACATGAGTTTGCAGCTCCCTGCAATTCATTCCCCTGCCACCTGGGGTGCTGTGGGAAGAAGCACTTCACAAAGTGCTGTATTTTTTTGTGTTTCAGAACATTCTGCTAAATAAGGCATATGTTTCACAAGACTTAGGGGATGATTACGAGGTTGTAGGATGCAAGACATCTCCTGTAAAGCTGTGGATAACCAGCTTTACCAAACTCACAGCTCTCCCGCCGCTTGTACATTTTGAGGGAACGCTGAGGTTTCAGCAGTAGAGTCATTGTGGACTCGGCAGTGGCCCACCCCATACATCGTTGGTTCACGGGTGGGGAGGCGGGTGGGGGGACCCTTGGGGGGGGCATTTCTAGGTAAGGGAGGTTGCACGAGCAGGGGGGTTTAAATAATAAAAAAATATTTATAAAACCTACCTTTCCCGGGTCCTACATGTTCACTGCTGGGTCTGCTCCTGGTTTTCTGCCTCACAGGAACAGGAAGCAGGCAGCCTCCCTCCTCTCCCCTAAGCCAAACAAAACACTGCAATGGCAGCGTTGTGATTGGTGGGGAGGGCGCCCAGCCAGGCGCCTATGGGGAGACTATTTTCTCCATGTAGGCTGCATGCATGTTTCATAGAAAAAAGGGAGAGTGCGCATGACTGGTTTGGTCGGCCCCAGAGGGCAGACCAAACAGTCAGGGCCCACAGCATGGGCTAGCCACTCCTCCCTTGCCCTCCAGCACACCCTCCCACCTCCAACCAAACCCTTCTGCTTTTTCACAGTGCGATAAGCAGAAACATAAAATGGTATTTATATTCCATTTTATGTTTCTGCCTCTCGCACTGCGAGAAAGCAGTGGGGCGATGCTCCTAGACCACATGGAGGAGCCACCCCTGGTGTTCCAGCCTTCCTGGCATCAAAAGGCCCACCGTAAGCTGTGCCTTACAGCACAACTATATTTCCTGTTCACAAACACTATGTAAACTCTGCCGAACAGGAAAAACACGAGAAAAAAAATCAATGACTCCTATGAGCGGTTAAATACCTCCAAGTGTGTCAGTGTCTTTGTTTTTGAATATCTAAACAGTTCTGGCCTGCTCCTTCTACATAGCAGCCAGCAACCATGACATATTCGCTAAAAGTGTTTGCTGCATTCTTTTGCGAGCACTTTCAATGAAAAGGTCCCAACCAAACCACTGGGGATCTCTCGATGCAGCAGGTGACTCACTGCCAGGACTGTGGAGACAGGGCCTCTGCCTCAGTTTGAAGTAGACTACTGAGTATCCTGTCGGTGACAAAGTGAGTGATGTTTTGCCTTGGTTTTCTTGGGTAAGTTGTAATTTTGCAGTGGTAATAAGATGAAAATTGTTCCTGTGGAATTTATTCATAACTTTTATTTCAATTAGGCCTACTTATAAATTCGTCCATTATTGGGAGATGAGCGTCTTGCAAGAAGTCAATTTGCACTTTTTTTGGTGGGGGGATTGTTATGAGCGATGAACTCATAGGTCTGTTTCCAATATTTTCATGAAAACAGAATTCTGCAAAAATGCCAGTTGAGACTATTTTCTCCAGCAAAATCCAAAACTTGAAACATGGGGGTTTATTAGGATGGCGGGCAGATAGCCACCTCTGGTCTGACAGTGGCAACTGCCGTATCAGCGGCGGCCATCCGCTGTGGTCAAAACCCAGAAAACCGCAGGTCCGATTAGCATCGCTGTCGTAACCGCGGTGGTCTGATTTTTTGCCCGCCACTTTTTGTCGGTTGCAGTCCACCCGCTTGCCTGGTGGGCGGAACTGGACCGCTACAATTGTGGCGGATCAGGGCCAAGCACCGCCAGCACGATTATGATGCCAGCGGTAGCCAGCCTTTCTGCGGCGGTGGAACCACCATGGAAAGGCATGCAAAGACATGTTCCAGAGACCCATTACGGGCCCCCAATGTGTTTGGGGTGTGTGGGTGCACTGGGGATACACATGGTACCCCCTACATTTCCCTGTGCCAGGTGGCAGGCACTGTGCAGTGCCTGTCACGCAGTGCAGTGAGATGCAGGACATGCTCCTTTTAACATTGTGGCAGTGCTGCTGGCACCGCAATGTTAATGGACAGAATCTGAATGCCGCGGTCGGATTTCGACTGCGGAGCATCTTAATTTGACCAGCGGTTATCCTGCGGTCCTTGTGTGCAGTCTTTTACCACTACCATGGCGGTCGGGGAGGTTTTCTGACCGCCATCCTATTAGACCCCTTGCTGTGCAGCAAAATCTAAATGCCTGAATTTCCATAATAATATATGAAAAATACACTTTTTTGCACCGATTTCGTGAGATATGGTGAGACCGTCGCACAATTTTACACACTCCTAAAATGCTACCTTCACCATACCATTTAGGGAAATACTGCTGATGTTGACTGGAAAGTACCTTCATTTAGCAGCTCTTCTTCAAAGACAGTTGCAAACTCAGTCGTTATCATTTCTGGGCTAAACATCTGTTCTCATGAACTGTAGGTTTAGCCTCTACTAAAACAGATCTTCAATCTAAAATAGAATCAAAATAGTGAACAATGCTGTGCTCTCTATTCTGAAAAAAGTCACATTATTAAAATGATGTGTGTCAAGGATTAGATTTCTATGTGACATGTCTGACTACATCCGTGGAAATGCATAGAAAGAAATTAAGGTAACTTGTAGTAACGAAAACAGACAAAGCGTCGATTTCTCTTAAGTGACAGGGATCTGTTATGTAAATTGGGGAATCCATATTAGTAGTTGGGCCCAGATTATTGACTGCACCCCAGTATATGAGGGTAACACCACCCTTCCCAGCTGCCACATAATCGGTATGTGTCCATCGAACTGAGTTAGTCCTGCTGGTTGACATTCCACTGACTACACAGCGGATCACTGACAGAATATTGACGGACCGAATATCAACCTACAAGAATATCGAGTACAAAATATCGATGGACAGAATATCGACATCCTATCTCTACAAAGGTTAGTACAAAAATATCTAAACTAAAATATCGTTGTTTAAAATATTGTTGTTTAAAATATAATTTTTTTAAATGTCTTACAAATAATATAAAATTAATTACATATTAATTATAATTGACAAAAACATAGAATTATTTAAAAAAGATAAATAATAAATGTAATATAATTTACCATACATAGTTAAAATATATATTTATTTATTAACTTAATAATATTATTAAATAATTTTTTTATGATAAAATATTAGAAAATAATTACAATTATAAATACATATATATATATATAAATACATAAACCTGTAATATAAATATAAAATGTATATAATAAATTAAGTAATATAATGTATATTTAATTGGAAAAAATATTTTACACTACATGACCTATAACAGTAGGGAAAAAATGGATAGCGTAGGGGATAAAATTACTATTCCCACTCCAGAGAGTGCAACAGTAGATAAAGTGTTGGATAATGAGGGTAATAATTTACTATTCCTACTCCACCCAGTGCAACAGTAGGGAAAGTGTTAGATAGCTGGGAATTATTTACTATTCCCACTCCGCAGAGTGTAACAGTAGGGAACGTGTTGGATAGCAGAGGGGTTAAAATTACTATTCCAACTCCAGTAATTGCAACAGTAGGTAAAGTGTTGGATAGAAGGAGGGTAAAAATTAGCATTCCCACTCCAGTGAGTGCACCAGTAGAGGAAAGTGTTGGATAGTTGGTGGGTAAAAAATTACTATTCCCACTCCAGCAAATGCAACAGTAGGGAAAGTGTTCAATAGAGGGTGGGTAAAAATTACTTTTCCCACTCCAGTGAGTGCAACAGTAGGGAAAGTGTTGGATAGCAGAGGGGAATCATTTACTATTCCTATTCCATGGGGTGTAACAGTAGGGAAAGTGTTGGATAGCGGAGGGGTTCAAATGACTACACCCACTCCAGTGACTGCACCAGTAGGGAAAGTGTTGGATAGCAGGGGGTAAAAATTACCATTCCCACTCCAGCAAATGCAACAGTAGGGAAAATGTTGGATAGCGGGTGGGTAAACATTACTATCCCCACTCCAGTGAGTGCAACAGTAGGGAAAGTGTTTGATAGCGGGTGGGTAAAAATTACTATTCCCACTCCAGCAAATGCAACAGTAGGGAAAGTGTTGAAAAGCGGGTGGGAAAAAATTACTATTCCCACTCCAGTGAGTGCAACAGTAGGGAAAGTGTTGGGTAGCGGAGAGGTATAAATTAATATTCTTACTCCAACAAGTGTAACAGCAGGGAAAGTATTGGATAGTGGAGGGGTAAAATTTACTATTGCTACTCCAGTGAGCAATAGCGACTCGTGGAGCGAGTGGTGCGGGTGGTGAGGCGGGGGAGGGGCAGGGTGGGGGGTAGTAAACTGCAGCATATAGCCGCAAGAAGTTAAGTAAATAAATAAATCAATTGACATTGCACTCTCTGCAATGCCATCAGTCTCCTCTGGTCCTGGCTGCTGAGTACTACAAATGGAACCCCTCCCAGGCCCTGAATTTCTGATATGCACAAAAATCCAGGGGTCTATTAGGATGGCGGGCGGATAGCCGCTGCTGATCCGGCAGTGGCAACCGCCGTACCGGTGGAGGCCATCCGCCCGCGATCGATGCTCGGAAAACCGCTGTTCCGATTAGCATCGCCATCGTGACCGCGGCGGTGTGATTTTCCGCACGCCACTTTTCTGCTGGTTGCAGTCCTCCTGCTTGCCTGGCGGGCAGAGCTGGACCGTTACAATTGTTGCAGATCAGGGCCAAACACTGCCGACACGATTATGATGCCGGCGGTAGCCAGCCATTGAGGGGCGGTGGAACCACCATGGAAAGGCATGCAGAGACATGTTCCGGGGGCCCATTGTGGGCCCCCGATGTGTTTGGGGGGTTGGTGCACAGGCGGGTACTCATGGTACCCCTACATTTCCCTGTGCCAGGTGGCAGACACTGTGCAGTACCTGCCACACAGTACAGGGAGATACAGGACATACTCCTTTTAATATTGCGGCGGTGCTGCTGGCAGCAGCGACTGCCGCAATGTTAATGACCAGAATCTGTCCGCCGCGGTTGGATTTCGACTACGGAGCATCCTAATGGGACTGGCGGTTATGCTGCAGTCCTTGTGGGTGGTCGTTTACCGCTACCATGGCGGTCGGGGAGGTTATCCACCCTCCATCCTAATAGACACCCTAGTGTTTTCTGAGTGGATCTGTAAGCATACCGACACCACCTAGCACTACAACACACCTTAGCACGTGTGTTGGAAATTCACTTTCATGTGGCATAATTTTTGCCACTCATGCTCTTTACACCTAGTCCTGATGAAAGCCCACTCAATTTTACCTTGGTCTGAAACATGTACACCATTTTTTGACAACTAGGAGTATACCTCTCCATTAGTTGCGCTTTCTGGTTTTAACTATATCCTGGGCCGCCAACAATAAACACATTTGGTAAGGATTCCCAGAGATATTTTTAATCTGCACTACACTACTTCACACAATTACACCACACCAGCTCCACTGTAATCAGGCATTGTAACACAACCGGGAGGCATTCGGCCACCCGGCTGGGACCCCAATGATGAAGCATGACACCAACCAGGTTGGTGTGTGAGGGGTCTTTTAAGAAAACCTAATGGTTCCTTGGCACATCAGTGAGTCTAGATAACCTTCTTTTCAGTGGGTCTATCTACATTGTTTGCTTATACCTGAATTGGAGATAGGGACGTACCCCTTAATTTCCTTACTCTCTCCTTGGTTTACACAAAAAATTACTATTCCTACTCCAGTGAGTGCAACAGTAGGGAAAGTGTTGGTTAGTGGGTGGGAATAATTTATTATTCCTACTCCAGCAAATGCAACAGTAGGGAAAGTGTTGGATAGCATAAGGGAATAATTTAGAATTCCCACTCCTGCAAAATAATTAACATTAATTAGGAAATAATTAATTAGTCAAAAATAATCTACCTCTCACCATATTTCCCTATAAATAACACCACCAACATTGTAAAATAATACACAATTAACAAAATTAACAATTCATTAATTAATAACAATTAACAAGCAATTTAAAAGCCATTCAAAATAAATTATATCACACAATTAACACTATAAAATAACTTAAAATAAATATTATTTAATAAAATTAATATTTTTATTAAAATTAAATTACTTCCCACCCTACTCCCGTATCAACCCACAATCCACTCCTAAAAAAGTCACACATTTAACATATTTACCAATTAATTATTAATAATCAATATCCAATTAATAACTAATTCTTATTTTTTTACCACAATTAGCAATATAAAATATTAACTACATGAGTAGTAATTATTAAAACAATTAATTAATTATAATTAAAATACCGTACTCCACTATAAAACTACGACCCGCTCCTAAAAAAATAACATTAACATATTTACCAATTAGTAATAAATAACCAATTGATAACTACTTTAACCATCCAGACTACCATCCGTACACAGCCTTATTTAACATTTAAGATGAGCAACTTTGAGAAATTGTTATTGACCCGTTTTAGGCTCAATATTTTTTATCAACTGGGGTCATTTCCTTATGTTAATGACTGATTTAAGAACCTTCCGGTATGTCCTTGTGATGTTGTTTCCCTCCAGTCTTTGATACATATTGTACTATTTTGTAGATTTTATACTGAGCCTAGAAACATTTGGATAATGCCAATCCTAAAATTGTTGGGCTTATGTACTTGGCGCCGTGCTTTCCTAGCCCTCCAGTTTTTGGAAGATGAGTTATACACAACATTTTTTGCCTGTTTTCTTAAATTTTGTGTTAGGCAAAGAACATATCTTGGCTAAAGTCCACCTTTTATTTACTTAATGAATTTAGTCTCAGCCCGAGAAAATTGACCAACTGGAAATTTTATTGTATCATATATCGTTTTAATATTTTTTTATCGTGATGTTTTATATCGACATTTTTATCCTTATATTTCTATGAACTTTTATGATTTTCTTTGAATCTGGAAACCGAATAAAGCATTTTTGATTTGATTTCAACTAATTAATAACAAATTAATTAACACAATTAACAAAATAAATTCTTGAATACATAAATATTAACTAATACAATTATTAATTAATCAAGTATAATTAAATTACTTCCCACCCTACTCCCCTATAAAACCACAATCCTCTCCTAAAAAAATGACACAATGAACATATTTACCAATTAATAATTAATCAACAATAAATAACTAATTAATAACAAATTAACTAAATTAACAATATAAATTATTAAATACAAAAATGTTATAAATAAAAATTATTAATGAATTAATTATAATTAAATTACTTCCCACCCTATTCCCCTATAAACCACAACCCGCTACGGAACTAAAATGCAATATTTAATTTTTATAAAATTAATACCTTCTAAAAATTATTAATAAATATATTATAATTAAATTACTTCCCACCCTATTGCCCTATAAACCCACAACCAGCTACGGAAGTAAAATACGGAAACATTTCTTAACATAAAATGTATTACTTCTAAACATACATTAGAAAAATAAACTATTCTTTTAGCACATATTCTAAAATACAAAACACAAAAATAAATTTTGATATTATTAACAACGATATTTTAGCTAATGATTTTACTAACTTCGATATTAACAAAAACGATATTTCTTACCTGCATGTCGATATTCTGGTCGACGATATTCTTGCAGGTCGATATTGTGTCACATTGATATTTAAACATCGATATTATGACTCTATACCCTACACAGCAATGGTTACAAACACAGAGCTGTAGTATCCGGGGGTAGGATGTAGGGGGCAGCCAGAGGGCAGGAAGATGCAGGGGTACGGGGAGACACACCTGGAAGAATGGGGGGCGGGGTACCCGGGTAAAGATTAAAAAAAAGATGGGAGCACTTAGGGTGCACGCCCATAAACAGAAGAAGAGGCAGACCTTGGGAGCTCGTCTTGGCATCTGGGTTTCGATCTGCCTGCAAGCATAAAAAGAAAGCGCTCTTTGAAAGAAACGTGGAAGAGCAGCATCTAGAAACAAGCATTTGCAAATGCAATGGGGTCCCCACTTTGGGACCTTATAAGTTTTTAGGTGTGAAGCACATTACGCTGGGTAAACTGATTCTGGTATTTTATTCACCTCTGCTGGTCATTTTGTACCAAGACTGTTAAATTGAGGTAGTTCCTAGAAAAAAGTAGTCCCTAAACAACAGCAGAAGCAGACAAGCCCTGGGGCAATACTCCAAAGTCCACTCAAAGTAAATACACCAGATCTTCAAGATAACAACAGCACAGTCTAGGCTCGACCTAAAAAAAGGCATGCAGGGAAATGAGGGAAGGAAGCATTTGGGAAGATAGCCAACTTGCCACAGAAAAATATCGGTGGATAGAGTGGAGTGGTGTGAGTACTGCGGAGAAATTAAAAAAAGGGGGTGGGGTCGCACACCACTCACACACCGGCGGAAGTTGCCCCTAAGGACTCTGGTCATTGTAGTAGAGTGTTCGCGATGCATCATCTTTCGATCTTGCTATCTTCGCTGTCTTCGCCATCCCTGGACACGTGTTTCGGGTTTTCAACCCTCGTCAGCAGGGATAGGCAGTGTTCTGGGGTCGCCGATGGCTGCCAATATCTGCCAGGTATAGTACCACTCCGGCGCGTAGGTGCGGGATCCCAGGCTCGTCAGCCCGCTGCTCAAGGGAGCTTTAAGTTAAAAAAAGGGGGTGGGGTCGCACACTACTCACACACCGGCGGAAGTTGCCCCTAAGGACTCTGGTCATTGTAGTAGAGTGTTCGCGATGCATCATCTTTCGATCTTGCTATCTTCGCTGTCTTCGCCATCCCTGGACACGTGTTTCGGGTTTTCAACCCTCGTCAGCAGGGATAGGCAGTGTTCTGGGGTCGCCGATGGCTGCCAATATCTGCCAGGTATAGTACCACTCCGGCGCGTAGGTGGGGGATCCCAGGCTCGTCAGCCCGCTGCTCAAGGGAGCTTTAAGTTAAAAAAAGGGGGTGGGGTCGCACACTACTCACACACCGGCGGAAGTTGCCCCTAAGGACTCTGGGATCCCGCACCTACGTGCCGGAGTGGTACTATACCTGGCAGATATTGGCAGCCATCGGCGACCCCAGAACACTGCCTATCCCTGCTGACCAGGGTTGAAAACCCGAAACACGTGTCCAGGGATGGCGAAGACAGCGAAGATAGCAAGATCGAAAGATGATGCATCGCGAACACTCTACTACAACGACCACAGTCCTTAGGGGCAACTTCCGCCGGTGTGTGAGTAGTGTGCGACCCCACCCCCTTTTTGTAACTTAAAGCTCACTTGAGCAGCGGGCTGACGAGCCTGGGATCCCGCACCTACGTGCCGGAGTGGTACTATACCTGGCAGATATTGGCAGCCATCAGCGACCCCAGAACACTGCCTATCCCTGCTGACGAGGGTTGAAAACCCGAAACACGTGTCCAGGGATGGCGAAGACAGCGAAGATAGCAAGATCGAAAGATGATGCATCGCGAACACTCTACTACAACGACCACAGTCCTTAGGGGCAACTTCTGCCGGTGTGTGAGTAGTGTGCGACCCCACCCCCTTTTTGTAACTTAAAGCTCACTTGAGCAGCGGGCTGACGAGCCTGGGATCCCGCACCTACGTGCCGGAGTGGTACTATACCTGGCAGATATTGGCAGCCATCGGCGACCCCAGAACACTGCCTATCCCTGCTGATGAGGGTTGAAAACCCGAAACACGTGTCCAGGGATGGCGAAGACAGCGAAGATAGCAAGATCGAAAGATGATGCATCGCGAACACTCTACTACAACGACCACAGTCCTTAGGGGCAACTTCCGCCGGTGTGTGAGTAGTGTGCGACCCCACCCCCTTTTTGTAACTTAAAGCTCACTTGAGCAGCGGGCTGACGAGCCTGGGATCCCGCACCTACGTGCCGGAGTGGTACTATACCTGGCAGATATTGGCAGCCATCGGCGACCCCAGAACACTGCCTATCCCTGCTGACGAGGGTTGAAAACCCGAAACACGTGTCCAGGGATGGCGAAGACAGCGAAGATAGCAAGATCGAAAGATGATGCATCGCGAACACTCTACTACAACGACCACAGTCCTTAGGGGCAACTTCCGCCGGTGTGTGAGTAGTGTGCGACCCCACCCCCTTTTTGTAACTGCGGAGAAATTGTTGGCACATCCACAGAATCAATGCGCACAAAGGAGCTGGCTATTTGTGCAGGAATACAACTAATCTGAATGTAAAATTGAGCAATACTAGTATATATACTGTGCCCCTAATGATCTTAGTCGGAGTTGTGGCACTACCCTGTTTCTGATGACGCACTGGGAGGCACATGTAAAAGGCAAGTGATGCTTGTCCAAATTCACACATAGATGACACATGCTTCCCTGACAGCTCAACACCCCTCCAAAGCCCATTGAAGGACTGTACACATAGACAAACAGAATAGGGCACACATTTTAACGTGGTCAGTGGCACCCTTTCCACTCTGCCTTTACCCCTGCCTGTTCCTAGTCATAACTCATGGCAGAAAGATCTACCCTATGACCAGGCTTTGCTGGGGAACCAGTAAACAACACCAGTCATGTAGAGTGCATGCTATATTGATGTCCATTACCACTAGGCATCCCTCCAGTGTCACTTGCAGGGAGGCTCCCTGTCACCACAGAGTCACTCTGGAGAATACTTGTCAGTCTCCTGTGTAAACTGCGTCTAGAGACCTGGAGTCATAGGGCTCAACAAGTGTCGCTGCACATTCACACCTGCAACTGATCCAGAGGACATGGGAAATCTGAGATAACACTTTTGAGTCATCCTGGCCTTGTTGAATCCCAGCTAACATGAGGAACACAACAGGTTTTCATTATGCCAAGAAATACTCAATAAAGGCAATTACTAGCATCTCTTGGACTGACAGAGCTGGAGACTTATCTAAACAACTAGGATTTTAATCAGTTGAATGACCATGGTAAAAGCAAGTCAAAATGGCTCAAAAAAATGTGAATTCTGATTAGTGAAACCTAATGAATTAATGGTACTTTTTGAGTGAATGTGCCTCAAACTCTAGGCTCAACTTAGCTCACTATTAAAGCTGAGCTGCTATCATTTGAAAAGTCCATTAATACCAATGGGGGTGTACCAGTGTCCCGCAGAACCTGGGGACAGTATATGGCAACAATTGATTATGTAGGAAATTTTTTAAAAAGTGAAATATTTGTATCCTGATAAACTAAGAAATGCCAGTCAATGGTACAACATCTACAATATCACATATTAATGAAATAATACAACTTGAAAGAACACTGTACTTTGCAAGGTATACTAACATTCATATATCGTGCGGAAACACAGAAGTCACATATCCAAAACACAGGACTGTTGTGCAACACAAATGATTACGTATATAGGTACCATGCAATGTGAACGTAGCATGAAACATACTCCGATAAACAAGACACTCGACATTAAACAAAAAACACAAAAAAGAACTCAATTGTTGCATCCATTTATAACTCTTAAGAGTGTTCAAACATATATACTTGTTTCTTGGATGTAGGTTTGTGAGACATTACGATGGAACACCTATTCTTATCATCGACGTTTTCGACCCTTGCAACAAAGTGTGTTCATACACATGGTAGAGTATAGTGCCACTTTATTCAAATTGTTGCATTTTTTGAGTTTTGTAGGGAGTTCTTTAACTTTTTCATTGTGGCAGTTAAAAATTCGGGCTCAATTCTGGTCTGGAATTTTAAAACGAGGTTTAATATCTGATTTGGACTTTCTATTCTCGTTCATCTGTTTAGAATATACAGCTTTTGAAAAGGAGGTTATCAGTGTGAAGAATACAATCAATCAATCAATCAAAGCATTTGTATAGCGCGCTACTCACCCGGAGGGTCTCAATACACTGCTGTTGTTCTCCGTCTTATGACCCTCAGTATTAATGAAGACTTGATGTCTCTACATGCTTTATGTATGTCTTACTTATAGACTCTCTGACCTGGAAATATCTCCAAATTGTAGTGCTTATAGTTGTAATTTATCTGATAGGGTGTCTCTCTATATCAGTTGTTTCCAGTGAAGTGAAAATTGTACAAATGCCAGGCCTTACAATATTCATTAGAGGAGAATACAAGAACGTTTTGGGTATATGACAATTGAGAGAGCAGTTTCTTAACACTGGAGTGTATCTTCCCAACTAATTAGATATCGTACATCATGCTGCATTGTTTCTGCTTTCTAGTGGAGTGGTGTGGCTCACTGGTTAGAGGCGGCAGACCCGGAAGCAGAGAGCGGCCCAGGACCAGGGTTCAATTCCCGACGCAGCAGGGTGGTGGACCAGGGTCAGCGGACTCAATAATTCTTGCCTCGGTACCTAATCTAACCAGGGATCACACTCGGCAACTCTGGGCATTAGCTTGCCTCATCTCTACAACGGGCCCCCACATTCGCCGGGGATGCCTGGTTTCACCTTGGAGATACCCAGTAGGGACCATCTCACAGGGATAGCCAGGACGGGTTCCCCAGCGGTCTACAGCACCACAACACCTCAGAGCAGCAGTGCGCTTTACAAGACACATACATTTACATTTAACTCCATGGCTGCTAAGGGTTTTCCCCCCCGGTGCTGGGATCCCACATTTACCATTGTTCATGACGAGCTCAGCTCGTCATGAGTGTATGGAGGTGTACATCATGACGAGCTGAGCTCGTCATGAGCGTCCAAGGAGTTAATAAAGGCTGTTTCAATCTGTTCTCATTTTGAGTGCTGTGGAATTTGCTCAGTTAGATGAAAACTTCTGGATTGAGCATCTAGATGACTCCCGATGTGCCTTCATTGATTTTGGTATTCCTAGATCTCAGAGAATGTCATTTGAGATTTTGTAAAAAAATTCTACCTTAAAATTCATTTAGTTAAATATGTGGTTGATCATGAGGGCCACATTTGTTCACACATTTGGATCTTACTCCATAGAGTGAATTGCATTTTTTCCCATCATTCCAAATCTAGCAAGTTTGGTCCCCAAAGTGGATCTGAGACGTTGAATGTCTGTTTGTCTAGGTCTTTGCTAAGCCAAAGGTATTTCAGATTGTGGCCCACTCATTTTAATTGGGAAGCTTGGACATCATGCTTATATGTAAAATTGGTCGAATAAAGTACTTCCTTTTGCCCAAGTTGATTCTGTGTGTGGCAAAGACAGCTTATTCACAAATTGCCTCTGTATGATCTTTCATAAATGTTGCTTGCTTTACAACTGTGCCAATTATGCCATTGCCTGAGCTTCTTCGGAGTTGATATATCTGAAGGTCTTGATCGAGCGAACAACAGATATTTCAGGACAAACAAGAATACCAATAGGACAAGGGGTAATCTTGACTTGTGCCCTGTTTGCTTTAAA
The DNA here is from genome assembly GCF_964263255.1 of Lissotriton vulgaris. Taxonomy (NCBI): domain Eukaryota; kingdom Metazoa; phylum Chordata; class Amphibia; order Caudata; family Salamandridae; genus Lissotriton; species Lissotriton vulgaris. Next base: position 1,205,454,783 of record NC_141691.1, read on the forward strand.
GAAGCCAGAAATGAAATATCCAAGTATAACCTGTTTTTTGGACTTGTTGTATAATAATGACAATGAATTGTGAAATTGAGTCATGCACTGAATCAGAGCATTGGATTGAATAGGGAGACATTTTTTATTTATGCTGAAACCCTTATTGATGGACAAAAACATTGAAACTCTGAGGCCAGAGACATTTTTCTTATCATTGTTGATGTAAACTCACAGTTCATCTCATGCATCCCTACAGGGAATAATGCGTACTTGTGATGTATGTACAATTTGGGGAATTACTTGACTGCATCTTTTGGCTAGAGTCTGAGGCCATACCTTTCATTCCTACCCGCATTGATGTGGAAGGCTGGTCTGTAGTTAGGACATTTCCTAGTACCTTTGGTTGGTTTTGAAATGACCACAATTCTGAATTGCGTTTTTTTTTCAGACTCATGGAACATATTTTGTAATAAGACCACCAATAGTGGTTCGTGTATTGTGTAAATATGTTACTATCCCCAGTGTTGTTCAATAAGGCATAACCTTATTGTGCACAGTTACTCTTTGTTGAATGGGAGCATATGGTCCCTCTGACCTGGTCTGTGAGGGCTTTAAACAGATATTGTCAGAGCACAGAATTTCAGAGAACCCTCTTGGATGGAAAGGTTTTACTGTAACATGAAATGAGTTAGTAATTAAGTGTATAATGATAATACATCGGAAGATTGATCAAATGTGTCTCTTCCGACCTTTCTGAACCTATGTGAACATATGTGGCATGCAGATACACCTTGCTTGTCCTTTAGTGCATTATAAACATTTTATGATGCTGATGATGATTATAATAATGATGGTGGTTATGCAGTTTTTTAAGAGCTAGAACTTCTGTTAAGATTTCCCTCTCTTTTACCTGTTCAGCCAACAAGGCAGAATGCCTTCTCTCACTGTTCATGCTGTGTCTGCTTTTGACTAAATAGGCGGAATTCTGAAGCCTTGGATTGAACAATATTTGGGCTTCATTTGGCATTATCCAATTTACGAAGTGTCTTTGGAAACTGCTTGCGAGAATATTGCCTGGTAATTTCTTCTATGTCTGTTCTGATATAATTTGAGGTTTCCTGTCCAGTCTTTACTTCAGAGGAAAGCTGGCACAATTTTACCCTTAAACATGACTTTGCCAAAAAGAGATGTAGAGTTATATAATGATGGGGAATTCAGGTCAAACGTTAAATTACCATAGCTATCCCTTATACTAGGATGCAATAAGTGATATGGGTGTGCTAGACCATCGGTGGTAACCGAAACCCTCACAATCTCTCCATCTCTATAGTTCCACATGCTTGTTGTGTTGAACTGATGGGGCCCATTGCCACGTTTCACCTTGCACTCCGGATAAGAGCAGCAATTCCTATTTCAGACCGAATTCTGTTCAGGTTTTGATTCCTAGGGACCACAGAACGATATCACACCCATGTTACCAGTTATAATAAATATAGGTGTCATGTTGACCTTTAAGCCTGTTAGAAATCAATTAATCAAGCCCACATTTTGTGTCCTAGTGTTTTGGTTAGTCTGGTCAATTCAACTTAACAAGTACCTCACTACTGTATATACTTTAAGTTTTATTGTTAGTAAGTGGGATTCTCATTTATGACCATATTTTGATTGTTCGACTTGCAATAATGATATCCTTGCATAAGCTTCATATTTTTTTACTTACTACATTTATAGATATTATTTTTGCACTATCATTGTTGCCTACTGAGAATATATCTCATATTTCCCCCTAAGCACAATACATTCCTGTTGAGGTATGAAATAAAGATGTTTCACTTTGAGTTCTGATGTATATGTGCTATACGTCTAATCAAGAATATAAAGAATCAATTAAACATGCTAACAATTCTCTAATACCTCTGGGTCTTTTCCTTACGCGCTGCTCAGTTTTGCATTATTTGTTTCTATTTTGATGTTCTTTTTTACCTATATTACTGCTGTTGCACTGAGAAAGTGGTACCCTTGCCACCTTCACTCCTTACTTAAAATGATTAGCTTAAGTAAACAGTACCTTAGTGGAGATGCAACTCTGTAGTAGTAAATTAAGGGCATCATTAATGAGCTATTCAGATATTATCTAAGGTTATTGCTTTTCCTTTTTCGATCTCTTGAAGTGTCCATATGTTGATGTTGTTTATTGGGTTTTCTATGACTGCTGGTCTTCTTGAACTGGAATCTGATCCAGCCATCCTCCTTAGGCAGATTGAAGGGGTGGTTGTGGTTGGTTAATTTCTAGTGTCAAGTTACCTACACCCTCGAGGATGAACTGTTTCAGAAAGGCTTTAATGTTTTCTGGTTCTGTGATGTTCTTTCCTATACGTTGTGTGGACAATGATGCCTTCTCTGGTCATTGAGAATGAATCTCAATTCCATTTTCTGCATCACAGGATGTGGTCAAAGAAAATGTCTACTGTTGCACACCAATTTTCTTGCAAAGTTAGTCAAGATCATTATCTTTCTATGTTTATGTCTAAGTGGTGGTAACTTCCTGGTAACTTGAAATATCATTGTTGTTTGTTGGAGCTTCAGTACACAGATGATGTAGTGTCTATGTGCCTTGGTCTTATTCCATGTGTCCTTCATATCTCAAGCATTGGCTAGAAAGTTAGGTTACGAAGTTTGAGATACTCTGTCACACAAGGTGAAACAAATTCTTGACATCAAATCCAATGAAATCTTTGGATTTGTAGAGAGCACGGCCACTCAAAGACTGTTCCGGCGCTACTAGGGTCACTGTTTTAGCCATGCTGGCACACAGTTACTTAAATGCTCTTTCAAATAGCCAGGACTTAAGAAGGCATTTGAAGATCTGTTCATCCTTCATTGCCTAAAGTTGCCCAGGGAGCAAGTTCACAGTAGACGCAGTGAAGAAAGAAAAGGAGGAGCCACCCCATTTCCTCCTTCTAAATCTTGGGACTGCTACCAGTAGAGCATCATAGGAGCACAAAGATCATGCCGGAATATATGTTATTATCTAGTTCCTGACATTGCAAGGCCCTGTTTGATAAAACGCTCTGTGAGGCAACATGAGCACTTTGAACTGGACTCTCTCCTTGATAGGAAGCCGGTGCAGCTCTTGCAGATGATGCTGGATATGACTCATTTTAGACACTTTCAATAAAAGCCAAGCTGCAGCATTCCGAACTAACTTCAGTCTTCCCGGTTGGTATCCTGGCAGGCCCCAAACCAGGGCATTCACAGAGTCCAGTCCAGATGTAGCCAGGGCATGAACTAACATTTCTGATCCTTCTCATGTAGCAGATACAGAATTTTTTTTAGTGATTGTAGAAAACCATAACAGATGCCCATGGCACTCTCGACCTGAGCACAAAACGAACCCCTAGGTTCCTCACTACGGAAGATGGGCAGGAGGAGGTGTGACCTGGCTGGGACAACAAAGACCATCCCACATCGGAGGAGGAGGTGCCAAATAACAGGATCGCCGTTTTCCTAGTATTGCACTGAAGATCACTCAGGCGCATCCATCTAAACACAGCTAAGAGGCAAGCGTTGAAATTATTCAAGGAGTTTGGAATGTTCCTGTCTAGAGTGAGGACAATTTGTGTGTCATCTGTAAAAGACACCTCCTGCATGCTGAATGATTCGATCAGCACGGCAAGAGGTGTCATATATATATTGAGCAATATGGGGCACAATGGCGAGCCCTGTGTGACTGCAAACTGTAGAGGCTTGGGTCAGAGGGGTGGGGTGCCATCCAGACCTCTTCCCTGCGATCCAATAGGAACGATCAAACAAACAAACTTCCAGTTGGCATGGGATCCAGGGCAAAAGTCGTAAAAATAGAAGTGGGGGGACGCTGTCACCGGAAGTGACGTCACGACAGGAAGTGACGTCACGAAAGGTGCCCAGCTCCTCGTCCCAGATAGCCAAAGAGTGAAGTCCAGCTCTTTGGCCCGGTAAAATAAGTGGGGGGACGCCGTCCATCCGCGTGGTACCCCAACTCGAGGCCTGATGGGATCTAAAGAAAATGTCAATTGTTCTTTCTAATTCTATTTTCCATATGGACACTTGCAGTTCCAGTACTCTATATAGTAAATGTTCTTCACCTTGTCGTCTTGTAGGTTTGTGAGCTGACTGCATTAACTGTTTTAATATATTTGACAATTCAACATACATTTTTTGTGCGTTCTTTTTCATGGCTGTGAGGGGAGCTCTCATTTCAACTTCAAGTTAATCTATCAGGAGATCTGTTATGTTTCTGTCTCCATTCCAAATCTTTATATGTCTCTAGTTTGGTGGGGGCAATTTGGTCTCCTTCTACTTCTTACTCCATGCTGTCTGCCTGCATCTTCTAGAATATTGTCTATGCATGTCCTGTATGGTGAGATGTTGATTCCCTCTCGCGCTGGTACTTGTATTGGGCTGGTGTAAACTCTGTGATCATCATCTGAGTGAGAGGAAGTATGTTATTAGTCCCATTATTTTCCCCACTCATGCAAGAGGTCCGAGTGCAAGAGACAGAGCAGGCTGGTCTAGTAAAACTGTAGAATTCTCAGTTGTTGTTAGAGGAGGCTGGGAAAGGGTACTGTGAAAGTTTCATTTTCCAGCACACCCACCCTCATCGGGAGTTGTGATATAGTGGTGTTCTATTGTGTACCACTGCGGCCTCGTAATCTCATCAGTGGCCATGCCACACTTTGGAGCCGAACGACTTTAACCTTGCCAGCTCCTGCAGGTGGGGTAGTACAGGTTCCCAGAAAGAGAGGACATCCAAGTCTGATCTGTGAGGAAAACACAGGACTGCTGTAGGGGTAGAGAAAATGTGCCACATTCTAGCTGAGGCATGACATCCAGGAGTGCTGGAGAGGAGGAGGAGAGAAGTGTGGTCATTCCTCCAAAGGTGGTAGGTGAAAGGCAATCTCTTGCAGGCTAATTGCAGGAGTCAGAATATCAACCAAAAAAAGGAGAATGGCATGGGTCAAACTCAGTGGCTCTATAGGAACATCTTCTAATATAGCAGGTCACCTCTCTTAAGAAGGGCATTTAATAAAACCTGCAATTTCGACAGCATTCCTGCTTCATTTCAACTAATATATTTTGCAAACTACTCCATCCGTGCTTGCTGGAAGACACCACAAGCCCTTGTTATCTAGGCAAAAGCATGTTTGTTTCATGTTGGAATCTCAGATTTTTGGACCTGCTATGTGGGAGTAAAATATATGCATTAGATTGCTAACAGTAAGTCTAAGATGGTCACATATGTCCTGCAGTATTCACCGGCTTCTTTATGTAGCACTGACAAAATTGAAATTTGCTACAAATATATAAGTAATTCGAAGGACCCGGATTTCTGATTTTTTTTCCTTGGACTTTTGTGAATGAGACTTTCGTAAAAAATGGTTTCATAGCTTGTTGAAGTGCAATTCAACACTAATTTGTAAACATAGAAAGTAAGTTGGATAAACATGTCTCCTTTTCAGGACAACGCATCTTTGCTTACATCTCTTTGGAAAATAATCGTAGTCATGTACAAGTTGAAGAACTTTTACAGTAACTTGCAAATGAGAAGCATACGAACCATTTCTGTCCGAGTGATACTGGAAACAGCCGAGGGCCTAATGTGTATTAAAACTAACCGGGCAGAGTCAAACGCATTGTCCCTCAGGAAATTTCACTGATTGAGGCAGCAAATCAACAACTCACTATAAATTTGATTGAAGTCTCACATGCCTATAAATGAGAAATAAAGTGTTCCTAGGTGGAGGATAAGGGTCTTTATTGCAAATAATTGTCCTATACTCCTCCATACACTGAACAACACCTTTGTAAGATCCATTCAAAATGGGTCATCCTTATTAAATGATGCCCAAACGGCTCCAGAACTGTGAAAGAATGTCAGTTTTTAGCCCCTGATGCACACATATACTGCAACATCCTAAAAGGACTTCAGCTTACCTGGTATTATGAAATACAAAAAATCCTTCATTGCTCTCCAAGCCCAATTTCTAGGAATGCAGAAAATCTCATTGTTATTAATCAGACCAATACATACTCCTGGCCTTTGGAACTCTGAAATCACCCCAGACCTAAAACAAGAATTGTAACTTCAAAACTACCTGATTAGCAAGATTTACCTTGCCGCTTCATTAGCAAAAGATAAGCAACGTGCTGATAAATGGTATTGCTCAGTTATGTGGGAAAATACATTAAACATAAAAAGGCAAAACAATTTGAATGCAAGACACTGATACGTTGGGACATAATCATTTCATAATTAATAATCAATTAAACTGTTAAATCTTTTCGAAGTTCAATCTAACAACTGAGGTGATCTGAATCAATCTTCACATGCACAGATCCAAACATTTTGGATCATCTTAAACACACACTCCCAAACATCCTATTACCTTTGTGGAATACTGTAACTTCATGGGCTGGAAAACTGTAACTTCATGGGCCGGAAAAAAGGAAAACTTAAATCACTGGATTTGCAAAGTGCAATCATGACTAGTTGCATTAGGCACAAACAACTCTGAAATTGTATGTTCAGATAGAGAAAGTATCCAAGGGCCACCACAACATCCCCTATACCCTAGACCAGAGGTCTTAAAACTTTTTGATGCCAAGACCCCCTGTCAAAAATTATTAGGCGTAAGAACCCCCTTCTGGCAAAAATGTATAGAACTTGGTCCTCCTCATCATTGCCAACTATCCAGTGGGAGCCAGCTCAGGTAAGCATGGTGAAGCGGGACAGGGTGCAGCGGGAGGTAAGCAGACGGATGACGGAATAGGTATTTTTTCTTTATTTAATTATACCTATTCCCTTGTCTGTCGACTTCCCCGCCCCCAATTCCCACAGCACATCATTTTAACACTGGGGGAAATAAATTGAACAATGTTTAGCAAACCAAAGGCCAGTGAGCCAAAGGCGTGGCTAAAAATAACATGCCTCATTAATGAGGCATTCGCGTAGGGCAGCAGTGCAAGTCTTCTTGCTGCGCTGCCCAGCGCCAATATGAAAGGGCAGGAATACACCTTATTTATTAAATATGGTGCATTCATGTCCTTTCCCTCTGTGTTGGTGCACACATTGCTGCCTAGCGTCAATGTAGGCAGGATTGCTTTTGTGCAGGAAGGGACACCTTCCTGCACAAAAGCAGTCCAGAGAGAGAGTTTCCTCTTTCTATGTGTGCCGCTGCAGCTCACATGGAAAGAGTAAAAAAACAAGGAGAAATGAAAACATTTCTCCTCGTTTCGCCTGCTATGGGGAGGAGTAAGGTTTTGATGCTTTCCCAGGTTTACATGGTTTTGAAATCTGGGGCAGCGTCAAAATCCATTGGTGTTGCATGGGAACACCCACTGCAATGCCCATGGAACGCCTAACTGACATAGAGTAAGGCAACGCAGTGACTTGCTCTGCCTTGCATTACTCCATATCCATGCCATGCAAAGCCACACAGGGTGACTTTGCCTCACCTCATAAATATGATTGAGATTCTTGTGCCGCCGAAGCTTAAAAAAATGTTACGCTTCGGGCGGCTCAAGCCTCTCACGAATCAGCCCCAAAATAAATTGTTAATTTTTAGGTCTATCACCATCAGGTTGCTACATATAAAATAATAGGTAGCTTAAATGAAAAATAAATGTAAAAGTTGTTACTCAGGGGGAAATGCACTATATAGTACATTATGAAACTTCTTTTATTTGATGCACTGCAGAGGTCTGTGTGTAACCAGACAGCCACAGAATCAAATTTGGTGAGTGCAGTGAAGAATAGTGTATTTTTAGTGCTATGAGGTCACAACCTGTGACAGAAAGCACTGTGAATGTGTAAGTCAATATTTTATAATTGCATTACACATGTTATAAGATAGACTGCTACAAACTGCAAATAGTATTAGGATAAAATGGAGCTTCTAAAATGTAGATTTGAGTAATACCAGATCATTAGTAACGCATTTTTTTGCATAACTGTTCCTCAACTCCTCCTCAGGGGTACTAAGCCCTGTGTAAATTCAGTTATGGTTAAAAAGCATGCACTTCACAGCCCAGCTGTTAACCAAAAAGGCAAAAAACCAACAACAAAAAAACCCCACACCTTTGCCATCACAATGCTTGGAGTGCTTGGAGCAACTAAAGCCAGAACTCCTCCCAAGCATCCTTTACATTTGCAAATTCACTTCTAGCACACATTTGTATTTCATTCAGGCAAGCAGGCACCCTGTATTGTATTGTATTGTATTGTAAGGGGAATTTGTAAAGCGCGCTGACACCATGGGTTTCCTGGCGCTGGGTGGGAACAGAAAGACCAGGGGGACTTAGCTGGATTGAGGGAAAAGCCATGTTTATAGGGTTTTACGGAAAAGAATGAGAGAATTAGAGGTTTTGAGAGAGAGGGGAAAGGAATTCCAAAGTTTTGGGGCCAGGAAAGCAAGTCGCCGGCCTCCAGATCTGCAGAGTTTAATAGGGGGGATAGACAGGAAGTGAAGGTGGGAAGATCTCAGGTTCCGTGAAGGACAATAGGGCTTGATGAGAGATTTCAAAAAGACGGGGCAGGAGCCAGATATAGATTTAAAGGTAAGGCAGCCGATCTTGAAGGCTGCCCTCGAAATGACAGGGAGCCAATGCAGTTTGGAAAGCAGGGGTTTGGGGGATTGCCACTTCGGGATCCCAAGGACCAGTCTCGCCGCTTGATTCTGAACAGATTGCAGTCTGGAAAGAGATGTCTTAGGCAGCCCATGGTAAATAGAGTTCGAAAAATCTAAGCAGGAGAGGACGAGGGCCATGATGACTTGCAGAAGGGCTTCAGGAGTGAGGAGATAAGCCACCTTCCTGATCCTGCGCAGCTGGAACATGCAGGAGGAGACCACCGTCCCCACTTGGGTCCCGAGAGAAAGGCCGGAGTAAATAGTGACCCTGAGACTCTTTACCGAGGCCGCAGGGGTTGGGGGGGGCCAAGGTCTGCCGGCCAAAAGTGCGGACCCCAGTAGGTAGTGCTCCTGCCAGGAAGAAGGAGCTCCGTCTTTCCGGGGTTCAGTTTGATGATGATGATGATGATGATGATGATGAATCGGCTTTTATAAAGCGCAACTTACACTCCATGGAGCATCTTGGCGCTAGAAACATCACGTGTCATAGATGAGAAAGGAGGGAGAGTTGTCCGAAAACATAAAGGAAAAGTGGAGAAGTACTTAATACAGAGAGGGTGAGTGATATTAAATTAAGTTAACGCTAGACATAGTGTGTCAGTGGCCTTAAAAATCCATGTTTTAAGGGCTTTTCGGAACAGATTCTCTGAATGAATCAGACGCATCTGGGGTGGGAGCTTGTTCCAGGCTCTAGCTCCTAGCACTCCGATGGATTTTCCACCTTTTGTGGTTAGTCTGAATTTGGGGACAGCTAATAGGTTTAGGTTGGATGATCTGAGTGACCTGGAGGGAGTGTATCTTCCAAACCTTTGGGATAGGTATGAGGGGCCCGACTGGTGGTAAGCTCTGAAAGTGATGAGTAGGATTTTAAATAAAACTCTCTTATGAATGGGTAACCAGTGCAGGGTTTTGAGTGCCATGGAGGCAGATGATTTCCTGGGTAGTCTTAGCACTAAGCGGGCAGCAGCATTCTGAACCATCTGCAATTTGTGCAAGACAGCTTTGTTGGAACCTGCATAAATGCTGTTGCAGTAATCTAACCGCGATGTAATGAGGGCTACTGCTACCGTTTTTCTGGCTGTTTGAGCTGGTTTTGAGCTGGTTTTGACACATCCACTGAAGGATGTGGGACATAGCTGCCTGGAAATTAGGGATAGTGGAGGGGGAGTTGAGAGGAAAGATGAGTTGCAGGTCGTCCGCGTAATTAAACACGGTGACATCCCACTGCCTCAGAGAAAAAAGAAGGGGTCGAAGATAGAGATTAAAGAGAAGAGGGGACAAAGAGGAGCCCTGGGGGACCCCACAGGGCGAGTGCTCACTAGGAGCTCTGAAAGTGCCCAGGCTGAGGGTCTGAGACCTCCCGGTCAGGATAGATTTGACCCAGGTCAGCGCCAGGCCCTGGATGCCAGCCTGCTCGACACGGTGGAGAAGGATGTTGTGGTCCACCGTGTCGAAGGCGGCTGACAGGTCTAATAATACCAAGGCCTGAGGGGTACCCTTGTCAGCGCCGTCTCTCAAGGCATCCAGCACGGCCAAGATCACAGTCTCCGTAGAGTGGCCGGGCCTAAAGCTGGCCTGGTTGTCCTCGAGGAAGTTGGAGCTCTCGATGAACTGTGAGAGACAGGCGGTGGCGTGGGCTTCCAGGATTTTGGAAAAGAAGGGCAAGAGGGAGATAGGGCGGTAATTCGCCGGAACGGCGGGGTCAGCACCAGGCTTCTTCAGAAGAGGCACCAAAACGGCCTCCTTGAAGGAGCTGGGCACTGTACCGGACGAGAGAGAGGAATTCAGCAGGGGAAGGATGCAATCGGGTAGAGAATGGCAGATGTCTCGTAGTATGGTGGGGGGACAGCAGTCGTCTGGAGAACCAGACTTAGTGCGGGTAGCCAATGTGGCCAAGGATGTGGGGTCTAAGGGAGGGAACTGAGTGAAAGAGAGGGCATTGTGGGGAGGAGAGACAAAACCAGCGCCAGGGGGGATAGCCGGGATGGTGTCTTTAATCAAAGCAATTTTCTCAATAAAGAAAGTACTAAGCGCGTTACAAGATTCCTGTGTGGGGGCCTGAGTCGGGAGTGTCCTGGGGTCGGAAGTGAATTCATTAAGAATTTTAAAAATCTCTTTGGACTTGCAAGGGGCGGATAAGATTCTTTCTGAGGCGTAGGCTTTTTTGGCTGCGGAGATGGCTGTTTTGTACTTATTGTGCGCAGTGACGTATACGCCTCTGCTAGGCGAGCAATAGTCTCTCCTCCACCTGCGCTCTGACCGGCGGAGTTCCAATTGCAGGGTCTTGAGATGAGGGGTGAACCAATTGTGAGAGTTGCGATGTCAGGATCGGGGGAACTTAGTTGGAGGGGCAAAAATATCGCTGGCTGTCGTGAGCCAGTCAGAGATGTGCCTGTGAAGATCGTTGGTGCTTGAATCGTTAGGAAGCAGGGGGCGTGTAAGGGCAAGGTGAGATAAGAATTTAGAGGAATCGGCGGCTCTCCACTTGCGGGCGGTGCCGCCCTCCTGCAGTGGGATCCCAATCTGGCCGACAGCCAAGAAAGTGGTGTCAATCAAAAAGTGATCGGACCATACACAAGGAGTAATAAGCGGACAGGAGGACTTGACCCCGTGAACCCAAATGTGATCGACCTGACTAATTGAGTGAAGTTCAGGCTCGAGAGGGCCTCGAATAGTTCGGAGGCATGGGGGCCGGCGTCCTCATGCTGGAACCAATAGTTAAAGTCACCAACAATGACAGTGCGGGGGAGGAGGTGGCCAAGTTAGTTAGCTGTTCAATAAAAGATGAGGGGAATGAAGGCATGGGGTGGGGAGGACGGTATAGTGCCATAAGGGTGACTGCCCCGACCTCGGTCCCGAGACGAAGGACCAGGTTATCCACTTCAGGGAGGGTCATGGAAGCGGAGGCGATAATCTTAAGATTCTTGCGTATTGCCGCAGCCACCCCTCCTCCGGAGCGGCCCCAGGACGGTTGGTGTTCAACAGGAAGTAATCTGGGGGTAACGCTGCGAGGATGTCAGGAAGGGAGTCGTCGGTAAGCCAGGTCTCAGATAGTAGGAGAACGTCTGGCCTCTCCGTTAAGAGAAGGTTAAGAATATCGGCTTGATGCCTGACCAAAGAGCGAGTGCTAAGGTATAATACCCGGACCGGCGACTCAACAGGAGCAGGTGCAATCAGAGGTAATGGCGGCCCCAGAAGGGGGGGGGAGTTACCTGCGATCCCTAGGGAAGAAATCCTGGCACAGGTATCGGGAGATAGGGGGCATGCAGAAGCTTGTAGACTCATAAGAGCAGAGGGGGAGTAGGAAGTGTGAATGGCAGCGTCCCTAGCCCTTGGGCCCGTCCGGCCGCGGACGGGCGCAGACGGGCTGGACTTAGGCGCGACTTCGGCGCGCTGACGGCGTGCCCGCTGCGCCCGTCCGCTGCGCTCCCTGTAAGGGGGCGCCATTTTATAGGGCAGATGGTTGGTGTGAGGCTCCGAGCGCTAGACCGCTCGCCTAGTGAGCCTCCTCACCCAAGATGGCGGCCGACTGTGAGTCCCAGCAGGACTTGAATCTCCTACAGGACCGAGTGGTGAAGAAGAAGGGGAGTAAATGCAGCGCAGAAAACACCCAGCGCGCAACCCCGGAGGTACCTGCACAACAAAAAAAGTTATTATCAGCAAAAACGGTAAAATTTCATTAAAATGCGCAAAGTGCGCAAATTGCCTCTAGCACATAGCATAATTCCCAAAGACTCGCTCTGGTCAATTTCGAGCGTCCTAACAGTTGGGGGGCCGAGATATTGTGGCTTTTATAGGGCAGATGGTTGGTGTGAGGCTCCGAGCGCTAGACCGCTCGCCTAGTGAGCCTCCTCACCCAAGATGGCGGCCGACTGTGAGTCCCAGCAGGACTTGAATCTCCTACAGGACCGAGTGGTGAAGAAGAAGGGGAGTAAATGCAGCGCAGAAAACGCCCAGCGCGCAACCCCAGAGGTACCTGCACAACAAAAAAAGTTATTATCAGCAAAAACGGTAAAATTTCATTAAAATGCGCAAAGTGCGCAAATTGCCTCTAGCACATAGCATAATTCCCAAAGACTCGCTCTGGTCAATTTCGAGCGTCCTAACAGTTGGGGGGCCGAGATATTGTGGCTTTTATAGGGCAGATGGTTGGTGTGAGGCTCCGAGCGCTAGACCGCTCGCCTAGTGAGCCTCCTCACCCAAGATGGCGGCCGACTGTGAGTCCCAGCAGGACTTGAATCTCCTGCAGGACCGAGTGGTGAAGAAGAAGGGGAGTAAATGCAGCGCAGAAAACGCCCAGCGCGCAACCCCAGAGGTACCTGCACAACAAAAAAAGTTATTATCAGCAAAAACGGTAAAATTTCATTAAAATGCGCGAAGTGCGCAAATTGCCTCTAGCACATAGCATAATTCCCAAAGACTCGCTCTGGTCAATTTCGAGCGTACTAACAGTTGGGGGGCCGAGATATTGTGGCTTTTATAGGGCAGATGGTTGGTGTGAGGCTCCGAGCGCTAGACCGCTCGCCTAGTGAGCCTCCTCACCCAAGATGGCGGCCGACTGTGAGTCCCAGCAGGACTTGTATCTCCTGCAGGACCGAGTGGTGAAGAAGAAGGGGAGTAAATGCAGCGCAGAAAACGCCTAGCGCGCAACCCCAGAGGTACCTGCACAACAAAAAAAGTTATTATCAGCAAAAACGGTAAAATTTCATTAAAATGCGCGAAGTGCGCAAATTGCCTCTAGCACATAGCATAATTCCCAAAGACTCGCTCTGGTCAAAGAAAGAAGGCTTGTTAGAAGGATTGGTTTACCTGTCTGCTGGGCCTCTTCGTTTCTCAGCACAAAACTCAATTTACTTCAGCTTAAGTATTTTAATGCTCACGTTGTCTTTGTCCAAAGGATTAGCACATGTTTTGTGTACCATGCAGAAGTTAGGCCTGAAAATGTGCGACCCCCTTCCCAGGACTCCGTGTAACCCCCCCCCCCCCCCCCCACCCCCCCCGGGGGTCGCGCCACACATATTGAAGACCTCTGCCCTAGACTATGTAGAACATGGATGAAAGACAGCCTTCATAACTTTAACTGTGACAAAACTCAAATTCCCATCCTAGGAAGAAAAGATACTACAGCACTACTTTTTTTTAATTAACACCAATCTAGAAACACCAACCATCACTCAGAAAGCAAAACACCTGGAGATCATCTTTAACTCAAAAATGAATTCCCAGATCTGCATGATAAAGTGACAATTGGCAACTCTGCTTGTTCTGCAAAAGCATCCTTCTCATGCAAACTCCTCAGCAAATTGAACTGACAGGAAACTTCATTTTGGTAGGCATTGGCTACTCCAATGGTATCTTCACAGTTTTCCCAAAGAGATTCACTGCTAGGCTTTAAATACTACAACATCAAGCCATCAAGGGGTGCCTAACCTAGGTCAATTTCATAATGTCAGACCAGTTCTGAAAATGCTCTAGCAGCAACCAGTTAATATGACGATTTTAATTCAAGTCACTTTGCTTCAGGCACAAGGCCTTCTGGAATAAAGTCCTTTAAAAAAGAGAGATAGATGTGTAAATGTTAAAAATCAATAGCTTACCTACCCAAGTAATCTATGGACATCCAAACAAATGATAGATGCTCTTGTGATTGTTTACTGCCTAAAGTCTAAGTGCAACATGTGGTATTAAGAGCATGTGGTAAGAATCTCATATATAAAAAAGGACATCAAAGCTTCGGCAACAATACGTGACTTACTTCAACATTAGGCTCATTTCTTTGTGGGAAAGAAACTTGTCTCATGACCATGGGTGAGCTATAATGCAGTCTGGATGGATTTCGCGATAGTTAGGATATCAATATTGCTGCTGGGTTGAAAAACTATCCTGCTGTCCCTTACTGTAGATGCCTGACCATGTGTATATTGAAATCAATATGTGTGAAACAGCAATACTGTAAAATCAGGCCTAAAATGTGTAATCTCCTGTTATTTGGTGATAAGTTGAAATTCTATTGTTATCGTTTGGTTTTTAAGATGTTACATATATTCTTCGAAATCTGAACAAAAACAGCATTGAGATTCTAGATGGAATGCTTCTGGTAAGAACTGTATTCTATGCAAGATTTCATTTTAGGTCTCACCTACTGACTTCTTTAGCCATCTATTGTGAAAGATCTACTGTGAGCAATATCAGACAATGAGTGACCGTTGGATCAGCCCTTTTTCCATGATTAATTGTCTCTCTCCCCTGTTCCTAATGTGCAGGTCTTGCTCCTTGTTCTTGTGATTTCTCCCATGCAAATAATCTTTCAGTTTCAATGTGTTTTTTGAATGCATGTATCCTTCCACTTCTGACAGCATACCTTTCATTGGAGGGCATATGAGGGACTAGTTTGTCTCCCTCTCTCTCTCTTCTTGCCCTCCCTTGTAGACCCACCACCTTGCCCCCCCCTTCTTTTCTCTCCTCTCTCTCTTTTCTCTCTCTCTGGCACCACTAGGCCAAACGTACACATTGTAAGATCAGCCCGAGCAAGACAACTGTATACTTTTTGTATATGTAAAATTTATTTTCAATAAAAATATTTAAAATAAAAAAAAAAAACATTAAAAAAACCCGTCATCCTCCCAGCGCCCATTTAACCTCCAGCCCCCTTTGCTCTGATAGTCACCCGCTGCTTTATTGGCGATCAGTCATCTTAAGATGGTATTTTAATAATATTCAAAGATGGCCTCCATGGATGTACACACATCTGCAGAACCATCTAGGGGAAAAATGTTTGGCTGAACCAATAGGTATTGCTGTATTTTCGCTTTATGCATATTTTCTATTTTTAACCTTTTTAATCTTCACTTTTAAAAGGTGAACAAAGTCTATCGATTATTGCGTTCAATTGTGCTCAACTGAGAGTTCTTGAAAACAAGCCTCACTAAACTGTACCTAAATATTTCCTGGTGCCATTGAACCATATAGTCTGTAAATAAATATAGAGTCTGATTCACAACAATCTTGCACCGGTCCTCTCACTTATGCTTTGCATTAATGTTAATTATCACCTTCGCTCTCGGTTAGACACTGTTTATCAAGTTTTGTATCACCTGACAGAAAATCTTCGCTCAAATCCCTGGAGAATGCAAAATAGATCTCACTTTACTTGTCAAATGCCAATCAGAAAAAAATAGAAGCGTGGAAAAAACCTCACATTCTTGTCGTTTGGAAAATTTCTAGCTATCTCAAAGCCTGTACTTGAAATAAAATATGATTTCATGCATCGTAATTTAGTTATATTTCCGGTGGCATCCGATGCTGTAGTTATGTTACTGGAATCAAGAGGATCTCACTTCTATTAAATGGGTCAAAATGATCCACACACCAAGTACTAATGTCACACCCTCTATTCCTTAAGTTTTTCTGCATTTGGTTTTCTGCCTTTCCGCCATGAGGTCTGGGCTGGTAATATTCATTTATGTGATTTCTATGACCTCATGCAGAAATATTGTATGACCATGAATTTGTTGATAAGAGCAATGCGCGCTAATCTGATGACCACATTCTGCCTTTAACAAAGTGCTCTACATGAGCAACTGAGACCATGAACTCTTGGAACCACATGCTTGACGAACAGCGTCTTCATTTTCAGTTCTCCCCATCAAAAATATTAAATCCAGACTGAACTGTGGAATCAAAACACATTTTATGTGAGTTCTTAACATCCAGCTGACTTTGAAGGCTCATTAGCCACATTTGAGAAAGCGTTGCGCCCCTGCATCGAACAAAGGTGTTTGACACTCCAGCTGTGTACTTCAAGTGGCACAGTGAAACCACACTTAACAAGCTACAGTGGAGGCTACAATTGGGCCTGATGGCTTTGCAGGCTGTATCACACCTAGACTCATTCAATCAATAAACCAACATATTCTTTATTTCGCTATAATTAAATAGCACAAAAGTGTATACCTTACAAATGTACATACAATCGAGGTAAAAAGGTACAATAAAATATATGAATATGACTTTAGGAGTCCAATTATTGCTTTATGGACCCCTTCTGACAAAAGCCAATAAATGACTGTTCACAGGGGTGTCATGACAGAACTAACAGGTGAGGGATGCGGGAGGCAAGGTAAACAGAGCGGAGGGTGCAGAGAGACATTAAAAGACAAATGTAAATTGGCAGGAAAGAAGAGAGAGGTAAATACAGAGAGGAAGGGTGAGACAAAAAAGGAAACAAAAATTAAGGAGGTGGAAAAAAAGAATAAATGGGGATCAGAGTAGGAATGAAGAGAAAAGGGGAAAGGGTAGGAAAGAAGGCAACCCCTTCAAAACTCTCCAGGGACGGTCAGCCTCAGCAAACTGGCATCACCTTATCTTTCTAGATTGGTACCACTTAAGAAGCTCCTGGAAGAGATTTCACAAACAATAAACAAAAGATTGTTCAGTAAAATGGACTATTTAAAACACATATAAATATATTCTTAGGCGGACAACATCTCCTCACATCGAACATCCCCTTACTGTATACTTCTATGGGCGGTCAAAATCACTTGCTTTCTCACTCATTGCCTTAAGTGGATGGCCAAAAATGGGGGACATTTTGATTTTCCAGTTACTCCCATGACTACTTCAGTTGAAAAAAGGTGCAGCCACGTTTCAAAAAGTCTGGCAACCTTTCATCTCGCTGCTGTCCAAAGAATTTAATGAAATTACGTGTCCAAAGTACTTACGGCTGTTGCGTCTCACAGACACGGCGATAGACACCTAATTTCCTCAAGGGTTTGCGGTACGGGCATCTCTCTGATTCATAGTCATTGGGCCTCGAACATATGGCACACTGGTTGGGGTGGAGGGCGGGAGATTGGTTGGGTGGTAGGGGGGGTTTTGCGGGGTTGGTTAATTCTAAATTGTAGGCCACAAAAGCATGTCATGAGCCTCATTTGCATCACTCTGCTACTGTTGAACGCCTGTTTCTTATGCCAATTATGTCTTAGCACTATATGGACGTTAGTTACGAACTGCAACCGATTTGCGGGTCGCATGCACTCTGTATTACGATGCTTTACTATGCTTTACCTTGGCCCAATAAAAAACCATTTAAAACTAAAAAAGGTGCCTAGTAACCTTTTGTGATCACTCAGTCATTATGACATTATCAAGCCAAGTCTTTCCATTGGCTATTGGTGAAGGAGATTATTATACTTAAAACTAGTTGTCTCATGCACAAATAAGTCTGTAAACAGCATAACAAACAGAGGACCCGATTCACAAATGGAAACACACTGGTGGCAGACGCCCTGCACTTGTGGCGGGGGGGCCGCATTCACGGTGGGACCTCTGAATTACAGTTTTTCCTTGTGGAGTTCCCGCCATGACAGCAGGCCCCTGCCACGAGTGCGGGGCCCTTTATGAATTAGGGCACTATTCAATAAACACATTACGGGAAGGGGCCTATGGTATGACTCCGCTTCCCTACTCCCAAGACCAGATTACACTAATTGGAGGTTAGGCATTAAACACCTGAGACCAGTGGTTCAAGTGCAAAATAAAGTATGGGAATTGTGATCTAAGACACAAAAGTGCAAGAGGAAGTGGTGATACTAGGGCTTGTGTCAGTGGGGCAGGGTCAAGGCATGGCAGGAGAGCACAACACACAATATTTAGCATTTGGTTGGCCTTTACCAGAGCAGAAATTGCTTATAAATATTCAGTGCAAGTCAAACAGATCGGTATACATATTTATTTGATGATTAGCGCATTGGTTGTTGATATTAAATAACATACACAAAGTGGGGTATTTTTACAATCACAGAATGTCCCAAATGCCCATAAATGTGAATTCATGAACTATTTGTTTTCGAGTCATGCAGTTTTTATCAATAGCACTACTTCCTTTTTCAAAAAAAATTTCACACACAGTTGTGCTTTAAATTTTCTAACAAGAGAGGGTTTGATTTTTATGACTATTATAAAAGACGGACAACTGAAAGACATTCTATTGCTCAGTGATGGGAGCACATCATTCATCACACTGAAGCCACATTCACATAGTTAATATAGATTGTCCGTAATATAGCCTTATAACCCGCTGTAGTGGGCTATACCGACTATTAAAGGCCTGCACCCACGTTAAAGGCCCAAGCCGAAGGCGAGGGACTTCAAGAAGGGACAGGGACTTTAATAGCTGGTATAGCCCTGCTACGAAGGGCTATGAGGCTATTAGAACATTCTGCCACTAGAGGGCAGAATGTTCTAATAAATAAAACAAAGGCCTCTCTGAGCTCGACGGGATTTAAATCCCCTCGAACTCCAAGAGGCCTTTGTAAAACATTGGAATGTTACTCTTCGGGCTTTTACCGGCCCGTAGAAACATGGAGCACTCCATTGTTTACAATGGAGCTCCCAACGTTACAATGTTCTAATGTGCATTAGTGGCTTCAGAACTTTTATTTTCTAATCTCTGGAAAAAACGATGTACTATTTGGTATCAAATATAGGTAACATGCTACAATGGTTTGGTAATTAGCCTCAGCATAAAAGCTATGTACTAGATCTGCCCATTACGCTAGTTATAGCAGTTTCATTGCATGTATCAACTCTTTGTACACCATTGCCTGTAGCTGTGTTTCAAGAACTATTTCCTGCATTAGACATTTCATCCTTTTTCAGAGGTTATAAGCTCAGCTCCTAAAGAAGTGTGCTCTGTTGATATATAAGGAGACGACAACGGGAAATTGAGGTAAAGTAATTCTTATAGTAGGTAGTTATAACAGCACAACTATACAATCAAAGAGTATTGTGACCAAAGCACACAAGTGGGCGCTCGGTGTGCTAGTGACAAGTGATGGCGCAGTGACACAAGGTGAAAGAATAACAGCGTGAAAAGGGATAAAGTATAGCAAATTGTGGTCAATAAAAAGACAATTATACAAAATAGGTGGTTGTAAATTGGGTAAATTCAATTGACCTCTACAGCGCGAAAGTTCTGTGCTGGGTAGTCAACGGCGTTTCAACCTGATTGATTTCAGGTCATCATCAGGAAATATAGTCACTTATTTTCAATAATAGTGCTGAGGACCACAAGAAAATAGTTTAATTGGGGCGGCCAAGTGCCTGACCATTGAAAAGAAGTCGTTGCCAGAGTATAACGAGAATAAAGCAAGGAATGGCAGTGCGAAAATCAATCACGGAGCAACTGAGAGTTTGGAGATGGGAGCGTGAGGGCTGGAGGAAGGAGTTCCGGAGGGATCCAGGAGGTATCCGTGTACAGGGTCAGGTCTGGCCAATCTGGTAGAAGAGGTCCAGGGTGTGGAGAGAACTGGAATCAAGTTGGGGCAGTGAACGCAAGGAGCGCGTGCAAACTCTGCCACAAGCAAGCCAATGAGTCGGGCTGGAGGAGGCAATCCTGTCAATTTCCAAGAATCCTCCACGCCAAAATTGACAGGATTGCCTCCTCCAGCCCGACTCATCGGCTTGCTTGTGGCAGAGTTTACACGCGCTCCTCGTGTTCACTGCCCCGGCTTGGTTCTGGTTTTCTCCACACTCTGGACCTCTTCTACCAAATTGGACAGACCTGACCCTATACAAGGATACGTCCTGGATCCCACCGAAACTCCTTTCTCCTACCCTCGCACTCCCATCTCCAATCTCTCAGTTGTTCCGTGATTGATATTCGGCGCTGCCATTCCTTGCTTTATTCGCGTTATACTCTGGAGACGACCTCTCTTCAACAGTTAGGCTCTTGGCCACCTCAATTAAATTATTTTCTTGTGGTCCTCAGCACTAATGTTGAAAATAAGTGACCATATGTCCTGATGATGACCTGAAATCAATCAGGTTGAAACGCTGTTGACTACCCAGAACAGAACCTTGGCGCTTTAGTGGTTAATTTAATGTACCCAATTTACACCCACCTATTGTATATAATTGTCTTTTTTATTGACAATTTGCTATACTTTATCGCTGTTCACGCTGTTATTCTGTCATCTTGTATCACTGCGCCGTCACTAGCACGCACAGTAGCCACTTGTGTGCTATGGTCACAATACGCTTTGATTGTATAGTAGTGCTGTTAGAACTACCTACAATATCAATAACTTTACCTCATTTTTCCTGTTGTGGTCTCCTTTTTCCTTTTTCTCATGGTTCTTATGATGTATACTACTTATTTAACTGCCTTTATTAAATGATACCCAGTTGAGACATTGTTGCACTGTTACAATAACTACCCGGTCTCACCTGGGTTAACGGGTCCACTCCTGTTATCTTTGCCCTGTTGATATGTACACACCTTGGTTCTAGTTTGCTGAAGTACTATACAATCAAACTGCATTTGTTCGACAGCATTCAATGCAGCTTTAGCAAATGGCCCAGATAAATCTGCCATTGACTCAAACATCAAAATCTGCATCTGGTTAATTAATCGGCCTCATTTATGGTCATGTCATGTTGTTGCAGCCTTCTGGACAGGTTATCCAATTCTGTCAGAGCATCATATAATATGACTGTAGTTTCAATGACTTGCATAGGTGTTGACAAGTAGTTTAAATCAGCATGTTATTGAGCTCAATATAATTCCCCATAGAGTCTTGGGAAGACTCAATAAAAAGGTTTATATATTGCTGTACAGTTATTCCAAACAGCTCTCCCTGAAATTTCCCTTGACACATAGAGCACTTCTAGTACTTTTCCAATTGCCAGAGCTCTTACTTACACCTCAGCAGCACACTCCTCTTGCTCTCTTTGTTTTTTGACTGAGGCATGGTATGTTGTATAGTGAATTAATGGCAGTGACCCACAGCAAACTTAAACTCGTGGTTAACATGGGGCCTTATGCTCTACTTTGGATTTTTTTGGTTTTAGAAGAAGTGCCACACCAGATTCACTACCTTTCATATTAGAAACATCACCCGTTACTAGCTGAACCAAATGCATTTTTAAATACTCATCAGTAGAACCATGTAGCTATAAGCATACTGGTAAAACATCTAAGATGCTTTCTGCTGCTATGCTCGGTAACTCAACAAGATCTAGGAAAAAGGTAAGTGTCTCCTTTAGCATACTCTTATACAAATATTTAATGTGGTGAACTTTATAAATATGGTGGATTTACCTATCATTAGACTACTTTTTGACTAATTCTGCAAGAGACAATGAATCAGATGTGGCCTCATCCTACCAAGAAGGTGATAATTATGTCAACGCAACTGTTATAGAGATGCAAAATTCTGCTTAACTCTTCACCATTCATCTTTCTAACATCTACATACAAAGGCAAATCAGCAAAATGGCTCTCATGTTTGCTATTCTGTAGTCAGTTCTAAATACACTGCAAGTACTGTACGTTAAATTGCATTTTTGTATTGTACCATAGGATTGTTACATGATCCCTCACTTCAGAAATAATCAGTGCTTTCAAGGGACGTAAGCGATTGTTGTGCAGAAATACTTTTCCCCAAAGACAAATTTGCAGATTGGATGCCATTTGGACTGACTGAGCTATATACCCATTCCAATGATAAATGCACAAGCTGACCTACTTCTATTTGAAGATTTGTAAGCTCAGTACACACTTTACATCCAAACATTCCCACTGGATGCCAGAGCCATGGATATTCTTTACATGTACTTTTGAAATATTACAATAACCAGTAATTTGGAAAATCAATATGATCTGTTTTCCCCGCAAAGGTATTTCCAGAGAGTAATATAAGATCAACTTTGTTGCAACAGCTATTTAGCAACACTTGCACTTCATCTTCAAAATTCACACCTTTCTTCTTCTAGGGTACCCTGTCACTGTCACACGTTCTGCTTGCAAAAGCCCAATGTGAATTTACCCCTGAGGCATGGAGTCTTGAGTGCTGTTCAAACCGACATGGCTGGGGCATTTGTCTTCTGAAGTCACTGAAGCATCTACATAAATATTTGTGTAATGATAAAAGTTACAACAGGCCCTGCAATAAACCTCAAAAGTTACTTGAAATGCTGGTTGAAGTCAAGTGTGGCAATTTGCAGCAACTCATTAGAAGAAAGATTCATGTTACTATTTTTACACCAGAGTTAGATACTATTGGTTAGGGTTAGACCATGAAATTTGATAAACGGTAATGATCCAGCGCACACTTCTGTACGTGGAGGCTCTGGTGTAATTGTCAAACAGGTTACACCACTGGTCATATGCACCTTTTATTATCAACTTGAAGTGTATGAAAGAAGCTAGCATCAGCACCAAAGTTCAATTGCAGTGAAACCATTATGGCTCCACAGGAACGACAGAGATGATGTTGTACAGACCATGAAGGTTTATTAGTGGATTAATCAAAGTTACACATTTACTCAAATTGGTACATCAGTTTATCAAATAAAGATAAATGGATTTGGCCATTCAACCTGAATTAAGATATTATTTAAATTAAACTACAAACCATACCCAAGCAAAAAGGTAGTATATTGGTCCCATAAAGAGACTTGATGCAAAATGTTTTAGAGTATTATGGACCAAATTAAGGTTCAGATGAAATACGCATAGGGGATGTGCGACGTTACGACGCGTACCATAACAACGCGTGCTTTAACAACGCGTCCCTTACAACGAAAGTCGTTACCACGATTTGCGTTGGGGGCACGGATTGAGAATAGTATAATTTACTATTCTAACACCAGTCCCCGTGGACACTAGGGAAGGTGTTGGAATAGCAAATATACTATTTTAATCCTCTAGCGCCCTCCAGCGCAAGTCGTGGTTACGACTTGCATTGTAACGGACGCGTTGTGAAAGCCTTGCGGAGTAAAATCCGCGTTGTAAAGGATGTTCCCCACGAATAGGTGTTCAAGTGTAAAACTCAAAATGCAGGCATGGGGAAAATCTACCAAGTTTGGGAAATATCTCCCCTCAAGCAATGTCAGGACAGGATCTGCTAAACTATTCTAATAAACACACAATTAAACCAAGCAACATTCTCTAGAAAGTGCTTCTGCCCAATTCCCTCTGGATGCAGCCATTAACTGCATCGCTGCGGCGGTTATTTTTCCGCTGTGCGGCATTTTTAAAAATACTGCGTTACATGACGAGCTCAGCTCGTCATCAGCACACGACCACCGTGGCTGATGACGAGCTGAGCTCGTCATGAGCAGCGAAGGGGTTAAGATGGCACCGTCTTCTGGGAACAGGTATACTCTTTACTTTCCCATCCCCGGACAAAGGCTCTCACAGCTGCAAAACTTTGGTGTCATCAGTAGTCTAATCTGACTAGTACAGAAGACTCTTTCTCATTTCAACACACCACCTAAAGCATAGTAAGTATCTCATTAAATTTGAAATAACTTTCCTAGAACACACCACACACAACCTTTCTTGTAACATAAAGAGCAGTAAGTCACCTGCAACAAAAGGGAAACATGAAAGCATTTTGAAAGAATATCACAGTTATAATGTTTGGTCAACTGAGCCCTACTCAATGCTTTATATGGAGAAAAATAGTTGTAGGTACTCACCAAAGGAGTAGTGGACTAGGGGTGGAGTTTGGGGAGGTCTAAGGGTGGGGACAGGGGCGAGGGGGGCAATGTTTTTTACCTTTCTAAGCTTTGCATGCAAAAAATATGCATGCATTGTAAAAATGTCTAATGTATCTGTCAATTAGTTATTACAATAATAACCATTTATATAGTGCTTACTACGCAGTTCGTATTATTAACGAAAGTAACCCTTTTTTAGCAACCTTAGAATAATAAAGCATTGAGAAAAAGACAGCAAAATTCCAAACATTTGCTTTGTCATTTGCATGCATATCCTTGTTGCAGGATCATAAGTGACTAAGCTATATGACAAGGATATTCATTTGTGACTTGCAGGTAACAGATGATGTTTGCAACAAAAACAGTAGCCAACTGAGCTATCTACATAAAAAATACAAATCTGTGATTTGCATGTTTTATGCTGTGCTCTACAGCAGGCATATTGGCCCTCTATATTTTGAGTCGAACCTTTGATTGGAATGGACACAGATATTTCCAGCAAGTGCATTGACCACCAGAGTTATTAAAGTGCCATTGTACCCGGGAATTTACTGGATACACAAAGATCTCTGTACTAGGCGATATTTTGAAGTACAGCCTGTTATGATCAGTTAAGCAAGGCAGAATAAAATGATCACATTTGTTTTTTGGGAGGATATTTTAAAATAAATAAGTTCCAACTTTTCTCTTTGTGAATGTGCCCACTTTCTGCTGCTAAACCTTGGCCCTTGCCCAATTAATACAACTAGTGTTAGTCTCATGAGTAGCCATTATAACATATATTTATAAACATATATTTGTCTAGAGGTGGACGAGCTTCTTAAAGGTCAAGTTAGGATCCAGCCAGATGCTGGGCTCTGGCTCAGCTCAAGGTTCCCGACCCCTCACGCCCAAAATGAGCCGAGCTTTCATATGGGTCCTGCCTGCCATGTTCGCTCTACCCTTATGCACAAAGTTTAAAACAAAGCATTAACATTTGACATAAAAAGGAGAGACAAATAAGCATTCATTTAGTGTCTGAAATGTACAAAATGAAACAAGAAAACTAATCCCAGCTTCCCCACTTAACCAAATTGTGATCTAGATATCAATATTTAGTTTTTCCAATTCCCCTTTTTCTTCATAACCTCTCACTATACCTAAAATGTGGCTTATTAATGTCACAGCTATCGCATTTTAAAGCAAAATTCTTTTTTAATTTTGAAGAGACTTTATCCTATTTTACGTGATGTTTTTGGATTATTAACATTGCAAACATTTCCAGGGCTCAGCTTGAACAAGGGCTCTTTGAGCCAAGCCAGACCCTTGGCTAAGCTCTCCCTGTTAATTTGTTGGGTCCCTCAACTCTACATTTGACTTCTGAATGGTAAACCTCTGCATCATTTGTTCATAAAAAAATTGGCAATTTCTTAAAGAACTTAGCAAAACTTCACAAAATCATCACAGAACTGCACAAAACGACAGAGACGGACTGTAAACACATACATTCTCTACACGCTGAAAAAGTTTAAATACATTTGCCCTCTCTCAAACACATTTAAACGCCCATATCATACTCTGTGAATCACATTTAGCTTCACAGAAACACACAAGTTGTTAGTCTCGCAGCCATATCCACGCTTGCAAAGTCACACAATTTTTGCATTTACTTTCCAGCTCTCGCACATTCTCTTACACATGCACATCCAGACAATGGAGGCTCTCAAACATTTTAAGAGCTACAGCCCGAAGTCTGGGGTCACATTTTGTGCGATGTACATATACGCATTTCAAAACATTTTCAGAGACTGTGAAGAACCGGGTTTTAGAACCCAGCGGCGCCAGGGGAAACGCCCGAAGTCTTCGAGTTCACCTGTCTTAGAATACAGAGACACGGGATTCTTCTTGGTGGCATCAAAGATCAAATTTATTGGCTGCAACCAGGAACAGAAGTCTACGAAGTACGACACGGGTAGTTCGCTAGAGACTGCTCAATTTTCGTATTGCGAGACATCGTCTTTTATGCTAAAAATCACATTCCTGACAAACACCAATTATTTACAAACTATCCAATCGTAGGAGACATTGCAATAAGTATCACATAACGACAAGCCCACTTTTCAGTTGTCCAGCCCACCATCAATTATACGGGAAAACCCAACATTCTTGCTCGGACAGGCCGGACGAACCCATATTAAAGGACCACAACCCTAATCATAAATAAGCCATAAAAGAAGGAACAGAAACAGATGTGAAGCAAGATAGAAGGGTGTGTGCGTGTACCATAAACTCAGCAATGTCCTGCTCTTTGATCTCTATCTTGACCAGCTGTCGGACAAGGAACTGGCTCAGCAAGATTAGTTTCAGGCAACAGAGTCAGTTCGCTCAGGTCATCTAAAAGTCAACTAAAGGTTTACGTGTCCCAAAGACTCGTTCGGCCGTAGTCATCGGCCTATGTGAGGGTAACCACAAAATGGCTGCCTTACACAAAATGGAACCCAAAGGTTCAGAACGAAATCTCTACTTTCATAGTGAATCCATCAATCTAACATGACAAAAACACTCGTACTTGCCGCACTCGTCATTTGCGGTTCGCTACTACCAAAATCGTAGCGATACCATGACCTTTACAAAACGGGTTCAGAATCACGGAACCTCAGCCCCTCCTTTTGCCCTTACATAGGCAATAACCTAAACTCACGTCAGTCTGAATCCAGGTCTATATTCATCAGATCATCAAGATGTTGCTGTAGCATCATCCTATTACTTAGTAGCTCTCTCTGGACAGGTCTCCTCACACATGAAGTAGCACAAAGGCCACACATAGCAGGAGCACACTGTAAAACAAAGACAGAACAGGAAAAGAATGGCTAAAACCATCCCAATGATCATTAAAATCTTC
The DNA here is from genome assembly GCF_964263255.1 of Lissotriton vulgaris. NCBI lineage: Eukaryota > Metazoa > Chordata > Amphibia > Caudata > Salamandridae > Lissotriton > Lissotriton vulgaris. The sequence goes on from NC_141691.1 coordinate 1,205,481,819, forward strand.
CATCCCCAAGTGTATAACAATCCCCTAAACCGTCCCATTAACGACCAATCTCCTTCGTCCACATGTATAGACTCGGAGATCTTATGTAGCTTGGAAATGGCTTGGTACACTGTCGGAGCATTGTCTGGAATGAAAACGCAGCAGCTTGATTGAATCAATTTACATACCCCTCCTCTATCTGCAAGTATGACATCTAACGCAACTCTGTTCTGAAGAGTCATAAGACGATCCGACTGGAGCTCAGCAGTCAAGTTACTAAGGGCACCGGAAGGCTCAACTATAGTGGACTCACCAGTCTCGTCAATTGCCGTATGTTCCTGCTGTTAACCATAGGTCCCCAAAACGGCAGAAACCCCTTCAGAAAATCTCCCAATTTTTGTCCTGAAGTATCTTCCTTACTGAAGACACCTCTAACAACTCTCGTTCTATGGTAATCTGACGCAGCAGTATACGTAGGAGGCAACAGGAACGAGAAATAACATGTACCCGAAAAATCAGGGGGCAACCATGTATATGCTCTATCGTAACAGACAAACTAGGTACCCTTAGCTGCTAAAAACGATGGGGAAGTCTGGGACGCAAAAACATACGTCTCAGTGCAAACACTCTTCCCTAACTAGCTCTCGGATTCTTGCCATTACCTTGCAGACAAAAATGACCACGATGGGGTACAATCCAAATCGGATAATATCTTTTCGCTTGCTGGTTTCCACTCAGACTAACACCATATCCAGTCACGTTCCATCCAATATACGCTAGTGTCTCATCTTACGGGATAGTCTCATAGGAGTCAATTCCTCTAATCATGTCTACTATACCATTAACTAGAGCACTATTCTTTGGATTGTCTTTCACAGAACGCAGGGGGTAAACTTCACAAGCATAAAGGAACATTGTTCTGTATGCCCACACAGAACCACTGTAGCTGAAAGGCAGGACCAGGTAAGGAATACCTTTATCAGTAGTATGAGGCATAAGGCCACACACCCAACAATTAGTGGTGTTCACTACTAGCTGGTGTTGGTGCAAAAGTTGAACAAACGAGTTATTAATAAATTCCAGTATTCTAGTGGACTCATGTTCAGGAAAAGGGTGAAAAGAATGTGAAGACATAGTAGAAGAAGATATGGGTTGTGTAGTCGGTGCAAACGTCACTTGAAAAGAGAAAATAATATATCCCGCCAAAAACATCATTATGCTAAGTAGCATAAAAAGACACATTATCAGAAAACATTTCCTACTCATTATTTTACTCTCCATCTTGAAAAACTCCATCCTCTAACCGTGCTGTTCGCTGCAGTTGGTTCGATGCACTCAGTGTACCTCTGAATGTTCCAGGGAACGCCCTAGCACAAACCAGAACCGTTGACCTTGTGTCTACACGGCCGTACGATCTGAGTCTTTATACCGCGACCCTACAGCTGAACCCGGATGGCGGTTCGAAAAGCAAAAATCGATCAAAACAGTTTCTCAAATGGGAGAGCTTAGTTTCAAAAAAGCAAGAAAATTATTATTTGTTTATTTGTCCATTGACTCTCGGTCGTAAATTATAGCGGCCTTTTCCAGGCAATGTCTGTTCATGAAACAATAGCTCAGGTTCAGTGGTGTCCAGTCGAACTGATGAAGGCACAGCTCTTGCAGAATATCGTTGTTCTCACGCTCCGAACTTGTCCCAATTAAACATGCATCAATGAACGGCACAAAACGAGGCACGGTCTCGGTCTCTGAATCGCCTATACCCTCCTGGACCCACTGATAGTACGGCAGAGACAAAGGGGCCCTCTTACAATGTACGCCGTGGATCCAGTTCTTTTTACTGTGCACTCTCACTGCAGTACACGTCGCCAACAGAACTTGAAATGGGCTGGTCCAGCGGGGCTGATCGTTCTTTGTCCGCTGAAAGTTCCGGGCCAAGACCCAAGAGCCAGGATCGATGGCGTTTCATGGATTTGCAGATGCTTGTGGCAATGTTTCATGAACCTGTTGGTGTAAAACACGCAATTTAGCCGTCAATTCATACAGATAGTCAATCAGTACAGGATGTTCGATCTCCCTAAACTTTGTCGGCCTCGTCACTCCCCATATATTTGCCGGACGGCCAAACACAATCTCATACGGACTAAGGCCCACTCGAGAATGTACTGTCATCCTAGTTGACAAAAGTGCCAATGGCAAAGCATCGGGCCATTGGAGACCAGAGCTCACCTGAATCTTGGCTAACTTTAGTTTTAGGGTGCCATTATAGCATTCAACTAAACCAGCTGATTGGGGATGATTTGCAGCGTGAAATTTCTGTCTGATGCCTAAACCATCACATACTCTCTTCATCATTTGACCCACAAATTCACTCCCATTATCACTCCAGACCATTCTGGGCAAACCATACCTAGGGAAAAATTCCTTAACTAGGGCTTTAGCTGTGGACAAAGCAGTATTATCTTTCAGGGGATATGCTTCTACCCATCTCGAAAAGGCACAAACAACCACAAGGACGTACTTCAGGTTGTTGCATCTTTACATATGAATGAAATCTAATTGTAGAACCTCAAACGGATACGTCAGCGGCGCAAAATGACCAGCTGGAGTTGGAGTTCCCTTGCCAGGATTATACATCAGACAAACCATACAATTTTTGACCAGATTCTCTGCACACTTAGGAATTCCAGCATTCTGCCATACTGGAGCTGACAACTTACAAATCCCTTTCGCACTAATGTGAGCCATTCCATGAACCATTGTATCCACTGCACGCACATATGCATCAGGTAACAACCATCGCTGATGCTCTGACAACTCAATCCAACAACCAGTCGAATCCAATTTACCCGTACTCTCTCTCCATACACTCAATTCCTTCTCTGTAACTTCAACCTGAATCGACTTCACGCTCTCTATCATATCTTCACATATTCCTCTATCCGGAACCCATCTTGCCGGACCTGCAACATACATTCGACTCATCACATCTTTCACCGTCTCTTTCGCAACTTCATCTGCAAACGCATTACCACGAATACGTCACCGGTGACCTTCTTGTGTGCACTGCATTTCACGATTACAACTTGCATCGGTAACATAAGCGACTCAAGAAGTTCATTCACCAACTGACCATGCTGGATTTTCGTTCCATGAGACGTGAGGAACCCACGTTCCTTCCACAAGCGACCAAAACTGTGAGCTACACCAAACGCATACTGACTATCGGTATACACAGTCTCTCGTTTCCATTTCGACAACACACACGCTCTTGTCAATGCAATCAACTCTGCTGCTTGAGCTGAATTGTGTGGGATACGTGCAGCTTCCACAATCGTATGCAAAGTTGTAACAGCATATGCTGCAGTCGTATCACCATTCGGAAGCTTGAAGCATGAACCATCTACCCGTTGGGTACCATCACACTTCGCAAGAGGAGTGTCCCTAAGGTCTATTCTACCCTTAGTTTCCTCCTCTGTCCTAAGAAAGCAATCATGCTGTTCAGAAACATCCGTCTCTACAGAAATTGGCAACAACTTAGCTGGATTCAACGTGTTGCATCTTTTTATATGCACATGACTCGCTAAAAGTGTCAACTCGTAACCTGACAAGCGAGCACTAGTTAAGTGCTGTGTCTTAGTCCTGTTTAACAAGGTATCCACTGCATGCGGAACCATCACAATCAACGTATTATCCATCACCAAACCAGCAGACTGTCGGATAGAAACAACTGCTGCTGCTGTAGCCCTCAAACAACTCGGCAATGCTCTAGCTACCGGATCCAAAGTCGACGAGAAATACGCACATGGACGTTGTTTATCGCCGAACTCTTGTGTCAGGACTGACAATGCACATCCCTCTCTCTCGTGAACATAGAGTGTAAAAGGCTTACTGTAGTCGGGAGTACCTAACACAGGAGCCGAACACAATGCATCACACAATTCAGAAAAACTCTTCTGACATTCGTCAGTCCACGGAAGAGGATTCGGAGTATCTTTAACAGTAAGTGCTAAAAAAGGCTTCGCAAGGAGCGAAAAATGTGGAATCCATTGCCTACAGTATGAGGTAATACCCAAGAAAGCACGCACTTCCTTCTGTGTGGTTGGCACACTCATTTTCACAATTGCTTGAATTCGTTCTGGGGTCAATCTTCTTCCCTCCTTCGATAAGAGATGACCTAAGTAGGTCACTTCTTGTCGACAATACTGCAACTTCAAAAGCAGTAATATCTGGAACAACAGGAAATAGCGGTACTACAATCTTGTTCACTTCGCGAAGATCGATCAGAAACCTATACACAGGCGGTTGCAAAGAATCAGTACGTTTCAAAACAGGCAAAACCGGACTATTACACACATTACCTCTTGTTTCTTCGATCACACCCTTATCGATCAGATCATAGATGATCGCTAAAAGCGCTCTTTCACCATCACTAGAGATCCGATATTGAGGAATACGTGGCAATCGAACATTCGCCTTCAACGTCACAACATATGGTGGAATCTCCAAAAGACCCACATCATTAGGACCAGTAGCCCAAAGAGTATCAGGGAGAGAACGCAATTTCAATGGAAGTCGATCCTTAGACAAATACATCGGAGAGATCACTCTCTTACCCAATGTAAGCTGTACTCCTGAAGGAGAACAATGTAGTGTCGCATACAATCTGTTCAACAAATCCAATCCCAACAAGTTCTCACCACAACCTGTCGTTAAAATGAGGGGTGCTTCAAATTCACAAGGTCGAACAGAAAGAGACAAAGGACTAGAAACCAGATTACAAACTAGCGCGCCAGAAAAACCTACCGAAACATTTGTCAAGCCAGACAAAGGTGCGCCAGGGAGTTTAGAGTGCATGATAGAACTCTTCGCAGCACCAGTATCCAACAGAAAAGGCTCTGACACACCTGATGTAATCACTTCAACATAAGGTCCACTCTGATCTACTGGAACTGACACAACACACTCTTTGTCTATGGCTGTCCTAGCAATCATTACCGTTGATATTCTCACCTTCAACATAGTAGTCGTCAGCATAGTACTGAGTCGTCCTACCAGATGCACCATTCTGTTGATCAAAACAGTTCATCGAATTCTGAGGGGGAAAGAATCGTGCATTCTGGGGGAACACACCCCGTCCCCTACCTCTAGGAGCTTGCTGAACACCTCGACCTCTCATACCAGAAGCACCATTCGTGCGCTGTAACAGAACCGGACAACTACTCTTGAAGTGACCTTCTTCTTTACAATATGCACACTGATTAGGGCCTACAGGAAAACGCTGTTGAGAAGACTCGAACCTTTGGAAATTTCCCTGAAACTGCTGAGGTTGCTGATAGTCTCTCTGATTATTACAAGGCGGATACACTTGCTGCAAAAGAACCTTCGTCTTCAGATCTTTAGTCTTTCTATCCGCTTTCTCTTTCTCATCCTTATCCCTATTCTCGTAATACTGTGCAGTAGCCAATATCTGCGCCGACGAAGAAACAGCCCATGAGCTCTCTGAATCCTTCAACTTAGTACACAACTCGGGAAGCAAGTTATGCACAAACTTATCGACGAACAACCGTTGGCCACCTTCCGTACTCATATCTTGACCACTATGGTCAATAAACGTCTCTTCAAACCTAGTGAAGAAATCAGACACCTTTTCGTCTTTCTTCTGCTTACATGCAGACAACTTATCCCAATTCACTCGTACAGCAGGCATCAAAGTCTTCATATAAGTAATGATCCTACCAGGGAGTTCTGCAACTAAAGCTTCAGGTTTAGCCCCTCCACCTTGGAGACCATCTGAGGCTGTAATATTATTCCATGTATCACCTAACTCCTGCGCATGGTCCACATGACAAATCATTCCCCATAAGGGTTGAGGAACCACATTCCCAAACAACATATCTATATCGGATAAGTTCATGATACATGCGTCTGCTGCCTGTGATAACTCCTCATAGTACCCTGCAGGATTCTTACGGGGGTCAGGTAAAGTCTGCGTAAGAGCCAAAACTTCAGCTCGCTTCCACGGAACATGTACCCAAACACGCTGAAAATGAGCATCTACTGCTGCAATACCGTTATCGGCATCGGCCTGAACTGCCTCTTTCCACACTAGGGGATCCTCTCTCATTGGATATTGTCGCACTTTTCTCCTAACAGAAGAATCAAGCTCAAACAACGGCTGGGAAGGAGAAGCATTCCTAAACGACAGCAATGTCGCAACTGCTTTTTCAACTTCGAGACCCACTATAGTACCTTTCGCAAACTCTGACTGTAAACGGAACAACTCAGGCGGAGCATGTCCCAACTCGATATCCCCATCTCTCTTTTATTTCTCTTCGCTAATTTAATTTCTTTCTGTTTGGCTTCCTTTCGCCAGAGGCGGAAAGAGTCAAACATCGCCGGCCGGGCTTTCTTCTTAAACAGTTTAATTTTCAAATTATCTAAAACCTCCGTGTCATAACTACCATGTTGGGGCCATTTTAAAACACCATCTTTTCTAGTGTAGCGAATCCACACTTCATTATACGTAATGGGGCCCACACCATGTTTCGAATAGAGCTCATAAGTCGGAGTTCCAACCGGAGGTTTCGGACACGAATCCTCCAATCGGGAATCCCTATTACAACCACAACAAAATATCTTTCCAAGTCTGCTAAGATCAGGCATCTTCGCTCACTAGTCTATTTTCAAACTTCAAGGGATTGTCAAACTTGATAGTCTCGCAAATACACGAGTCCCTCGGCTTCGGAACTTGCAAGTTCCAAATCAAAGATCCCGAAGGATACCCAAAAACTAAGGACTGGGAGACGCTCCACTCATACTTAACTGAGGTATCGATCACGTCACCAGAAGACCCGTCCTTCGTCTCGCTTTACAAATCGTCAAAGGGTCCAAGACAGGGCGACAGTCAGGGCAGCAGTCCTTCGTAGCCATCGGAAAGCGGGGAACCTCGCAGCAAAAACCTTCGGACCACGACGACATACAGGGGTCGATGAAGTGGCTGGCCTTCCTCCAGAATTTTCTCACGAAGCTCCTCACGATCTTCAGGCTTGGACCGGTACCATTGAAGTCGCCCGACGTTGGGCGCTAACTGAAGAACCGAGTTTTAGAACCCAGCGTCGCCAGGGAAAACGCCCGAAGACTTCGAGTTCACCTGTCTTAGAATACAGAGACACGGGATACTTCTTGGTGGCGTCAAAGATCAAATTTATTGGCTGCAACCAGGAACAGAAGTCTACGAAGTACGACACGGGTAGTTCGCTAGAGACTGCTCAATTTTCGTATTGCGAGACATCGTCTTTTATGCTAAAAATCACATTCCTGACAAACACCAATTATTTACAAACTATCCAATCGTAGGTGACATTGCAATATGTATCACATAACGACGACAAGCCTACTTTTCAGTTGTCCAGCCCACCATCAATTATACGGGAAAACCCAACATTCTTGCTCGGACAGGCCGGACGAACCCATAATAAAGGACCCCAAACCTAATCATAAATAAGCCATAAAAGAAGGAACAGAAACAGATGTGAAGCAAGATAGAAGGGTGTGTGCGTGTACCATAAACTCAGCAATGTCCTGCTCTTTGATCTCTATCTTGACCAGCTAGGAACTGGCTCAGCAAGGTTAGCTTCAGGCAACAGAGTCAGTTCGCTCACGTCATCTAAAAGTCAACTAAAGGTGTACGTGTCCTTAAGACTTGTTCGGCCGTAGTCATCGGCCTATGTGAGGGCAACCACAAAATGGCTGCCGTACACAAAATGGAACCCAAAGGTTCAGAACAAAATCTCTACTTTCATAGTGAATCCATCAATCGAACATGACGAAAACACTCGTACTTGCCGCACTCGTCATTTACGGTTCGCTACTACCAAAATCATAACGATACCATGACCTTTACAAAACGGGTTCAGAATCACGAAACCTCAAGTGGCACAGGTGTGTTTCATTGTAACTGAGATATGTAGGAGGTGATTTGGCTGCTGCAAATCACCTAAGAAGTTTACCATTCTCTAATAAGTGTTTATCAATAAATGTGACACTAAGAAATCAAAACTAGTGCTGCAGTTTTTTTAAATCATGAACACATTATTGAAGTCTAGATTCCTGCATAATATTTTCACTTCATGCATCAGCAGGACCTCTAGTATGGAAGAGGCATGCTCTGACAACGTTGATCTTATCCCTTATCCAAACAGATGCTGGGAGAGAAGGATTTACTGACAGCCTAGATGAATGCATAGAGCCTACACCAGAAGCAGTGCGGATTCCGTATTCAACATAAAACAGCCAAAACAATATTTATCATTGATATTTGTGTTATGCATGATGTGTGTGGACTCCCACAAAATATGTGAGCAGGGGCTCAGTAGTTCCCAAGTATTACCAATCCATGTGACATGTTCAGTCTGTTCCTGATTTTTACAATATACGCTTTGCCTGCTGGGATTTTAAAAATCTCTTCCTTAGAATGAGGAATAGAAACTACAAATCCCAAAATGGAAAGGTTTGCCAGCTAAAATCCAGGCCTGTATGAAAGTGTCACACCTTCCATTGAGCCTTCTTTCATAATTGTAAAAAGTTAAAATGAACATTTATTTTGCCTTTTATGTTGTTTTTTCTTTGCGGTTAATCAGGGAAATTGGTTGGGAAAGTATAGATTTCCATTCATGCCTATACCTTTCATGGAAATGGCTGATGGTTTAAAAATTTGCGGGCATTTAAAACAACAAGCATGCTAAAAAGCTGTATTGCCCTGAACATTGTGACCCACACCCATGCCCATTAGGTTTTCAGGTCACCTTTCTACCCCCTTTAAAAGATAAACACCCTGCAGCCATACTGCTCCTTTCATTATCACCATATCAATCCTGTATGGGGCTCTTGATTTACAGACCCCCTGACCCAGTCGGCTCTTTTCACTAAGAGCTCCATTCCGCAGTATCGTCCCTATGCCTAAGATCAAAGCACCGCCTGCTTCTGGGCGATTTCAATATCCACATGGATATAGCAGATGCGGTAGACACTGTTAGGATTCTTGATACTACCACCCCCTCAGGGGCTCATCCCCTATCTCTCCGCCCCTACTCACAACAAGGGCTACATTCTTGATCAAGTCTTTTCTACCATCCCGGTGGATATAATTACGCTAATGCGAGTGCTCTGGTCGGACCACTACCTCGTGAACTTTCAAATTACTCACCTGGATAGAACCCTTTCAACTGTTCATGATCACCTAACCCAAACTTCACGAGCCTTCCATCGCTTATCCTCCGATATGATGGCTCAGGCTCTTTTAACCTATCTGTGCCAGCTGTCGGGCAATCTTGAGACCACTCTTGACCTCTTGCAAACATGGTTCACTCAGCGCCTTGATGAATTAGCTCCCCCTCTGGCTGCCCATAAAAATTATTCTCGGGCATCAGCTCCTTGGTTTACACCCGCATTGGCCGAGAAACGACGGCAATGCAAGAAAGAGGAAAGAGTATGGCGCCGCCACTATGATCTGTTGTCCAGGGAGGTTTATAGAAAATCTGTCAAGACGTATAACCGAGACATCACTCTGTAAAAGAAGTCCTACTTTGCTAAAAGAATTGAGGCAGATACCAACCCTAGCAAAGAAATTTTCTCAATAGTAAGGGAATTTACTTCTCCTACCTCGAGTACTCCCAAGAGTTCTCACTAGGAGTTATGGGTTGCCCAACTGGCCGATTTCTTTGCCAGCAAAATTAAAAACATCCAGGCTTCTTTTCCGCTTTCTGGTGTCACCACTGTTCCCTGCGCTTCTCTTCTCTCTCCTCCTAGGGCTGCGTCGGACCCTACTCTCTCAAGCTTTCCTCCCCTCTCTCTCGCGGCCTCCTCGGACCTTCTCTCCAAACTAAAATCTGGCTCCCCTCTGTACCCCTGCCCGGCCAAATTCCTTGCCAAAATAGCGCAATGAATCAACCCTCTCTTCAACCCTGTGCTTAATTTATCGCTTAGCACTGGAGTGGTACCTCTGGCCTGGAAGAAGGCCCTTATTTTACCACTTTTGAAGAAGCCTAATCTCGATCCTATAGTCCATGCCAATTATCAGCCTATCTCTCTCCTTCCAGCTTTTGCCAAGGTTGTGGAGAAGCACGTTCATTCGTCTCTCACCAATTTCTTGGAGACCAATAACATCTTGCACCACACTCAGTTAGGTTTTCGTGCACACATGAGCATGGAAACCGCTCTGCTGGAAGTTACGGAGGTAATTAAGGAGGTTCTGGACTCTGGGGGAAAGGTGATGCTGGTAAAGCTAGATCTGTCAGCGGCTTTCGACACCGTCCCCCACAGCCGTCTCCTTTTAAGACTCTGGGAGATTGGTCTGCGGGGGCCGGTGTACAGCTGGTTTGAGTCCTTTCTGGCCGACCACCAACAGACGGTCTGGGCCCCTCCACACTCAGCCATAGTGCCGCCATTGGAGGTAGGAGTTCTGCAGGGCTCAATTTTGAACCCTACCCTTTTTAACATCTGTTTGGCCCCTCTGGCCGTGCTGGCGGGGTCCTGTGGGGCCCAGATCGTCTCGTACGCAGATGACACCCAGCTCCTTTTTTCCTGTGATAGGAACTCAGACTTTGATGGTGAGAGTATTAGAGGCTGTCTGGGGGCTGTCTTTGATTGGTTTCAACTCAACAACCTTAAGTGCAACTCAGATAAGTCCGAGGTGTTGTTCTTTGGCTGTCTCTCTGACCTGAGATGGTCAGTAGCCATGTTTCCACCCTCTGTTGCCTCATCCGACGCCAAGAATCTTGGAGTGAAGGTAGACGACGTTCTTACCCTAAAGCCACAGATTCTAGGCCTAGTGGGCAAATGTTTCGGGCTTCTAAAAATTCTCAGGAAGTTCCTGCCTCTACTCTCTTTTGCCCACAGAAAAATAACTGTCCAGGCACTGATAGGATCACAACTGGACTACGCCAATGTTGTATACCTCGGCCTTCCCGAATTCCTGTTAACACGACTGCAAATTGTGCAGAACTCTGCTGCACGAGCTGTGTTTGGCCTGCATCGTAGATCCAGTGCTAAAGACCTTTTAAATGCCCTGCATTGGCTTCCAATCAGGAAGCACATTATTTTCAAGGCTCTTACTCTGGCCTTTAAGGCACTTCATGGTTCGGGGGCCATCTACATTAGGAAGCGTTTAGACTTCTATCAGCCCTCGAGGCCGCTCAGGTCATCTTCTCTGGCCTTGGCCTCTGTCCCGGCAATCAGACGTGCTCGCATTGGAGGCCGTTCTTTCAAACGCCTGGCGCCACAACTGTAGAATGCCCTAACATTGTCGTTAAGGCTGAATGTCAATCTCTTAGCCTTTAGGAAAGACCTCAAGTCGTGGCTGTTTGTTCAGTAAGCTTTGTCTCCTTCTTTGCTACGCTCCTTCTTGGGTTTTTTAGCGCCGGGACACTCTTATGAGTAGCTGAGCACTATACAAAAGATTATTAACATAACATAACATAATTTCTACAGCGGCACCACTCGTAAATCATTGTGTTCTACTGGAGAGGAAGCACTGGCGCTTTTATATCAGCTCAGCCCAGGCTTCAGCTGGGTTGAAAGGCACGCTTAACCTTAAACCTGTGCATGACGAGCAAAAGGTGCTGACAAGGAAGGTTTATGAGAGCAGCATCAAGTGCATCAAACTCAGACCCCTATGGGTATCAGTGCTCTTCTTGTCCGAGGAGAAGTTACGACACTCAAGGAGATAAACTAAAGAAGTGCCGGTACTCAGTACGGGCCTATTTAAAGCACTGGGTCTACTCACAGGAAAGCCTTGTTCACAATACATTTGATTAACACACGTACATCATAAACTTAGGATTAGACTATGAATATATGAATGTGGCTTCCGTCTATATGTATATACTGCCACATATAACCACATGAATGAATGTATCAACACATTGATTAACATATGATTAGTAATATTATGGAGAATTAGAATCTTGATGCTCCAGTAGCAACCCTAGAATGTGACATTACTATTAGATGCTTTATAGTAGTAGTAGAGCTGTGAAAAGGATTACTAAATCATTTATATTAAGGAGCAGGTCTCAATATGATTTGAGGTGAGGCCATTGAGAGCCTCACAACTTCAGTTTATGATCCTTTGCCTTTAAACAGGCAGGTGCAGCAGAAAGTTGCGACGTCAAAATCTCTGATTTAGACTGCCAGCAACCTTTGTGGTAGGTTGGCAGTGAGCTGGGATTTTGCCATACAAAACTTGATTTATATGTGATGTAATGGTGCTTTCTTGATACTTCTGTACAATTGAATTTTAAACAGAAAACGTTACTTTTGCCTTAAAAAGCCCTTCTATGTTCTCAATCTACCTTCTGTATTAGATCTGATAGTGTTTGGGCACAGGCTTGTGCGCCACACTGGTGAATTGTTGAAGGTATTCTTTTTGTATGAATCATTTGTTCATTGAGTAAATTTGAAGACCTCTGTCCGGCTGATTCTGTCTATATTTATTGTCTCATATATATGTGCATGCATGGGACCGCTGTTGTTCTAAACAGTATGTTCCCCGAGGTCCCCTGCTGACTGAATTGGGGTCCCTTGTTGTTGTTAATATGGATTTGGCCAGCAGCCCTACTTTCAGACATCTTGTAGTGACTGTGGTCTGTGGCCTGCACAGTGGTCCTGCTTTGTCTGTGATCTGCCAGCTCACCCATTCCCTTGCTGGTCTGACAGTGCTAAAATCACCCTTCAAATTAATTTCCAAAAATGTTTCAAATGGTTCATTAAATGATAAAGACTTTGGGTTAACACTGGTTAATTTTGTGCAGGTTTACTTGGGAGGAGATACAGATTAACAACAAAATTGCATAACCAGGACCTAGGTTTCCTTTTTTATTTTTTAACTGTGCCTCGATGGCCTGGCTTGAAACATTTAGTAAACGTCTAGAAATGAGTTGGCTTCAATGCGGCAACAGAAATGTGCATTCAATCTCTTCTAGATACTTTTATTCTGTGTTTTGGTGGCTAGAACTCAGAGTGCATGGATTGGCCTTTGAAAATTCCAATACAAACAGTTGTACCAAAAGCAGCAATGTTTTGCAACTGACCAAACACACCGATTTAGCCAAATAATGAACTGTGAACTTGTTTCTTTAAAGATGTACTCCTCATTTGTATCTGAAAATTGTGAACCATCAGGTACATGCATCATTGTTGCCGTTTGCGATTCCTTAATTGCGAAAATTAAGGAATCGCAATTAAGGAATCGCAAACGGCAATGCCTCAAAAAATCGCAATTTCTACAGCGATTCCTTATTTTTCCCTAATTGCGATTCACAATTTACGAATCGCAATTAAGGTATTTAGGAATCGCAAACGGCCGAATTTTGCGATTCGCACCGTTTGCGATTCCTAAATCCTTTGATGCATGTACCTGCATGTTTCTTAAGGCAAGAGTATTTAAAACTAAGAGCATAATGTTTATACGAGTTCTTAAAAGAGAAGCATGCTATTATAAGGTAGTATAGAATATATGTTTCTGAAAGGATGGAGGTGTTGGGGCCAAGTCAGTCATAGCAGGTAACTCTGTCGAGCCTTCACTGAAATGTTGAGACATTCCTGACTCCATTCTCTTTGTTAGGTGTGGGAAGCTGTGTTATCAGCATAAAAATAATCACGCCCTGCCTTCCCTTAACTTAGTAGTTTTTTATAGAAAGATTTATGGTATCAGCTTATTTCAAGGGGTGGTTCATCTATTTAGCTTAGAGTACTGATTTTAAATATAAATTAATGCACTGCCCTTTACTGTTAAACGGGGAAATGTGGGGGATATCTATCCAGAGACTGAAATTGCACAATGTGTAATCGACAAACATGAGTTCGATCTCTGCTCCACTGGTCATCCAAATTGTGTTATCCTAGACAAGTAATCTACTTCACTGTAACTCTTTATCCTTGATAATCGATTTTAAGAGAGTCTTGAAATATTTCAGTTGATGAATTCCGTCCAGAATGTGTGCTGTTTAAAAACCTCTCTTTTCTATGCTTTATTGTACTATACTGTTGCTCCATCTATTATAACATTATAGGCCATATATAGAGAACATACACTTGTCTCTTGGTTCACACAACGAATCTTCATCGAGGATGGGGAGAGGATATTGATTGGTTCTAAATTCATGTTTAGAAACCTTTACTTCTATTTAAAGGTACTTAATGTAGTGATGTAGGGCCCGATGTAGGTAAAATTGATTTACCGATTTTCAATTACCGAATTTTACCGATTCGGTAATTGAAAATCGGTAAATCAATGTGGTGGACATGTAGGTATTTCCAGATGTGCAAATACCGAATCTGTCACATTCGGTATTTACCGATTCTGTAAATACAGAATCGGTATTTACCATTGATTCCTATGGGCTTCAAAGCTTCAAATACCGAATTTTGCAAGGGTGCAGGGGGTGTCACTTTGACACCCTCTGACACCCCACAAATAGGCATGTGCACCATGTGGCACACAGACATGCCCTAAGGGCATGTCTGTCTGTCACATGGCTAGGTGTGCATGCACACATGTGCATGCACACCTGAAATCGGTATTTTACCACACAATAGGATTGTGTGGTAAAATACCGATTTTGTAGGGCCTTTGGGACTCAGAAGAGTCCCACCTACATCTGACATTTACTGATTCGGTATAAATACCGATTCGGTATTTTACAGAATCGGTAACTTTACCGAATCGGTAAAGTTACCGATTCTGTAAAATTGTGCCCCTACATGCCAAATCATGTATACCGGTCGGTAACGGCCGAAAATACAGATTTTTGGCCGTTACCGACCGACCTACATCTGGCCCGTAATCTTATAAACTAAAGCAAAGACTTCTATGTTTTTACTATTTTTTTTAATTGGAAAGAGTCTTTGTCATGTTTTTACAGGATATTTGTTAGCAAATATTAGACCTGGCATACTTGGCGTGGTTTTCCATGACTTTTTGCCTCTACTTCCTGTGTTTTTGATGCTGTGCTGGTTTTCGTTTTTGCTGGTCAACATGGGACATAACCATGGCAAGAACCACTTGGGTCAGGGCTTCCTTGGGTGAGAAATCTTCTAATCTTCCTAATTTTTCTCAGCTGGAAGAAGCAGGTGGATATCACTGACCTAAATTGAGACTTTATAGCGAGATCGTGGTTTATTGTTACCCCGAGGCTTTTGGCCGAGGGAGAAGGGGAGGGGGATTGGCCCAGTTCCTTTGGCCATAGGTGTGAGCCCCAGGGGTTGTTGTGGATACCTACAGTTAAAACTGGCTCAGTTTTGTCCAGATTAAGTTTGAGATGGTTGCTGTTCATCCATCCGCTGATGAATAGAATGGTGGACTGAAAATCAAGGACTGAGTCGGGGGAGTTGCTGATGGTGAATATTAGTTGAAAGTTGTCGGCATAGTTGAAAGTACAGACATTCCTCTGTTTCAAGGCCCGAATCAGTGGGAGGAGGTAGAGATTAAACAGGAAGGGGGGAAAGTGAAGAGCCCTGTGGGACTCCGCATTTGGTCCTTATTCTGGGAGCAGTAAACTGAGCAATGCGGACTGACTTAGAGCGGTTTTCCAAGAAAGAGCCGATCCACCCCAGGGCTAGTCCCTGGATCCCTGCATCTCTGAAACGGTTGACCAGCATTCACGAACACACAGGGACCCACTTCAATCCCCTGTCAAGAAGCACAGCATAGTCCGTAACAAAATAGATTCAATAAATCAAATTGGTATGTGTACTCTTAGTTTTCTCTATTGCTTTCCTCTATTCTTTTTCAGCATTTTTCAATTGTTTATCGATTTATTTTATCCATTTTTAACCAATTTCCAAGGAACTTCACAGACAGGAGGTCTTTCCACATATAAGGACTTTATTAAAAATGCACCCAATGCATTTCGGGAAAGAATTCCCTTCGTCAGGGGTATCTATAAAAAACATTAACAGAGAACAATCAATCTTAAGTGTTTACATTACTCATTCCATGCACAGTAAAAAAATCTCTGTTGCTTTACAACCAGTGTGTTACTTTCTAACCTGCATTACTCCCTTATACTTATGAATATTAATTCTCATAAGTGTAGAGAAAACTAAGAGTACACATACCAATTTGATTTATTGGATCTATTTAGTTACGGACTAGGCTGTGCTGCTTGACAGGGGATTGAAATGGGTCCCCGTGTGTTTGTGTTTACATGCAAGCGCAATTGGACGGAGCGCGTGTCTAGCATTGCACGCCAGAACGAGTCTGAAGCTGTTAAACTGACCTTTAAAAAAATATGAGTATAACATGGAGTACAAAGGTGTGCATCTTACCATACCACATGTACACGGTCAACCAGTATGCCATGGTCAACCATGTCAAAAGCTGCTGAAAGGTCATGCAGGACATGGGCCTGCAGAGAGACCTTATCGGCATCCCTGCAGATAGTGTCTAATAATGTCAGTATTACGGCTTCTGTTGAGTGTGCTGGGAAAAACCCTGCCTGATGGGAGTCGAGGTATTCAGACTCTTACCAAGAATCTGGAAAGGCATCTAGTTACATAAGTCTCCAAGACCTTGGCCAGGTATGGGAGAAGAGAAATCAGGATTTGGGGGTCGGCTCCTGCCTTCTTCAGGAGGGGAACAACAATTACCTCCTTGCAGGTTTCGGGGACAAGGCCCTGGGACAGCGACTCATTCATAAGAAATGAGGCTGGATTGGGAAGGGCAGTAAATATTTCTTTTAAGATGCTGGGAGGGCAGCAGTCCCTGGGAGAGCCAGATTTTACTTTGCATAGGAGATTCAAGAATGTCTGGTTGTTGATTATAGGGAATTGTGTGAAGATGCTGGGGTTTTTAGATGTAATGGGGCTAACCTGAGGGTTCGAGCATGCCGGAATGCTGTACTTGATTTTTGTGATCTTGTCAATGAAGAAGGTCTTTAAGGAGTTACAAAGGGTTTGAGAGGGAGTAGGTTTAGTTGTAACTCTGTCAGGATAAGACAGTTCACTGACAATTGAGAAAATCTCCTTCGACCTATCCTTTGCACCCAAGATTTTAGTGGAATAATAGGTAGCTTAGTGGTCTGGATAACTTTTTTTATAAGCCTTCATACCGTCTAGATAGATCTTTTTGTCCTCAGGTGAATAGCTGTGTCTGCACTTTCTTTCAAGTTGTCGGAGAGCTAGTTTTGGGGCTTTTAGGTTGGTGGAGAACCATTTCTGTGCATTATGACATTTGGCAGAGTGTGTTTTCCTGAGGGGTGCATATTTGTTGCTAGCTGCTGATAGCCACGCTGTTAAATATCCATTGCTGTGGTTGATAGAAGGATGGTTGGGTGGGACTGTATTGGCCAGTGTGTTGAGAAATAGTGGTTTTTCGATTTTGTTCCAGTTCCTAATTGTTCTGCCTTCAGGAGTGGGGGGTTTGGCCATGAACATGCTGTGGATGGTAAATTTAATTAGATGATGATTCGACCATGTGCAAGGTGTCACTGTGGCGGTTGAGACGAGGTTCGCAGTCCAGACCTGGTCGAGTATCTGCTCTTTGATGTGTCTGGGGGAGGACACGTGTTGCGTAAGATTTAACCCTGTAATTAGCTCAGCTAGTTTGACGTGTTGAAGGCCACCAGATGTGTTGTTAGCCCAATAGTTAAAGTCACTGAGCATCAACATTTTTGCATAATTGGTTATTAGATGTGCCACCTGTTCGCCCAAAAGTTGTATGAAAAGGGGCATGTAATGGGGGGCCCTATAGAGCAGTACACAGATCAGGGGGGCTACGTCGGATTCTAATTTGACAACAAGGTTGTCTACTGACGGTAGATCTAGCGATGTTAAAGCAGCAAATTTCCGATCATGGTGTAATATAGCAGCTACACCTCCGCCCACTTTCCCCTGAGGGCGGTTGGCTTGGAGGATATAGTAGTCCATGGGTAGGGCAGCCAGGATGTTAGGTGAGGAATCCTGGGACAGCCAGATTTCTGATAGGAGGAGGATGTCAGGCTGCTCAAGCCGTACTAGGAGGAATATATCTAACTGATGCTTTACCATGGAACGGGTGTTTAGGTATATGCCAGGGCTGGTGAATCAAATGCTATTAGTGGGCCTGAAGCACTGATTGTGCCACCCACATGAGTAGCCCTGAAAAGAGGTTTCAGGCCTGCCACCGCAGAGTCTGCGTGCAGTGTGTACCCACTTGCCAGGCCCTACCCTTGCCTTTTCTTACAAATAAGACCCCACTATGGTAGGCCCAAGGTACTCCCCTGGGCAGGGCACAGTGTATGGGAAAGGTAGGACATGTACTGGTATGTGTAACATGTCCTGATAGTAAAATACTGCCAATTTTGTGTTCCACTATTGAAAGGCTATCTTTCCCCATAGGAAAGAATGGGGAATGCTTTGTAACATTTTGCAAACATATCTTGCGATAGGGATAAGATCAAAAAATGGAGTTTGGTATCCCTGAACTCAGAATTTGATAAGACATCTTTTAGTAAAGATGGTTTTTTAATTGTGTGTTTGAAAATGCCACTTTTAGAAAGTTTCTGCCATGGAAAGGAGAAGGACTTTGCTGTGTGCTGTGTCCCCTGCCTGAAGGAGATCTCCAAGGGCATGAAATGAGCTGGTCTCCAGTTCAGAAGTCTCAGGGACACAAAGACTTCACCCCAGCTCCCCTGAACTCTGCTGTTGTGAGTTCTGACCTGCCGTGAGGTGCCTGTGCCAGTTTTGGACCTCTGGGGGTTGTTGCTGCTGTTTGGGAGCTGGAAGAGAGAGGAAACTCACAGAACTACAGAAATTGATGTATCGCCCTTCTTACGGCTGTTTTTCCAAAGCATCTTCATGGCGCGTGAAGAATTTCCATGCACCGCCAGGCTGCTGTGAAAACCGTCGCAGCAACTGTCGTCGCTGCAAGAATCGATGCATCGATACATCGTGGCTGAAGAGGACCGATGCATTGCCGCTGCATCGATCACTGAGGCATCCGGATTTCCATGCATCTTACCTGTGCGGCAAGTTCTTCTGACTTATCACCTGCGGGCAGGAACCGGCACGAAGAATCAATGCATCACTCCCCATACAGACTGGAATCGAGGCAACCCTTCCTCTGTGTGCAGCGGTACTGTTGCATCTCCTCCTCAAGGTTGCATCTCTTTGTTTTCTGATGCTGCGGCTGTTTGGCTTGGTGACAGGTACTTTGGTGAAAAGTCATGCATCCATAGTTTTCTATGGTACAAGTTCTTGAAACCTTTTGAAAATTCATATTTTTAACTGTGTATGTTGGATTTTTGTTGTTTTGGTCTTTTTTAGTTTAGATAAAAGTATTTTATTTTTCTAAACTGGTGTGGGGTCCTTTTGTGGTATTGCTACTGTGAGTGTTGGTACAAATACTTTTAGCACATTGCCTTTGGGATAAGCCTGTCTAATCATGCCAAGCTACCAAGGGGGTGAGCAGGGGTTATCTGAAGTGTGTATCCCCCTTACCCTGACTAGAAGCAAGGGTCCCTATTTGGACAAGGGTACCTACCTCTTCCAACTAGAGACCCCCATTTCTAACACAAAATATACATGCCAAATGTTTTGTTGACTTGGCTAGTTTTGTTTCTTGTGGCCAAGCTATACCCTTGGCATGGCTCTGGGTCTGCTCTCTCTTATTAATTTGCTGGCTTCCCCACTCATACAGATGTACCTTACAGTGCATCTCTGATGTTCACCCTCGCATGCTGTCAACCCTGTGCCTTCCCCTCTCCATCTGTGTCCTCATCTCACACCTCTACCTCGACTTTCCGCCTCACTCCTGTCCACTCCATCAACTCATTATTGATTTTCTTAACATCCAGTGGTGTTGCGGGATGCACTGGGCCCTAAGGCAAAGAAGGAAACGAGCCCAACCTACACTGGTTGGGTAGTCAAAACAAATCTTTATTTTGGCTGCATTAGGCCCTTACAACCCTGGACCCGTGGTCACTTCACCTGCTAGTTATTGCTATGCATCTATTTTCCTCTATCATCACAACTGCCCCCATTTTGTCCTCTTCACCTGGTCAATCTGCAGACTTCACTAAAAACATCCTAGAAAGCAGCCTTGAAGAACAGCAAATTAAGCAAAATCAAGGGAAGAACCAGCTTAGAAACTAAAGGGTGACAACCAGAAAAGAAACAGCTAGACAGACACACTCGCCCACTACCTGTGGTAAATAAACAAAACCATGGTTTTTGATATTGAATATGAGATAAGTAATTCCAGCTTAAAAACCATGGGGCAGATTTATGAGGCCGTTGCGCCTGTTTGCGTCACTTTTTTTGACGCAACTGCGGCGCAAACAATGGGCCCTATTTACAACGTGACGCATCTAGGAGATGGATCACGTTGTAAAGCACTGCGCCATAAGGAGGCGTTCCTGCGCAGGGGGGGGGGGGCGTTCCTGCACAGGAACGCCTCCTGAAAGTGGCTGAGTGAAATCTATGAGATTTCACTCAGTCACTTTCTGGCCAATGCTGCGTCAAAACCCTGCGCCTGCTTGAAGCAGGCGTAGGTCTTGATGCAGCATTAGTTGAATGAGGCACCCCCGAGCCTTGCTGGAGCTGCGTCGCTCTTGCGACGCAACTCCAGCAATGCGCCACATTTCCGGCACAGATGCGTCACGCATCTGTGCCGTTTTTGCACCACGGTGCGCCGCATTATAAATGCAGCGCACCATGGGTGGCGTAGCTGTGGCGCATTGTGGCGCATGTTAACTGGCGCATCCCTCGGGATGCGCCAGTTAACATACATCTGCCCCCATGTCTGCCCCACTTTAATACCATTATCCAT
This sequence comes from Lissotriton vulgaris, assembly GCF_964263255.1. NCBI lineage: Eukaryota > Metazoa > Chordata > Amphibia > Caudata > Salamandridae > Lissotriton > Lissotriton vulgaris. The sequence continues at coordinate 1,205,502,604 of NC_141691.1, forward strand.
AAAAGTGAACAAAGGTGATGCATGCACACTTCAGATACAATCAAATGTGACCATTTTTAACCATGGTACGCGTGACACACATGCATCACACTTGTTAAAAAAACATTGTACAGAAAGTTCCATCAAAATGCTAGAAATCGGAAATTTGACGAGCTGCTGCTCATCCTGGTGTTACTCTACACGTTCAGTTTACAAGGGAGATAAAAGGCGTAACTGAATAAAGACAAATTAAAAGAGCGAGGGAAAGAAGGAGGGAAGGAGTGTGACAGATAACATTCTGTAGAAAAACATTTTCCCTAATGACTTGATGATATAAGCATTCTCTACTAATCATCTGCTTGTCAGGATTGCCAACTTTTCCAGAAAAAAATATCAAACACGTTGTCATTAAGACATTGCAAAGGCCTGGACATAATACTTGAACAAAAACCTTTTTTGACGGGGGTGGCGGCAAGGGAGCAATATGTTTTTTATCTCCAAGGAATTGTCTTCTTGTATGTTGGGATGCTTCTGCTCTCATACATGTTTGTAATTGATTTATTTAGTCTATTGTAATGATGTAAATGTTTGGTTTTATGTGCTTTAATGAATACATCGCATAAAGCTTATTGATGATGACTTAGACAGGACTGTATAGAGAATCGCCAGTATTCAGTTGTAAAGTCAGTTGTAAAAGCCTTTCTATCTTTCTTTATTTATGAGTCAGGGATCACTAAAGCAGCTCTACTACACCTTTCAAAGTGCTGTCTTCTCATATTTAGTGTTTAAAAATGGGTACTGATAAGGGGAATGATACTGGCAAACCAAACTCCTTTGTCTCACTGGGGCCAATTTTCAACGCTCATAGTAGAGAAAAATGCAACTCGGCAAAATGCAAGAACACCTACACTGAATTATTTTCTGAGAAAAATCTCGGCTCAACTTTTAACAGCAAAAAAGAACTTGAATAAAGCTCTGAGGATCCTATGAAATGAACCGTCATCTAGGACCCGTTGTGAGATTTTACCAAACTTGAGGCTGCTCTCCAAAAAAACTGTTTGGTCCCAATGAAAAACTGAGCTTGACTGTTACTTGTGTAGAATTCTCGATGCCTCTAAACGAAAAGATTCTGGAGGATTCTGGAAATTAGTCAACCTGTCTACCAGTTCGAAAATCACAACACCATGCGTCAATACAGGGAAACTGTGAGACACAGTCGCTTCTTGACATAGGTGACATTGATGGGCGGTGGAGAATAAAGGGGGGGGGGGGTTATGTTTAGGATTTAAGGAATTACCAAAAGTTTACCTGCAGGAAAGTGGGGAAACAGATCACTTAGTGGACAATGACAGTGGTGAGCGTGCCGCTACACATGAGTAAAGCGAAAACGTAAAAATGACAGTGACTTTCGTTTGTGTGCTGCTTTCATGGGAGAGACCTCATGAGAAATGCGCAGAAATGGCATTGCGTGGTAACAACACGGAAGTTGTAACAACGTGTTGGAATGGCGTCGCAGTGTAATGACTGCAATGTAAAGGTTGTTTCCCACCCACAAGCCAGTATAGTGGAGTCAATTATCAGCAAAAGTCATCAGGATGGCGCACCTGGGCTGAACAGCCTCCCCAAGCACTTTACAAAGAGAACTTGCACTACTGGGCATAGAATTTGACACCTTTATTTACCCATATTCTGGTGAATGAAGACATCCCAGATAACTGGAGGGGTTCAATTTTCACCCCTATTTATAAAGCTGGTCAAACTACGAATTGCTGCAAAAACAACAGTTGATGGACAGAATGCAGAACAATGTCATACATTCACCCCAGTACAGAGATCTGGGCCTAAATCCATTGTTTTTTACGCTCCACACCACCCCAGTTCAGACATGGCCATATGCAAATCAGCCTTGACCCTGTACCTCATGGGAGCAGTCCAGCCCGAACTGCCAAGCCAGGTCTTCCCTGGACCGGAATCAAGCATCCTAGGACCGGTTTCTGGCTATCAGCCATCATCAGCCAGGGTAGCTTAACTCCAGTGGTGTGGAGAGCACAGGCCGCCTCCAACCAACTAACAGGTTAATTGCGTTAATGGACTGTGAGGCCCCTTTTTCACAAATGTCTGTTGACAGATCTAACGACTTGGGTGGACACTAATAATCTGCTGCCATGAAACCAAAATGGGTTTATTAAAGGTCCGGGTAAATCTATTAACATCCAAATGATAGCACTAATATTAGAATCAAAGGTGGTTCTGTTGGGTAAAGACAATCACTTTGAAAAAAGGCTAGGTGCACTCAATACACATTGAAAACAAACTCTCTGAAACAAGGACATATACAGAAATTGAAATTGATTTTCAAAAATGCTTTATATTTAATTATATTTATAGAAAAGCAAACATGTTACATCTGAATTGATTCATTCAATGATGCCAATTGTTTCAATAAATGATGATAAGACCATCAAAAAACACAAATGTGTGAGAAATGTGACAGTTGGTGAACAAAGTGCTTTGTGCATCAAATACAGTGACACATATGTACAAATTATATACAAGGAATTTGGGTGGCCAGAGTGTTAATTCTTCTCCAAGGAGACAAACGGTTCATGTACATGCTCCTGGAGTATCTGGACCAGTGGTAAAGCGTCGACATTTCGACCCTGGTGCGCCCCAGTTGGTGGTCGCGGCGGGTCTTTATAAAGACGGGGTGGAGGGGTGGGGGGACAGTATGTGAAGCAGAAGGAGAATTCTCAGCCTGGTGGGTCTCAAGGCGTAAGGGTCTCAAGGCGCTGGGGGCTCACAGGTTCCAGTAAATCAAGGACGGGGTCTGTCAAAGAGCCAGGTTTTGAGGTTTCTTGTGAAGATGGGGAGCGATGTTATCTGTCTGAGGTGGAGCGGAAGGTCGTTCCAGGCTCTGGCCGCGCGAAAGGAGAAGGATCGGCCTCCCGATTTGGTCTTTCTGGTGCGGGGGACCACGGCTTAGGAGAGCTGAGCTGATCGTCGGGTCCTTTGGGGTGGATGGAATTTGAGTCAGCTGTTCAGGTATTCTGGTCTGGATTCATGGAGGGCCTTGTGAGCGTGGGTTAGCATCCTGAAGGTGACTCTAGCTTCGATGGGGAGCAAGTTGAGTGTGCGAAGGTTTTGGGGAATGTGGCAATATCTTGGCAGGTTGAGGACCAGTCTTGCGGCGGCGTTTTGGATGTTCTGCAGCTTGCGGGAGAGGTTTATGTTTATTCCGGCGTAGAGTGCGTTGCCTTAGTCGAGCCTGCTGGTGACCAGGGTGTGAGTGACAGTCTTTCTGTGTTTGAGGGGGATCTATTCGAAGGTCTACGTAGGAGGCGGAGGCTGTGGAAGCAGGAGGACAAGACAGAGTTGATCTGACGGTCCATTTTGAGCTCTGAGTCCAGGATGATTCCCAGGTTGCGTGCGTGGTCCGTGGGGGTGGGCGGGCTTCCGAGGGTGTGGGGCCCATCAGGTATTGTTCCAGGCATCGGGGTTTGGGCCCATGATGAGTACTTCCGTTTTGTTGGTATTTAGTTGTAGGCTGCTGGTTTTCATCCATTTGGCGACGGCTTCCATGCCTTCTCGAAAGCTGTGTCTGGTGGTGTTGGGCTCGTTGGCTAGGGAGAGGATGAGTTGGGTGTTGTCTGCGTATGACAAGATGTTGAGTCCGTAGGTTTTGACGATGGGGGCGAGCAGAGCCATGTAGACGTTGAAGGGGATAGGGCTCTTCAACGATCAACGATTTGATCTAAACACAGGTTTGCACTCCCTGTCTGTGGCAGGTTTCAAGGTCTCCCACCTCTTCAATGCAGATTATATCGTCCTGATGAGTTACACAAAGGTGGGGTTGCAACACTTAATAAATAAAACTGCCACGTATTCCTTTTCACACTAGTTAACGGTCAACCTAAAGAAGTCAAAGACCATGCTAGTAACAAAGGGCATTGCAGCTCACCCAAAATTTAGCATAGAAGGAATTGCGCTGGAATCAGTCTTTGAGTACAAATACTTACGAGTAATATTAGATTCCTGGGGCTCATTTAAAAATCAGTGCGCTGCACTACAAAGCAGGAATAATTCCCTAACTGTCGCATTTGCTACCCTGTGGAATAGCTTAAAAGGCTTACCCCTCAAGCCACTTTTAAGTGATGGCAGCTAAACATGTGCCATCATTGACATACAGGGTGAAGATCTTGAGAAGGAAGGCTGATAATATTATAGACAAATTTGTGCGCCTATTTAATCTCCCACAGCAGGCTTCACTGGCTCAAATTAGATTGGAGTGTGGCCTTAGAAGACAAAATTTAAACAGCTTAGTAGCTTACATAAAATTCTGCCATAAGCTTAAAAAAGACAATAACTCCACTCTTATGACAGGCGTTTGGAAGGCAATAAGTGATTGTAAACACATGAAAGCCCATGAATATTTTTATTTGGCTTTATGTACGTTTAAGGCAGTACAACATCTTACTGAGGGCTCACGCTGCACGTCGCGCTACCGAGCGCTTAAAAGCAGGAAAGGCTCGTGGGGATTTTAGATTGCTACCACTTACTCCTGAGGCTTGAGCCGGGAGGATATTTTAAAATTGTGCTCCGATTATTTTTCACCATTTCCCCGTGTGTCCTCTCCCTCCCCCCTGCACTGATTTAATTTTGTCCTGTTTGCTACATTAGCAACGATTTGCCTAAAATAACTGTCAGGCTTCTTACTTGCTTGCCCTGGGAGCACGGTCGACTCTTTGACCGGTAACAGGCGGGTCTAGGCTAACTCGAGAGTCAGGCAGCGGCCATCTTACTGAGGGCTCACGCTGCACGTCGCGCTACCGAGCGCTTAAAAACATACGTCCATGGCTCCGCGCAGCGGACGCGCATTGCGAGCGCGCCGATCGCGCGCCGGAGTCAAGCCAGAGTCCTGCCCGTCTGCGCCCGTCCGCGATCGACCGGGGCGCGGGGCAGGACACTCTGGCTCCACTACCATAGATTTGGGCTCTGACAAGATGGTGGACCAGCCGAGAATCCGCTATTCTAGCGCGACTCTATTCGATTTGGGTAAGATCGCCAACAAACCCTGTTTACATTCTATTGACCCCAATTGTATCCCGCCACACTGTAATATATGTAACTACTCATTCAGCAATGCTCTACCACATAAGGCCCCTACACCCAAACTAAAAATGCTGCTGCTAAATTGTAGATCTATGGTAAAACATAAGACGGAATTACGAGATATATTACAGTCACGAGACTATGATGTGCTGTTTCTCACAGAAACATGGTTAGAGGAATCTTCAGCCCCTGACATCGTAGAGGCGATACCTTTGAGTTATAGCCTTCTAAGAATCGACAGACCTAAACAACGTGGGGGTGGAATTGCACTGATTTGTAAAAAGGAATTACAATGCACACTCACTAATACAGTTAATACTAATAGTGAATGTGGGACCTTCTCTATAAAAATGACTCCATTGATGACCGTTACTGGTCTCCTTATATATCGTCCCCCTGGAAGTGCAACTTCTTTCTGCAATCAGCTTATAGAATCAGCTACTCAATTAGCTATAAAACACAATAACTTCATGATTTTAGGTGATTTGAACCTTCATTTTGAAGATAACAACGCTAAAGAAGCTCAAGTACTTAGGACTGCTTTACACGCGATAGGAGTAACATTGCTATCAACCTCCCCCACGCATCAACAGGGACACCTTCTTGACCCAGTTTTTGCTACCTGGGAGGGCATTGAAATGTCCCCCCCAATACCAATTATATGGTCCGACCACCACCTAATTACTTTTAATATCCCCATTAACAAGAGTAAGTCAGCCCCCAACAAACCTTTGTTTACAAAACGACGAAATTGGAAAAATACACCCCTGAACGCATGATCAGCGAATTACAGAAACACACCCCGCCTATAGGATATTCCTTACAAGATACTTGGAATAATTATGAAACATGGCTGAGTAAGGCACTAGATACAATTGCACCATGGACTTCCAAACCCCCAGTCAGAAGAACCAAATCTGAACCTTGGTACACGGAAAAATTAAAACTTGCGAAAACACACTGTAAAGCGACAGAACGCAAGTGGAGGAAAAACTATTCTCCTGAATTTAAGGAAGTATATAAACTGGAGTTAAAATCATACCAGAAAATGGTTAGAGAGGAAAAAAGTTCCTTCTACCAGACAAGAATTGAAGAGGCAACCAACCCCATGAAAGAACTATTTAGCATTTACAAGGAACTTACAGATACCACCACCTTAGACATGCAGGACACATATTCTGATGACATATGCGAACAGATAGCTGATTTCTTTGTCAATAAAGTTGAGAGAATACATGCCACTTTTTCAAAATCTGTTATAGAAGGAAATGAACCACTCCTTACCCAAAAGAGCATTCTTACCTGCTTTATTACTCCCGACAAAGAAAATTTGGTCAGCATTATCAATAGTATCCACTCAGGATCCCCTAATGATGTGTGCCCTTTAGCAAAAAGTAAAGACATCATGAACAACGTTCTTATTGATCAAATTAGACACTTGATCACCCTGTCCTTCCAAGAATGCTACGTTCCAGAGGCTTGGAAGACAGCACAAGTTATCCCTCTCAAAAAAAACCTAATATTCCGGTTACCCAATATCAAAATCTCAGACCCATCTCCCTCTTGCCACAATGCGCTAAAATTATAGAAAAAATAGTCAACAAACAACTAACGGCTTTTCTAGAAGAAGGAAACATACTTCATTCCACACAATCAGGTTTTAGACCTGGATACTCCACGGAGTCCGCGGTTCTTTACTCCACGGAGTGTATTCGCAAGATGGTAGATGAGGGGGAGACAGCTGCACTTGTCATGCTAGACTTAAGTGCAGCTTTCGATACTGTGCTACATGACACTCTGCTGTCCCGACTATCGGACATTGGAGTGAGGGATCACGCTCTTGCCTGGTTTAAATCTTTCCTCTCCAAAAGATCATTCCAGATACATTGCCCACCCTTCAAGTCATCTTCTCGCGACGTCAGCTATGGGGTTCCACAGGGCTCTAGTTTGAGCCCTACCTTGTTCAACATCTATATGGAACCCCTAGCTCGAGTCGTAGAGAACTTTGGGGTGGGCATTGTCAGCTATGCTGACGACACCCAGCTCATGTTCAAGCTCACTCCAGATAGCGAGAAATTTGCCACCAATTTCTCTAGCTGCATGGCTGCGGTCGCCACCTGGATGGATAATAACTGCCTCCGTTTAAATGGTGACAAAACGGAGGTGCTAGTGGTAGGGAACAAAACCTCAATATGGTCCCAGGCTTGGTGGCCTACTACACTGGGTGAGTGCCCCCACCCAGTCGAAAAAGTCAAAAACCTAGGGATAATGATTGACTCCGATTTGTCGGGAAAATCACAAGTCAATAAAACAATAGGCAAATGTATGGGCACGTTAAAAATCTTGCGAAAAACTATCGATCTTATTCCCATTGAAGCAAGGAAAACTCTAGTGCATGCACTAATAACACCTCACCTGGATTACGGAAACGTTCTCCTATTAGGTGTGAACCAAAAACAACTGCACCAGCTTCAATGCATTCAAAATGCTGCCGCCCGCATTGTACTGGGTTTACCAAAAAGAACATCCGCCACAGCGGCCTTGTCTAAGCTACATTGGCTCCCAGTTAGAGAAAGAATTAGATTCAAGAGTCTCTGCTATGCCCATAAAATTGCACACAACAAAGGACCTACCTATTTGAGAAATCTTCTCACTATCCATCGTCCTACCAGAAACCTCAGATCCTCGGGTATGTCACAATTTAAACTTCCCCAGATCTATAGAGCAAAACTGGGTGGCCGCTCCTTTCGATTCCTTGGAGCAAAACATTGGAATGCCCTCCCAGTTCATCTGAGAATGGAACCGTCAGAAACCCTTTTTAGAGCTAAACTAAAAACTCATCTCTTCCCCCATTAATATTTTTCTGTACTCTGTTCCGGTGGGCCGTAGGGAGTTTTGTCAGCAATTAGCGTGGGGATACACAGTTGTGCAGCCATGCGCTTTATAAAACGCTTTATTATTATTATTATTATTATTACAACTCTGTGCCCTACCCCTCTCACAGTCTGCTTTTAACAGAGTCATAAATGGGAGTAGTAAAAAAATATCAACACTACTGGACAGGGAGACGGTGGCGAAAAGAGCCCATGCGAGGATGATAATATCTTCATATGACCAGCTCAAACCCCAGAATTATCTGGAGAGTTTGATAGGACTAAAGACAAAGCTAAAGCTCATGAGATTTCGGCTAGGCATTTTTCAATTTCATAGTGACTCGCCTACCTGGAAAAGAACAGGTAATACAATGTCATGCTGATTAGGACAGGATTTTAATCAATATGCTATATGTACACGCCGCCAAGCAGTAATAGCTGGGCTGTAGGGAGAGAACTTACAATTTAGTCGAAGATTCCTAAAATTTTAAGATTTCGCAGAGGGGAAATTAGCTAAATGCGCGTAATAAGTGGTTTTAATCTTTCTCATTATTCAATCGAATACACAGGAGGAGTAGTTAAGTACTGTAAGAAGTTAAGCTATGTCCTTATTATAAGAACATTCAGAATATGCTAAATAATTAAGGCTCAGTTCTGTTAAGTATAGAGATTTTTTAAAGATGTTATGTGTTTTAAATCCTTACAATGGCCATGCTCAATTTACTTAGCGGCTAAGTAACATTACTACTATCAGGAAGGATATGAAATATTTAAAATTCAGCAGCGTCAAGCCTTATAATCTGTTCCTAACAGAAATATGGCACCTTAAAACTTAAAGTGGGAATCTCAGCTTATTTTAAAACAGGGTCTAATAACACCAGGAATATCGTGAAACAATTAAGGCACTCGAGACAAGGACAAGCCTTGAAATGTGTTCTTTACAGAAATATGGCACCTCAAAACAAAGTTAAAAGCTCGATTTATTTTAAAGTAGTTGCTAATAACACCAGGAATTTCATCTGCCACCAGACGCAACTATCTGTACTCCCTGATGATGTCACTGGGCAAGCTCCAGCTGACCATTGTGAAGAAGGCTTTGTAGAAAGCTGGGCGGCTGTCATGTGTATCAATTGATGCTTATTAGGGAACTGATTTCGAACGTGCCCTCCTATGAAAACATTTTTATTTAAAAGAAAGTATAGGAACATTTTACCCTATCTGAAAAAGTATGGGAACTTCATGCCCAGCAAATTCCCCCTTCTTCAACCTCTGCCTAGGACCCTGATTGTGGAATCTTCTGACTATCCATTCATGGAAATTTAAAGGATTTGAGGCAAAAGGTACTAAACCATTTTGCTATTCCAACTCTTGTGATGGCCTTTCGGTATTCACTAACCCCATTTTGCAATTCAGTAAAGGCTTATCGAAAAGCATAAAGGGTTTAGAAAAGGGTACCAAATCTCAATTTGAAATGGGTGTGTGTAGGGCATCACTTCCAAATTCTGCTGTGGTATCAGATGTGTCTGGTCTCAAACCATTAAAACTATTGAAAAGTTACTGTCATCTCAAAGGACATGTTAACTTATTTACAAAAGGGAAAGTGACCACGTCCCCCTTGTGAAAGTTAAAATAAAATCTTGGGGCATCGGCAGTGGTCCAGGTAACAACTGCAAACTCTCAAAAGGTTTTAAATAAAAAAGATTTTCTTATAAAACGCAGCTCCACTTCCTTTAAGGAAAATGGTCTGTATTAAAAAAAGCTTACTTTATTAAAAGATGATTACCTACCCTAGCAGGTCTTAGTCCATGTGCTGGTCTCCAGTGAGGGTCAGTGGTGGCTGGCAGGGAATGAGGGTGGTGAGGCGGGGGCAAAAGGGGCAACAAAACATTTTTTTTAAACCGTACCTCGTTATCGCTGCCTCCGTGTCTCCTCCATCATTGCTTTCTGGTGAGTCCTGGAGACACAAATGCTCTTTTAAGTAATCACAATGCTGCAATGCAGCGTTGTGATTGGTCTGAGCGCCATGGTTTGGTGCTCAGATGGGGACAGGGAGCCTCTGCATGTTTCCCACCAGACTGTGTATTTCAGCCTGGTGAGGAACTGCAAAGTGTGCATGACTGTTTCACCATCTTATGACGGGTGGGGGCTGGTGGCCTCCTTTTGACATTAAAGTGTCCCATCCTACTTTACAAATCTGTTGAGCCACATGTAACGCTTTGGGAATGCTTGAAAAGAGATAACAGGATGGCGAGATAATTCTTGTGTATCTTCTGTCTGGTTGCTGTAGGACCCTGCATTTATCCTACCAGAAATCTGCCTCTGGATTTGTTGTGCAGTCCGTGCTCAAAACTGGATTTTATGGTCAAATATAGGAGGATACTAGAATTATTATATACACTCCCCACACACAACCCCAGACCTCAGACCCCAAGTTTAGTGTGGCCAAGATATTTAGCCTTCTCGAAAATATCCTGTCATATGACATTTGGGCCAAGCAAGTGGTTGGGTGATCCCCATGAACTTTTCCCTCATTGATTAGGGCATGCCCAAGAGTCACCCCCACACTTAGCTAGCTCCAGGCATAAACTTGGCACCAAACCCGAACACCTTCTATATCTGCGAATGGTCAGAAAAGGCCTGAACATGCTGCCTGTGACCTGAAAGGAGTCCTATAGGACTGGACCTGCTCTCCTGTACCCAGGACAAAGATGTGGGCTCCACGGGTCAGTTGACAGACCTCCTGTGTGGCTACAGGGATGCAAAAAACTGCAAGAGAGTTTTTCTGGAAGTACCCAGCTGATCACGGGCAACCTTACTCGGACTGGACCCAGCTGTTGCCTCTGCCTGACAATCTATGAGTCTCTAAGTGCCTCCCCTGTGGTCCAGGGGAACTTTAGAAGTGTAAGCCTGTGGTGTATTGGGTCTTATAGGGCTAAGTCACAAGGTAACATTTGTGATCAGGACGAACCTGGTTGGTGCTTCTGACCATGGTCGATCCCGGTCAGCCTCTAATTACACCTGGCCCTGGTCTACCCTGACCATTGACTATCATTGGTGCTTTGTGCTTCTTGGTGTTATTTTTACCTAAAACTTTAGAAACTGCACATCCCAATTCCCCTTATTGGATTTTTGTCCTGTTGATGTTGTTTTGTTTATTACATTTTACACTATTTTTCTAAAACTGATTGGGGTTTTCACTGCTGTGCATTTCACTACTTTAAAGATTGCCCTATGTTAAGCCTTTCTGCTTTGTGCCACAGATATAATGGTTTTGAGCTCAGGTTAATTAGTGATATTAAGGATTCACCATGACATGGGTTGCAGTTGTTCCTTGAGGTGGTTAGACATCCACGCCATTTAATGAACAAATATCTTACAGTGTGATAGCCCCCCCTCCCCACCCCCAAACAATATGCAATATGTCTGACTGAAAGGGAAACTGTAATAAAACACCCAGGAACAAGAAGAAGTAAAATAGTGAAGAAGGACTGTGTGTTTGAAGCAAGAAATGTGAAGCCCCCTGCCTATGGGATATTTGAGTCACCATATATCTACTAACACATGAACATCAATGTGATCTTGTAGCATAACCTTGTCAATTGGAGCTGTCCTTTCTATGAATAGTCTCCACCCACAATAAGTTTGGCCATTGCCAATTCTAATAATACCCTAAACAATTGTGGAAAATAACGGACTTATTTCCATTGGGTGCATATATTCAGTCTATGCTAAGTGATTGATCACCAGTTTTATCTTTAGAAAAACATATCTGTCCATTGCAGATCCCTTCATGTCCTGGAGAGGTTTTTTTACTATCCCTTTTTAGGTGGCATTGTGGCTTCTGAGCTTGTGCGGAAACTGCTGATCATCCTAACTGCCCATCTCTCTTCAGCTTCTCATCGTCTGATGATGGGTGTGTATTTCCTGAAAAAGTTCTACAACAGTACAGTAGCAGAAGAAAATAAATTGATATGTTTGATTACAGTGTCGTTCCTGTTTTGCCAGTAGTTCTTTCAAAGGGGAGCAGGACTTCTTTCTTTCTCTTTCTTGAGAAAGAATCTCTAAGACTCCATTAAGAGCTTCTATGTTGCATCTAATATGAAGGGGTGTGTTCTTCGATTCTAATGCAATGCATAACCTTTTGTTGAGGGATTTTGGCCTCTGTGAAATTCCTCTGCCAGTGCGTATTCACTTCTCTGCATTGTTCCGACATCCATTGATGATTCTCCAATAGTATCTAGAAAATTGGCTATATCATCCAGGTCATTGAATTTGGATGTGTGCCCATTCATAGTCACAACCATAGTCACTGGGTCCAAATGATTATATTTAATAATGTCTTTTTTCAGTCTAGGATGAAGTGCAAAGAAAATCAGCTGTAATATGAAGGAATAAATCTTATATTTGAATAGGCCTCCATTTTGTTTTGTCGTTTCCTGGATGTACTTTGCGTAGTGGTCTCTCAAAAGTCATGCACTAACTACTCTCAGCTTATTGGTGGTGTTTAATTGTCTGGATTGGTGTCTATGAGCCCTTTGGAATTACAGCTCTCCTGGAAACGTGACATGAAGAAGATGTGGTATGAAACATTATTAGCACTATATCATATCCCCCGATCCATATCCTCCTGAATTCCATGAGCCCATATATTATGCCAGCGGGATCAGTGTTCTAAACTCTCTGACTTTGTGGTGCAACCTCCCTATTAGAACTGGGGTTTCTGGTTGACAGAAGTATGCACCCTGTCCAAGCAGGAACCACCTCGACTCGACTCGATAAGCTTTATTCGATTTTTAGGTATAAAATCATAAAAGCACATTGCAAAATATATACACCGTTACATTTCATTTCATATCACAGTAAGTAACATTATAGCATAAAATCTTTAAAAGAGGTCAGTTATCAGATAGATAATATATCAGGTCAGAATCTGGATATTAATACCCCTCACCCCGGAGCCGTTTCAGCCCAAACAAAAGTTACTCTCTTCATTAATCTTGTATGGGGGTGGAGTGATTCTCTGGGATAAAAGTCAGATAGTCCCCAGGTGTGTATAGGTCCATCTCCTATCTGTGGTTTCCAAGTCTGGAGGTATGGGACAACATTGCTATTTCTAAACTTTATCAACACCAGATCGCCAGGTCTCTCTTTTCGGAGCGGACCCAGCCATCCCACCCTTCTAACACATTGTATTCTACCGTCGATGTCAGGGGGCAGGGGTATATTCTTTGTTAACCAAAACAGTGCATTATTTCTTAGCTCCTGTTGGCTTTCAGTTTTTCCATTTGTAAACTCAGGCACACCAGAAAGGACACACACAAACGGGGCAGCCTCCGGTGGTAGATGGATGTGGTTTGATTTTCGTGGCATGTTCCCTGTATTGGGAAGTGACGCTTTGGGTGGTATAGTTACTTTGTTCAGCCCCGTTTCAAGGAAACAACTATGTGCTGTTATTAGTTTGGCGGGCACTTTCTGGGTGGATGGAGTTAACATAGCTGGGACAGCCTGACGGAGTTGATTAATATTACTTTGGGGAGTTGTTAAAGGCACTACAGTGTCGCATAAGGGCTGTAAATGATTGGGGCCTGCCATACTTTTTAGGAGTAGCAAGTTTGTCTTGGTCATTTCCTCTATTGCCACGATCCTATCCCCAAAATTGTTCATTCTCTCTATCAGGGGGTGTATCACAGAGTTAATCATAGTTTGTAGCTGGGCCAACAGGGTTGGTGAAGTTGGGGGTGCAGACAGATTTTGCTGCTTTGCTTGGCTGCCTGTGTGTTTGTCCACGGGTCGTTTTCTTTTACCAGTAAGGTCCGGGAGGGACCTTAAGGGGGTCGTGTTACCTGTAGCAGGTGGACAGAGGGAAGTACCCAGGAGGTTTCCATGTGGTGGGGGTAGTGTACTGGACTGGGGGCTTGTGAAGACTGTAGGGCAAATGGATGCATTAATTAGCTCAGATGTCGACTTGACAGCAACATACGTGGTTTTGCATAAACTATTAAGTTCCTCCAGGAGTGATAGATTTTGAAATGCGGCGACTGACTGTGGGGGGGAGAAATCACTGTTGGAACAGTCAGTGGACAGTCGTTTTCGTTCTGTTCTTACAGGTTGTTGGACAGTGGGTGGTGTTGTCTTGCTTAGGTAGTGGACCATCGTCCCCTTAGCCATGTCCCTTGTCAAAGTAGAAATTTTTTGGCCCCCCCTTAGAAGACATGGTGTAAGTAGCAGCAGGCACCTACAAGGACTGGAAATATCGCAACACAAGTTCTTTTACCTCTTTTAGTTGCACGGCCAGGGGGGGTGGCCCGTCCCGGCCTCTTCTGGCCTATGATGGCCTTAGATGGTCCCGCGCGCGTCCCGCGGGGCGGGAGGTGTTCCGCGTTCTTGAGGCGCCTCCAGGCGCAGCGGGAGCTTCACGAGCGCGCCAGGACCTGGGGCTGCTGGGCAATGGAGTTTTTTTCTGGCCTGGAGAGTCCCTGCAGAGTCCCTGTAACCTCGTCGCGGTTGCCGTTCCCCTCACGGCTGGGATGGAGTAGGGATTGCTTGGCCGTTCCCCTCACGGCTCCCCCCGTCACTGCTGGTAAGATTTGCTATTGCCCCCAGGTCCGCTCGGCGCTCCGCGTTCTTGAGGCGCCTCCAGGCGCAGCAGGAGCGTCACGAGCGCGCCAGGACCCGGGGCTGCTGGGCAATGGAGTTTTTTTCTGGCCTGGAGAGTCCCTGCAGAGTCCCTGTACCCTCGTCGCTGTTGCCGTTCCCTTCACGGCTGGGATGGAGTAGGGATTGCTTGGCCGTTCCCCTCACGGCTCCCCGTCACTGCTGGTAAGTTTTGCTATTGCCCCCAGGTCCGCTCGGCGCTCCGCGTTCTTGAGGCACCTCCAGGCGCAGCGGGAGCATCACGAGCGCGCCAGGACCCGGGGCTGCTGGGCAATGGAGTTTTTTTCTGGCCTGGAGAGTCCCTGCAGAGTCCCTGTACCCTCGTCGCGTTTGCCGTTCCCCTCACGGCTGGGATGGAGTAGGGATTGCTTGGCCGTTCCCCTCACGGCACCCCGTTACTGCTGGTAAGTTTTGCTATTGCCACCAATCTAATCAGGCTAAGCTGGATACAAACTAAAAGATAAGCTGTGCTCACGTGGTAACTTGGCACAGAGCAGTCAGGCTTATCTAAAGAGGAAATGTGTAAAGTATTTGTGCAACACACACACTCATTAACCAAAACACATAAATACTCCACACAGGGTTAGAAAAATGGAGAGTAATTTTATGAGTGAATCAGAACCCACACAACAAAAATCCAAAGGGTAGAATCAAAGTTATGAATTTTTTAAGAAAAAGGAAGTAGTGCTTAGAAGCAAATAGCGCTTAGGGGTTACCCGAGGTCCCACTGGACAGGCTAAATCCAAAGTTCAGGCTGGCCACGATGGAGGGCAGGCCGGCTACACGACTCATGCAGGTTGTGCTGAAAAAGTACCTTGGATGGAGCAAGCATCAATGTCTAAGACTCGCTGCGTTGGTTCTGATCCGTGCAGAAGATGAAGGCTTCAACAACAAACTCCTTTAAGATGCATGCACTGGATCATTGTTGAGCCGAACTGTCTGTGATCATCAAGTCACGCAGTCAGTTGAAGCGGTGTCATTGATCAGCACCTGGGTAAGCATCGAAGGGCAATGCATTGGTTCCGATCGGTGCAAAGTCGTCACTGAAGCAATTTTGAGGGTTCCGTACAGCAGAAGTCACCTTTCAAGGGCCCAGGACTGGATTTGCACCATTTGTCAGGGCAGGACTCGCAGATGAGAGAGTCCAGGTGTTTTTGCATGGTTTATGGAAGTCTTTGATAGCCCTGAGAGATCAGGACAGGGGGCATGCCGCAAGCCCTGGGAGTCACTCTGGGTTCAGGTGAGATGGGTCCACTCTTTGTCCTCAGCAGGACAGAGAACAGCACAGCAGGCAGCAGGGCAGCACAGCAAAGCATAAAAGCAGTTCTTACAGAACAGCAGTCAAGCAGAGTGTCAATCCGTGTAGCACAGCACTCTTTCCTCCTGGAAGAGTTTCTTCACAGGTTCAGTAGTGTCCTGTCTGGGTAGGTCAGAGCCTCAGTACTTATACCTAATTGTGCCTTTTAAGTGGAGGTGACTTCAAAGCAGGCCTTTGAAGTGCACAGGTCCCCGTTCATCCCATCCCTAGCTCCAGACTATCAGTATGGGGTAAACATCCCTTTGTGTGGGAAAGAGGGCACTGCCTATTCAGCTGTAACTGTCAGCTCCCCCTCTCTCTCTTCCTGCCCAGGAAGAGTTATCAGAATGCAGATTAGTTCTTTGCCACACCCATCCTTCCTGTGTTTAGAGCTGTTGAGAGGGAATACACAAGGTGTATCAGTCCCCTACCACAGACATGTCTTGGAGACAGGCAGCAAGGCCCACAGAGTAAGAGTAAAGAAAGGCCCACTTTCTAAAAATGTCATTTTTAAATTTTATTTTGTCCTCATTTATCAGTTTATGATCTACGTTCAGGGAAGCCCAACCTACCCTGGCCGTAAGGAGGCAGTGGGGCACCCAGTCTCTCCACTGGGGAGGAAGGATAGGAATATCCCTGGTCCAAAACAAATACCTCTAGGCTGGTCAGAGACGGTGGCTCTTCCGAGACAGGTGCCAAAAGAAGGTTACCCCGGCACCAAAGCAGCCTGCGTAGTATACAGTTTATCACTGGACCATAAGGTTTAAAAAATAACTTTAGGCTATGTCATGCAAAAGGAAGGGGACAGAAAAAAGAAATGTGCAGAGTAAATGATCACAGTTAAAGAGAAGAGTAACAAAAGAGCAAAGATGGTAGAGAGGGAAACATGTGATACAGTGGTGGAGGGGGTGATATCCTTTACTCACAGTGATAAACTGGGGACATGAGGCTTAAACCAATCGTCCCATAGTTCCCAAAATGTTGTTCTCTCTTCGAGTTTGTTAGCCCGATCAAGAGACGAGATTTTTTTAATAGAACGGAACCATTCAGCCTCATTGGGGGTGCAAGGGAGGATCCACTTGACACATAGCTCCCTGCGTGCAAGGAGAGTCAAAACAAAAATAAGGGCTTTATGGGTTTTAAGCAGGCCCAGATTATCCTCCCCTCCCGGGACCACTCCAAAGAAAACAAGCGCTAAGCCCACCTTAATCTCCTGGCCCACGATACCTGGGATGGTCTTACCCACTTGTGGCCAGAAGTGCTGGATTGAGGGACACTGGCAGAACATGTGAGCCTCATCCGAGTTGTTTTCTCCACATTTTGGACACTGCTTTACTGCTCGACTCCCCAGCTTTGATTGTTTCTGTGGCGTTTAATAGGCTTTATGGACAGTAAAAAGATGTTTTTTTCTTAATTGAGCAGGTTTCACATATAGCCACAAATGAGACATAGATACTTGCCATAAGGATTCAAGGTCTTGGTCTGGCAGTTCCCTCTTCCAAATCTCTGCGAATGGGTTTAGCATCTCTTCTTCACTCTGGATTAACATCCAATACCATTCTGCAACTTCTTTTCATGGAGTGGAGCGTGAACAAATCCTGGCCACCAAGTCCTCATTCCCCTTGCCCCCCTCTTCTAATGTTTTAGCTCAGCTTAAAAGGTGGTAATATTTGAATTTAAGGACCGAATTTTCAGAGATCTCTGAGATACGCTGCCATGAGATTAATTTCCTATCTTCTATGAGTTGCCCCCACCTGAGATTGCCACTGCTCCATAGCGGGATTGCATGAGCATCTAGTAGGCAGTCTGGAGTACCTGGAGAGTCCCAGATGGGCGCTGCCTCATTATATTAGGACACTTGTAGGGCAACTCTCACTTGACACCAGATCATTTGGGTGACCAAACTTTATAAAGAAGAAGTCTGCTTGATATGGCGAGTTTGCCACAAGGGCCCTAAATAGCTTCCCAACAGCAACTGACAGAAGTATTGGTAGAGGTCTGGACTAGCAATGCCTCTGTGTTCTTTCTTCCTTCAGAACTTCAAGGAAATTCTAGGTCTTTTATTACCCCAAATGAAGCTGGAGAACTTCCCCTGCACTTTCTTAAACCAGGTCTTCTTAAATTCTAAAGGAATAGTGTTAAAAAGGAAGGTAAACTTTGGGAGGATAAACATTTTTAGGCGGTTCGATCTACCCAAAAATGAGTGCAGGAGGGTCCCCCATGCTCGTAACTGTGTTTTAATTCCACCCACTACTTTGTCAAAATTCCCCAGGGCTAACTTTTCTAGATTCTATACTATTTAAACCCCCAGATATCCTATCTTTTGTTTAGTTAGGGTGCTCCTACAGGTGGTGGTACATTGCATTAGCTAATTTTTTTGCTGGTTAATTGAGTATCCAGATACCCTCCCGAACCCTTTCAACTGCTCCCATATTGCAGGAAGAGAAAGCTGCAGATCCCCAGTCAGGACCATTAGGTTGTCTGCTTATAGCCCAACCTTCTTCACTCAACCATCACAAACGAAGGGGTGAATATTCAGCCATGCCCTTAGTTTGCATGTCAGAGGTTTGATGTAAAGGCTAAAAAGGACGAGGGAGAGAGCACAACCCTGTCTAGTCCCCCTACCAACTTTTATTGACTTGGTGAGATTCCCATTGACCAAGATCCTGGCTAAGGGATTTTTATATAGGGGCCTAACTGCTGCTAAAAAGACCTCCCCTAGGTTAAAGCATTGAATCATTTTGTATAGAAAAGGTCAGCTGACCCTATCAAAGGCCTTTGCAGCGTCGAGGTTCATTACTGCCAAGGGTATCCCATATTCTCTTGCCATTTCAATTGCCCGAATCAGGTCGTGTGTTTGCTCATGGAGTTGCCTCCACTTCATAAAGCCTTTCTGATCTGATGAATTAATGATCCTGCCACCCTATCCAGACCTTTAGTTAAAATCTAGGTATACATTTTGTGATCACTGTTGAGTAGGGAGACAGGTCTGTAAGACTCAAAGGGTCTTGGATTCTAATTTGGTTTCAGAAGGATGGTTAATGTGGCAGCATCCCAGAATGAGGGATGGTCCTGGCCAAATATAAAAGCAGCATTAAGCAGTTGGAGCAATATTAGGGTGAGTTCCTCTTTTAATAATATCATTAGGGATGGAATCAGGTCCTGCAGCTTTCCCTTTCTTGAGGGTACTAATGGTACAGAGGATCTCCTCGAGACCAATAGGGCTATTTAAGTTATCTTTTTCTGCGTTCTGAAGTGTAGGGAGATCTAGGTCTACAGGAGAGTTCTCCATTAGTTCTTAACTTACTAAGGGTCCTCTGTATATAAATCCTGAAAGAACTGGGCAAAAGCGTTTTCGATTTCACTGTCTTCAGAGATTATTTTTCCTGAGTCAAGGCATCTGAGATCTTTTATCAAATTCCTGGTCTGATTAGCTCTAGCTTTCCATGCAAGCAACTTGCCGCACCCCTCCCCATATTCATGATCGGATAGCCTGCTGGCTTCTAATTTCTGTCTAACTATAGCTTCAAGGTAATCAGCAAGCTCAGTCTTTGCTGAGTGTATATTTTGCTCAATTTGTGATTCATTACAAGTAATGGGTGTTTGTTCTAACTTTAACTGTGTATTGCAGCTTCAAGAGTTCTAAAGTTCTCTTTAACTTTTTTATTTTGTGCGGTGGACATGGCGGTTAAGGTACCTCTTAAAAAGGCTTTGAACGTATCCCATACAATGTGTTGGAGGGCCGAATCTATATTAAATAGAAATAACTCTCTAGTGGCAAGTTTCAGCTTGTCACATATAGATGGTTCAAGAAGTAAAGAGCGATTTAGGGTCCACCTATGGGTGAGGGGCATATTCCAAAGTGTGATCTCCAAGTTGATAGCCGAGTGATCAGACACGTGGTCCGGGACATGATTTACCCTCATCGCATTTTTACTGATAAAGGAATCGACAAAAAAGAAATCAATCCTGGAGCGCTGTTTGCATTTTTTGTTATAGAAAGTGAAGTTCCCCCCCAGTCCCTGCCTTCCTTCCCATCACCCTCCAGATATCCATGAGGCCCAAATCTGTCATCAATTGCTCAGAGCGATTCTCATATTATGAGTTGAGGCCATTGCTCTTCTAGAGGTTGAATCCTGAGATGGATCCAGGACTTCATTGAAATCTCCTCCCTATAATGGGGTCTTTAATATCGACCATTTGGAGGAATAAGGTACATAGCGGAGTCGGATTATCCAGGTTAGGGCCATAATAACCCAGAAGAGTCAGCCAAGAGCCATTAATGTTGGCACTGGCTAGTGCCCCCCTGCACAGAGGGTTAACAGCACAATGCCCAAGTATAGTTTGGGAAGATTTTTAAAAAAGAAGTACAACTCCTTTTACTGAGCATGACTGTGTGGTACATACGCAGTGGTCTACACATTTCTGTTTTTTAAGTATGTCTGGCCCCTCCTCTTTAAGAAAATTTGATTCTTGTAGCAGGAAGACCTCACTGTCTGATAATCTCAAATACTCCAGGCTTTTCCTTCTTCTAGGAGGACTCGTAAGGCCATATACATTCCAGGAAAGAATTTTTTACTTCCTTGGCTTATCTAAATCTCTCATGAGAAAAATGGGTCAGTACAAAATAATCTAAAAACCTAAAAGAATAAAGCAGGCCGCTTAGGACCATTCAGTTCTTTTTAGGTCTCGCCTATTCCATTCCGCAGGAATGAATAGTCTAATGCCGTCAAACCAAGACTTAAACCCAAGGCTCCCCAAAAGCGGATTTCCAACAGTTCACGTGAATCACGTGACCACAAGCACGCGCATTTCCCCACATGAAAGGCATCAGCCTCCCTCCCACAGGATTCCCCAGCGTGCGCTCGGCCGGCCTCTGCCAGTTCTCCTCCCCTAATTATTCACTTCACTTTTCACGGCCGCAGGCCGTGACTCGCATTTCTACTCCCCCCTGCTCTCACATCAAAGGAATCAGCCTCCCACAGGCTTCCCTCCCACAGGCTTACAGGTTTACTCACTTCCCCTCTTCCACTCATAGCCCGAACCCTACCCAAAGGCATTGGAGCGCTTTATAGAGCAACAGTTACATCACACAAGGACACGTTCATAGCCCGAACCCGACCCAAAGGCATTGGAGCGCTTTATAGAGCAACAGTTACATCACACAAGGACACGTTAATTTTTGTAGGCACTGGGAGAGCAAGTGACTTGCGCAGAATGACAGGACGTTCAATGGAGTTTCCAAACGCAGCTTCCCAATTCCAAAGCCGGAAGCTCAGGCCGGTGCGCCATATCCTCTCCCGGTCGGCACCTTAGAGGCTGGCGGGACATGGGCGTGGCTAAAGAGCAGCAGCCAAACACGCAGCATTTATACAGAGTCCTTCATTGCTGGAAAAGTACTGCAAACATGGAAACCGCACAGGGCTGTGTTACAATCTCAAGTGGGGGCTTCCCCGAATTCCACGCAGAGATCTCACTCCACTCCATTGTTATGGTCGGCACCTTAGAGGCTGGTGGGACATGGGCGTGGCTAAAGAGCAGCAGCCAAACACGCAGCGTTTATACAGAGTCCTTCATTGCTGGAAATGTACTGCAAACATGGAAACCGCACAGGGCTGTGTTACAATCTCAAGTGGGGGCTTCCCCGAATTCCACGCAGAGATCTCACTCCACTCCATTGTTATGTTTTATGTTGTTAGTGTACTCATTGTGTGTTCTGTCATGGGCATTTTGTTTTGTTCAGCTACTTTTGGTGTATTTCTATTTTGTATTGCTCATGCACGAGCACATCCCCAAGCCTTCTGCCTGCCTCCTGCCTTGTTGTCTAAGCCTCGCATGACTTCAAAGGCTCCCCCAGCGTGCGCTCGGCCGGCCTCTGGCTTTTCTACTCCCCTAATTATTCACTTCACTTTTCACGGCTGCCAGGCCGTGACTCACTCGCATTTCTCCTCCCACCAGCCCATCGCAGCCTGCCCAGCCTGTGCCGTCTCTCCCTACCCCTTAACACTTCACCCTGCCCCCACCACCTCTCGATATTGCTGCTTGTTCTGGTGCTGTGCTTCGAAACTGTATCGAACGAGGGAATCCTACCATTTGTCATTTTTTTCAGGCTTCCCTCCCACAGGCTTTCCTCCCTGCCCCCCGCCTGCACTCCCCAACCAGGCTGCCATTACTTGCGTGCTATTATTTTAATATAATACAAGTTGTCTGTGTGCCCCACTTTCTCACCCAGCATGTCCGTGTGTCCCACCTCCTCACCAAGCTTGCCCGTGTGAAAGGCATCAGCCTCCTTCCCACAGGCTTCCCCAGCGTGCGCTCGGCCGGCCTCTGCCAGTTCTCCTCCCCTAATTATTCACTTCACATGTGACTCGCATTTCTACTCCCCCCAGCCCACGTAGAGACCTCCTGCCTTGAAGGCACACATCAAAGGCACCAGCCTCCCACAGGCTTCCCTCCCACAGGCTTCCCTCCCCTCCCCCGCCTGCACTCCCCAACCAGGCTGCCATTACTTGCGTGCTATTATTTTAATATAATACAAGTTGTCTGTGTGCCCCACTTTCTCACCCAGCATGTCCGTGTGTCCCACCTCCCCACCAAGCTTGCCCGTGTGCCCACCTCCTAAAACAGCCTGTCCAGTTGCCCTCACTTCTAACCCTGCGTGTCCTTGTGCTATAGCTCCTCATCCAACCTCAGTGCCCCTTCGTTTCCTTGACATCTTACATAAGGCTTTAGCTAAGGCAAGCCTGTCCGTGTGCCCCACATTTAAATGTCCACATGTCACTCCTCACCAAGCCTGTCCATGTGCCTCACTTTCTCACCCAGCATGTCCGTGTGTCCCACCTCCTCACCAAGCTTGCCCGTGTGCCCACCTCCTCAAACAGCCTCTCCATTTGCCCTCACTTCTAACCCAGCCTGTCCGTGTGCTATAGCTCCTCATCCAACCTCAGTGCCCCTTGGTTTCCTGGACGTCTTACATAAGACTTTAGCTAAGGCAAGCCTGTCCGTGTGCCCCACATTTAAATGATTCAGAAAAGGGGGTGGTGATGAACAGAGTGTCTGAATTAAGCAGACCACTCTTACCCAGTCCAAAGATCAGGGCTTGATCCATCACCGTTATTTATCTCACTGCACCATCCCAGCTCAGAACCTGGCTATATGCAAATCAGTCTGTCCCTGGCCCAGTGCATCATGGGAACAGGGCAGACTAAACTACCAAGCCAATTCTTCACCAGAAAGGAGACAAGCTACCGGGGACCGGTTTCTGGCATTTCAGCCGTCTTCCACCCGGCTTGCTTGAATCCTGATGGTGCAGTGAGAAAGGGGCTCATGTCTGAGTATACCCTGCCACACCTATAGTGGCCAAAAACGATTCAGAAAAGGGGGTGGTGATGAACAGAGTGTCTGAATTAAGCAGACCACTCTTACCCAGTCCAAAGATCAGGGCTTGATCCATCACCGTTATTTATCTCACTGCACCATCCCAGCTCAGAACCTGGCTATATGCAAATCAGTCTGTCCCTGGCCCAGTGCATCATGGGAACAGGGCAGACTAAACTACCAAGCCAATTCTTCACCAGAAAGGAGACAAGCTACCGGGGACCGGTTTCTGGCATTTCAGCCGTCTTCGGCCCGGCTTGCTTGAATCCTGATGGTGCAGTGAGAAAGGGACTCATGTCTGAGTATACCCTGCCACACCTATAGTGGCCAAAAACGATTCAGAAAAGGGGGTGGTGATGATGTGAAAAATGAATACAATCTTGGTGAACATTATCTGCGCCATCTTGCCCCCTTTTCGGGCCCATTCGTGCGCGTAAGCGGCAGCCACTTTGAATGCCATGGCCTCCCTACCCCTCGCTGATAGCTAGCGCGTCTCTCTCTCTCTCTTAACCTCACAAGCATTCCCCCGCACACTGACAACCCCCGCTCTCTCATGTCTTGGGTCATAAACCCCTCTCCAGCACAGCTTCACCTCTGAATCCCATCCTGTTCCCAGCGCGACACCTCCCCTCATCCCTTTCATGGCCTCAAACCCTTTTGATGCAAACCCCCTTTTTCTGTATCCCCGTTTGTCTTCCCTGTTCCCAGGCCGCCACCTGGCTCTGCGGATACTGTTTATTACCCCGTACAGTAGGAAGCCTCCCCTCCCCACCAAAAGACCCCCGAACCGATCAAAGCCCCCACCCCATGAGATCCGATCAACCCCATGCATTCCGTGAATCGGCGGAATGCCCTGCTGTGCGACAACCACCACCTGTTGTGACCGGGGTGGGGAATCCGACTGTAAATGTATGTGGGAACGGGTCTGAAGGGGAGATTCCTAGGATGTTCTTTCTAGAACTAAAGTATTGCGAGAATGTGTTATGTGTAATAAAGGTCGTAAACTCCAGTATAAGAGGCCAGGCCTCAGAGATGTGGTTAGAGCACCTCGTGACGATACTTGCTGTCTGAATTGATGTGTTCTCCTCCGGAGAGAATAAAATCCTCGTTTCCCGCCTTCCAGTCTCCAGCGCCTGCTTCTTCATTAATTAATATCGGTGGGTCATAGAGGCGATACCGCCGGGCAACATAAAAGGGTTTTTGGTTACCGGTTGTCTTTGGAACCCTTTTTAACAATTGGCGTCCCAAACGTGGGGCCCATCAGCGACTCGTGGATCCAGTGGGAGAGGTCCCGACGACAGAGTGAACGACTGCAACGATCGGAAGGTACCCTGTCCGATAGACCCTCGTCTGACAGCCGATCATCCGAACTTCACTGGTTCCGAACAGACCTCTCTCGAGTGATCTGCGGTCCTGACTGGGAACCATCAGGAGTGCCACGAGAAGTACGAAGAGAAGAGGACGATCGGGCGCTGGATTCGGAAGACGAGAAACTGTCCATGCGGTCCGGGTAAGGTCGTGTAAACACGACGAATTGCGAAAGTGATAGTTAATTGAAAGTAATTGATAATTGTTGAGAAAATACTAGTATTACTCTTTGTTAATTTATTGGAGATTCACTGTCTACAAACGGAGAAACAACAGGCTCTCCCTTTATAAACAGCGAAGGATAGGTACGCACCCGTCGGACCTATCTTTCTCCCCCACTGAACAATTGCCCCTTCCCCCCACTGATTAACTGTTATAGATTGTTTTCTGGAGATTCTCTGTCTGCAAACAGGGAAGATTAGGTCCCCTCTTTACAGATAGTGAAAGGGTAGGTGACGCGAACCTTTGCGAGCCTGCTTATTCTCCCCATTGACCATATTGATTTTTTATTTTTGACCTAACGTTGATTGATTGCTCAGAATTGATTCATGAGGTATTCACTACGTGCAAACAACGTAGAATAGAAATATTCTATCTAGTCTTTGCGCGCAGTGATAAGATAGGTAGTGCTGACTATTATCCCATTGTGATCCGTCATGCCTGTCTTCTCCCCACTGGTTAGTAGCCTGTTTAACCCGGACCGCTTATTAGAGATGAACCATCCGGCTCCGCTGGAAGGCACCCCTAATAAGGACATGTTCATGAAGCATGGATTAATTGCTATAGTCTATAGTGAGCTGTGGCATAAATATACGAAAAGGGATCGAGAAAGACAGTGGCCACTGAGAGGATCCTTTGATCTCGACAAAATAGAAACAGTAGAAATAGCCCTTCGTAGGAATGAAACAACACCTATTATGCTCGATAGTCTCGGTATGTGGCGCAAAGAAGCCACACGACGAAGGGAAGGTGACGAATTAAGACAGGATGAAGGGACACGACGGACAACCCACCAAACGTCTAGTAGGCAAAGGGAAGGGCCAGCGATGGCACAGTCCCGAGGAGTAAACATGAAAAGCGAATGGTGTAAAGGGATGTGCCGACAAACCAACCCCGGAGCACAACGATCTGAAGGTAATCCCCCGACATTACGCACAGGACGGACAGATTTAAAACAAAACCAATGTGCTTTCTGTAAATGTCTTGGACACTGGAAAGCCCAATGCCCGACTCTGCAAAGCATAGATAAGAATGGAGGGTTGACAGAAAGGACAGACCGACAGAAAGGAAAAAGACGTGAGATAAAAACCAATCAGACTAGTGCAGACAGAATAGACAGGACCACCCCGTTTGACTATGCCCGGTGGCACAGATTTCGTCAGGCCAATTTTAACGACATGTTAGAATTCTGGGACTGATTGCTCTCTGTTGCTCCCCCACTCTGAAAAACAAACACAACTGCAGGTCAGTGTAAACAACCCCCCGTTAAAGAAAAGACTCAAGGAAGCCAAGCGTCTATTATATAAACTTAGGATTTAATTACGGTAAAGAAAACACACAACCAACGGTAAATAGTATAACTAGTAGAACTCTCACTAAAACAAACTTTACTGATAGGAAAAATACAAAACGTGTTATGCTCACTCCGGAAGTCCTCCAATGTAACAGTTCGATGGTCCCGCCCATCCGGAACACCTAGCACGTGTGGGGCGGGGCCTGCCAGCAACCAGGGGCCAAAAAGAGATTGCCGGCGAGAAGGTACCGGAGACTCCACAAAGCAGGCAATGAAATGGTCTTCCCATACTGCCCTTCCAGGGATGGCGTCCCCCGGGCCGCAGGTAGGGAGGGGGCGGCTGCAAATGACCCCCTCCCTCGTATCTTCTGGTCCGGCCATCACGAATTCCTCCGCCGAACGGATGCAGGGTGGGCAGGGAGGAAGAGGCGACGCGGACGAGCCTCTTCCACCTCCACAGGTAGGAGGCTTCCCTGCCCTGGTCCGGCGCCGATGTCCTCCAGCCGGACGACGGCCATATACCTGCGCTGCACAGGACCTACAATGCCCGCCTGGTATATTTCCATAACACAGGACATACAATGCCCGCCTAGTATACTTTCTCAGCACAGGACATACAAGACCCGGCTGGTATATTTGCGCAGTACAGGACATACGATGTCCGACGGGCATAATTACGGAGCACCGGATGTACAGTGGTCCCCCAAGAGTCGGAATCAGGGGTGTAGGGTGGTCATCATGTGCGCCCCTGATTCCAAGGGACGGTGTAGGATGCGCCGGGAGAAGGAGACGGCACGAGTGAGCCTCCCTCACCTCCCCAGATGAAGGCTCCACTGCTGCACCCTGGCGCCCCGAACCAAAAATGTCCAGCTCCAGCAGCATGATGCTCTGTCCTCCGCCATCACAAGAAGTTCCTTCCACTCCTGATGGATACGGCAAAGGTGGCTGCCACAAGGACCTCAAAATGGCGTCTGGGCCCTCGAAAAGGCGGGTCTAGGCCGCTGGAATAACTTTTGTCCAAAGTTGCAACTCGGGCACTTGCCCACCTGGGCGCAAGCCCCCACCATCGACAAACATCCCCTCGACTTTGAAGATTCTACCAAAGTCCCAAGGGCCCTCGACCCCTTCAGGCTTCCGGTGAGGAACAGTTGCATTGATCTCAAATGAAATAACCACGGCACAGCAACAAGATGGCGGTGCTCTCGTGTCTGCATCAGCTTCCGTCTGAACCACCCAGGAACATTATGGGCTAACGAACTTGAGTAAGTTCCGGCTGAACATCAACATGACCCGGTAAGAAAGACTCTACTCCCTCCCTCTCTTGATTGACAGTCCACACCACCAGCCCCTCTGTTAGCACAGCTTTCTTTTGAACTGCCGAAAGGGACTCTGGTCCAACCGCCAATTGTCGGGGATATTTTGCCCCTGATGCTACTTCCGGACTAAACCGGCCTCGCCCAAAATGGCGCTGGTATCAATGGAAACTAACGGATGCCTCGTGGTGTTCCTTAGCTAATGAAACTTGATGTACTAAGATATATATATATATATGTACGAACCATTGCGCACTCGATGTTAAAGGGAGGGGGGTTCACTTGGCGAACATTTAAGAAGGGTTCCGTAAAATGTTGATTTCAATGAACAATCTATTTTTGATATTTGTTGTAACTGATACATAACGTCGCTTATGATACATACCCACGGTATATATCTAGGAAATGTGATTACGATGAGCTCGCCTGTGTTTCCATTTATGAACTGAAATGCCCCTGATTCCCTCGTCACGCAATGAAATATTTTTAGTTGCTTGCAAATAATTAAATTAAGGTTTTTTACATGTTCTTGTGCTACAAAATAACCCCCTACTGTATGTGCTTCCATCGACGACATATCAGGCCAAAATATGAATTGCGTTCTCACATTTCACGTACTGAATAATTCTGCAAATAAAGGTCTTAACAACTATGAATAAGCATCGCATACTTTTGTAAATATGGGTATCGGTGGGAGGGTTTTTCTGTGCGCAACCATTCTGCTCCTCTTTTTAAGGTTATCTGAAGAAACGGTTGTTCGGCCCTGGATTAATGATCGACTCAAAGGTATGATACGCTGCCTCCAAAATATGTGACTAAGCCCAGGAACTAACGTATGAAGAAGGACCTCGACTTCTGAGAAATGGGTAAAGAAAAGCGGGGTGATTGATAAATTGTTATAAAGATATGGGGATCGAAGGTACTAAGGTACAGGGTTGAACGACGAACTGATATGCCTTAGAACGTCACAGCTTTGGGAATGATTTAGGGATCCCGAAGGCCAGATACATCTACAAACCCGGGTACCTCACGCTAGGCACCTCTGATTCTTTTTAAACGTTTCCCTACACACGATCCTTAATGCCACCCTCGAACCTTCCCATGAACAACCTATCCCATTGCCTGCCCCCATGACCTTAGGAAACCAGAACCCTAAGGGATTATATCCCGAAGAGATAAGTACGAGTATGTGGTAAGTAAAGGACTTTCGTGCCCATACATTTGATGTGTTCGAATGTTGTCCCCCTACCTTCCCTTTTTCCCCCTTTTTCCCTCTGCAGGTTACGTTAGAATCCCGATCAGAGTATCATAAGGGACCTGGAACCACGTCACGCCCGATGCATGAAGACGGACTAGCGCTGCGAAATGGCGCAACAAGGACGCTTTCACGGCCTTTTTACCTGACCTAACTCTCTTCTGTCCCAAAACTGCATGCCTTCTACCTCCTAACTCAGACCCGAAACGTCTAAAACGTTAGGTAACGCACTGAATAGCCCAAACAATACACGGTCATTCCCCATGCCACACGTGTACTGCTTGGCCTAGTGTCTCTCTCTCTCTCTCTCTCTCTCTCTCTCTCTCTCTCTCTCTCTCTCTCTCTCTCTCTCTCTCTCTCTCTCTCTCTCTTACTCTCTCTCTCTCTCTCTCTCTCTCACTCACTCTCCCACCCCTCCACGCTTTCCCTCTTCCTAGCAACTGGCACCTAATTGGCGAACCTGGTGCACCTCCTAATTGGCCCCAAATACCACAAGTATTTGCACAAATTTGTCCTAAATAAAAATTGTATCGGTACCACGTTACTACCTCTCCTTTTCTACTAAAATATGGATGAAATTTAAATTGGCCGATAGGAAAGGGACAGGTAAGACGACAAAGGTTCTCTAAATTTGACCCACTCTCAGGGACCTATTTGTCAGTGGTTTCTATGATAAAATGTGTCTGTAGTAATGCGACCATCCCCATTGCAAATTGTCCCCGTACCCCAAGCTATAAGAAATGACCGAGACACCCCCATCTACCCAAAATGCCCCCAGTTTGGTATCAGCCACCCTGAACGAGGACTTGAAGAATGCCCCTTGCTCCGATTCGCTGTGTTCCTCATCGTTTTCCATAAGATCCCTCCTTCCCGGAGGATAAGTTTAATAATTATTGTTTCAAACCACCCCTCCCGAGTTTTTGTAGTAACCAGGTTGCGAGGATTTATATAGAAAGTTAGAAGGATGTGTGCAAAGTTGAAAATTAGATTGAAAATCGAAAGAACTTGTTGCAGTGAGCCTGGTTGATAATAAAATGTTTTTTTGGAAATGCAGATTTGTTTAGCCTATGTTCACCCCTCAGAAGGGTGCCTATCAGACTACGGTGACTAGCACGTTACACTTTTTTCGTAAAATACAAAGCCCTGAAGACCAGCCTAGCCTTGCAAGACTCGTACTAGGAAAATAGGTCTCTACCGGGAGAACTGACATCTACTATGGTAGACGTTTGCAATAAATAAGTACCAGACCTCGTACCTATTACAAATGAACGTAATAACCATCAAAGCGCCAAAGAATTAGCCACAAAGGGAAGTTGTAAGGAATCCAGCAAACCCATCATCAATTGCTTATCCGCTAGCCGCAAGAATCTCCAAAGTAGCGAGTGCTTACCCCAGTTGCTTGGTGTTGGGAGAGAAATAGACTTATGTAATTGCCTTCTTCTGCAATATCTCTAAAGACTGTCTTTTCAAAACTCATTTAAGGGTATCACTGTCGGAGGAGAAAGAGACCGGATGTGGGAGCACGCGGCCTGACAGCGGATTGTGGAACATCAGCGACGGAGGCCGAGGCGAGACCACAGCAGTAAGAAGACGCCGGACGGGGCATGGTTTCAGACAAAGCTAAGGAAAGGACTGACCTGAAGCCCCTGCTATATGGTCAACGTGTGCCAAAAGCCCCCGCTCTCTGAACGTGGTTACAGACCCGCCTGTCGAAAACTCTCCGCCTCCCCCTGATCTGCTCCCGACTTGGCCTTGCTCCATCCCCTCCTCCTCCGACCTACCGTAAGGACTGTTCACACCCGCACCTTTCCATCCGAACTCCCAAGTTCCTCCAAATTCTACTGAGCTACCCAGAGAAGAGTACTCCCTGCGTCAGAAGGGAGGGAGCTCCGACTAAATAGACCACGAACTATGTTAAACCCCAGAACGGTGACCTAGAACTCCACCAAGGGTCGCCCCCGAAGAAAACATAAACAAAGTCTGTGGTTCTGCACGCTACTAAACACCCTGAAGATGATGGAAGCAACAGGAAATGCCCATCACAGAGACTCAAGACACGTACAGATCTCACAATTCTGGAACAATCGCATTTTTTTTATTGCAAATCAATGCTCTGCGCTACAAAAGAAAGTGCACCTGTTCCAAAACCGTAACGCATTGCTCCTATGGGGTCTGGCGAAACAAAGCAAAAATACCCCCGCCCGCAGACCTCCAACGACTCAATCCACATGAACATTTCTGTTGATAGGTAATCCAGGTGCTCAACAATGCTGACAGAAGACGGCAAAGGACAACGAGAACTCTGACATTTTTACTGTATCTCCTTACTCTCCCAATCCCCATTGGACTGACTAGGCACCCGCCGTATACAAAAAGGACCTACTTATATGATAACTCACCAGTTCTTATTCTATGATCTGTACCCGACGCCCTCACTGTGTAATTCTAGTCTGATATTGCATTATGATGATTTCTCCTGCAACCAACTTAACAATGAACCCGCTTACTAGATGATGAGATTTTTCAATGTGATGTTTATAAAATGATGTATACGCGCAGTTCCTTTGCCTAAGTCCCCTCTCCCTTACTTGTGATCGCTGCATATAGGTGTAGATAGGAAATAGGCCAGCAAGATGTCTTGGAAATGTTAAAGGGAGGACTGTGAAAAATGAATACAATCTTGGTGAACATTATCTGCGCCATCTTGCCCCCTTTTCGGGCCCATTCGTGCGCGTAAGCGGCAGCCACTTTGAATGCCATGGCCTCCCTACCCCTCGCTGATAGCTAGCGCGTCTCTCTCTCTCTCTTAACCTCACAAGCATTCCCCCGCACACTGACAACCCCCGCTCTCTCATGTCTTGGGTCATAAACCCCTCTCCAGCACAGCTTCACCTCTGAATCCCATCCTGTTCCCAGCGCGACACCTCCCCTCATCCCTTTCATGGCCTCAAACCCTTTTGATGCAAACCCCCTTTTTCTGTATCCCCGTTTGTCTTCCCTGTTCCCAGGCCGCCACCTGGCTCTGCGGATACTGTTTATTACCCCGTACAGTAGGAAGCCTCCCCTCCCCACCAAAAGACCCCCGAACCGATCAAAGCCCCCACCCCATGAGATCCGATCAACCCCATGCATTCCGTGAATCGGCGGAATGCCCTGCTGTGCGACAACCACCACCTGTTGTGACCGGGGTGGGGAATCCGACTGTAAATGTATGTGGGAACGGGTCTGAAGGGGAGATTCCTAGGATGTTCTTTCTAGAACTAAAGTATTGCGAGAATGTGTTATGTGTAATAAAGGTCGTAAACTCCAGTATAAGAGGCCAGGCCTCAGAGATGTGGTTAGAGCACCTCGTGACGATACTTGCTGTCTGAATTGATGTGTTCTCCTCCGGAGAGAATAAAATCCTCGTTTCCCGCCTTCCAGTCTCCAGCGCCTGCTTCTTCATTAATTAATATCGGTGGGTCATAGAGGCGATACCGCCGGGCAACATAAAAGGGTTTTTGGTTACCGGTTGTCTTTGGAACCCTTTTTAACAATGAACAGAGTGTCTGAATTAAGCAGACCACTCTTACCCAGTACAAAGATCAGGGCTTGATCCATGACCGTTATTTATCTCACTGCACCATCCCAGCTCAGAACCTGGCTATATGCAAATCAGTCATGTGAAGTAGTGTGGCTCACTGGTTAGAGGCGGCAGACCCGAGAGCAGAGGACGGCCCGGGACCAGGGTTCGATTCCCGGCGCGGCAGGTTTCTGGACCAGGGTCAGCGGACTCGATAATTCTCTCGCCTCGGTGCCCACTCTGATCAGCGATCACACTCGGCAACTCTGGGCATTAGCTTGCCTCATCTTCACTAACGGCCCCACCAGACCGCCGGGGATGCCTGGTCTCACCCTGGAGATACCCATTAAGGGACCATCTCTCAGGGAAGCCAGGAAGGGTTTCGCAGCGGTCGAAGCGCCTTGGGACCCTACGGGTAAGTAGTGCGCTATATAAATGCCAATACAGTCTGTCCCTGGCCCAGTGCATCATTAGAACAGGGCAGACTAAACTACCAAGCTAATTCCTCACCAGAAAGGAGACAAGCTACCGGGGACCGGTTTCTGGCATTTCAGCCGTCTTCGGCCCGGCTTGCTTGAATCCTGATGGTGCAGTGAGAAAGGGACTCATTTCTGAGTATACCCTGCCACACCTATAGTGGCCAAAAACGATTCAGAAAAGGGGGTGGTGATGAACAGAGTGTCTGAATTAAGCAGACCACTCTTACCCAGTCCAAAGATCAGAGCTTGATCCATCACCGTTATTTATCTCACTGCACCATCCCAGCTCAGAACCTGGCTATATGCAAATCAGTCTGTCCCTGGCCCAGTGCATCATGGGAACAGGGCAGACTAAACTACCAAGCCAATTCTTCACCAGAAAGGAGACAAGCTACCGGCGACCGGTTTCTGGCATTTCTGCCGTCTTCGGCCCGGCTTGCTTGAATCCTGATGGTGCAGTGAGAAAGGGACTCATGTCTGAGTACACCCTGCCACACCTATAGTGGCCAAAAACGATTCAGAAAAGGGGGTGGTGATGAACAGAGTGTCTGAATTAAGCAGACCACTCTTACCCAGTCCAAAGATCAGAGCTTGATCCATCACCGTTATTTATCTCACTGCATCATTCCAGCTCAGAACCTGGCTATATGCAAATCAGTCTGTCCCTGGCCCAGTGCATCATGGGAACAGGGCAGACTAAACTGCCAAGCCAATTCTTCACCAGAAAGGAGACAAGCTACCGGGGACCGGTTTCTGGCATTTCAGCCGTCTTCGGCCCGGCTTGCTTGAATCCTGATGGTACAGTGAGAAAGGGACTCATGTCTGAGTATACCCTGCCACACCTATAGTGGCCAAAAACGATTCAGAAAAGGGGGTGGTGATGAACAGAGTGTCTGAATTAAGCAGACCACTCTTACCCAGTCCAAAGATCAGGGCTTGATCCATCACCGTTATTTATCTCACTGCACCATCCCAGCTCAGAACCTGGCTATATGCAAATCAGTCTGTCCCTGGCCCAGTGCATCATGGGAACAGGGCAGACTAAACTACCAAGCCAATTCTTCACCAGAAAGGAGACAAGCTACCGGGGACCGGTTTCTGGCATTTCAGCCGTCTTCGGTCCGGCTTGCTTAAATCCTGATGGTGCAGTGAGAAAGGGACTCATGTCTGAGTATACCCTGCCACACCTATAGTGGCCAAAAACGATTCAGAAAAGGGGGTGGTGATGAACAGAGTGTCTGAATTAAGCAGATCACTCTTACCCAGTCCAAAGATCAGGGCTTGATCCATCACCGTTATTTATCTCACTGCACCATCCCAGCTCAGAACCTGGCTATATGCAAATCAGTCTGTCCCTGGCCAAGTGCATCATGGGAACAGGGCAGACTAAACTACCAAGCCAATTCTTCACCAGAAAGGAGACAAGCTACCGGGGACCGGTTTCTGGCATTTCAGCCGTCTTCGGCCCGGCTTGCTTGAATCCTGATGGTGCAGTGAGAAAGGGACTCATGTCTGAGTATACCCTGCCACCCCTATAGTGGCCAAAAACGATTCAGAAAAGGGGGTTGTGATGAACAGAGTGTCTGAATTAAGCAGACCACTCTTACCCAGTCCAAAGATCAGGGCTTGATCCATCACCGTTATTTATCTCACTGCACCATCCCAGCTCAGAAGAACCTGGCTATATGCAAATCAGTCTGTCCCTGGCCCAGTGCATCATGGGAACAGGGCAGACTAAACTACCAAGCCAATTCTTCACCAGAAAAGAGACAAGCTACCGGGGACCGGTTTCTGGCATTTCAGCCGTCTTCGGCCCGGCTTGCTTGAATCCTGATGATGCAGTGAGAAAGGGACTCATGTCTGAGTATACCCTGCCACACCTATAGTGGCCAAAAACGATTCAGAAAAGGGGGTGGTGATGAACAGAGTGTCTGAATTAAGCAGACCACTCTTACCCAGTCCAAAGATCAGGGCTTGATCCATCACCGTTATTTATCTCACTGCACCATCCCAGCTCAGAACCTGGCTATATGCAAATCAGTCTGTCCCTGGCCCAGTGCATCATGGGAACAGGGCAGACTAAACTACCAAGCCAATTCTTCACCAGAAAGGAGACAAGCTACCGGGGACCGGTTTCTGGCATTTCAGCCGTCTTCGGCCCGGCTTGCTTGAATCCTGATGGTGCAGTGAGAAAGGGACTCATGTCTGAGTATACCCTGCCACACCTATAGTGGCCAAAAACGATTCAGAAAAGGGGGTGTGATGAACAGAGTGTCTGAATTAAGCAGACCACTCTTACCCAGTACAAAGATCAGGGCTTGATCCATGACCGTTATTTATCTCACTGCACCATCCCAGCTCAGAACCTGGCTATATGCAAATCAGTCTGTCCCTGGCCCAGTGCATCATTAGAACAGGGCAGACTAAACTACCAAGCTAATTCCTCACCAGAAAGGAGACAAGCTACCGGGGACCGGTTTCTGGCATTTCAGCCATCTTCGGCCCGGCTTGCTTGAATCCTGATGGTGCAGTGAGAAAGGGACTCATGTCTGAGTATACCCTGCCACACCTATAGTGGCCAAAAACGATTCAGAAAAGGGGGTGGTGATGAACAGAGTGTCTGAATTAAGCAGACCACTCTTACCCAGTCCAAAGATCAGAGCTTGATCCATCACCGTTATTTATCTCACTGCACCATCACAGCTCAGAACCTGGCTATATGCAAATCAGTCTGTCCCTGGCCCAGTGCATCATGGGAACAGGGCAGACTAAACTACCAAGCCAATTCTTCACCAGAAAGGAGACAAGCTACCGGCGACCGGTTTCTGGCATTTCAGCCGTCTTCGGCCCGGCTTGCTTGAATCCTGATGGTGCAGTGAGAAAGGGACTCATGTCTGAGTACACCCTGCCACACCTATAGTGGCCAAAAACGATTCAGAAAAGGGGGTGGTGATGAACAGAGTGTCTGAATTAAGCAGACCACTCTTACCCAGTCCAAAGATCAGAGCTTGATCCATCACCGTTATTTATCTCACTGCACCATTCCAGCTCAGAACCTGGCTATATTCAAATCAGTCTGTCCCTGGCCCAGTGCATCATGGGAACAGGGCAGACTAAACTGCCAAGCCAATTCTTCACCAGAAAGGAGACAAGCTACCGGGGACCGGTTTCTGGCATTTCAGCCGTCTTCGGCCCGGCTTGCTTGAATCCTGATGGTACAGTGAGAAAGGGACTCATGTCTGAGTATACCCTGCCACACCTATAGTGGCCAAAAACGATTCAGAAAAGGGGGTGGTGATGAACAGAGTGTCTGAATTAAGCAGACCACTCTTACCCAGTACAAAGATCAGGGCTTGATCCATCACCGTTATTTATCTCACTGCACCATCCCAGCTCAGAACCTGGCTATATGCAAATCAGTCTGTCCCTGGCCCAGTGCATCATGGGAACAGGGCAGACTAAACTACCAAGCCAATTCTTCACCAGAAAGGAGACAAGCTACCGGGGACCGGTTTCTGGCATTTCAGCCGTCTTCGGTCCGGCTTGCTTAAATCCTGATGGTGCAGTGAGAAAGGGACTCATGTCTGAGTATACCCTGCCACACCTATAGTGGCCAAAAACGATTCAGAAAAGGGGGTGGTGATGAACAGAGTGTCTGAATTAAGCAGACCACTCTTACCCAGTCCAAAGATCAGGGCTTGATCCATCACCGTTATTTATCTCACTGCACCATCCCAGCTCAGAAGAACCTGGCTATATGCAAATCAGTCTGTCCCTGGCCCAGTGCATCATGGGAACAGGGCAGACTAAACTACCAAGCCAATTCTTCACCAGAAAAGAGACAAGCTACCGGGGACCGGTTTCTGGCATTTCAGCCGTCTTCGGCCCGGCTTGCTTGAATCCTGATGATGCAGTGAGAAAGGGACTGATGTCTGAGTATACCCTGCCACCCCTATAGTGGCCAAAAACGATTCAGAAAAGGGGGTTGTGATGAACAGAGTGTCTGAATTAAGCAGACCACTCTTACCCAGTCCAAAGATCAGGGCTTGATCCATCACCGTTATTTATCTCACTGCACCATCCCAGCTCAGAAGAACCTGGCTATATGCAAATCAGTCTGTCCCTGGCCCAGTGCATCATGGGAACAGGGCAGATTAAACTACCAAGCCAATTCTTCACCAGAAAAGAGACAAGCTACCGGGGACCGGTTTCTGGCATTTCAGCCGTCTTCGGCCCGGCTTGCTTGAATCCTGATGATGCAGTGAGAAAGGGACTCATGTCTGAGTATACCCTGCCACACCTATAGTGGCCAAAAACGATTCAGAAAAGGGGGTGGTGATGAACAGAGTGTCTGAACTAAGCAGACCACTCTTACCCAGTCCAAAGATCAGGGCTTGATCCATCAGCGTTATTTATCTCACTGCACCATCCCAGCTCAGAACCTGGCTATATGCAAATCAGTCTGTCCCTGGCCCAGTGCATCATGGGAACAGGGCAGACTAAACTACCAAGCCAATTCTTCACCAGGAAGGAGACAAGCTACCACGTGTCACTCCTCACCAAGCCTGTCTGTGTGCCTCAATTTCTCATCCAGCATATCCGTGTGTCCCACCTCCTCACCCAGCTTGCCCGTGTGTCCACCTTCTCAACCAGCCTGTCCATTTGCCCTCACTTCAAATCCAGCCTGTCTGTGTGCTATAGCTCCTCATCCATTGCCAGCTTCACCTCAGGCTGCCCGTGTACTCCAGCTCCACCCCAGCCTGTCCATCTACTCTTGCTCCACCTCAGCCTGTCCGTGTACTCCAGCACCACCCCAGCCTGTCCGTGTACTCCAGCTCCACCCCAGCCTGTCCATGTACTCCTGCTCCACCTCAGCCTATCCGTCTACTCCAGCTCCACCTCAGCCTGTCTGTGTACTCCAGCTCCACCTTAGCCTGTCTGTGTACTCCTGCTCCACTTCAGCCTGTCCGTCTACTCCAGCTCCACCTCAGCCTGGTCCGTGTACTCCAGCTCCACCTTAGCCTGTCCGTGTACTCCAGCTCCACCACAGCCTGGTCCGTGTACTCCAGCTCCACCTTAGCCTGTCCGTGTACTCCAGCTCCACCACAGCCTGTACGTGTACTCCAGCTACACCTTAGCCTGTCCGTGTACTCCAGCTCCACCCCAGCCTGTCCGTGTACTCCTGCTCCACCTCAGCCTGTCCGTCTACTCCAGCTCCACCTCAGCCTGTCCGTGTACTCCAGCTCCACCTTAGCCTGTCCGCGTACTCCTTCTCCACTTTAGCCTGTCCGTCTACTCCAGCTCCACCTCAGCCTGTCCGTGTCATCCAGCTCCACCACAGCCTGTCCGTGTACTCCAGCTCTACCCCAGCCTGTCCGTATACTCCTGCTCCACCTCAGCCTGTCTGTCTACTCCAGATCCACCTCAGACTGTCTGTGTGCTATAGCTCCTCATCCAACCTCAGTGCCCCTTCTTTTTCCTGAAATCTTAGCTATGACTTTAGCTAAGCCAAGCCTGTCCGTGTGCCCCACATTTAAATGTCCACGTGTCACTCCTCACCAAGCCTGTCTGTGTGCCTCAATTTCTCATCCAGCATGTTCGTGTGTCCCACCTCCTCACCCAGCTTGCCCCTGTGTCCACCTTCTCAACCAGCCTGTCCATTTGCCCTCACTTCAAATCCAGCCTGTCTGTGTGCTATAGCTCCTCATCCAACCTCATTGCCAGCTCGACCTCAGGCTGTCCGTGTACTCCAGCTCCACCCCAGCCTGTCCGTCTACTCTTGCTCCACCTCAGCCTGTCCGTGTACTCCAGCTCCACCTTAGCCTGTCCGTGTACTCCAGCTTCACCCCAGCCTGTCCGTGTACTCCAGCTCCACCTTAGCCTGTCCGTCTACTCCAGCTCCACCTCAGCCTGTCCGTGTACTCCAGCTCTACCTTAGCCTGTCCGTGTACTCCAGCTCCACCACAGCCTGTCCGTGTACTCCAGCTACACCTTAGCCTGTCCGTGTACTCCAGCACCACCCCTGCCTGTCCGTGTACTCCAGTTCCACCCCAGCCTGTCTGTGTACTCCTGCTCCACCTCAGCCTGTCCGTGTACTCCTGCTCCACCTCAGCCTGTCCATCTACTCCAGCTCCACCTCAGCCTGTCCGTGTACTCCAGCTCCACCTTAGCCTGTCCGTGTACTCCAGCTCCACCACAGCCTGTCCGTGTGTTCCAGCTACACCTTAGCCCGTCCGTGTACTCCAGCACCACCCCAGCCTGTCCGTGTACTCCAGCTCCACCCCAGCCTGTCCATGTACTCCTGCTCCACCTCAGCCTATCCGTCTACTCCAGCTCCACCTCAGCCTGTCCGTGTACCCCAGCTCCACCTTAGCCTGTCCGTGTACTCCTGCTCCACTTCAGCCTGTCCGTCTACTCCAGCTCCACCTCAGCCTGGTCCGTGTACTCCAGCTCCACCTTAGCCTGTCCGTGTACTCCAGCTCCACCACTGCCTGTACGTGTACTCCAGCTACACCTTAGGCTGTCCGTGTACTCCAGCACCACCCCAGCATGTCCGTGTACTCCAGCTCCACCCCAGCCTGTCCGTGTACTCCTGCTCCACCTCAGCCTGTCCGTCTACTCCAGCTCCACCTCAGCCTGTCCGTGTACTCCAGCTCCACCTTAGCCTGTCCGTGTACTCCTACTCCACTTCAGCCTGTCCGTCTACTCCAACTCCACCTCAGCCTGTCCGTGACATCCAGCTCCACCACAGCCTGTCCGTGTACTCCAGCTCTACCCCAGCCTGTCCGTATACTCCTGCTCCACCTCAGCCTGTCTGTCTACTCCAGATCCACCCCAGACTGTCTGTGTGCTATAGCTCCTCATCCAACCTCAGTGCCCCTTCTTTTTCCTGAAATCTTAGCTATGACTTTAGCTAAGCCAAGCCTGTCCGTGTGACCCACATTTAAATGTACACGTGTCACTCCTCACCAAGCCTGTCCGTGTGCCTCACTTTCTCACCCAGCATGTCCGTGTGTACCAAATCCTCATCCAACTTGCCCGTGTGACCACCTTCTCAACCAGCCTGTCCATTTGCCCTCGCTTCTAATCCAGCCTGTCCGTGTGCTGTCCGTGTACTCCAGCTACACCCCAGCCAGTACGTGTACTCCTGCTCCACCCCAGCACCACCACAGCACCACCACAGCACCACCACAGCACCACTCAGCACCACCACATCACCACTCAGCACCACTCAGCCCAACCACAGCACCACTCAGCGCAACCACAGCATCACTCAGCGCAACCACAGCATCACTCAGCGCAACAACAGCATCACTCAGCGCAACCACAGCATCACTCAGCGCAACCACAGCATCACTCAGCGCAACCACAGCATCACTCAGCGCAGCCACAGCATCAGTCAGCGCAACCACAGCATCCCTCAGCGCAACAACAGCATCACTCAGCGCAACCACAGCATCACTCAGCACCACCACAGCATCACTGGTTCAAATATGTTCTCTCAATGTTTCAAACTTAATTACAAATGTCACAAAAAGATGTTAATATTTCACTTCGGTTCTTGGATTTTCGTCACAATAAAATACACTGAACATAATCTTCACAAAGTTATTTACAAAAGTTTAAGCTATTGCCATTATAAATTACTATCACTTTTATTTAAGTATTAATTATTTTAAAAAATTAAAAGCCATTGTTATTTGTAATATCAATACATCTAAGTCACGTAAATACAACACATATTGCATTACAAATGCTATAGGTGTCACATTTGCGAAAGTTAAAACTATTGGCGTTGTAAATGACAAAGCTATTAATTTTGCTACTTTCAAAACCAAAACATAAATAAAATATTTGTCATTTACAATACCAATAGCTCAAACTTTCCTAATGCGAGACCTATGGCATTGCAAATGCTTGTTAATCAATGAGGACAATTTGTTCTTTTATCCCACATGCTTTCCCACCCGGTACAAGTAAAATGTCAACTTATTTTTAGGATTTTCTCTTTTTCTGTGACCCCCTCAACCCCTTCAGGGGAACCCCACCCACCCCGGGGAACCGTCCCAAAGGACTGGAGGCATACCTAGGTTTCCATCTACTTCGAGCTCTCTCACTACATCACAAT
Organism: Lissotriton vulgaris; assembly: GCF_964263255.1. Lineage (NCBI taxonomy): Eukaryota > Metazoa > Chordata > Amphibia > Caudata > Salamandridae > Lissotriton > Lissotriton vulgaris. The sequence continues at coordinate 1,205,543,511 of NC_141691.1, forward strand.
AAGGTTAGATTTTTATTATTTGGATGTGTTTTGATCTGTTCAATCAGGGAACAAACTTCAGAGGGGTCCCTAAAATTGTACCTTTTATTATTCCACATCACTTTTATGGAGGCAGGGAACCGGAGGTTGGCCGTGGCACCCAGCACCCTCAGTTCTTGTGTAAACTTCCCTAGCTCCCATTGCCTGTCTTGAGTGGCATGTGATATGTCTTATCTGATACAGAGAGACCACTCCTCTTTTTTATATGATCCTGCTCTAAGTGTCCTGGTTAGGATGTTCTCCTTGATTAAGTAAGTCTTAAAGATTACTAGGATCCTTCTCTGGATTTTCTTCCCTGATCTCTTAGAAAACGGGTCTCGGTATACTCTCTGAATGTCGGCTTCCAGAGTCTGCTTCTCAATATCGGGGTTAAATTCACTGAGGAGGTTGATAACAAAGCTCATTATATCTCCTTCCTCAAGGTCTTCTGGGATGTTCAGGAGCCTGATATTTTTTCTCCTGGCATTGTTTTCCAGTTTCTAGTTTGTCTCAAAGTTCTCTATCACTGTTACTAAGTTGTGAGATTTCACTCTTGTTGGTGTCGACTTGCTTTGACAGGTCCTCAAAGGATACCTCCATTGCTCCAACTCTCTCCATAAGGTTGTTGATCTTGCCCTGTAGCCCCTCACACGCCGTCTGTATCTTTTGTTGATTAAGTTCGGAGACTGCAAATTTTTCTCTCATTTCTGTTAGCAGGGTGGCTAAAAGTCTCTCTGCCTGAGATGCCTTCCCCGGACAGGCCATTGTAACCAAATCAGTGAGCCCTACTCTCTGATCGGGAGCCTGGCTCAGGGGGCTCACAGGGCAGGGATTGCAATGAGCTAGTACGCCATCCTATTCTACTACTGCCAGAGGAGTGAAACTATTGTCCAGGCATAGAGTGTTATTCCCAGCCTCACTGGACACAAAGCTATCCATAGTTCTTACTGACCCAAGCAACTCCGGACTGTGCATGGAGGTAGGGGAAGCAGCCATGGAGTTGAGGACAGGCTGTGCGGATTGAGCTTGAACCTTAAAGTACGGGCGGAGGGAGGGTGTGATTCGAATACTCTCAGTTTTATTTCTGGATTTTCTTATACCTAAAGGTAGAGGTATTTTGTCTGTAGGTACTTTTCTTTTTAGTGAGGACGGGGAGAGTGGGGCGGGGACGAGACAACCAGGCGTCTGGGGGTTTCTGTGATGCTGATGGGGTGTCTTCTGTTGGGGTACCCCCGGAGGAAGGTTGATTTTTGCCCCAGATATCTCTACTTCTTAGGGTATACCTGTTTAACCCCCCACTGGGGGCCTCAGTTGCCCTTTTTTTTACTGATGGGCTGCCATTCCTCTAAGTTAATGCCCCCCTATGTCTGGTCCCAGAACTCCCAACTCCCCTTCTTACTCATCTATACCGGCGTCAATGGGGGGTTCTGTGCATCTTCCTCCGCTCTTGTCCCACAATCTGCACCAGCATTGTTTGGAAAGCGAGATTCAGGCACATCCTCGTATGTCTAGTTTGGAACAATTATTCTTCGGCTCCCGCTGCCCTGGAAGCCGATTCTCGCTGTGGCACGACGGCCCCTGCTGAGCTGTACCGCAGCCTCTGCCCACACACTGGCCTGCATCGGCCCCGTCATTGCGGGCCGAAAGGGAAACAAGGAGAAAACACACCACGGGCCCCGAAATGGAGCCACCCCCATAGGCGCAGCAAGGAGGCCAAGAATCAGCGCTCCATTCTTGCAAGACACTTCGCCGAGATCCAACACATTTGTGCGAGTAAGTATGCTGGTATTTGCCAAGAGTGGAGGAGAGAGCACATGGCCTACTTTAACTAGTGGCCGCCATGTTCCACTCCCGATAGTCCCAAAAACAGCAATGTTAAATCCAACTTTACCTTTAAAGAGGATTTATCATTACCATTCCAAAGATATAAAACATGATGCAGCTACTCCTTTCTGATCAGGAATTACAGCTTAAAAGTGTATTATTGAATGCCCAATGCTAGCTTATGAGAGGAGTAAGCCTCACAGTAGTGAAAAACGAATTTGGTTATTTGTTATTATCAGGACATGTAAAACTTAAAAGTACATGTCCCACCTTTTAGTTACACAGCACCCTGCCCTTAGGGTTACCTGTCCCTACAATAATGGTGACTTAGGTGTAATACAACAGTAGTTTAAGGCTTCGCAAGTGATTTTAAATGCCATGTTGATGTGACACTAAATTGCACACCCAGGCTTTGCATTGGCAGGCCTGAGACAGGTTTGAAAGGCTACTTGTGTGGATGGCACAACCTGTGCTCCAGGCCCACTTGTACCATATAGGTTACAGGTCCTATGTATATGGAATATCACCCTACAAGGGACTTACAAGAAAATGTAATATAACAATTGTGGATAAACCAATGTTACCATGTTTAGGGGAGAAGCCCATGCACTTTAGGACTGGTTAGCGATGGTAAAGTGCTAATAGTCCTAAGGCCAACAAAAAGATACAGCAAAAAGAGGAGATAAGCAGGCGGAAGATCACCCTAAGGCTGACAGGTCTAACACTCCTGATCTCATACCTCTGTATGGTTACTGACCTAGCAGATTGTCTAGATCATCTATGTGTTTGTCTGTTGTTTCCAGACAATGATGAATAGATGTGGCATGAATTTGCAGAGATGTATCATCCTTGAATAACTTATTCATCATTGCATTAAAAGAAAAGATCTTTGAACTCAAAGTCGTAACTTATTTTAGAATGTTGTAGTAGATTTCTGTGGTTAATGAAATGTATAATCAAACATGACTTCAGCAAATGACAGCTTTTATGAGGATTTTGATACAGTGGGCTGGAGATATAGCCTTAACACTGTATCCAGATGAACATTTTGACCATGTCATAACTAGCAGAAGATTCGTATATAGAAGACAGCCAAGAGTTAATTTTCACAAACATGCAGCCATTGATATATGGAAGGGCTTTAAGTCAGCAGGAAGCTCAGTCTATCCCGCCATGTTGCATCAGAACATAAGCAAATGTATAAAGTTGTTCGGTTAGGAACTATAAAATCCGGCAGCAGGCTAGTTACCAATCAGAATCATAATTATCTTTATTCGGGTGCAAAAAAGCATCCATAAAAGTTAAAACACTACCTACAAAAGCAGTTATCAGACTTTTGACCACTCTGGCACCCTCTCACTCTCCTCTAGGCTCTATGGATAAGAATTGTCTTTTGTGTAGATCATTTCACTATATCAAAACAGCCAGAATAACATTGAGATCCTATGTTGTTAACAGGTAATCAGCTTGATTGGTGAGGATCTATGAAAGGGACCATCAGCAGAAGGCAGGGACAGAAAGGGGGAGAAATTTAGAGAAAGACCACCCTCTAATCCCCCCATGGCCTCTCTGTGTCCTGTCTCCCTTCTCCACCATACAACTGATCCTCCAGGAATTCAGTGACCCTATTAACAGGCCACTTATATGTCTACACATTAGAATGTTTTACTATCCCTGAAAGGCACCTTATGACCATTAATAACCAATAACACTGGGAAACAGTGTTAACCGTTCTAAATGGCCATAAGGTGCCTTTCAGGGATAGTAATGATGTACTGCCCATAAATTCGGTCAAGCAATGCACCTCCTCTGCAGTGCAACTTGACTCGGCATGTTATTCTTCAGTATACCCCCACTTGATTGCCGGCCTGCCAAGGTGTAAGTACCAACACTTTACTGCACCAAAAATGTTTCCTTCAATTCCTAATCCTTTTTAGGTTGAGCCCACCAGACAGCACAAGCTGACCAGTTGTACATCTATTGTGGGGTTACCAAGAACTTACAGAGGCTTACAACTCTACCATTTCTTACTATTTTGTGCTTTCCTGACATGCTCATGTGCGTGCTTCTAATTTTGATAGATTTCCTTATCCCTCCTTAAACAATTCAAGTTGTCCCTTGTCTGGAGAATATCCTTTTTACCATCTCTCTGACTGACTGCTCACTTCCAGGGAGTTACTTTTTTCTTTTTCCATAATCATAAGAGTGCATGTGTTTTCCGTCTCTTTCCCTTGTGTGCTCTGCCCCACCACATACCTTCGCTGGCAGTCCATGTTGTTTTCTCCCTTATATTCTAAGGTGTCTCTCCACCAGACTCCCTACCTACCCTTCACTCCATGTTGCTTTCTCACTCATTTGCATGCCTGTGCTGCTCTCCCGGATGTGCTTAATTTCCCCTTCCCTACTCATCTACAGTTGCTTCCTCCCAGCTGCTCCTCAACTGCCCACCAGGTTGACCGGTTTTTTTTTTTCATGGGGGAGAACATGGCATTCCACCTTTAAAAAAGCACGTTTGCATTACTTCATTATCATTGTTTTAACATTTCCCAAGGCGTAATAAAGCATGGGACACACATATCATTGCGCATGTGCATATCTACAAAATGACCCGTTGTTGCGACGTCATCATTTCTTTTTTTCTGTGTTTTTTTTTAATTTCTTGTTTTACTTGTGGCCATGTTGCACAGCATCTTTCCAATGACGTGCAGTATTGCCAAAAGGCACCGGCATAGCCAATGGGCCCCAAAGGCGACACCTATTGCCTTTTTCAATGCTTGTTATTTTTTTTGTTGTTGTAATTTTTGTTTGTTTAAACTATGTCTTCAGGTTACAGTAAGTGAAAGCTAATAGCATATTTTTGGACCCTTTAGAATTATATTTTCCTGTGATTTGCATTAATCAAAAATGGTTTCTACATCTTTTCTAACTGCACCAGCATCACAGAAAACATCTGTTCTAGTAAAATTATATGTGATGATTAAGATTTGTAATTTACATGTGTTCATTGCAGTTGTATATCGCTTACATTTATGCAGCAGAATGTTTTATTTTTTCTTCGTTTTTGTGGCATTTGTTTGTGATAAAACATGTAAATCGCACCAGCTTATCAATGCTACGCCCATTGGCTTTGCCGAAGCTTGTTCACATAAGTAGCCAAAAAAGTGAGCACACTTAGTTTTCTGTATTTGTATAGGAGGTTATCCTTGGACTAGGATAAATGTACTACATGTTTAGCAATGAAATGAAATGAAAACAAATTTATATAGCGCTACTAAGCCCACTGGGCGTCAAGGCGCCTAATGGGCAATGGCTCTGCAATATAGATTTGAGCAAAATGCAGTTGCCCATAATAGTGAAAATCGATTCATCATGTGTTTTTGAAGCCATTAATGTTTTGCTTCATTGTGTACGCTAGGATTCCTGATTGTCCTCTGCTATGTTTGCCAAATCCTTCCCTCAGTATATTAATATGTTGTTTTCGCTTTTCAAGTTTAGGAGTTATTTAACTGTTTGCATCGTTCAGAGATTTTCTATTTTCCTTTCACACCTCACATATTTTCCCCCTCAGTTTTTTATAGCGTACACTTGACCCGAAAGTGTCAGATATTAGAGCGCTTTATATGACCACAGTTGGGTTACACAAGGACACATCCATTTTTGTTAAGAACTGGGGGATTAAGTGACTTGCCCAGAATCACAGGATGTTGAGCCTCATTGCCAAGACTCGAACCCGGTCCCCTAGATTTGAGACCCACCGCCCTAGCCCTTAGGCCACGTCCTATTTTGCCATATATTTTAAAATGTTCTTTGATATTTCTAAAATCGTATCCATCTGATTTAGGTTCCATGGAATAATGCTCTCTCCGGGGATATTTGTTTCCTTTTATCAGCTCTCTTGACACCTACCTATTAATCAGTTTCCTCACCTTCCTTCAGAGATGCCTAGCTGGTGGCTTCATCCAAGAAGCAACCAGGCGAAATTAATTATTCGGCCTTACTGTTTAGGTAAATTTATTCTTTGACCTCACACTAATTGTATACCTTTTTCCAGTTGTCCTTGCATCACGATCGCAACTCTCTCCTCTTTTTCATCCTTTCCTAGCACTTATCTGTGTCCTCCCGGGGGCAGCCGTCAGTTTATTGCGACCTTCTAGCAGAACTGGCGCAGGCCTCCTCGAGCTTTTCAGAAGGGAGATACCTTCAAACAGGCGCATTGGCCCTTTTAAATCTCATTGTGATTAATACTCTACATTCATTTAATCTTCAGATCGAATCTATTCCACCTTACATTTTTATTCTTATCTGATAAATAACCTAGTTGTGGGGTTTTGGAGTGCTGAAATAGACCAGCCTAATCTTTTTTTCCGTTTAAAGCCTCTGTTTTGACAATCTACACCCCTGTCTTTCAGACTGTAAACATTCTGCTTATGTACTCTCAGGATAGATGCTTATTCCCACTCTTAGGCATTTTATAATGTGATTCTCATTTTATAAACAATTTTCAGCCCTAAGTGTTGCCTCTTTTATTGGTGAGCCCTAGAACAAAATTGGGAGTGAGATCATATCTATCATGATATCTCTTCTTTTATGATATCTCTCTGTGTTTAGTAGAATTGGCCTTTACAACGCGGGCTGAGCCATGCGTGCCGTTTACCTGCAAGGGGAACTACACTTGCCTTAACTACGAGTGTAATAATACTTTATTTAATTTAAAACAAATCATAAAAGGGTGGACTTACCACCATGCAAGAGATATTTACATCCTAAAAACAACACAGAATAAACTTTGAGTCGAGTTAAAAATTAATAACATACTCTGCAAGAGTGGCGGAAAAAAAAGGTCTAAGAAGAGAAGAAAAAGTATAAAAGAATAATGGTTATTCAAACAAGAGGCTCGTTATTATTAACTCGTGCTGCGTAAAAGCAACCATTGGAAAGAAGGGAGGAAGAGTCTTAACTACGAATACGCTTTAAAAATGCATGTGTGTGGTTAAGGCAATGTGTGGTATAGTTGCGCAAACGGGCGGGCACAGGATCAGGAGACGTGGATGAGGTCTTGAAATTTTTGTTTTTTATTTTGGTTTTGGGGGTAATTATTAGGGGTGGGGTAATATTTTAGACTTGGGGTGGGGGGGGCGGTGGTTGGTTCCAGGGCTGGGGAATCAGGTTTTTGTAGGGCTCAAAGGGGGGTTCGGGGTTGTTTTTAGGCCTCAAGGGGGGGTTTGGGTTGTTTTTAGGGCAGGGGGTCAGGGTTGTTTTTGGGGCTCAGGGTTGCTTTTAGGGCTTTGGGTGTCTAGGTTGTGTTTAGGGCTTAGGTGGGTCGTTGTTGTTTTTAGAGTGTGAGGTCGTCAGGTGGTTATTAGGGCTCGGGGTTAAGGGTTGTTTTTAGAACTCAGGGTGGGTGGGCTGTGGTGTTTTTAGGGTGCAGGGTGGGGGGCTTTGGTGTGATCTTTAACACACATATCCCTTTACCAGTCATGCCTTTCCTACCAAATTGCATGGTAAAGGTATGCGTTGTTAAGATGCAGTCATTGTTCAGGTAGCGTTGTAGAGACACGCGTGGTTTAGGCATGCTTGCCACTCACTCTCATACAACCGAGTTTAGTATTTTGAATGCACCTTCCTCAATACACCAGCAAATCCGGTTGAAATTTCCAATCATTTCACACGTGCCTACACCCACGGCACAATAAGCTCAAGTTCTGTTTCGAAGTGTTATTGAAAGAGAATTTAAAATGTGGATTACTGCACTTTCCATACCAAGATGTGTTCCTAGTGGACCAAGCTGTGCCACAGTACTGATTCTTTCACAATAATGCTTCCACTCTCACCACAAGCTAAGGCTCTAGCTGCTGCCAAACTATTTCTGGAGTTGTGCCAAGTATACATTGCTACATTATTGCTGCACACAATCGGTTACCAGGGGTAGTCAATTAACATAGCCCTTCTTCTTTGTGTATAGCATATGTGGCGTGAGCTGTGCTGCTTGTTTAAAGGCGTGACTATGCCTGAATGCAGACACCTGTCTAGCAACATTCCTCCAATCTGGCTTCCCTCTTTGAATTGAAAATAATAGGACTTAGGAATTCCATGAAGGCAATAGGCACAGAAGTGTGGCTCAGGGGTTAGAGGCGTCAGACCCGGAAGCTGAGATCGGCCCTGGACCAGGGTTCAATTCCCCGCCCCGACGGGGGTTGGGCTCAATAATTCCACGGACTCTGCGACTCTGGGCAATAGCTTGCTTAATCTCCACAACAGCCCCTCGCGGCGGGATGCCTGGCTTTCACCTCGTGGATACCCTGCTGGGGTATCTCACAGGGGAATACCAGGACGGGTTCCCTAAGCAAGCGCATAGATGCCTGCGATGTGGCCGATTTGCGCTATATAAATACATGTACATTTACACATCTACCTCATCCTATCTCTCTGCTAGTATCTACATTGTCTGGCAGCTGTAACTTAGAATGGCGAGAGGAGAATAAGTACCACATTCATTAAAAAAATTAGTTATTTTTCAACACCTTTGGCTATCTATCTAGCCAATATTATGAATACTTTGGTGACCACAGTCATGGTGGCAGTGACCTCTGTTATCACTCACAATCTAACTATAGGATTGATGCCGTAAATTTCCAAAATGCCTAAAAACCATAGCTGATTGGGCTATTTATCCACCAACCTCAAACAATCCTTTTCTTAGCAAGGTGTTGGAGGCCAAAGTCTAGGCTACAAAAGCATTTGTAGAATGCCCAGCTCTGGACCCTCATGAATATTGTTTGCCCTCATGCCCCGAAATGGAGTGTGGTGTAACAGAGGCTAAAGAGAAGCCAGGAGGTTTAATGTTTGATTTATTAGCTGCCTTTTATAAGGTTGACCATCTCCTGCTTTAAAATGAATGGAAGCGGTTGCAGGATTTTGTGTAACAACAAAAATGTATGTTCGGTTCTGATCTGCTTTGTTATGTTATGTTGGAGCAACTTATAGAACACACTGCAACCTTTAAGGTATTCTGGTGGTAGATAACCAGATTATCCTGTAAATCCTAATTCACTGTGTATATTGCCAGGTCTTCAAAAATGTGTGGAAAGGCAGTCACTGATCTAGCTTCCGGAGAAGTGTGCGAAAAAGGATATGTGTAGACAGCATATGGTAGTCAAATTTATTTTGAAGATTGTGAGAGCCTCTTCCATTATAGTCTTGACGAATTGCACAAAAAGATTTAAAACTGTCCATTGGCACAATGGAGATTTTTTTTATGTGGTTGAGGGCTCAGACATCCTAGGGTCTGCAAGGCCAATATTCCATCAGAATTTTTTTATTGTCTGTAGATGCTTAATGAATCCAGCAGAAGATCCCAAGAAGAGAGAGTCACAGTAGTCCAAGTGACCAATAATTAGTGCCAGGTCAACTAAGGGTAAGATATTAGCAGACAGAAGAAGAAGAATTTCATTGAGAAGGCCCATCAAGGCAAAACAAGCAGTGATTTATGATATACCCTTGTCCCCAAAGATACCTTGGTGCCTAAATGAATACCCAGATTACATACCGACACTGGGAGGCATGAAACCAGCCCCAAGGCTGTAGGCAATAGACTGTATTAAAAGTCACTGGAGATTTCAAAGGCTGGAAAAAAACAGAACCTCTGTTTTGTGGGCATTACACTTTAATGAGTTGGTTGACAGCCAAGAATGCTACAGCCTTTAAACAGTTATAAAACTGAGCAATCAAATTTGACTTAGAAGTCAAATGAAATTAAAACTTGTGAGTTGTCAGTATAGCTCATGAATTGAACCCCAAAGGAGTGAATCAACTGGGCCAACGCCATTGATAAATATTAAGAAGTGTTGGACTGAGTAAGGAGCCCTGAGACTTCCTGTGATATGACCTTTGACTCTGAGTGGTACGGAGGCATGTGCGATGCCTGTGAACTACACTCCAGGTAAGACTGTATCCACTGTAGAGCCCCATGGTGCATGCCCACCTCCAAGAGTCTAAGGAGAAGTATAGGAATTTTAGAAAAGAAAGTTGAGGCACTGGATGGTAGTTGAAAAAGAAAGAAAGTTGTGGCACTGGATTGTAGTTGGAAAAGAAAGAAAGTTGTGGCACAGGATCGTAGTTGGAAAAGAAAGAAAGTTGTGGCACAGGATGGTAGTTGGAAAAGAAAGAAAGTTGTGGCACAGGATGGTAGTTGGAAAAGAAAGAAAGTTGTGGCACAGGCAATGGTAGTTGGAAAAGAAAGAAAGTTGTGGCACTGGATTGTAATTGGAAAAGAAAGAAAGTTGTGGCACTGGATGGTAGTTGGAAAAGAAAGAAAGTTGTGGAACTGGATGGTGGTTGGAAAAGAAAGAAAGTTGTGGCACTGGATTGTAGTTGGAAAAGAAAGAAAGTTGTGGCACTGGATGGTAGTTGGAAAAGAAAGAAAGTTGTGGCACAGGATGGTAGTTGAAAAAGAAAGAAAGTTGTGGCACTGGATTGTAGTTGGAAAAGAAAGAAAGTTGTGGCACTGGATGGTAGTTGGAAAAGAAAGAAAGTTGTGGAACTGGATGGTGGTTGGAAGGCAGAGAAGGGTCAGAAGTATGATTTTTTTAGTAAAGACAGGGCCACGAGATGTGCAACACGTTGAATAGGTGCCAGATATAAGGGAGTTAGTTAAAAAGGTAAGCTACACATGGAAGAGCCTAGAAAGAGAGAGCAAGGGGTTGATAGCCTGTGGGTGTGTGGTAAATTTAATTACCTGGTACTGAATTTCTATGCGGTAAAGTCAATAAGAATAACTCATAATAAATAAGAGGCAAAATCCGTGATATTTGAGGTTTCTCAAAAAGGGTTTTATTCCTTAAAAAGGAATTGGGTAATTAGCATATTGGCTCGAGCCAAGGTGGCATACCGTTCCGTCACCACGCAGGTTCGGGAAAGGACAGACTGACAGAGTCAATGATAATATGCGAGTATGCAAGTATGCGACAATACATTATTGACAGGCATTCATATATATAGTCAATGCGTTACAGTAAAGGCATATGCAGGAGGCGTAACAGCTGAGAAGAGAGATAAGAGTGCATGTACGTAATACAAAAAGGCGTTACAATAGGCGTGCATGAAGGCGTGAACAAGAACGTCATTTAACATGATGTCACAAGTAGGCGGATCCATGAGTGAATCCGGCAGTGTCAGCAGAAATACATGGCAGAGATGCGCGCGCAGCAGTATGACGTGTAATGTACGTGTAACTTGAGGGGTGAAGGGGGACTTGACATTTAGCCCTACATGTGGAGACAGAAGTCTGGATGTCAGATCAACCTAATCCCAAATCGTATCTAATATCTCATGTTTAAGGAACTGTATTATCTGGAAGGAAAAGGTCTTTCGGACAAGAGGCTATCCTATACTGACTGTGAGTGCGTGTATGAGCGTCTACGTGTCTGCATGAGATGTGAGGGAGGGCATGGGCCTACCATGGAAACTGGGCTATGAATTACTTGCACGGAGACAGTGAGGCCGAGCCCTTTGCTCTGCAGCTGGAAGGATGTTTACGTGAACTACTAGACAGGAATGTATTTTCGAGGAGCGGAGCAGATAATTCGAAGGTTGAATACAGTCTTGGCAGGCAACAGGCTGAGCCAAGCACCGTTAGCCGCGCAGGGAGTAAGGCAGAGGTCACGGGTACAGATGCAGGCCCAGGTTTGAGATTCAGAGTCAGAAGGCAGGAAAAAGCTCGATGGCAGAATTCAGGGCCTACTTCGCCAGAGCTGAAAAACGTGTAAAGTACACTACATAAAGACGTTGGCATGGCATATTTAGGAACGGACTATTTGACCCATTCATGGTGGATCTGAAAGAGGACATGTTAACGTTGGACGCAAATGTATTTGCGTCTTCATAGCTTAAAGTGGAGGGAACATACATGTACTTGTAGCGTGTACACGGAGTCGTTGGGGTCTAAGATAGGGGACACAATTGATCACAAAATTTATATTACCTCATTCCCTCCTTGTCCCCTACGGACCCTTCATGATATATCGATCTGCATGAATCGATCAATCTGTTCATGTAACATCATTTGCTCTTCTTTCTTCTTTTGGCGGTTTGAATGGGAATTTGAATGCGGAATACATGATGTGGCGCACAGACCACAAATCGCCGGTCCACATTGTAAACACAGGCAGCAACTGAATACTATGAGAAGGCCAATGCCTAGGAAGGATAGGATCTTCCATCCCCAAGCGGTCAACGTTGTCCAGAACCAACCGGACCAAGTCCAGGTGCCTGGATTCTGATGTATCAGACTTGCAATTTTATGGAGACGTGTTATAGCTTTATATACCGTTGGCGCGTTTTCTGGAATGAAAACACAGCAACTTGACCCGATGACCTTACAGGCTCCACCCCTATCAGCTAGGATGACGTCAATGACGAGACGATTTTGAAGAACAACAACCCGTATGGCAGACTGTTCCTCTGTTAAGTTACCTAGAGCGGAAGTAGCTTCATTCACTACTGCTTCGAGGGTTCTAGTTAATCTACGTATCAGTTTACTATTAGTAACAGTACCTATGTAGGGGAAGAAACCTTTATTGAAGTCTGTGTATTGCTCCCATGCCGTTTCAGTGTAGTCGACAATCGGGAGATCTCTTCGGAGTCTATTGTTTACTAGATTGGTATTTCTGTGATAATCAGGAGGAGCTAGGAAAACAGGTGGCAGAAGGAATGCAATGTAACAGGTACCATCCCAATCTGGAGGCAAACGTATGTATGCGGTATGGCCACAGACAAAGTAGGAATGACGAGTAGCTCTAAACGTGGATTTGCCTTGATCACTGAATTCGATCACAGTAGTACATTTACTATGACCTAAGTGTATGGAACCATTCTTTCTGATACATAATTCACCTGTGACTGGTAATACTGACATAGCAGGCAATACTGGTGCGGCTTCGGATTCAACAGTTAGAATCATGAGGTTAATTGTGTAATTACCTAATCCATATACTTAATTTTCTAGATCAGTTCCTGTTCTAGTGGGAAGTCCCTTCTTGTCAGGGTAACAGGCTTTAAGTAGAACTAAGTTCAGGTTTCCCCAAACCCAATTCCCATCGTAAACAGCAATGTTAGAATCTAGGGAATTAATCAATCTAAACCATGCCCCACAGGAGCCATTGTGAGTGAACGGGTACGGAAAGAGGGGCAGAACTCCCTTGTATTTCTGGTAGGGAGGGAGTCGGCCACATATCTAGCAGTTTGTAGCATTGTTAGTCTGGTGGGAGTGATGTAACATACTAATGAATGTGTTGTTGCGCAGCGCAAGTCTGTAAGACAATTCGCTAAAAGAATGTTCGGCAGTGACATTGTAAGCAGATTGTGCACGCTTGAAAATAGGGTAGTACATGTGCAATAATATACTGGCAGCAATAATCAGAAGGCTTAGAAAAAACATAATCAATAATGTCACTATACAGTGACTACGAAGTGATTTACAATATGCACGTTTCTTGAGTTGTCTCTGTCTATCTCTCTCTCTATCTCGGTCTAGGGGATACATGTCAGAAACTAATTTAACCGATTCACCTAGGGGAGGACTTAAACAATTAAACTGTCTGACTTGCTAGACCGTAACTTTAGTCTATATTCTTCGGAGGCGGTTTTCTCAACCAGGGGGAGTTTTGAGTCAGTTTGTGGAGGAGGGCAGGGCTTAGAGTCCAAGTCCGAAGGAAGTCCGTGAAACTTTTTGATGTGGCTCGAGTGCAGCCATCCTTTTCTGCCCTCCAATTTAACAGCCGTCCTCGTCGTCAGAAGAACCAACTTCGGGGTCTGCCAGCGGGGCTCCAGTGGACTTCTCCGGTCAAAGTTCCGCACAAATACAAAGTCGCCGGGGACCACTTCATGGGGTTTCACCTCGGTGTTGTCGGGAAAGGCTGCAGCTACCTGTGAACGACAAGATTGTAGTGCAGACATCAAGGAGGCAAGGTAATCTGTCAGCATAATGCAATCAACATCTGTGATTTTACGAGGTATAGGCGTCCCCCACATATTTGGTGGCCTACCGAAGACCACTTCATACGGGGATAGCCCGGTTCGAGAGTGCGCAACCATCCTCATATAGAAAAGGGCAACTGGCAAGGCTACTATCCAGTCAACGCCTTTCTCTCTACATATTTTTGAAAGTCGGATCTTTAGAGTCTGATTATGGCGCTCCACGAGACCTGCTGCCTCGGGATGCCGGACACAGTGGAACTTCCACTGATACCCTAACAGGAGTGTAATGTGTTTCACAAGCTCGGATGAGAATGGCTGACCGTTATCTGAGTACACGATACGGGGCAAACCATACCGTGGGAAGAACTCGCGAACCAGCTGCTTGGCAGTGGTCGGAGCAGTGTAATCTGGGACTGGATATGCTTCTGTCCATCGGGAAAGTGCACATACGACTACGAGGACATACTTGAATCCTCGACAACGTTCCATCTGGATATAATCCATCTGGAGGACTTCAAAAGGGTGATCGGGAGGCTGAAATCCACCTTTCTCTACAGGAATGCTTTTACCTGGATTGAACTGACAACAAATCATGCAAGTACGCACTTTTTGTTTCGCTGCTGCTCGTAAGTTCTTATTGTACCATATGTGTTGAATGCTATCTAGCATTGCCTTTTCTCCTAGGTGTGCTGGGCTATGTATAGTGTTAATGATGACTTGAACCATAGAATCGGGGAGAAACCATGTAGATTTTCCCTTCGTCATCCATCCCTGATCTGTTTGGATCCCTCCTAGTTCAGTCCACTTCTTGATTTCATCTGGTGTGGCATGTGTCTGTATGTCAATTACATCATGTGCGGGATCCTTGACTGTCATGCAGTGTGATTGTGTCGGAACTATTGTCTTTGTCAAGTCAGTTACATGAATTCGATTCTGGGCAGTTTGCTTAGCCGTTCGGTCTGCCAGGTCGTTACCCTGGGAGATCGTATCGGTAACCTTTGTATGTGCCTTACACTTCATAATAGATATCGCAGTGGGTAGATGTATTGCATCTAACAAGGCTTGAATGAGGGGACCGTGTTGAATGTTGGCACCGTGAGAAGTTAAGTAACCTCTCTCTCGCCAGAGGACTCCGAAATCGTGAACGACTCCGAATGCATAACGTGAATCAGTGTATATGTTAACTCTCTTATTTTTGGCTTGAATACAGGCTTGTGTCAGAGCGATGAGCTCTGCTGCTTGAGCTGACAGGGTGTCGATACAATTTGTTTCTATAACTTCAGTGTCTGTCGTGACTGCGTAAGCTGCCACTAATTCTCCTGTACCTGTTCTCATACATGAACCATCCACATAAAGTGTCAGGTCTGGGTCTGGTAATGGGACATCTGTCAAGTCTTGTCTGGGTTTCGTCGTAATAGTAATGACTTCGATACAATCATGCTTCAGTGGGTCTACACCACTTAATGGCAAAAGTGTGGCAGGATTCAATGTGCTGCAGCGTCTGATTTCTATGTGTGGTTGAAACAATGTCAATTCATAACCTGTCAGTCTTGCTATGGTCAAGTGTTGGGTCTGTGTACGATTTAAAAGAACTTCCACGGAATGTGGAACTTGTACTGTCAATTGATGTCCTAATACTATGGAATCGCTCTGTCTGATTGCTAAAGCTGTCGCTGCGACTGATTTCAAACATGCAGGTAAAGCTTGGGCTACTGGATCTAATGTGCTAGAAAAGTAAGCACACGGTTTGTTTGAACCTGCTTGTTCCTGAGTGAGGACTGACAAGGCAGTACCTTCACGTTCTGTGACAAAAAGTGTGAAAGGCTTACTGTAACATGGTGTTGCTAAAACTGGTGCTTGACATAAGGCTTTCTTTAAGTCTTCAAAAGCTTGTGTATGTTCCTGAGTCCAAGGGAGGACAGTCGATGTCGCTGCCTCCTGAGTTGTCAACTGAATGAGTGGCTTTGCTAGAAATGCATATTGGGGAATCCATTGTCTGCAGTACGAGGTGAGGCCTATGAAAGCCCGCACCTCCTTTTGTGTTTTCGGTGGTGACATGTTTACAATTAACTGGATGCGATCTGGAGTGAGCTGTCTCCCCACTTTGGACAGCAAGTGACCCAGGTACACAACTTGCTGAACACAGAATTGCAGCTTTGAAGGGGAAACTTTGTGCCCCTTGTCAGCCAGGAAATTTAAAACCGTCAATGATGCTTTTTCACATTCGGGTTCGCTTCGTGCGGTGATCAGCAGATCATCGACATACTGGAGTAGGGCGGTGTTAACAGGCATGTGGATACTGTCAAGTTGTCTTTTCAGTGCTTGGCTATAGATGCTGGGGCTTTCTGTGAATCCTTGAGGTGCGCGTGAAAATTTGAAACTTCGTCCATTTAAACTGAATCCGAACAAGTATTGGCTTTCTGGATCAATTGGGACGCTAAAGAAGGCGTTCTTGAGGTCAATTACAGTAAAGAACGTCGCTTCTGAATCAATAGCTGTCAGTAATGAAGAGATATCTGGAACCACAGGATACTGTGGTACAATGCATTTATTCAATTCGCGCAGATCAATAACTAATCGATAAACAGGTGGTGCATTTGGATCAGTACGTTTAAGAACTGGAATAATAGGAGAATTACATACATTGGAGTCGGTTTCCACGACCACTCCTTGTGCAATGAGCTCGTCAATTATTCTCAACAAAGCCACTACAGCATCTGGAGGTAACTTGTATTGTCGAATTCGTGGTAATACCACTCCTGCTTTGAGTGTGACTCGATATGGTGTAATGTGCATACAACCTACATCAGTGGGGCCTTGCGCCCACAAGTGTGCAGGTACATTCTGTAACCGGGGATCCATGTCTCTTAATACATAATGGCCTTTAAAATCTCGCAAGAATAATCATACTCCTTCCGGAGAACAGCATATTATAGCTCCTAGAGCTTTCAGTGTCTTTATACCTAACAAGTTTTCTGGACATGATTTTGTAAGCAATAAATCTGTAGTCCGTGTCAAAGGACCAACTGCAAGGGGAAGTGGCTGTGATACTTCGTTAATAATAGGCTTTCCTGAAAATCCAAGGGAAACATTCTGTGAGCCTGAGAGGGGTGCCCCTGGAACCTCATTGTGACTAATTGTGGTCCTGCTTGCCCCTGTGTCAATTAAAAACTTTCTGTCTTTTCCTAACACTTGACTGTGTACATAAGGACCCTCTTGATCTACAGGAACTTCAATAAGGGGCAAGCCAAACTCCCTCTCTAGGCTGTTTCATGTGTACCGCTGATAATCGGGTAGTCATTCTGTGCATACTGGTACATCTGTTGTGTCGTGTTCTGTGTTGCAGTAATAGGCTGTTGCTGTGGCACTGCTACAGTTTGTGATGAAGCTGGCAGCTGGAAGGATGTTTACGTGAACTACTAGACAGGAATGTATTTTCGAGGAGCGGAGCAGATAATTCGAAGGTTGAATACAGTCTTGGCAGGCAACAGGCTGAGCCAAGCACCGTTAGCCGCGCAGGGAGTAAGGCAGAGGTCACGGGTACAGATGCAGGCCCAGGTTTGAGATTCAGAGTCAGAAGGCAGGAAAAAGCTCGATGGCAGAATTCAGGGCCTACTTCGCCAGAGCTGAAAAACGTGTAAAGTACACTACATAAAGACGTTGGCATGGCATATTTAGGAACGGACTATTTGACCCATTCATGGTGGATCTGAAAGAGGACATGTTAACGTTGGACGCAAATGTATTTGCGTCTTCATAGCTTAAAGTGGAGGGAACATACATGTACTTGTAGCGTGTACACGGAGTCGTTGGGGTCTAAGATAGGGGACACAATTGATCACAAAATTTATATTACCTCATTTGAAAGGGTCAGAATGATCATATCATAGTTGAGCAAAAGCACCTAAATGCAGTTTAGAAATCTGGCATACCTTTATGATGCTTGTCACGTCATGTGAAAAACTGTCTTAAACTTATGTCCCTTTTGTTTAAACCATTCACAGCCACAACACAACTAAACCCCAAAATGGCGCTCAGGAACCTGATGAGTATTGTAGCACTTTGCGACTGCTGGGGTATGAAGCTCAACAGTGGCGGTTTTACCATTTGGGCGCTGGGGCGTTGCCCCACTAATAATTTTGCCCCACTAATCAAGTTTATATATTATTAAATTGTAGTTTATATATTATTAATTGTAATTTAAAACTCGCAGTGTGAACCTCTGTTTGTAATGCAAAACTCGCGCTGCCTCGCCACGTCATCAAATCACGTGACACTGACAGCCTGCATTGACTTGACTGTCTCTGACTCACTGTTGCACCACTGCGCATGTGGTGTTTGACTGGCCTCCTTTCCTCAGCTACGAAGCCCTATGGCATTCGAAAAGCAAGCACTGCTGAGTACGGGGTTTGCAACTCCCCACAGACCCCAATGGTTCAAAAAGGAGCAACGTTTTTTTCATGCTCTGTCCAATCCTGACCTTCTCTGAAGCGAGCAGCGTCAGGATTGGCTAGTAGCTACTGCTCCCTTCCACGAGCATGGCGGCCGCTGCTGCAGTCTGACTGTGCCTCGTGACCGTGACTAAACTACACACTTCTTCCTCAACAGTATGAGAAAAACGTAAGTTTTTATATTTCAGTTAGTTAACGAGATACATGTAGTATGCTACGGAGAAGGGGGGGGGGGTCCTTCCCGAAGTTAGTTGCACGAAGGCAAAGTGTGGCATATGCCCTGTTTCATGCCGAGGACGCAGGCTTGGGCCGCACCTAGGCTCCATATCCGAGTTTCTGAACAGGAATAAGTGCTGGCAGCTAAATGTCCTTCTTGATAATTTGAACCCTGCAATCAATGTGCTACTGCTAGGCAAATGAGTACCTCGACCCTGCCCCCTCTCTCTCCCACTCCCCCGTTGCCTAGTGGTGGGGAGGTAAGCCTTGTCCCTCTTTTTTTTAAACGCCAGGACTCGGCACGGCAGACCTGCTGTTGAAAATACATGCTGGCACCGGCTTCCTGCGTTCGTTTGGATACTTTTTTTGTAACCGAAGCACCAAGCGAAAGACAACGAATGCCAAGATCACACTGTGTCTAGTGGTTGTGCTGTGTTATTCGAGCTACAAGGCGACGTGTTCTGCTCTCAGTGGGAACTTAAGTATTAAGCGCTGCGCTCTGCATCAGTGCACTGGACTTCGTTGTACGCACGCTTACAGGTATATAACCCACAGTGTGCACCTAAAAATAGATGCCTGCGTATAGCCATGCATACAAATATGGAAACATACTGGTATTTCATTCCAGAACACGTCTCCCTCTTTCCTTTCCCCTCTGACTGTCTCTGCACCCTGTCTCTTATCCCAGAATGCATGCCTCTCTCTCTTCCCTTTCCCTCTAATTCTCTCTCTGCATCCTCGGTCTCTTCTCTTCCCCGGTGACTCCCTCTGCCCGCACTCTCTTCTCCCAAAATACACCTTTCCCTGCTCACTTTCACATGTCCCTCTGCTGCACTCTCTCTCGCTCTTGTCTCTGCTACACTCTCTCTAATCCTGTCTCTTCTCGCAGAGTACAAGTCTCTCTCTTCACTAACCTCTCTGATTCTCTCTCCCTGTATGCACTCTCTCTTTTTACAGAGCACGCGTCTCCCCTCTTACCCTGACACGCTCTCTGAACCCTATCGTTCTCAGCTGTCTCCTCTCCCAGATCGCGACGCGCGTCTACCTTCTTCAACACCTCTCATTGTCTTTCTAAAATTCCTGAGTAGGTGATTTATCCAGAAGTCACTCGACCCTCCATAACCCACGGTATAATGGGGAGTTTTACAAACAGGGCAACATTGAGAACTCTGTACATTTTATAATAATCCGAACATATGGGGCCAGGGTTTCCACCAGATGTGATCCAGAATAATCTCAAGAGGCAGTAAACAGTGTGGTTGTGCATGGACCGTATGATCTCATTCCTCGGACATACAGTCCACGTAAAGGCATGGGAACCACCAGTGCACTGATGGCCGTTATTTAACACGCGTGACCTTTCACATTTGTGCCAGTCGGCTCTAAACTTTAGTTTGCCTCCTTCCTTGGAAATACGTGCATACACCCAGCACTGTGTAATGCCAGGGAACCAGGCCTTTTGGTTGATTTATTTTAAGCTGGCCTTTCTTACATTCAGTTGCTTGGCACCGGTTGACAGAGTTAATTTGTTAAATCCAGCAGTGACATTTTGCATTCCTGGTTTCAGATTACAGTAGCTGTATCCTCTCTCTAGTATATTGTTTTTTTTTTTGCGCTCCTAGGATGTTAGCTATGCTCGCTCGCTACAGTGCTGTAAGAAACTTGTTTTACGCCCCACTACTTTCAAATGTCACCAGCCGCCACTGAAGCTCAATATGAATTCCAAAATACACATGTATTCATTAATAACACTACTGAGTCTGTGCCCTTTCTCTGCCCCCGCTTGCTGAATAAGAATGAAGGGCGGTGTACATAGAGCCTCTATACGTGGGACACCCCCATACACAGCTCACTGATTGATATCACCACTGACAATACATGAGGGCTCTGACGTCATATATTGGCCCCACCCCCTTCCACTGCACACCACTTTTAAAGGCTTAGTCCTGTGGAGGGGTAGGCATTTTTCAGTATGTAGGATGAATGTATGAATGGCACAGCTGCCTGAATTTTCTTGTGCACGCCCCTCTTGATTTTATATTGTTAGGCCAGGAATTTGCAGGAATTCATATGTTTTGAAGAATGAGGCACCGTTTCAACAGCCTGCTTTGAAATTGATTACCAAGGTTTCTAAACTAAATAACGGGAAGAGCAGAATGTGCACCGCTAAGTGTGAATCTGTTAATTCCAGTTATTTATGCACTGAGCAGAACACCTGCTGCCGGGCTCACTCCCGTAGCATATGGTGAACTGGCTCCTTCACATAGCTCACACCATCACTTCTCCGTGAGTGCCGCATGCAGCTGTTTCAAATGATGCCATTTGTTCGGAATTATCGAGGCCACCTCCCGTACGAGGGTCAATACTAAAAGGAGCCCGAGGGTTCTCTTTATGCAAGTCGAGCAGACATTTGTAAACACACGCTGGAATCCCCACTGATGTATCCCTTTTCCCCATTCACAAAATAGACCGTCTTCACTCAAGGCATGGCTGGGTAGGATATTGTCGCATCTCGTACAGCGCTGTGAAGGCTGACAGGGGCCTTCTTCACGGTGTCCGATTAGTCCGTCTTTTAAAGCGCAGCCCTCGTTTATGTCAGTCATTTAAGATAATAAATAAAGAGTGACAAGGAAGTTAATGTCGCGCTATTGTGGAAAGGGTTTTTTTTTTTACTTGTTATCGGTGCTAAATGCCTCGTTATCAGCACCCGTCACTGATGTGGTACCCCCTGCTTGCACCTGGCTTACTTTTGAAAAATGCTAAAGGAAGTCAGGAGTACTACAAGAGCAATTTACAGCAGAATCTTTGTGAATTGCGCCTGGTGGGACTTCAGAGGCGCGTGTTCGTTCTGACTCTCAGGTCTCTGGCATGATTGATGACCTGTTGATGCTAGGTTAATGAAGGCCTCCATTGGCAGCCTTGCTCTAAGTGGAAGGGCCATTTGTAAGGAAATGCTGCAGCATCTTGGGCAATAGTATTTATTGTTTTTTGGCTAACTTCTTGATATGCTTATTATTTCATGTTGGCTCCCTGTCCATCATCCCCTTTGGTTTTGCTTTGGCTCATTGCAGTACAACCAATGACTTCCACAGGTTAGTGACGCGTTTTTATATTCGAAATCGAAGAGTATTCCAATCACATCTGAGACCGTTCTGGTTACAACAAAAAACATAATTTCACACAAAAATAGCTGCACCCGTTTGATAGGAGGCAGCAATGTCATTGGAATTGCTTAGGCAGGGCCATCTTTAGGACAGTGTGACCGGTGCGGCCGCACTGGGCGCTGACCTGTGGAGGGGGGCATTGACTTCGATGGGGGGGGGGGGGGGGGGGGTGCTGTGTTTAGCAATATCTTATGATTGGAGAGTTGAGTGGCACTTTTGCCCAGTGGTATTGAGAGAATCCGAGGAGGCGGTCATGGGGTGTGGGGGCACCAAAAAGGATTGTCGCACTGGGTGCCACCAGTGCTAAAGCAGGGCCTGTGCTCAGGTTTATTATTACTGCATGCTAGGACAACAAAAAGATGTGGCATTATTCTCCACTGCACTAGTTATTAACTAATGGTGCAACAGAGAAAGGTTGGGATGGGGTAAGGATGGTGGATCGTAGGTCTTTTTGCACGAGGACATGGTGAGGCCCGGGCAGACGTTTCAATTCTGCCAGTGTAATTGTTACTGCAGTCTTTGCAGAGTGTGCAAGTGCACCAAGTAGCATTTGGCTGCATTTTTGTCATAGCAAAATGCACCCTTGCATCGTGAGGGTGCTTTTAGTGCTATGAAAATAGTGCCAAATGCCCACTCCATCGCGTCGTGAAATTCTATGGAATCTGGAACTATTTTTATGTAATTCCGTGGAATCACACCCCTAAACACAACCTTCATATTCTCAATCTTTCACATGCCCCTTCATACAGTGGGGATTAGCACTAGAAAGGCACAGCTGTGAATTTCCGCTCCATACAGGAGGAAGGTCATTGCACGTGCTGCCCTAAGTGTAAACTCAGAGTGAGGTTGTCACCTACCACTCCTTGTTTGCCTCAGGGACCACCAGGCCCAAGATGGGATTTACCTACTGACCCCACAGACCCAAAAGCCCTTCAAATGACAGCACATTACTGGCACTTGGATGTGCGCTTCATGAAAGGCCACCATGATTACAGTGATAATCTTTTACAGAATAAACTCTGACAACAGTGGTGCAAGACCACCAACTCTGACATAGGGACCATTCTCTGGAGGAATCTACACCACCTACATGATATTTCCAGTTGGGGTGCAGATGGAGGTTCCACCCTCAAGAAGTCTACTTTCCACCACCCTCAAATTTTTGACTTGGGAATTACAAGTAAGGTGCACTTTTTAGTGCATTGGTCCACCCCCACCCCTCTTAATTTGACCCAGTCTTGAAAATCGTTTTTGGCAAATGGTGTACAGTGATCATCCTTCAGCATTAAAAGCAAGAGAAAGCGAAATTCACACTCATGGGGCTTATTCTCGAATGCATTTTAGAGAAAGCAAAGTAGTACCCTCTCACGTACTGTAATATGCATTTGTGAACTGGCCCCAGAACATCTACAATGGAAATAAGATGGGAATAATCACATGCAATTATTACAAATAGAGATGACAGGACATCGTTGCATGGTTACAAATAGGAAGTTGCAAGCTGATTCACATAGGTATGTAAATGTATATAAAAGAGCACTCCTGGATTACTACTTTCTTACCCATAAATGGTTTTCTGAATTAACCACTTAGCCTCTATTATAGATAATTTCCTGAACCAACAGATGAGCGTAAATAAAAAGCAGTTTGGCTAAGGAATTATTCAAGAGATCCTGGCTTCACTGTATTTAGAGCTGCATAGTTTGATCTTGTCAGTTTTTGTTTTGTGATCATGCCAGAAACTATGTGCACAATATCTACACCCGAATCCTACCTATGCTCTACTTTGTAATTTGTGCTAACTAGGGAAACAGCTCATATCTGGCCAACTAGCCAGCCTTCAGTGCAAAACAATATGGGGGTGGAGCTGTCTTGTCATACAGTACATAGGATGAGACCCACCGCCACTGGCTGTACTGAGCATCCCTGTGAGATACACACCTAGACCGGAGAAATCCTGAGATGCTTTATAAGAATGCCTTGAAATATGGTCATTTGTGCCAGTGAGAAGGTTATGGAGCCCTAGAGACCGCACACATGGACAATGAGCTGGAGGTGAAATTACTCAACTGCTAAGTAGAGCTGCTAATCTACGCCTCCCGCTTGTCACCTCTAGTGACTGAGTAATACCCATGTTTAGCTTAGTACCTTTGCTTAGTCCATGCCTAGCAGCTCTGGGAAGTTAGGCACCCTGAGGACACTATTCAACTGGACTTCGGCATAGGATTTCTTGAGCCAAAAGTACAATTATTATTACACCTCTGGATGTAAATGGTACTAGTGCTTCCAGTCTATTTCTTTTTTTTGTCCACAACTCCAAGAGTGGAGTATACCAAGGAACATCAGTGTGGCAGGCTGACCAAGGAAATCTGGGTTGCATTTCCATTGTATTCAACTTCATAGAAGCTAGTGTGGAATCCTTGTCAGACGCTGGCCAGTTCTTGTGCATTAAATAGAGAAGACGATAACAATTATATTTTCACTACAAGCCGTACTAATCCATCGTCTCTATGGTTCTTAGGGGTAACTTTATCGCAATCACTTCCTAGTAATTGTTATACACGCAATTGTACTTGTAAGGTTTCTGGTCACCACTTCACGTACCGTAGCTACTGACTCCATCTTTACTCTGTTATTCCTGAGATCTGATGGCATTGCATTAAATAAGATATGCCCTACCATATATCATAGAGGCATTTGCGCAATTCACATTAATTATTGTTTCCGCTCTATTGTCGATGCATAGTGGCAAACCACTACACTAGTATGAATTTTGACCACCTTAAAGAGATGTGCTTTATCCATGTTGTGACTGTGAGGACCACTGAGGGCTGAATTCCGATTTCGAATAGCTGTTGTAACCAAAAGAAATGGCTCAGATGAAAAGGAATGCGTACTCTATGGGTATCATTGCAAGGGGGTTGCTTTTTCCCGATCCCTATGCAATAACAGGGTTAAGCAGGGAGTGCAACAACAATTTTTATGCTGACTAAGGCAACTTTGCAGGTCAGCCCTGGTGAATTATGGCAGGTCAAACCAGCTGAGATGTATTTGGAGGAAATGCCTCATAAATGGTACAAGCGGATTTGTGGGCTCAGAGCACTAACATCCACATACTGTGCCTCATTTTAAAAGGTACAACTTGTAATTGACAGGATTTATTACAGCTTTGAAATTGCGATCACTGGGTTAGAGGTTTTAAAAAGTGCTATAGCTATTGTTTCCCCAGCTGAGCAACACGTCAAGAGGCTCTCAATCCGTCAGTATGCGCTTCAGCAAAATATTTAGGGCCATATTTAAAAAACTATCATGCAGCACAATGCACAAAGCCGCCTTGCTGCGCTGTGAAGCATGAAAGGGCAGTAATGCACCGTATTAAACATCGTATGGCACTTCTAAACCTTTTCTAGCTCTGAGTTACTTTTGACTGCCTAGTGCCAACGCAAGCACCCTTGCTGCATAGCGCAATGGTGCCTGAGTTGCAGGCATGATTGATTTTGTGCTGAAAGGGACACCTTCATGCATAAAAGCAATCCTCAGAGGCATGTTCCACTTTCTACATGTGCTGCAAAGAAAGTGGAAAAATGAGGAGAAATAAAGGTATTTCTCCCCATTACGTCTCCCCTGGGGAGGTGTAGCAAGCTGACTAATTTCCAGGTCTACCACTAATGGTAAATCTGAGAATGAGCCTTAATCCATGGATGGATCCATGTGAACGCCCACGTTACACCCCTGAAACACCTCCCTGTGGGAAACTAATGCAGGGCAGCGATTTGCGCTGCTTGCGTTGCTCCCGTATAGGGCCACGCAAGTTGGCATTGCGTGGCTTGATAAAGCTGACTTTAGCAGTGCGTTGCCCTTGCGCCCCCCTTACTTGTTACAAAGGTGACACAACACGATGATAATTCCGGCTCTTACATTCTTCTTTTCTTGTGATGTAAGTCTCCCTTTTGAACTGTACGTCTTTGACTGGAGTTCTTTATTTGCTTCTTTTCCTTTCATTTATTTTAGTATTTTTAAGTGTGTTTACAAATACTTATGAATAATTAAAGGCTTTAACAGTGCACATTTTACAGAGGGATATAGGAACTTTGTCATTTGCGATGCTAATTAATGCACTTGTCAAAATATCATTTCCCGTTTCACGCAACAACGTATTCTGTTAACAGGTCGCGCTGCGCTTCCTGCTTCGAGTAGAATAATTAAGCATTATGGCCATTTGGTCATTGTGTTAAAGTGTATTGGTACCATGTATGGAGTGCTAAGGTTGGCACAGCCAATAATAATTATTTTAAATCCTGCATTAACTACTGTTGTTGCCTTGCTTTGTAAATCAATGAAAGTACGAATAAAGGACATGAACCGAAAAGAAGCTGCGAGCTGATGTCTAAGCGCTTGGAGAGGGCGTATTAACATTTATTGCACACGTGCTGTTGAGTGTTAACTGCCTTTTCCCTTATAATGAACACTTTTTAGGTCTCTCCTGAGCCAATGCGCTTGCGCATTGCTCCGGCGTGATTATAGTAAGGGGAAAAGAACAGTCTATCAAAACGTCGGATTAGACACAGTTCATGTGAACTATGCGCATGCACAAACCAGCCACGTCACACACCACCATTTGTCTGTGCCTCGCATCACACTTCAAAGGCTGACGCTCCCCCCATCAGACTTCAAAGGCTGCCTCTCCCCCGCCCCCGCATCAGACTTCAAAGGAATGTGCTCCCGCTCCCCCGCCACAGCAATGCCGAGAGCTTGTTTTGCTTGTGTGCTTGCATCTTCCTTCCTTGGCCCTCGGTGTTTTCCGTGTTCTCCCATTCAGTGCCTTCTCGTCCCCGTACTTGATTGCTGTCCAAGCCCCAGCCCTCGCTGCCTCTATCATTATACACTCTCCCTGTGTTTTCCTGTTTCCCCTTGCTTTTTCCCCACTCCATCATTCAGTGCTTTAATAAACTGAACGCGCTTTGTAGCACTCAACCCTGCGTGTTCTTAGCTTCAGTCTCTGTGCTGCTGCACCACATCACTCAGGGGCACCACCAAATCACTCAGGGACACCACCACATCACTCACAGACCCCACCACATCACTTAGGTACACCACCACATCATTCAGGGACACCATCACATGACTCAGGGGCACCACCACATCACTCAGGGGCACCACCACATCAGTCAGCGTCACCACTCAGGGACACCACCACATCACTTACGGACACCACCACATCACTCAGGGACACCACCACATCACTCAGGGACACCACCGCATCACTCAGGAACACCACCACATCACTCAGGGACACCACCACATCACTCAAGGACACCACCACATCACTCAGGAACACCACCACATCACTCAGGGACACCACCACATCACTCAGGGACACCACCACATCACTCAGGGACACCACCACATCACTCACTGGCACCACTCAGGGGCACCACCACATCACTCAGGAACACCACAACATCACTCAGGAACACCACCACATCACTCAGGGACACCACCACATCACTCAGGGACACCACCACATCTCTCATGGACACCACCACATCACTCAGGGACATCACCACATCACTCGGGCTCACCACCACATCATTCGGGGGCACCACCACATCACTCAGGGACACCACCACATCACTCAGGGACACCACCACATCTCTAGGGGACACCACCACATCACTCTGGAACACCACCACATCACTCGGGGACACCACCACATCACTCGGGGGCACCCCCACATCACTCGGGGACACCACCACATCATTCTGGGACACCACCACATCACTCGGGGGGCACCACCACATCACTCTGGGACACCACCACATCACTCTGGGACACCACCACATCACTCAGGGGCACCACCACATCACTCGGGGCACCACTCAGGGGAACCACCACATCACTCAGGGACACCACCACATCACTCAGGGGCACCACCACATCACTCGGGGGCACCACTCAGGGGCACCACCGCATCACTCAGGGACACCACCACATCACTCAGGGGCACCACCACATCACTCAGGAGCACCACCATATCACTCAGGGGCACCACCACATCACTCTGGGACACCACCACATCACTCAGGGGCACCACCACATCACTCGGGGCACCACCACATCATTCTGGGACACCACCACATCACTCGGGGACACCACCACATCACTCAGGGACACCACCACATCACTCACTGGCACCACTCAGGGGCACCACCACATCACTCACGAACACCACAACATCACTCATGAACACCACCACATCACTCAGGGACACCACCACATCACTCAGGGACACCACCACATCTCTCATGGACACCACCACATCACTCAGGGACATCACCACATCACTCGGGCTCACCACCACATCATTCGGGGGCACCACCACATCACTCAGGGACACCACCACATCACTCAGGGACACCACCACATCACTAGGGGACACCACCACATCACTCGGGGACACAACCAAATCACTCGGGTACACCACCACATCTCTAGGGGACACCACCACATCACTCTGGAACACCACCACATCACTCGGGGACACCACCACATCACTCGGGGGCACCCCCACATCACTCGGGGACACCACCACATCATTCTGGGACACCACCACATCACTCGGGGGCACCACCACATCACTCTGGGACACCACCACATCACTCTGGGACACCACCACATCACTCAGGGGCACCACCACATCACTCGGGGCACCACTCAGGGGAACCACCACATCACTCAGGGACACCACCACATCACTCAGGGGCACCACCACATCACTCGGGGGCACCACTCAGGGGCACCACCGCATCACTCAGGGACACCACCACATCACTCAGGGGCACCACCACATCACTCAAGGACACTACCACATCACTCAGGGACACCGCCACATCACTCAGGAGCACCACCATATCACTCAGGGGCACCACCACATCACTGTGGGACACCACCACATCACTCAGGGGCACCACCACATCACTCGGGGCACCACTCAGGGGAACCACCACATCACTCAGGGACACCACCACATCACTCAGGGGCACCACCACATCACTCGTGGGCACCACTCAGGGGCACCACCACATCACTCAGGGACACCACCACATCACTCAGGGGCACCACCACATCACTCAAGGACACTACCACATCACTCAGGGACACCGCCACATCACTCAGGAGCACCACCATATCACTCAGGGGCACCACCACATCACTCTGGGACACCACCACATCACTCAGGGGCACCACCACATCACTCGGGGCACCACTCAGGGGAACCACCACATCACTCAGGGACACCACCACATCACTCAGGGGCACCACCACATCACTTGGGGGTACCACTCAGGGGCACCACCACATCACTCAGGGACACCACCACATCACTCAGGGGCACCACCACATCACTCAGGGACACTACCACATCACGCAGGGACACCGCCACATCACTCAGGAGCACCACCATATCACTCAGGGGCACCACCACATCACTCGGGGACACCACCACATCACTCGGGGACACCACCACATCACCCGGGGACACCACCACATCACTCGGGGACACCACCACATCACTCTGGGACCCCACCACATCACTCTAATACACCACCACATCACTCTAATAAACCACATCATCACTCAGCACCACAGCAGCACTGTCCTTGCTTGCTACCAATAAGCATTGCCATAGCCAATAGGAATCGCATTAGGAAAGTGTAAGCTATTGGCTTTGTGAATAACAATGCTATTAATTTATATATTTTCAAAGCCAACATATATATAAAAAAAATGTGTAATTTACAATACCAATAGCTCACACTTTCCTAATGCGAGACATATTGCATCGCAAATGCTTGTTTTTTATTTTTTATATATAGCGCAAACTCGACCCGAAGGTATTGGAGCGCTTTACATGAGCACAATATTTACATTACACATTCCGGCACAGGGAGATTAAATGATTTGCCCAGAATCACAGGACGTGCACGTGACTTGAGACTCGAACCCTGGTTTCCAGCACCAAAGTCGGCAGTCAGGAGTATTAAGGGCAAAGGGCCCACTGCTCAAGTCAAGCGCGAGGGGGGGCTTGGGCTCTCGGCTCCCAGCACCGCAGGCCCCGGGCTATTGTTACGGCACTGACTGCGGGGCATTTAATTGACATCTGTAAATACACGTGGTAAAGGGCAATTATTAAATATAAAATACCAAACTTCTTTAGTCTGTCACAGAACCAGGTACCAGTGGTAGCACTGCATGTTTATCTGTTCTACAAAGAGAGGATGGTCACCGACACCCCTCCACCCCTCCACCCCCCCACCCCCACGCGCCCAGTGCTTTCTAGAAGAAGAGGGTTAACTGGTAGAGATGCTTAATGACAAATTCTTACATTGAACACTTTATAGGATTCCCAAAGCTTTTTACGCGAGCGCTGGTGTGAAGTTCTCCTGTTTTCGGTGTGATGTACTTCTTATTTACCAGGACTAAGCCACAGGCATAACAGTCCCTGTCAGTCCAGCTCTCTGTAAATAACAGTGAAGAGTACTGCAATTTAGAACAATGCAGCAAGAGTCCTTGACCTAAAGATAGCGAAGCCGGTGTCCCTTTCACTGTTCGCACCAGGCCCCATTTTTTTGGGATACATTCTCAGCTGTCTTTTCCGAACGGGGCACTTTGTTTTGTCAGATTCTTGCCGCGAGCTTCTGATCGACGAGGCAGTACACTGTACTCAACAAAAGGGCACCTCCCCCTGGGGACCTGAAACAAAGGACCAGATGGCGCCGGCCCTCTCCCTTCCTCTAATTGCTGACTTGTGCTGTTATTGATAGCCCGATGCAAGAGGCCTGGAGGCCTCCTGTCAGTCAGAGCACTCCAGAGTCGAGACTCTGTGTAAACCTTCCCCTCTTTTCACAGTTTTAAACTCAATGTATTATTGTCTCTCTTGAGAATGGACAATCAGATCTTAACATGAATTCTCTTATCCGATTTTAATAAATATATACGTTTCTTGAAATTTGATAAACTATTGTGAGCTCTAAATCGATGGGCTTTTTCTATTGGGATAAGACACGACTAACTGGTCTCAGGATGTTGATGGAACTGAGGATCTACCAATGTATTTTCTTATGTTCAATGTACGAATTTTTATATACTACGCTTTTATGATTTTTGTAAATGGAATAAAGGTTTTTTTACGGTATGCAGAGGATTTTCTGTGCTGTGCTTTCCTAGAACCTTAATTAAATCCATTGATGAAGCTAGACTCAAGATAGGTGCTGCTAAAAAAAGAGATTAATAGGATTTTTGTTTTTACAAAAATCGCCGAAAACAGGTAAGTGGGTGCCTTCAATTGTATCTTCTGTCAGATGTGAATAAAATACCTCGAGCAAGTTTGGCCACAGTAGATGCTAATATGTTATCTTCCCTTTGGTTGCTTTTTTTTCCTGCATGTCCAGACACATAGATACCACTCTAAGAGCCTGATATAGAGATTGGTGGTATTACCGTAGACCCAGGTACTCTGTCGAGCTGACGGCGGTTTGTCCACCGTATTAAGATGCTTTGGCAATAGGTAGTGTCCCGCCATGGCAGCAGTCTTCTCTCTGCGTAACAGTACTCCGTCGCCATCAGGCTGGAGGGCCTGTGATGACTTAGATGTCCTCGTTGTGCTGGCGGTGTCCTGGCGGCGAGTCCTGATGGAGTGAGGCCACAGAGGTGGGAGACAGGTAAATACTACTTACTTTCATCTCAATACACATATATGTTGTGAATCTGTCAATATGTATATGTAGGTAATGTGTACTGTCCATATTTTTACATATGGCATTGCACACCAAACACATACACACGCTTTTGAATGTACACCCACACTCACCACAAAAGCCTAGCTTAGATTCCAGCGACAATGGAGGCATCGGTCAGAGCGTACTCCCTACAATGGGAGTGGTGCTTGCGCAGGCACTGCCCTATGAATTATGTCCCTTTCTGACAACCTTTTTATGGGGGTCTCATTGCCATAGAAATGCTGTCAGAAGGGGAATTTGGGGCTCCTGGCAGGGCCTCCGCCCCCATAGGCCTCTGCTATGTGGCCCAGGGGTACATGTGATGTCCCCAGACATCCATGCACCATATGCCAGGCACCGGATGATGCCTGGCACACGGTGCATGGATGTTTCAAAACCATCCCATTTTATTTTGCGGCTTGAGCAGCGGGCAACTCCTTCCTGGACTGCCTAGAGCTTAAAACAATGGCGGTCGGACGCTTGTGCGACTGCTATCGTAATGAGGCCCTATGTGTTTTTCTGATTTAATGTTTCTGGTGCGTCATATTTGATTATTAGTTGCTTACCTGTTTATTTATTTTGAGGATGTTTTACTCATCATGAAACAGCACTGAGTTCACAAGTTTTGTGTATCACCTGTACCCACCTCTAACACCTGAAAAAGTGATTACTCCCTTTACTACTACCACCTGAACCCTAAGATCACCTTTACCTTCCTTTTCCTCGACCTCAATCCTAAAATTAGCCTTACCTTCCTTTACATCTACCCACTGCCTTTCTTCCCTTTGCTTCTACTCAACACCTCACCCTCAAGTCACACTCACCTCCTATTATCTTTACACACCAGATTCCTCAAGTCACCCTCACCACCATTTACATCTACCTACCCCTTAACTCTCAAGTCTGCTTGAATTCACTTTGCCTCTACCCACCCTGAGCCCTCTAGTCACCCTCACCTCTTTTTACCTCTTCCCACACCTGATCCTTTAAGTCGCCCTCACCTCCATTTACCTATATCCACCTCAGAGCCCTCAAGCCACCCTTTCCTCCCTTCACCTCTACCCACCCATAACCCTAACGAAAAACTGACCCTAAAATCACCCTTACCTCCCTTTATCTCACCCCACCTCTGATCTCTCGAGTCACCCTCACCTCCATAGACCTCTGACCACCCTGAACCCTCATTTTACCCTCACCTCCCTTTACTTCTAACCAACCTGAGCCCTCGATACACTCTCACCTCCCTTTAACTATCTACCCACCCCTGAGCCCTCAAATAGCCCTTTCTTCCCTCTACCTCCACCCATAGAATTTATGAACTTACTGGATTTGAGTGACAACTATGGTAATGATTGAGAAATAGAAACCAGATAAATCAGTATGGGGATGGGGTTGTAATAACTAGAGTATCTGCCTTTTCCCATTTGGGAGTTCTGTTTGATGATAGTGGTTCATGGGTCCCGCTAAGAAGGTTCACTGACAAAGGAGCCTATTACGATGTCGGTCAGAAAGTCTATGACCTGAGGTCAGAGGCTTTCTAACTGAGATTGTCGGTTTCAATTTTGACTGCCTAATAACAATGAAGGCGTCGGAATTGAAACCGGACGGTAATTACAGCTAGATTCTGACAGGCCCAAGGAGCCCACCGGCCAGTCGGAGACCAGCTCGTAATTCCAATAGATGTCGTTTCCGCTGTTGGGATTACAATGCTCGGATTCCAACAGGATTTCCATGCCAGCTTTCTGACATGGAAAGCATGTTGGAAAGTGAGTTT
Source organism: Lissotriton vulgaris (assembly GCF_964263255.1). NCBI lineage: Eukaryota > Metazoa > Chordata > Amphibia > Caudata > Salamandridae > Lissotriton > Lissotriton vulgaris. The sequence goes on from NC_141691.1 coordinate 1,205,576,710, forward strand.
GGGGGCACCTAGCAGGGGACCCTTCTCTTTACGGCCTCCTGTGGCCTGAGGTGCCTGCCACGCAGTGCAGGGATGAACACAACCTCCCATTTCCCTATGGGCGCTTGTCCTACGGCCGGTTTATGGCCATAGCACATGCTCCCATAGGGAAATGAGTATGCGACCGCTTGAATCGCTCTCTTCTGTTGGGGACTACAGATCCCAGGCTGCCACTCACATTTTCGCACCAGGAGGGGCCGTCATTCACCCATGCCCGAAGGCGCTAAAAGGCTGCTGCGGCTCCCGGTCGGCGGGAACTGCTTGAATCGCTCTCTTCTGTTGGGGACTACAGATCCCAGGCTGCCACTCACATTTTCGCACCAGGAGGCACCGTCATTCACCCGTGCCCAGAGGTGCTAAAAGGCTGCGGATCCTACTTCGCGGGCCCGTCAGTGCCCGTCCGAGACCGGTAGAGGCCGGGCTGGGTCCCCGCTCTTGATCCATCTTCCAATATGTTGGCTGATTAGTAAGCGAAGTGTGGACAGCTGGGTATTGTGCCTTGTATCTGAGAACAGAGATAGGCTTGAACTCAAATTAACATCTATTATCTATACTTTATTGGACACTGCGAGGGACACCTACTTTTGGCATTGATATTAAAATCTCCAGTTTGGGAAGAAAGTTAATTCTGAACTAAGTGTTGGATACATATTAAGACTGTAACCCAAGCAAGAAGTACCCCTCTTGTATATGTATATTGTTTAATTTTTTTCCTTTTTTTATTCATTTGAGCTTGCTTCTGATCTGCTGTGATATTACCAAAGTTACTCAAAAACATGGGGAGGAGAAAGGTTCAGACGGGGACCATTGGGGCCAAATCTTTGGTTAGCTCTGCTTCCACTGCCTCTACTGTTACCACAATGGATTCTTTCTTGCAGAGAGCAGCGGCTGTCATTGATAGAGAGTGAGCTTGTGAATAGGCGTCTCTCCAGATCACCCACTTTAGATCCAGTGGGCCCCAGGTTGAATTGTCATCTATCTGCTCTGACAGCTGCCAGGGATCGCCCACAGCCTCTGCTGTTACTGAAGGCTTATCACCCGTAAACAAAGCCCCTCCTCAGTGCTCCCTCAGACCCCACATAGACCTCTCTCCCCTGTTATTATAATCGAGAGTAGAGGGAGTATTGCTTTACCTCAAGGGAAGGATAGCCCCAACCTATTGAGTCCAACAACTCATCCGCTCTTCCAGCACAGTCAACCCACTGTCCAGGGGAGTACTAAACGTAAACTTCAAACTATTGGGTGTAAAGCTAAAAGACCAAAAATAACCCTGGCCCCTAAGCCTCCAAAGAAATCTCTAATGTCCAAAACGGTAGCCCCAAATTTGAAAGCGAAGGTTACCAAGGCCTTTCACGATATAATGACCACTCTGTTGGATGCTAAATTGAGCCTGATTCTGGAGAGGTTGACAGCGATCGAGAGAAGTCTCGCAGGGGGGACCCAATGTGATATTTGCATAAATCGCAGGGTTACAAATCAACAAGAACCAGTAGCCAATCTGGGTCTAGGCAGGTCCAAAAATTCCACTCTAACCCATGCAGACCCGTTGCCTGCACAGCAGCAAGTAGTGCAGCAGGTCAACAGGGAGACAAACGGTCAAAGGGGTGCCCAAACTCCTCGTAGATCTCAGATAGTCCCTTTGTACAAGCGGGTCTCTCAAAGTATTGTAGGCCAGTCGGAGGGCAATGTGGTGCCAAGAGAGGAAGTTTGTCAGAGCCTTACCACTATTCATCTCCCACAAGAATCTACTCCATATGTGGTAGTTTTGGGTAATGTCCAGCCTCTCCGCCCAGGCATGAATGAAGACTATAATAATTTGAAGAATAAGGTACTTCACTGGCTAACAACTAATGCCTATGTGGGTCCCAGTGTAGAACGAAGTATTATCATGGTACGTCGAGTGGCATGGGTTGGCAGTTCTAAAAAGGTGGGTGGTGGTGATTGTGTTATAGTCAATTTTAATAGGGCAGCTGTAGCAGATATAATTCTATCAGGTGTTGCTCAAGTAGGCCAGTCAATTCATGGGTCCCTAATACAGGCTCTCCCACTGGGTTTCTTTTATAGAGTTGAACCCCATGGGTATAAAATGGGAAATATAGATAGAGAACCCTTATAAGTCAGGTGGCCACATAAAACTTCTGCAGGTAATAACTGTGGGTATTCACATCTACCACACAGTACAAGTCATCCATGGGGTTCTCACTCTAACTTTGATGTGCCTCCCCCCCTAGCATTAGCCAATAGGTTTTCCATGTTATCGGGTTGGAGGAATGTGATTGACGGGATAGTTCGAATGTGTCTATAGTAGAGCCAAAGTACCTCCAGAAGGCTAACTTGATCCCGATGACCGAGCTGGAGACATTGCAACCAACTCCCCCTCTATTACCACAAATTTAATTGATACCCCCTGATGTAGATGGTAACATTATATCCAGGAATATAGCTGGGTTGGCAGATAAGTTCCAGGACCCTTTGTGGCATCAGTTCATTAGGCAATTTTCAGTAATTTGCCTGCAAGAGACCTGGGGCCCGATGTAGGTCGACATTTACTGGCCGGTAACAGCCGATTCGGCCGTTACCGACCGGTAAATGGCTATTCTAGATGTAGGTGGCCTATTTTATCGATTCAGTAAATTTACCGATTCGGTAAATTTACCGAATCTGTATTTTTACCGATTTGGTAATTTTGAAATGTAGGTGGGACTCTTCTGAGTCCCACAGGCCTTACCGAATCGGTATTTTACCACCCAATCCAATTGGGTGGTAAAATATCGATTCCAGGTGTGCATGCACATGTGTGCATGCACACCTATGGCATGTGACAGACAGACATGCCCTTAGGGCATGTCTGTGTGCCACATGTCACACATGCCTGAAATCGGGGTGCTAGAGGGTGTCAAAGTGACACCCCCTGCACCCTTGCAACATTCGGTATTTACCGAATCGGTAAATACTGATTCGTTAATGCCCATTGATTCCTATGGGCTTCAATGCCCATAGGAATCAATGGGCATTACCGAATCGGTAAATACCGATTCGGTAAATACCGATTCCTACAGAATCCGTAATTCAATTACCGATTCTATCTACATCTCCCCCCTTCTATTTTACCGATTCATAAATACCGAATCGGTAAAATTCGATATTTATGAATCGGTAAAATATACTTACCTACATCTGGCCCTAGGTCAGTAGACTGTAATCTGTTTTTGGAGGGCTTTAAAGGTCACGTTGTTCCTGCTACCCCATTAACCAGTGGCAGAGCCAAAGGAGGTTTGGTCATCTAGATCTCCTTGGCTACTGATTGCCTGGTACACACCTGCCCCTCCATTGCAGAGGGCCTACAGGCCATTACCTTCAAGAAGGGGAACAACAAATTGACCTTGATCAACTTTTATAACCCACAAAATAACAAAAAGGAAGGTAATATGTTACAGCTGAGTCACTATTCAAGGAAGCTATGTAACCTAAGCTTACTCCCCTTGATGGTGCTGGGAGACTTTAATATCCATCCCTGTGGTGACCCAAGATTACGAACATGGGAGATATGGGATGTCGTAGAATGAGGGGGTTTCATTATGAACACTCTTCACAGGGGGACGAATTAAATAACTTAGTCAATGAATTTGACTAGCTGTCACTGATGTCCCTTTTTGCCCCAAACAGTAAAGCCTTGAGTCCCACTTTTAAAGGGAGAGGCGCTGGGTCTTTTATAGACCATCTTCTAGTCTCCTTATCCTCTTAGTCCCTTTTCCAGAGGTTCGCTATTAAAGATGTAGGTTATAGCGACCACAATACCTTTTGTGTACATTTTTGTGGCATGCTTCTATCTAGCAAGGGTGAGGGGAAAGTGAAACATGAGACCATCAGAAAGTGGGTGTCGTCTTAAATGGTCCCAGATAGATCAAGATGCTTTTTGCAGGGAGGTGAGGGACACTTGTGTAACTGAACTTGTCTCTGTGTCCACCCGGAGAGTCAGCCAAGGAATGTCCTCAGTGCTTTTAGCTCCATCACATGCAAAGTATGGGAACTTTTGAGGGCCCCAGCTAGTAGAGTCTCTAACCCTAACCCAAGATGGTTTGATTCCTCTTGCTCGCAGGCAGCATGCAAGCTAAAGGAGGCCCTGAAAGACGTGCAGAGGAACTCCGTATACATACAGGCTTGTTGAATAGGATATAAGCAGGACCTAGCCACACATAAGAGAGCAATGAAGGAGGACACATGGAGGGAACTGTTGGAGTCTAGTACCCTGAGAAATGGCACACGGTTCTGGGGTATTGTTAACAGACCCTTGTTCTCTGAAGATTCAAGTAACACCCTTGGCTCCCACATTACAACTTCTGTTCAAGGGCCGTATGGGCAATCATGACCAACCATCCCAGCCAACAAATACTGATCATATGGTCTTTGAGATGACAGAGATAGAGTCGGGAACTGTGGGCTTATCGAGCAACATGGCTCCGGGCCCGGATGGAATTCCACCGGACCTTTTTAAATCAAACCCCTCATTTTGGCCCCCAATCCTGACGGCAGTATTGAATGTGGCCGGCAGGGATGGTAGCTCTGCCACATGGGCAATTTCTACCATCTTGTCAGTGTTTAAAAAGGGGGACCGAAATAGTACACATTGTTACCGGCCTATCTCCCTCATTGATTCTGTAGTCAAGGTGGTGGGAGGGGTTTTATTGCAGAGATTATTTTCATGGGCAGAGGAACGCAACATTATAGCCGATACCCAATACGGGTTTCATCCGGGAAGGTCAACGGTGGCCCAATGTTTAAATCTGTATTTGATCCTTGGCAAGTACACAATGGCCCACCTGGGTACGATCTACATGGCCTTCATGGACTTATTGTTCGCGTTTGACTGTGTCAATCGGGTCAAACTGTGGCAGTCCATGAGGACCATCGGGGTGGAGGCCTCCATCATCAACTTTCTTATGGACCTGCATAGGGACACTAAAGCAAATATTAGATATGCGCAGGATATCCGGGTTTATAGAGAATTTAGGCATTGAAAGAGTGGTGAGGCAGGGCTGTATTTTGCCCCCCTTTCTGTTTAATTTATATATTAATGAGCTCGAGGGAGCCCTGGTATCAACGGGGGCTGATTTTCCACGTGTGGGTTGACGGGGTCTCCCTGTCCTCCTATGCACGGACGATGCTGTCCTGATAGCGAGAACTGCCAGAGGACTGCAATGTTTACTAGCTGCGTTTCTGAATTTTATGGGGTCCAGAGATCTAATGATTAATAATGCAAAATCATATATTATGCAGGTATGGTCTCGGCCAACAAAAAACTTTTCCTTCTCAGCAGGTTCTGAGACGGTTCCCACAACACGCGTCTTTTCATATCTGGGGGTAGTGTTGGATGTGTGCCTGAAGTGGGGGCCCCATATTCAAAGGAAGAAAGGGGAGCTCATGAGAATAGTTGCCGCAATTTTCAGCTTTGCTGCTAAGATGGGCAAGCGCCCGATTGCAGCTATGCTGAAAATTTATCAGGCGAAGGGTGTGCCAACCGCATGTTATGGTATCATTGATGAGAACCAGGGCATGCTTAGAATAATAGTCTTTTAAGAGGGAAGAGATACACATATTTCTAGGTATGTTTTTCGCGTGCAATTTTAATGTGAAATTATGAAATTTATTTATTGTATCTGTAATATTTTTGAGTAATTCCTTATGTTTTAAAGATATGAACTTCATTCATCTGATAGTGCATTTTAAGGAATGTGTATATTTATTGTGACGTTTATGGTTTTCTCATTGTAAAACCGAAGAAAGTTTTTTTTGCTGATGATGAGTAAGCGACTGCGGTCGGTGAGTCTCGATTCCACATTGATGTCGGTTAGAGGCAACTCTGACCGACATCATAATTATCCCCTAAATGTTGAAACCCTAAATATCGAGATACAAAAATATTGTGTCAAAAATATCGAGCACAAAAATATGCTGCCCTATAAATATAGGTGAGAACAAAAATATGTTAAAAAAATATCGTTTTATACTAATATCAACACTTATTTACAAAAATTTTGTTTTTTAAGATATATATAATTACAAATGTAACAGTAATATAATGTAAATTAAATATATTTAAATAATATAAAAATATATATAATTATATGGCTACTTTAATAAAAACACACACATATATGTATGTGTATGTTTAAACATATATAATGTAAAACTGTTACTAAAATATGAAATGGAAGTTATTTTATAATTTGCTAATATTTTCATATAATAAGTGTGTATATATATATTTATATATGTATACACACACACACACACACACACTCACACACACTAAATTCAAAACATTAAAAAATAAATTGGAACATGTTAAAACAACATATCAATTTAATTACACATACAATATTAACAATATAAAAAATAGATTCTGCTGAAAATATATTCCAAATATTACTAATTAAAAATATAATTTTAATTACACAGAAGCATGATAATATAATTTGAAACAATATAATATATTTTAATATATAATATGATGTAATATAATAATATATAATATAATATAAACAAAACTGTACAATTCTACAAATAATACATATACTTTTCTCACTCCCATCTCAGGCTCAGGAGGGATAATATTTACTATTCCCACTCCAATCAGTGTAACAATAAGAAAAGTGTTGAATTTAGGAGGGGGAAGATTTACTATTCAAATTCCACTTGGTGCAACAGTGAGGATCGCACTGGACTCAAGAGAGGTAAAATGTCCTCTTTCCACTCCAGTCTGTGCAACAGTAGGGAAAGGGTTGGACTCAGGAGGGGTAACTTTTACTATTGCCACTACATTTTCTACAACATTAGGGAAAGTGTTAGACTCAGGAAGGGTAAAATATACTAACCTAACTCCAGTTGGTGCAACAGTAGGGAAAGTAGTTCACTTCAAACACATACCTAATTTTAATCCAAGTATTAGATGCATAAAATTATAAAATATTGACAAAAATTAAATATATACATTAAAAAACAATAATACAATTAAAATCATACATTTTTAAAATAGTACAAGAAAACATGTCATTTAATAATTATTTAATTACATCCCCATGCTATAGTCTCATTTACCTAGCGCACATTAACATATATCTAAATTTAAAAGTATGATAATTACGCAATTTACATAAATAATTAACAATTAGTTAATTTATCAAAAAATATTATTTTATTATTGTTTAATTACCTTCTCATCCTATACCCCTACAAACCCAACAACCCATTATGACACCGTAAACTACTATTTAACAATAACATAAAAAATATAAATAACTTAAAATTACAAACAATATTTAAAACATTAACAAGAATTACACAAATATTATAAACACTTAAACACATAAAATATTATTTAAACACATATAGAAACTTAAAAAACGAAATTTCTTACTTTTAAAAAACATATTTTTGTCATTAATATTTTTGCACATTATATGTTATTAAAACATGATATTTCTGTAACTCAATATTTTTAACTCAATATTTTGTCTGAATACTGCTAAGAAAAGCAAAAATAAATTTGTATGTCAAGAGCTGCAGTTACAGTTCTTGAATTTTCTAAAAGATTAGGATCCAAACCAGCGCAAGCCCTTCAGAAAATTTACATGGCAAAATGCATTTCCATCGCCTGTTATGGGAGTGAAATTGACGTATTCATATTAGTCGACTTTGAGAACGCTTTAGACACCCTCAATAGGATCTTTCTCTTCCAAATTTGGAAACAAATGAGCTTTGGTCCCTGGTTCATATCCAGTATCATATAACAGACCCTCAGTCCAGGGATGGACATAAGGTATCAAAGCTGCACATCCAAATGCACAGCTTTAAATATCTTTGTATTCATGTTACCTTAGATCCCATGAGCTGCTGGGACCATAAAAAGTCTCCATTATCAGCGTCATTGCATAGAAATATGGAAGGGTACAATAAGCTACCACATAATGTTCTGGGTTGAGTGCCATTATATACACTACAGAACTTTCCATTGGAGGTCCTGCAACACCGGTTTGCCACGTTGTGCACATTTGATAAATATACCCAATTTGTGTTGAGGGTAGTGATATATGCTTGTAAGTTTGGATCTCATATCTAGTGAATATAAATGATTGAGAACAGAGAAGTCCCAAAATTTCACATCAAAATGAAGCTGTTGAATAGGGATGGACCCCTGGCTGTGCATCATGTAGGACTCCCCACCCCGAAGACTTTCCCGATCTTGACAAAAGTGTGGGTACCATACATCTGATTCCCATTCCCCCTAGTCCAACACATTTCCTAATGTGGCTTAAATTGTAATAGAAATGGTAAATCTGACCCCTCCAGAGTCCAGTGCATGCATTCTCAGACATATTTACTTTGGACTGGGAATAATAAATCTGATTCTATTTCCAAAAACATGTTAATTTATAAAATTATTTTATTATTTTATTGATTTAAAAATGTTTCAAATTTTCATAGATATTTAAGAAATTATTGTATTTTTTAATCTTTTATAAATACATTTACTTATGAAGATATTTCATTTTCCTTTATTTTCAGATAAATAGATGTTTCCAGAAAGTTTTTTAAATTTCTTTAATTGATCTATGTTTTGTAGGATAAGTATTTGAATGTAAAAGATGTATATTATTTATTGATTATTTGCAATTTAAAATTCATATACAAAATATATTAATTCCAATAGGATCAAAAATATTTAAAAAAGTATACCAACTTTTAAAAAATGCAAAGTAATTCTAATTAAATAATTGTATAATTTTGTAACTGTATTGTCAATATTTTTAACACTATATTTTGGTTTTCAATATTTTTGTTAATTCTGGTATTTTAAAACTCAATATTATTGTAATCTATATTTGTACGTAAGATATTTTTTAACTTTCGATATTTTTGCATGACAATATTTAGAATTACTATATTTGTTACTTTTCAAGTATAGAGTTTATGATAATTTGGTAGTCAATAGTGTGACCTTGATATTTTGATGGCTCAGTATTTTTGTTGTTGATATTCAGAACATATTTGCACATAGTTAAATCCCGAAAAAAGGAAACAGTGGTTTAGCAGTCGCACATCCCTACCATTAAATTATTGAACTATTGACAAATAATGGTACTCTGAACACTATTGACACATTTGCTGCCACAATGTGCACCAGATAGACCAATGAAGAATGTTCATACTCCAAACACCAGGTTAATAATAAATAAGCAGAGCACTACTACATACTAATGTACCTGGATCATGAATTCCAATCAAAGGTGCTTCCTTTGGCTGTACTCCTTCCTTACAGCTGGCCATGTGAAGTTATTTTACTTCAAGTAAAACCGGAGGTAAGTTGTCAAACTTTGCTCGCACTGACTTTTATTGACTTTCGCCATCAAGTTTCCCCTTCTTCCAGCTCTTTTCTTTTCCACTCTCCATTCATTCTTCAACTGGGAAGGGTATAATCAATGACACTGCCAGATTTACAACTAACATGCTAACATGGCATCACAGGCAACTGCCCATGAGGCTGATATCAGCAACACAGCCTGGCTCCATACATTTACTTCTACTCATTTCTAAAACAGCAAATCAATGCTATCCAGAAGAATAAACATAACAATGAAATTACAGACACAAAAAAAGACCTCTGACTGCAGAAAGACTCACCTACGCTCCTGATAAGATGCTATCTTGTGCACAGAAACGATATAAAGGTGCTCCTTGAGTTACATCCATGTGTTCCTACTTGTGGAACTCGTGGTTTAATTGAGATTAGTGCTACTGCTAACCTTCTCTGGCTAAGACAGTAGTACACTCTCATTATAGCTCTGACAAATGATGTGTGGTATGAAAGCGGGTTGTAATTTCAGTGGCAACTTCTGTAAAGATTATGAGATTTAGTGTGACAACTACAGCACACACAATGATGAATGGAATGCTTTAATGAATCCAGACACATTCTATTCCATCATGTTTGAGCTGGCCTGTGCGATTAATGACAGAGACCAACCATAAACAAATCAGGCAAAGATCACCACCAAACTCCTGAGGCATGTCCCTTTCTGAAAGGGAACAGAAGCAACCCTGTACAGTGTAAGCTTTGCCAGGTCTCACCAAGGGTTCCTGTTTACGATCAGCTTGAGAAGAAAGGTCACACACCCTCCTGATAGACGAATCTACCCCTGAGTGAACAGATCCCCCCCCTACCCGTCCTGCATTAAAAAAGTCCAATGATCCGAAAAGGCATGCCTGACATTCAGTGGCTGTCATCCACTAAGCCCTAGCATTGTCGGGTGCAATGATGTAAAAGCGACAGTAGCTGCAGTCACACCTTAAATACATCATCTTCCACAAAACCCTGCGTTTTTAGGTGCAAATCGTCTACCCATTAACCATGCATTGCAATAAGCACTATGTCGAGTGCTATTGAGAATCTCACAGGGATGTGAAGAAAGATCAGCGCGGGGGATTAGCATTCATTATAGCTAAGCAGACGTGCTCCTGAAAACAATTTAGAAAAAAGCGACATTTTCCCAGCGGAAGGATGGGACCTGATTCTTAAGCTGTGTTTAAAAATCTGGACGTGTCATGGAAGAAAAAAGAGGCTGGCGTTGAGCATTGAACACAGTCATCGATCACTTAACCACTCTTCGTTTCATGATCTGAACTAGCAGAAAATGCATTTGCTGGCCCAGAAAGCGGGTGGAAATGTAACAACTGAATCTGTTGCTGATAAAGAAAACAAAAACCGTTAAAAGTTAATTTGACAAATAAAGACTCCTTTGGGAGCCTTGGGCAGTGTTTGCTACACCTGTTCATCTGTTCTTGCTTCTTAACATTTTGTGAAGGTGTTTAGCAAAATTCCATGTTGTTCTAAATATTTGTTGCAAAAAAATATTCCATAAAATGGTTATTCATGTATCCTTGCCCAGATTGACACAGGAAGTGAGCCCTGGAGGTGCTAATTTAAGACTCGTCTCTGCTACAGTTTTGGGCTGACTGGTGCTTCAACAGTGGAAGAGCTGAAACAGTGTTTTTTTAACCACGTTACACTGTGATAAAGGATTGTTTATTTTTTTTAATTTTTTTATTGAATAGAGTAATAGGTAACCAAAGGTACAAAACATGTTTTCACTTTAAATTTCAATACATTTCCAATACATTTCTAAAATATCAGACAAGAGATAAAAAGATAAAAGGGAGCCAGATTCATCGAGGTAGAAAAAACAGCCAAATAAATAATTCAAATTTTCAGGACATTATGTACAAAATTTGCAATTTTTTAAAGTGCATGTGCAAAAAAGTGCAAAACTGCAATAAAGTGCTATTCCATAAAATGGTTATTCATGTATCCTTGCCCAGATTGACAAATGAAGTGAGCCCTGGAATTGCTAATTTAAGACTCGTCTCTGCTACAGTTTTGGGCTGACTGGTGCTTAAATTGTGGAAGAGCTGAAACAGTGGTGTTTAACCACGTTACACTGTGATAAATGATTGGTAATGATTGGAACGCTGTAAAACAGTGCACTGATTTTCGCTGGAAATGTAGAGCCAGATTTGTCAACACTTTGGACTGTTGCATAGTCACCTAAAATGTTACAAAAGGGGCTAAGTGTTGATTTGAGATCTTTTTATGAAAAGTAGCTCACAGTACTACATTTCATCAGGAGTAGCACCCTGTAGGTGGTGCATGGGTGTTCCCTTGCTACTAGCCATGGTTTTGTGCCAAGCCCTATTTACTACCATTTGTAGATGGGCCTTTGTGCCAACAATGAACCCTCTTTGAGATAGACCCAAAGATGGAGAACCTTTTTTTTCTCCAACCTTTTTAAAATTTCCATGTGTGTAGTACACAAATAAAGTGATAAAAGTTTAAAGGTAAGTCTAAGCATAGTATGTTGCACTTATAGTACAAAATGTATGCAGCGCCTTGAGACCCTTACGGGTAGTCGCGCTCTACAAGATCCCCGATTGATTGATTGATTGATTGAGTGACTAGACTCACGCAGACACCTTCGCACTATGATGCAAAGATCAGCGTATGGCGCATGAAAGTCAGATGTGCGTCATATCTTAGTAGCTGTGGTGCTGTCCTGCTCTATTCCTCACTCAACGCAGCGCTGGATTTTGTGAGATTGGTAAATCTGCCTTGTAGCAGCATTTGTTGATATTTCTAAAGAATTTACAGAGCACAACTTAACACAACACATTAGCACTTCACAAAATAACAACAGAACAAAGCCATAACACAGAACAACACAAACAAAACAGTCACAGAATGAAACACGACTAACAGTATAGCACAATATCAACACAATGCAGTAAAGGCACGCAAACACACAACAGGCCAAAAACAGTACAACACACCACACAACAAATAAGCTCAACATTCTTGACACATGGTATCACCATAAAAATAAACTGGGTTCGTAGCATGGCAGTAAAAGGTGTTCGCACCAGCTACTGCTTACCACCAAGGACATGTATGAGAGTAAGTAAAAATGTAAGTGCACTGTACATTTCAACATGGAGACACTGCAAATGAAAGCACATCATCAAATGTGACTGAGGTGACACTTCATTAAGCAATTGCGCAACCAGGGCCTATATTAAAGAAAGTGCTAGGATGCTAAATGAGCTTTTGATCCAATGTGTTTGATCCTTTTGTATTACAGAATGTCCTCGGATGCCTGTGTGGCTCCTTCTGCACTATGCGTCACACAGGTGCCCGTTTTGCACCTGAACGATTCCAAGGTGACTTTTCCACCGTTGTAAATGAGTGTGGACTCATGCAAATGAGGAATACCTTGACCTTTGTTCTTATAAAAAATTGTACATCGAGGTGCATAGCAAACAGGACATTGCAGAGCATACTAATTGCGAGCCACATTAGAAGTGGTGCACAGTAGGTGTACCCCACAGGACATCCCAGAAGAGAGAAAGAAAGGAAGGCACACTACAGGTATCCCACTGTATGTGGGAGTTGTCCAACATTTCACCACCGGTGGGGTGGGAGGATCCCAGTGTCTCATTCAACTACTGCGAGTCCCACTCCATTCATTGACAGACCAATGGTTTCATATCATTGGTTTGCCTTTCAGTGTTTTTGTTTTCAGATTTATATATTGCGCCCTCGACCCGAAGGTATAGGAGCAGGAGCACCAGTGGAAAACAGCCATCACATCTCATGTGTTACAACGCATGCAATTACAACACAGTTGTTACTATGACCGCGTTGTTACATCGCAGATCCATTACAACTCAAGTTGTTACATCGACTTGCAGTAGGGTGCTCCCTAACTTAAGGAGTAGTATAATTTACTATTCCAACACCTTCCCTACTTTTGCACACACTGGAGTTGGAATAGTAAATTATACTATTCTGAAATGCAGCATACCCCCTACAGCAAGTCAATGTAACGACTTGCATTGTAATGGTACTGTGATGTAACAACACAGTCGTTGTAACGACTGCATTGTAATCGCAAGCATTGTAAACTCATGTGATGTAAAGGGCTAAATTTGCACCAGTACATTCCACAAGGACACATTCATTTTTAGGTCTCGCCTGAGCCAGCGCATGCACTGATCTGTGAAACATTTAGTAGTGGGCTTTTAAAAGTGCTACCTCACGCTTTTGCTGGACTAGCACTTGCGGTTACGCGTGCGTACACGCGCGCAGCCACCAGCTTTCGCACCACTTGCGTGCTTGTTTTGTTTCACCTTCGCGGCCGCGCAGCCGCATCACCTTTTTTTCTTTGCCCCTACACTTCTTCTTCAGCTTCACCTCTAATACTGGCCTCTCTCACTAGGTTTGCATCTCTTTTGGGGTTCGGCCCGGTTACCTCTAATGCTCAAACTTCCTGTTCCTTACACTCTTTCCATAACCTCCCTCGCTATATTATCTAAGCCCACTCACTCCTTAGGTGCCCCTCAATCTCCTTTCTCTCCTCACCCTCTCGCTTTGTCAGCTGCTCTTCGTTGCCTCTCTGTCTCTTCTGAGTCTAACTTTTTTCTTAAGACTCCTCCCTTCACTGGCCACTAATTACTTCATTCCCTCTCTTTGATCTCCTTTTAATCCTTTCTTTAGTGCTATCTTCTCACGCTGTAATCACTGTGGGCGTCCTCTTTTCACCTGTTTAGTTCTGTGCTCCCCTTTACTAGCAAAGCAGTGATGCTTCACTTGTAAGTGTTTATATATATTACCTCATGGGGAAATATGGGAGAGGGAGGGCTGAAGGGGGCCTAATTTCTTGGATTTGCCATACAGACTGTGGGCCCCGAGACGGGACATCCTCATCAGGGTCCCTGGCTGGGACAGTCATGCCGTCCTTATCTATTTCTCGTTATCCACCTACAGCAGCGGGAAGTGGGCATTCACTTAACTTCAGTAAGAAGCATAAACAATTCATTTGATAAACATGCAATTGTCAATGTAACATTTATCTAACATGGGATTTCTTATGTAGAACATGCACATAGAATAAGAAAGACATTGCTACAGTCTTTCTTGGTTTGTTATCAATTTACACGGTTAACACCAAGCATTTCAATATGTTCCATTTTAGACGAGGACTAACAATCCTTCAAAATAATCACGCACAGCAGGATAAAGCTTTTTTTTGTTGTTTTTTTGTTAACACAGTCACAAGTTTTTAAAGATATTTGTCTGCTACATGGGGCTACAGAAACTAAACAAGCATTGGCATAGCCAATAGGTCTCGCTTTTGGGACTTTTAGCTGTTTAGACATGCAACAGTTGATGTTGTTGCCCCAAGGAAATTGTGCTGGATAACTAAACAACTATAAGGTCTCAAAAGCGAGACCTATTGGCTATGCCAATGCTTGTTTTAGTAGGCACAGGGAGTAACATTATTTGTCCAGAATCACAGGATGTTGAGCTGATGCCCGACTCGAACTTCGTTCCCCAGTGCCAAAGTCGGCAGCTCTGGCCTTCTGAACAATTCCCTGTCTCGTTTCTACCTTCACTGATGAGAGTGCACTTTGTGTGTAATATGTTCCTATCTGCATTGGTTGCACCCAATTGAGGTTGCACCTGGCAAGACAGGGCACTGAATCATTTTTTATAATAGAGCCCTAGAAGAAAATATGTATTTATTTAGATGACTTCCATAGCACTGCACTTCTCAAAAGCCACATCTAAGTACCTTCTTACAGGATGGTCCATTCATATAAATGTATGACAAAAGAGTGGAAAGAAGATAATCGTAGAAATGAATGGAAACAGAGAGAAAATTGAACAATAAAACAGCGGAGAAAGAATTTCTTGAACAAGCTCGTGTTTCAGGTCTTCTTGTACTAACTCTTAGACGGTAGAGGTATTGCAGAGGTGTAGAGGAAGAGTGCTCAAAAGTCTAGCTTCTTGATAATTAAAATGCTTTCTAACATTTGAGGCATCTGACGACCAGCAGGCACCCTTTCTTTGGAACGCCAGAATGAAGTTTTCTTACCTTCCAGTAAATGTCAATTTTACACTGGAAAATCACTTTAAAATTATTGTGTGGGGGCAACAAAACCAAGTCACTTTGCTCTCAGGTATTACAGTTATGTTTAGAGATTGCCGTTTCTGTCTTTATTGGGTGAGATTTCCAATGGGGCTGTCAAGTTTTTTGTAAATTTGGTAAAATTAGTGATATATGCTTAAACATTTTTGCTCCTGCTAAAAAAAAGAATACAAACGAGAACATTGTTTCATTATTATTTTTTTATTATTTGTATTTATATATTTTATTTATTGATTGCTCTGATGCCCAAAAAGGCTCCCTGCTTATGGGTATGTTTCTGGTGCTTAGAGAGAATTTTGTTTTTTATAGTTCTGCATGTATAACATGTATATTTTTGACGTACTCGCTGTTAAGTCATGGTGCAAAATATATTATACTTAAAGGAGGCGAGGCAGGGGCAGAGGCAGGAGTTTAAAAAAATCAAATAAATACCAACTTACCTTATCGCCACCGCATCTCTCCTCTGCCTCAGGACTCCGTTGGCGCCGAACAGGAACCAGAAAGTACCCAAGCTCCCCCAACCAATCACAACCGTGCAATGCGCCATTGTGATTGGTAAGCACCCTGGCTCCCGCTGACCAATCATAATGCTGCAATGCAGCATTGTCATTAGTCTGAGTGCTATGGATCGGCGCTCAGCCAGGGAATGGAGGCCTGGGCATGTTCTCCATGCAGGCTGTAATGCAGCCTGTATAGAGAACATGCAAAGTATGCATGACTGTTTTGGCGGGCCCCAGAGGGCTGGCCAAATAGTCATTGCACACTTGGAGTGGGCAAACCACTCCTCCCCGTCCCTGCTCCGAGAGCAGAGCAGCCTGTCCACCTGCAAAGCAGCATGGTAACATAAAATGTGCTAGACTCATTTTATGTTTCCTTTATTTACACTGCTTAAAAGCAGTGGGGGGACGCTCCTCTGCCTTAGCGGAGGAGCCGCCACTGTCACTGTATTGTTCCTACGTTTCAGCCCGTAATCGCAAGAGCAGCATAGGTATGCAATCCATAGCCTCAGTTATATTTTAAAAGTCTGATAAAGTATAATGATGATCCTTTAAGGGCACGGGTGAAGTCAAGTGTAGGGTCAAACTAATGTACTTCCTCATAGTTATCAACATGACACAGAGAACCTGTTTTAGCATTTTACAAAATGAAGACTTTCATATTGTCTAAGGAGCGGAGAGGAAAAAGTCTTTACAATGCATACATTTCCACGCAACACAAAGCCATAACCATGAATACATCATTTACCAAGCATGCCTTTACAACACAAGGTAAGTGGGTTTAAGGTATGGATGTGTCTATCTATCTGTCATTCAACCTATCTACTATATGCCCCCGCATTACTGTTACATTTAGCCCCAGGCTGGTGGTGGTCCACAGGGTGCAGACGGGCCCAGAAAGCCTGCCCACATATATATTTTTTAATGCCCCTGGAAGGTGTCAGTCCTCGGGTCGCAGGGTGCATGGGCCACCTGGTATTTATTGCAGATATACCCTGGGGAGATGGCAATCCCCAAGGCGCGGAGGTTACCACATGGGCAACCCCCACATAAATTGAAAACAGTGCCACCGGGAGGTGGCGGTCCCCGGGGTTTTTAAAGCCCGAGGAGGAGGCCACTGTGCGCCCCCTCCTCTTTATACCTCCTCATACCCTGGGACCTAGCCCATCCGGGGCTAAAGATTGAGAAGCATGGGAGCCAATTGTAGTGTAATTCCAGCAGTACAGGCTGTGTCTAATGTTCTTATGGCAAGTAACATGGGGAAAACGCATCCCCCCCCCCTTCTTTATCTTGGGCCTGCTTGACAGATCACCACAAAACTTTCAAGACAGCAACTGAAGTGAATGTCAAACTAGTTTTGAAAATTACACAAGGATTCGTCAAACAACGCCCAAGTTATTGGCAAAAAGAAAAAATGTCCTTCCTATGGAAAATACATCCTAACTGTAGCTATCTTCTGGCGTTCGCCAGTATGTTATATTTTTATATATGTCTTGAACCTAATGAAACATGGATAAGGGGTTACTAGCTGATTCTGTGCTTTTTGGTTTTCATGTTATATATATAAAATATGAAAACCAAAAAAACACCAAATCAGTCAGTAACCCCTTATCCATGTTTCATTTGGTGGGTGGAAATTCTGAACCCAGGTTTTACCTCTTGATTTGGCACCTGCTGTTCAGTAGGGTAGGCAATATGCCAGGGGCCCTGGTGCACGCAAGGGAAATTGACCCTTTTACTGTTCTTGGGTAATAAAATACAGCAATCATGAGGTTTCAATTGGCCCCTTAGGCGTCCAGGCCTCGGTGCAACTGCACCTGCTGAACCAATGGTAGCTATACCCCTGGTACCCTTGTCTAATTGAAAGACTTTAAAATAACCTTAACCTGATTAAACTATAAATATATAAAGTCCTATATGAATAGCAAAAACATATTTAACAATAGATTTTTTGTCAGGTTTGACTTCATCTTAAAAATATGTAAATAATATAATGCTTTTATCTATATTCGCCTGCGGTTGACACCGGGCTAATCTACAATTAAACAAACAGTGAAAATAGCACTGAATCGAATATTGAAAACGCGTGGAAAGAAAGAAGGATCGCATCGCAGGCCAAATCCCGGCTCGTTTTACAATTCAGAGTGTCAATTTTTTTTCCCAACAGAGAAAAAACAGATAGTGCTACTGCTTGCATTTGCATTTGAAAGCGCTGCGGGGAAGATCTTTCATTGAGCTGACACCGCATGAAAAGGCACGCTATTAATAGGCCATTCATGGAAGCGGGGCGGGGGGCCTGGGGTCAGCCAAGCTTTGCTTTATTTGAAGCAGGATATTAATGCGCAGGATAAACAACTGAGAGACAGCAGTGTAAAAAACTCGGAGATAAGAGATAGCTGAATTTGTGAGACAAGATTCTAAAATGGCAGACCAAGACTGTACCTTGCTGATAGGAAGCACCTGTTTTGACACAGTATCGAACGTTTAACACTTTCAAAATTGTCAAGACATGCATGTACTTCACAGGTGAGGTTTATTTAATTTTATAAAGTTCTGCCTGCCCCTTCATGGTAATTTCAAAGACCTGAAACTCCTGAATAAAAGTGAGTTTTGGTCGTTTCTAATGCTATTTAGAGTGGGTTTCCAAGCTGAAGCTGAGGAAAGATGTGGTCCAGGACTTATATTACTACAATCTAAACCGAAACTAATCATCACCATGTGTAGTGCATGCTACATAGCAAATTATCCTCTATTGTTATTTTTATATCCATTTACTAAAGAGCAACGAATCACACAAGAAGGTGTATCTATATTTATTAATTAATTTTATTTGGGGGTTATACATGGCTTGAACTGGTGTCAGTGCAATTTTCCAGTCCTACTTGTACTAGGGCAATTAAACTGGGTATTTGTGGCAAGTTCAAATTTTGCTGTTGTCCGGCTGTGCAAAATAGTAATACCACAATCTATGTTATTCGAAAATGGAAATGCCAAATTGCACTGGTAGGCTGTATTTAATTTGACCAATATTCTACAAACACTTTCTTTCAAGCACCTCAAGGTATAAGGTTTACAGAGAGACATCAAATACAACCAGTTATTGAGGTGCCAGGTCTCATCATTAAAGTATCCGTATGCTGTGGGTGGTCAGGAATAGGCGAATTATCCACCCTTTTGTATTCTTAGCTAGTCTTCTTAGAACTTGAGATGTAATGGGGTTGAATTCCAGAGGTCAGAGCCCTGCATGTGGTGAGACTTCCCTGCAACGCATTAACATAATAATGGAAAGATGGTCAAATCTCAATGGAAATCCTTTCAAGCCAACCTTTGGACCTGAGAAGAGAGAGACAAGTTGGCATGAATCAAAGTTGAGTTTTTAATATTACAATACGTATGTCAGTGGTGGGTGACTATACCTTTATCTATCCACTCCGATCATCAAGGTAATCCAAATATTATTACGTACCTGCCTTATGCTGTCGTCTGTTTTCTGAATCTTTCTTTCAAGGATAATGCTTGTTTGTCCAATTTGCCATAAAGGATTTTATATTTAGCGCCCACTTAGTCCTACAAGTGGCAGAATGTTTTGATGAGAGAAACAAGAACATCTGTGACTACTAAGATGAAATTCAATCAAAGCCTTTGCAGAGTCGTTCGATCATGTTAAGGGCATCCACTTTACCCTGGCACTTGTTAAGTGCCAGGCTCAAACAGATGGCATGGTGTTGCGTTGGTGGGATAGCAGATGTGTGCCTAACGCTATTCAACCACACACTGAACACATAAAGTCATGTGGACAGTAAATTGTTATATCACTATTGTGTCAGTGGTGAAATCCTGTCAGATTGTGTTGCTACATAAAAAATGTTTTTCATAATTTTGAAACAAGTAATTTTACCACATTGCACAGAAGGAACTACTGTATTGTTTAGCATAGTCAGGCAGGTCTCTCTTCCTGTCGGTCTGTCAAATATTCTTTATTATGATTTTTTTCGCAACCCTAAAGGAGAACATCAAGGTTTAAAACAAGAAATAGACAATATGTAATAAAATTCATAACAATATAATTCATAATCAGCAATATAAAACTAAGAGAAAAAAATGATATTTCATCAGATAGCAGCATTTCAATAATTACCAAGTAGAGGCAATAATTTAAATTTTGGGACAACAACCATAAGTCAGCAAACAGACAGTACAAATATAAATCTTAAAATCAATACTGTGTTCCCACAAACAATTCTATTAAAAATAATTCATTAAGAATCAGAATAAAACCAAAACCCATGCGACATATGACCAGAGCATGGTATAGTAATAACAGTAAATTCAATAAAAATACCATTTGTAAATTTAAAAAAATCATTTCCCAACCAGGTTCCATAAACGGACTGCTGTGGAGATATATCTGGAAACCATTAGACATGTGCATTCGTCATTTAAAAGCTGGAGAAGATATAAGGCTGGCCTACACTTCCTGATATTTAAAAATCTTAATAGGGGGATAAAAAAAATTCCTCCTCGGTTTAGTATAAAGTCGACAAAAAATAGAAAGTGCAGCATGTTCTGGGTTGTTTTACAGTCACACGGGCATGGTTTGAGTTTGGCATCACAATAAACTTTACAAGGATAAGAAACCAGAAAATTTGAAATGCTGAACCTAAATCTAATCAGATAAAACATGTTTGCATGACAAAAATAAAAGGAGAGATCAGGCTCAACACTTTGGGAACGTACTAAAGGCAAATATTCCAAGACACTCTTTTTCCCAATCTCCAAATACTTATTGGTCAACTTTAAAAAATATAAAAGGTCCCTTTTTAAGTGACTTTTTGAGATCTTGGCAATTTGTTCAGGGTTATAAAAACAATCTGCCAGCCCCACTGTCTCCAACTGCCTCTTTATGTCACTAAGCCATGGTATCTTCTGCATGTGGTCAAGTTTAAATCAATCCAGTATAATTGCATGGCTGAGGGCCCGCTCTTCTTGTTCCCATACTAAGTGCCACAGTAAAGTTGGAGCAATTTGGATACCATGGGTTAAGGGAGTCAGGCCAAGTTCACTGTGACAGAAAATAATGGGGGGAATACTTGGGACTGTTAGTAATCACCTAAGGAAATTATTCTCCACTACCTGAAGGTGAGCCCGATTGCAAAAGCCCCACACTACAGTCCCATACAGAATTACAGAAAACGAACAAGCCTTATAGATGTTAATTATTGAATCAATGGGTCTGGATCCTAATTTCTTTTTAAACCTGAACAATGCCTCCAAGTTTTGGTTAAAACTGCTAACCCTTGTTGTAACTAAATAATGCTAAGTGCCTTTCTGGTCAAAGGGGATGCCCAGATATGAGAAAGTTGGATCATGAGACATCCTCATTATTCATAAAACAACATTTTAAAAGGGGAAAGTGATTTGGCCGTATTGGTCTTTAGACCCAAATCAAACATAAAATCATTGAATCTAGTGACAAGCGTTTGCAGGTCCACCTGGTTCCAGACATTAACACACAATCATCGGCATAAAGTAATGCCATAAGATTTCTGGTGCATATCTTGGGAACATCAACATGCCCTTGATTAATATAGCTTTCCAAATCATTAATATAAAGACGGAATAAACAAGCTTTTGCAATGCAATAGGTCTTGCATTTACACAAGACCTATTGCATTGCAACGGGAGGGAGGGCGGGGGGGTCAAAAAGTACGGACAATGGGTGGGAGGGGAGAATGCACAGACAACGGGAGGAAGGGGGAGAAGGCACGTATGACAGGAAGGGGGGTGAGAAAGCACGGACAACAGGAGGGAGGGGCCCGGGGGGTAAAGAAGGTACCAAAGCACATCGTGCCTGCAGTAAGAGAACCCCATTAAAGAAAATAGCGCTCACATTCTAAATAACACGTACCTTGTAATACTTGTAGTAAAGGAGCCAGTCACCATGGAAGGTGACAAATGAAGAGGAGGTGATACTAAGAAGGGGCTAACAAGCCTATTGACGAAACAGAAGCCAGCATTTAGGACACACAATGACACAAACCAATGGCAAATATGGGCAGAGAGCACGCAGGGCTTCTATTCGCTACTCCATCACAAGTTTTGCAGAACAGCACAAAAGTGCTGGCTCAGGCGCTACCTAAAAAGGGGCACGCATGCACCCATGACGTACTACGCAATTCATTTTAATTGGAGAGGTGAGTTCTCCATCCACCCCATACCTGACCCTCCCTGCCACATCCTGGTACATTTGTGCTATAAAATAAACCAGAGATGTATCAATGCCAAGCTACAGCATTTTTTCCATAGTTTCCCTCTCTTCACCCAGTCAAAAGCAGATGTAAAATCTTAAAGCCAAGATAAGATAGAGGGAACTGTTCATAGCTATTGTGTACTTGCTTTATGACCAGGTGGAGGTTGAGACACTACTCATCAGTTCCCAGGCCCCTCCTAAAGCCATACTGTTTATCAGAGAACTTCCCACTTTGTTACCCAGCCCTCTAGCCGATCTAAAATGACCCTGCCCATCAGTTTACATGTACAATCAATTAATGAAATTGGGTGATAGCACCTTGGGTCAGACCTGTCCATTTAAAAAAAAAATGGGTACTATGATCACAGTGGCCCAAGATTTTGGAGGGCCCTTTGAAGCTATACAGCTTAAAATATTGGTCAGCAGGGGGAGCAAAAGGACAGGATCGGCCAGAAAAAGGTCAGCGGGGATGCCATTCAGGACAGATGCCTTGTTCTTTATAGTTTGATTCAAGGCTTTTTAACTTCCTCAAAAGTTGGGGCACCAGCTCTAAAGTTCCCTGGCCAATTTGCTTGTCACTATGATTTGAATTGCAACAGTGCTCACCATTGTTGCTGCATAAGCTGGAAAAGTGTTGAACCCATGTATCGGGCATAATTGTAGCATCAATGCTACTATCGTAGGAGCTTTGAAAAATAGTTGAATTGACAGTTTTCCAGACAAGTCTGGGATCTTTGTTAAGACTAGTTTCATGCAATTGTTCCCATGCCTCTCTTTTTATGGCCAATTTACGTTTCAGAATAACCTGTTTATATTCATTGTGAAGGTGTCTCACCACTAAATTATCCCTAGGTTTTTTTCAGTACCTTAATAAGGTTACTGTGAGATCGTGAGCTATCACCGTTAAACGATTTATAATGCCTCTGGGGTCTCGGTCTCCTGTCCCCTCATAATACATCAGTAATAGTCTCCGTTATTTCAGCAAAAACCCTTAGCATAAAGGGTGGATTTATTCTGCTTTCTAGACACTCAAAATGTGTGCCGTTTTGGTAATCAAAATTTGCTAAAGAACAGAATCCGTGTCTACCTGGGCCCACTTACAAAGGAGACCCTTATTTTTATTATAGGTTATGGTATGTAATTTTGATTTCACAGAGGAATACCCAATCTGGGTCTCTAAGCGAATGGCTAGGGGAAAGTGATCGCTGAGACAAACCTTTACAATGTAAAATGCCACAGAATGAGGTTTAAAATATTCACAAAGGGCAATAAAATCAATGAGGCTACCTTGGCCTCTGCCCATGTAGGAGATATGATCGGAACCCACAGGCTTAATAAGGTCTATTGTTAAAAAAGGACAAAATGTAGAAAGTAAAGAGTTAAAAATGTTCCCGCAGGGGTTATGTTCAAAATGACAACCACCATAATTTTCCCCACCTGCCAGGCTGGATGTGGACTGCTTTGATAAAAGACATACTCTACAGATAAAATCTCCCCGCAGAGTAAAATAAAATCTGGATTAAGTTCATGTAGGTGTCTACTGAGTGATTTTTCTAGCTACTCTGCAATATCAGTGTTATTAAGAATGAAATTATTGTGATAAAAGTTCACAACAACCAATGTCACTCTCTGATTATATAAAATATGAATGATTTGAAAATGCTGTGATTCAAGCTGCATATTGCCAAATATTTCTGCTAGTGTAGTTGCCACTAAAGTGAGTAGGTCCACCTTATGATGACCACCCAGTGGTGCGCCTGCCGGGGTATGTATTTAAATTTGACCATCATTCTGGCCTATTTCCCTAGCCAAGGTTTCTTGGAGGCATATCATACTATAATCTTTCACAAGATTGAGCCAGGCCTCAATCTTCACCTTGTTTAGTAAACCTACAATGTTCCAAAACAAGCCTCTATGAATAATTACATTATTGATGGAAGATGCATCTCAACTACTCTTCCTGTCAAAGGATTGCTTTTATGCAAGAATTGCTTTTTTGGTAGGACTGCAAGTATTTATTGGATGGCACATCATGGGTGCCAAATGATATGTCACCTACTCTTTTTTATCTTTAAAACTCTGCAATAAGAAGGCAATTGTTGATACAAGACAAGTGAGCCGCTGTTTCCTTGTAACTACCTAGCACCAACCAGGGGAAAGTTGTTCAACATGGAATAAAAAACAAATACCAAAATCAGACTTCACCACATTCTTAGCAGATATTTAGCTCTATGTTTAGCCCCCCCCCCCCAACTAAATTATTTTGTGAAATGTGAAACAGGCAATTTCTTTTTGCGTGAGTCTTGAGAGAGAAATTGGGCTACAAAATCAACCTCAAATTAGTCCAGTATCAATGATTGCCATGAAAAGTCCAATGTTACTGGTCCCAGGGAAACAAGATCTCACTGAAAGAGGAAGGACACAGATAGTTTTGATCACAGTTCTTCATACACACATGCAGAGTACAAAAGAAATGTATATGGCCAGGGGTTACACAAATGAAGGTACTGACTGGCAGAGTCTATATTGCAGAGTGAGCTCTTAGCACGGCAGGAGATGGACTGGACTCACTGGGTCGGGATTTAACTGTTATTACTGGACCTGAGGCCCTTGCAGAAGACAACAAGGAGGTCACAGGTATAGGCTCAGAGAGCCCTCATTCAGAAGTATTGGGCTATAATTGACAGATTGCTGAGGGCAAGAACTTGATATTTCAGAGGCATGAGGAAGGGAATCTAGAGTTTGCAGAATGTGAAATCATGTGAAGGTAGTGGACCTCTCTTAAATAATACCCTAAAATAGTGAGGATTTCAGTGACTGACTGAATCTGTCGTTATTCCTATACTTCACGCGGAGTCTCTGGAGGGAATGAGGCCCTACAAGCAATTGAGAGAGGGATCTTAAAAACACAGATTTGAGTGGCTGTTCAATATCTTTCTAAACTCAAAGTGCTTCACAGGGTAAACGTGTGTTTATCTAGAAGTACATGGGCAAAATCTTCCTTGGGGGAATTGTCAGCTTTGAAACTAAATTGGCTGTTGTTCAACCCCAGGGGTATAGGGGTGTGATGGGTGTTGTTAGAAATGGGGGTCTCTGGTTGGCAGTGGTTTACACACAGTAGCGGCTCCTGGAGGGAGTGCTGCGGGGCGGGTGAGGGGCAGGGTGGAGGGTAGTAAACCCCGGGATAGGGCCAAACGGAAGTAAGTACATAAATAAATAAATAAATAAACACAACAAATTTCATTGCGTGCTCTGAAACTTCAAATGGCGAAGCAGGGCGTGTAATTAAATTAGTTTTATTTATTTGTTTATTTATATTACTCCAGTCGGCCGTGAGCCGTAGTTTACTACCCCCCACCATGACCCTCCCTTCACCCCCCCTATCACTCCGCAGCTCTCCCTCCAGGAGCCGCTACTGTTTGCACACTGTCCAAGCAGGGACCCTCACTCTAGTCAGGTTAGGAGGTTACACCCTCAGAATAGCCAATGTTCACCCCCTTGGTAGCTTGGCATAGAGCAGTCAGGCTTATTCCAGATACAAACACACAAAGTGCCCAGAGTCCTAAAACCAGCAAAAACGAAATACAGCACACAGCCAAAAACAGGAGGTCAGAAGGAAAAAGACAGGGGGAAAAGATGCCAGGTCTGACAGGTGTCCTTGAGGCAGCTTGGCTGACCCTCATTTGGGAAGGTTTACCTTCAAATACATCTGCTCTCAATTATTTATCCCAGTCTTTGGACGTAGGTCAGTGTCGCTCGGTTTGCCTCCTTTATTTCAAACAGGTTTCTATAATGAGGATGTAATGACTCACGAAGAGTACTAAATGGTTGTGGAATATAGAGAAGATGCGACTGAAATATACGTTGTATACATGCAAATACTTATTGTTAGCCGGGAAGAAGTTTGTTTTTTGCCTCATTTCCTTAACTCGTTTAGTAGAAACATTTGTTCATAATTTAGTATCCGCAATTGAGCAAAAACAAGTCATTCTGTGTAAATCAATTAATGTCATGACGCCTCAAATTGTAAATATATTCATGTAACTTTGGGTTCATGTACAAAACAATTGATAGATATTACTTTTGAAAGGCGTGCAGCAGTTCAAATGTTTAAGTATGCATGTTCAGTTAAGAAAAAACGATCAATTCTACTCTTTGGTAGGCAGAGTTTACCAAATTGTCTACAGCTATGAAATACATAGGTAATAACTGCCCCACCTTCCCTACAGGTGTTCTGTCAGAGGATGGGGTGTTTTTCTTCCATTTACTTATTGATGCCCCTCCTGGGGGCATCCTGCAGAAGGAAATGGTGGATAGGGATGTAGGACAAGCTAGTCTCCACACACCCTTCCACTATTTCCTGCATCCAGAAAGTTACTTGGGTAGGACCTCAATTAAACAAGAAATGACACCACAGGCTGCACCCTCCCAGAGAATATTGGTAGATTCTGAGGAGAGGAACCAAAACAGTCCAGGCCAGGGCATACCATGAACAGTTCAAGTAGAATGGGATCATAGGTGGCTGGACTGGGACACTTTGCATGTATGGGGGGCCAGCGGGGCTGGATAACATTATGGACAAGTTAAGCAGGTTTCTTGACGAAAAAGCATCTGAAGTCTCTAGGGGAAGAAGCTAGAGATAATGATGAAATACCAAAGTGATCAAACCCGTATTACAGAATATCCTGGAAATGTATCACTCCTAATGGGATTCTCAGTTTGCAACCTGGAATCCCTGTTAAATCTAGACCCAAGAGGTACAGGGACTCTTGAAATCGTGAGTGCATATCCAACAACTTTGAAGAAGACTTGGATATTCATGCTCGACTGTTGTACTTGATGTGTGGTGAGTGAAACATTTTCAACCAGAACCTACTTTTTTAGCACTAATAATAAACCCTAGGGAAACCGATTCAGCAAGTTAAAGAAAGTTGGTTGAGGGGCTGATTGTGTCCTAGAGGCTGAGGGATTCGCATATGTGCTGCTGAATGGTGTCACAGATACTGAGGCAGGAAGGGGGAGGGGCTTAAGGGGGGGCAATCTTCTGCTGAAATGATGCTGCGACCATGTCCTGCAACCAGTCTCTTACCTGCGGGGGCTGGAGGGATTTTTGTCTTCTGTGCCCCTATGTGCAGGGACAGTAGAGAGTGCGTTTAAATAAGCTGTGTAAATCATGACATAATAGTGGGTGAAATGTGTTTTTACGTTGTTGCATTCATAAATAATTTGTTGTCAATGTTTCGAAAATTAATTTCTAATGCAAAACATCGAATATTTCAGTAGGAAAAAAGAAAAGATTACAGTATGACTGGTGCGTTGAGACACTCAAGTTAAGGTTGCATACCTGTCTTCTCAGAAGTGGCCAGAACACCTCCACAAGAGGATATTTTGAATTCTTTAATTACATTCTTTCTCAAGCCCTCTTCATTGTGGTTATATGCCATAAAATGAATAACCAGGGCGGCCATTTCCACTTTGTATGCGGTTTCTGTGTTCACAAATACAAGTCTTTACATTTTGAGGGGTCCACCTTATGTAACATAACTCCTATGGGCACCGGATAAACTACGCAAAACCAAAGGGGGTGATGGACTGAGCGTTGAACATTGCAAGCACTCACCCCCAGTCACAGATCTGGGTTGAATCCATCATCATTCTTTAGCTCACTGTGCCACCCCAGTTCAAAATGCAAATCAGTCTGACCCTGTGCCTCATGATAAACTACAACACGTTATAAGAGTTACAATTTGTATTGTTGGCTAATGGGTGGTACAAATCTTTTCGCTGATTGACCCTACTGGTCATGGTCAGGTGACAAACCAATCATGTTCCACATTTGTAATGCCCAGTGATTGGAGGGTGGCCCCAGCATTCAGTTAAAATAGCCGTTTGAGCCTTATACTTGATATATATGGGTTAAATGATTTTTCAAAAGTTTTGGACGGTTAAAAGTGGAAATTGTTCTCTCCAAATACAAATGATCAGCCCCCAGAATGTGCCAGCTATTGTTTGATTAATTTATGAATTTGATTTGACTCCGGACAAAGTGTAGTAATACAAGTCATTAGTCGATATCCTGTTTAGTTTTATGTTCAAGGGGCTCATCCTGTGGACAAAGCACTCTCTTGTCATGGTGTTTTACCTGTCTCTTGGGGTAGCTCTCTGATCTTAATTTTAGGTTTAAAATCTCTGCTTCTTTAAAATATCTGCTCTATTTCCGCTTATGCGCAAGAATTGGCCAAATGGCAAAGCGTCGCAAAAAGCAAATGGCTGACGACTGTTGGATTGAAGCAGAATGCTATTTTCTATCAGCTTGTGGTACACAATTGTGCTTAAGAAATCATTGATACATTGCACTTTAAGGTCTCGTCAACTGATAACCAAAGTGCCAGAGTTTTGGGTGCATTTGGGATCCTTACTTCTATTGTTCAACCAAAACGTATGTTGTTCCAAATGCTGAGGTTGATTTTTCACATGAAGAACATAGTGTGAGTATATCTTCTCCATTGTTGTGTAAAAAAGGTCGGAAATTTCAGTCATTGTGTCCTCAAAGCATTTATGAATAGGTTGGCAACGCTCAGGGCAAGGTACGTGCTCAATCTGAAAGTAAAAGTCATTTTTAAATGAAAAGTTATTCTGTGTCAAAGCCAGCCCAATAACTGAATCAAAACGGGGGGGGGAACTTTAACTGAGGCTAGTGGTGTTTTATGAATTGTTTCAACCACTCGTGTCCCATCAATCTGGGCATCTTCTTTTAAAGGGACTCTGGAAAACCTTCAAAGTTTTGGAAGCAGCACCGGCCCTTTTAAGAAACACGGGGATATTTACAATAAAATGTCGTAGCATGGTGTAACTCTAAAATTGGTAACACCGCGCTCCGACATTTTTTAAGCGCAGGGATGCGACTTATTTACAAAAATACGGCACACCCATGTATTTCCCCTAGGGATGGCGCCATAAAAAAATGCCTAGCGCCAGCGTAGGTACCCTTGCACCTTGTTGCAAGGGTGCCTGCTCTGCAGGGGCGATTGTTTATGTGCATAAAGGGACACCTTCCTGCACATAAACAATCTTTTCAAGGCTATCTGCTATTTCTATGTGTGCTTCAGAATGCAGAACACATAGAAAGAGCAAAATGATACGAGAAAATAATAATTTGTCCTCATATCTTCATCCCAGGACCAGGTTTTACCTGGCTTTAGTTTTTGGCTCTGCCCCATCCTTGTAATTATGGGGAAGTGTAAAAAAGCAAAGGGAGTTGCACTAGAACTCCCACTGCAAGCCCTATTGCACGCCCCTTTCACGATATGTGAAGCGTGAAAAGGGGCCCTATTTACAAGCAGCTTATCGCCCCCAGAATGTCACTAAAAGTGACGTTCTGGTGGTGATATCCCCTTGTTAAAGTGCCCCATAGCCTGTTTTAAGAAAATAAAAAAGTTTTCTATTTGGGAATGCAAACACAGGGATGGTGGTCTGCTGTGCAGGCCATCAAGCCTGTGTTTGTAGCCAATCACAGGGGGTTGCAAATGGCGACCTGCCAAAATAATATTCATTAGGCAGGTTGTTCTGTACCCCAGTGAATGGGGATGTTGTGTCACGACCTAATACACAGATTACTTCGCAAAAGCAGAGTCCGTTTGCGAAAAGTCAGACTCTTATAACACCTTGGCCCAGTTTCTTTACCATCCTTAGGAAGCACATTAATCATAAGTTTCTAGGGAAGGCAGTGGGACAGAAATTATTTTCATGTAGTGTTCTGTGCTGTTTAGTTATCTCTTAATTTCTTATTCATGATCAATTATTGTTGTCTGAATATACCCCAACCTTCATCGACTGGTTTAATAGTAATGTCAGTGTTGTTTGTTCAAGCCATGAGAGTAATTTATTTTCTTCCTAGTGATTTAAACGCACGTAATAATTGTTTTTGAGTTCAGACACTTATAGGGTCGGACTGACCTACAGGGCAATCAGGCAGTGCTCGATGAGCTGTTCTGACAATGCAGTGCATTGGCCGTCTTTTTAGCACTTTTGGGCCCGTTGTGTGACCCTGCAGACCGCTTTTTACTGTTTATTTACTTGATTTTACCTCTTTTTGTCTTTTTTTGGAATTTGCTCCACTGAATAGGGGTCACTCTTATTTTGGTGCCCAGGTCATTTTTTGTCCTAGTCTGACCCTGGACACTTATTTGAGTATTACTTCAAGAACCGTAGCATCCAATGTACTCAGGAAACGTAAAAATGTTTTACAGTTGTAGCTGTAATTCAATGAAGTCATTTTTCTTTGTTAGGGCAAAAGGCCAGGCTTTTCTTATCAATTTCTGCTGTGGAAAAGATGTGATTAGACAATTTGAAGATGGGGGTAGTCATAGTGTTGCTGTTTGCTATTGGTAGTGTTGATTCCTCGTTAAAGGGGCGAAATATTGTTAAGGTTTTCAAAGGACTTGGACAATAACAGTTGTTCAGTCAAGCACAAAGGCTCCAAAAATTGAAGGCAATGCAGGGCAGCCTTCTTATCTATAAGTCTACTGTACCATGTCAACTGGATATGTTTTTTTGTTTTTTAACCATATTACCCTTTAGAATACCATGTGTACACTTGCGAAAACCACTTCCATTGCACGTGTGTCACAAATAAATGGCTTAGATAATGATGTGTCTGCCTGAACAAAAATATGATTATTGCAAACTTGTTTTATAGGTTTTAGATATACCACTTGATACAGAAATACTTATAGGATAGATCAGTGCGCTATACCTAAAACAAGTATTTTCAGTCTCAATGTTTACTTACATCACAAGGAACATTGAGATCTTGAACAAAAACGAATCTCACATTTCCTATGGGTATATGCTTATTTTAGCGTGAATCAAGAGGGAGAGAGAGGACCAGAAAGCTAGTCCATATCCCCGGGTTTTATGAAGTTAATCAAAAGAAGACTAGCTTAAGTAAAAAGGGTTGACAAAAATTATTAATTTTTAGTTCAAAGGACTCAGGTATGTTTCGTCAGGGGGTTAGTGGCACCTTGTGAGTGTGCTCATGAAGCCCTCACCCACCAAACTAGTTGGTGGCATGCTTCATCATCTGGCCCACCCAGTAACACCTAGCGTGTCCCGGGTGTGCTTCGACGCCTGATTACAGCGGAGCAGGTATGTCGCTGAGTGTGCGGTGAAGAGTGTTATGAATTGTGAATTAAAACGGCTTGGCGGGGGTCACAGTACCCGGAGGTGAATTAGACTTTAATACCTGGGCCACCGTCAGCGGTTAAAAATAAGGCTGTTGGATGTTAGAGGCGGGTTACGACCTCCCACATCCTAGGTGGGTCAACATGTTTCAGCCAGTGCCTTATGAATATGCTGGCTTTCTTCAGGACTAATTAAAATTATGTGTGTGTAATTTAAACTAGTGGGTGTGTAATTTAGACTATGTGTATACACGCCCTAAAGTGTTTTTCTATGTGTGAGAGGGGGATTCCCTTCTCAAAACACGCTAGTTTAAGCAGTATTCTGCTTCAAGGTTGTGAAGTGGCAAGGGTTAGCCAGAATTACTGGGCAGAGCCTGCTTTGGACCTGTAGTGCCTCCTTCGCACACCCGGGACACGCTAGGTGTTACTGGGTGGGCCCGATGATGAAGCATGCCACCAACTAGGTTGGTGGGTGAGGGTTTCATGAGCACACTCACAAGGTACCACTACCCCCTGACGAAACATACCTGAGTCCTTTAAACTAAAAATTAATAATTTTTGTCAACCCTTTTTACTTAAGCTAGTCTTCTTTTGATTAACTTCATATATGCTTATTTTCGCAGACAAGTCTTTCAAGTGGCAAGTAAAATTTTGAAAACCACTGAGTTCCCATGTTATGTTATTAATCAATCAGTATTTATAAAGCGCAGCTTATCACCCCAGGGGGTATCAAGGTACTGACGAGTGGAAAGCCTTAGTCAAAGCGCCAGGTCTTGAGTCCCTTCCTGATATCGGCGAGTGAAGGGGAGGTACGGAGGTGGAGTGGGAGGCCATTCCAGGAGTTGGCGGGGAGGTAGGAGAAAGAACGACCTCTGCTGTGGCTTCGCCAGATGCGGGGGACATGTGCAAGAGCGAGGGAGACAGATCATAGTTGTCTAGTTGGCTTGTGGAAGGTCAGGCATTGGTTGATGTAGGCGGGTGCGGCGTTATGGAGGGCCTTGTAAGCGTAGGTCTTTTAGACGGGAATCCAGTTGAGGCTTCTGAGGTGGGAGGTGATGATGGTCCGTTTGGGGATGTCGAGGTGTTCTGCTATGCTATTCTTATAAGTAATTATACCATGCATGACTGCCCTAAACCAGGGCTTCCCAGCATGCCTGATACAAGACAGCAGAAGTAGCAGTATTTAGCCAACACTAAAACCGCCATGTCTTAAGCTGTTTCTTAAAAGTGCTGTAATTTGTGCTGTAACGGAGGTTCAATAGAAATTTTTTCACAAACTGGGTCTTAGAAAATAGAAGGAACAACCTCCTGCCTAACTAACTTAAATCACAGTATAGTCACCAACTTAAATTCTGATCATTCTAGACATCTGGAATGGTGGTAAGGTTTAAGGAGAGGGCTGAGAAGAGCTAGACTGGCTATGTTCACGGATAGATTAGAGTCACACATAGCCCTAAATTTACTGTGCTTTTCCACCAGAAGGCAGGGTAATATGTGGAGCTGCTTGGAAAAAGAAAGCAATCTAGGCACATGACAAAGCAGCCTCGCCACAGCATTTTGAATAATTCCTGGCATACTTGGCAATACCCAGATAGAGGATGGTTTAGTATTCTAAATGCAAAATTATCAGGGACTGAATAATCGTCTTTGAACAGGGAAAGGAAATTCTCAGAGAAATTTCTTTAGGCTTCTAAGCAGATCAAAACAAAAAGAGCTTACTGCCACAATTTGGGATTCAAATGATAGGAAATTGTCTATCTAAATTCTAATATTTGGATAGACAATTTCCTATCATTTGAATCACAGCAGATTTAGGAATAGGAGGCTGTCCTAATATGTCAGGCCACCAGAGGGGGCGCCAGATAGAAGAGTGTTTCCCAATGGTTATGATCTCGGTTTTATTAGCGTTCAACTTTAATCTATTCAAATTCATCCAGTACACCACTGATGCCGTACAGTTCCTAAAAAGAAGCGGACATCCCCCTTCATTGGAGGACAGTGACAAGATCAGCAGTGTATCATCAGCATAGTACACCAGCAACAGGCCAAAGGTTTTGACTATGTCCGCAAGAGGCTGAACATAAATGTTAAAAGCGAGTAGGACTGAGGGACCCCAAACTCAAGTTGATGATTCCCGGAGGCTAATGGTGGAGATATAACTTTGAATAGGCATCCGTCAAAAACTGATGTGAACCAAGAAAGTGCATTGGCACCAA
The DNA here is from genome assembly GCF_964263255.1 of Lissotriton vulgaris. Taxonomy (NCBI): domain Eukaryota; kingdom Metazoa; phylum Chordata; class Amphibia; order Caudata; family Salamandridae; genus Lissotriton; species Lissotriton vulgaris. Next base: position 1,205,610,433 of record NC_141691.1, read on the forward strand.
CCCTACAATTGTTTAGGCTTTTTAACAGAACCTTGTTGGATCCTTTGTCAAAAGATGCGCTTGGTTACAACAGGATCAAATCAGCTGAGCCTCCCTTTTCCACAACCTGAGGGCGCTCTTCCGCGACCCTAAGCAGTGCCATCTCAGTACTATGAATGGGCAGAAACCAGTTTGAAAGTGGTGCAGTAGGTGATGTTCCTCCAAATAATTCACCAGTTGGCTATCAATACATTTCTCAAAACTGGCAAAAGAGAAACCTGCAGATAATTTTCAGGTAACTTGAGATCTAACAAAGGTTTTTTTAATAGAGGCATCACCGTGGCATGTTTCCATCTAGACAGAACTGTTGCAGTAGCAAAAGAAACATTAGAAAAAAACATCTCCTAGTATAGCTGGCCCACCAAGGTCACAAGGCTGTATGCCAATAAGTTATAATGCAGCAGCAAAAAGTACTTTTAAAAATATCATCCACAATTGTTCCACTTTTATGTTTTACTGCGCTTTGAATATAGGCCTTTCGGTGTTGGAGAATCATGTTGGGTGTCTTGTGCATAAGAAGCTCCAGTCGGACATGAGTGAACAGAAAGAAATCTAAGCTAAGAACATTTTGAGTTTTCATGTTGTGCCGTTAGAGATGCTAGTAACGTTAGCACTTAGGGGAATGAGTTATGGAAGGTAGAGGTAGCAGTACCCATTGGAATGGCCGACTGGTAATACTGACTGAATTTTCTTCTCGCTTTTTAAAACAAATAGAGAGGAAAAGTGTTTATGGTTCACCTAGCGCTCAAAGGAAAAGTACAGCATCCAGCAGTGGATAAATGGAAGAGATCTATATGTCTAAACTAAAGATTAACTGTTTTATAATAATACAAAGCATTTAAAAATACAAAATAAGAGTACACGCTATACTATAAAGAAGTGACTCATCAAAGTATAAGGTAATATAGTGTCTTTATTGCCAAACAACATCCATGTCCAATGTCCTCAGTAGGATTAAGAACAAATGCTCCAACTGTCATAACTGTCTGAAAGGAACTCAATATTCAGAAGGGTGATGGTATAAAGGATCAGTAAGGGGGGGGGGATAAAGACTGTACCAAAAGGGTATGCTAGAATTATACATATATCTATTCCTAGTTATATGACCCTGAGAAGTAAACACACACCAACATACAAGGATGTGTGTACACATGATAATTGCATAATTAAATAAAACACACTACAAGAATACAATATCAAATGCTACAATACATCTGAAATACCTGAAATAGACTGAATATGTACTTCAAATAGTAGAAATAACGAATAGAACAGGCTAATAATACGAAAATACGCATAGAAATCTGTATTGACTATTTTTTTAGAATTCAATTTAATGAAACAGCAGAGTGAAATTGCATTATCTTAGATTGTTTTTACACACCTCAACGCATATTGGACATTTTGTGTGGGTGGCAGTGACCAATACCAGCAATGTCCCACTCACAGCTGTTATATAAAACAATGAATCACAGGAAACTGCGGCAGGATAGAAAAGGAAACATTTAAAATGTGGGTTTTTTGCGGACATTGCTGAATTTCACACATGCCTTACACTCCAGACCTTAAATGAACAGTTCATAAACACACAATTTCAGAAAGAAATGCTGTTCTCACTCCTGCAATACAATTCTGCATTTTTGGACAATCTGTTGAAATGATTTTGCTATGAAAATACTCCAGCGCATCCCAAGAACATTAGATTCAAAACCTCATTTTAGAATGCCATACTTTCGTTACCCATCTAGCTTTAATGGACATGAGGCGGGCATTTTTTTTTAATGTAATTAAACCATTGTATGGTAGAGCACTGCCATTTACACACAGGACATTTTCCATTAATAAGGTTACTATATGTGCACAGACATAGTCTTACTGATAAAGCTATATTGCACACAGATGATAATATGTGGAAATCAGGTTTCAGTAAATATTTATTTTTTGTGCATCTCCAAATAGTGTCTTTTTTCTATCACACTTCAGATTTACAAAAAATGTGCTTAATTTTCACTTTTACAACGGCTGAATGTGTGCAGTTCATTTACAAGTTGCATTCTGTTGTGTTACAAAAAATGAAATCCTACAGCCTTTCCTTCCACACTGCCTGTACTCCAGTGAGAGTGTTACATAACTCACTTTTCTCCCCTTTCTCTGTCTGCAAAGTGAAGAAGTTTGTAAATCCCAATCCCTATGTTAAAGAAATATGCAGCAATTTGTCAAAAGACATAACCTCAACATATGACCTCTGATATGACCTCTGTCTTGGAAGCAAAGTAAAGTGACATGATATATAGAGAATGTAAATGTATCTTTAATTGTATTGTAGCAACACACCAAATATCTGCTTAATGTATTCGAAGAATCATAGCGACTCAGACTGTTACCCCTCTCCATTTGTGATTACTTGCACCCCCTGGTTCATAGGCAGATTGTGTGTGTCACCTCATATGTCAATGTATGATGTGTTGCTTTGGTTGATTAAAAATGGTTGAGTTAAAGTCTGTGCAGATGCTCTTGAACTGTATCCTCTTGAGTTCTGGCAGCATGTGTAAGGAGGCTTAGCAATAAGAGACAGAATGAGATTTTGGTATTCTCAACAACATCCAAGTCAATGCGTTTTGCATCACTTGAAGTCATTTGACCACCAATTGAGGGTTCCCCAGACATAGAGTTCCCATAGGCTCGGTGCTAGACCTTGTACTACCACTCTTAGGGCCTCATTAGGATCGCGGACGGACTTGCGTCCGTCCGCGACCCCAGAGGATGAGGGAACGTCCGCATGGGCTTCGGCGTTCCCTCATGTGCGATTAGGATGTGACCGCCACCCTGGCGGTCACATCCTGGATATTTAACATTGCGGCGGTTGCTGCTTCAAGCAGCACCCGCCGCAATGTTAAAAGTGCATGTTTAACATTTACATGCACAAAGCGGCAGGCACCGCGCGGTGCCTGCTGCTTTGTGCAAGTAAATGCTGGGGGGTACCATAGGTACCCCCCATGTGCACCCCCCACCCGCCAACACCCTGGGGGCCCGCAACGGGCCCCCAAAATTAAAATTACACATGCTTTTCCACGGCGCAAAAACCGCAGCGGAAAAGCATGTTTACAAATGCTTCCTAATTTGGCTGGCGGTGTCTGATAGACACTGCCAGCCAAATGAGAGCTTTTCCGCTGCGGTTGTAATCTGACCGCGGCGGAAAAGCAGCGGACAGTAACTAAGACCCACCAGCCATCGTAATGCGGCGGTGGGTCTTTGGTGAGTCCGCAGAGGATTTTCCGCCTCCTCCGGGCCGGAGGTGGCTTCCCCCGGCCCGGAGGAGGCGGAAAATCCTCCATCATAATGAGGCCCTTAGTGTGGAGCATGGTAGCCATCCCATTGAGAGTCCTCAACAGGCCAGCAGAGTTCCTTCCAAATTGAATGGATTATTACCAACTACTAGCTCTTCTGTTTTGTTGCCATTTCATTTCAAACTGCTGGTGGTCATCCATTCTGCTAATTGTCTTAGATTATAATCTGTGTGTCAACTGCAGATGACACCATGGGGAAGCCATGGGCAATCTCTAAGAGTGGGCAGACATAAAGGTTAAATAGTGTAGCGCTCAGTGATGATCCTTGAGGGACCACCCACTTTAAAGGATGAGAAGTTGAGTAAAAAGACCCCTCACAGACTGGAAAGCTTCCGTTGTTCAAAACAGAAGCAAATCATTTGAAGGCTGAGCTGGTAATTCCAGCCTCTTCCAATCTCTGAATTTGGATTAGGTGAAATACTGTATCCCAGGCTGCACTCAGACCGAGTAGTATAACTGCGGCTGAGCTGCCTTGGTAAAGGATTTTTTTTTCAATTCTTCAGTGACCGTAAGCAGTGCTGTTTCCGTGCTACTTCCAGGATGTAAACCTGTTTGAGTTAATTGTAATATTCCGTAATCCACTAAAATGAGGAGAGATGTTTAGTAATAAGTTTCTCAAAAAATTTGCCGACGCCTGGGAGTAAGAAATTGGTCTGTCATTTTCTGCTCTCGTGGGGTCTAGGGATGGTTTCTTTAGTATTGGTCTTGCAAGTGCATGCTTTTAGGCAACTGGAACACTACCGCTCTCCAGTGAGCGCTTGAAAATATCAGTCAGAACTGGAAAGATTGCATTTTCTCCTTTCTTCAATATGTCATGGGGTCCTGGATCAAGAGGGGATCCGAATGTTACTGTTTTTATGAGTCCAATAATGCCTTCCTTCCTCACCAGCGGGAAAGCTTATAGTTTCTCTTTTGCCATTCTTCTTTTTTTTATCCTGTGGAGGGTTATTGGCAACATAATTGGGCTCTCTTTCCCCTGCCAAAGTGGCGCAGATACTGTTGACTTTCCGTGAAAATAATTAGCTCGCAAATTGCAGCGGGACTCAGAAGGCAAGGGACTGGTGAACATGCAAGACGGTTTCATAAAAAGTTGACTATTTGACATAACTCTTTTGATGAGTTTGGTGCACTCTCTATCCTAGTGCGGTTCTTTGTAGCATACAGTGTTAGTCACCAAAGACGGCCTCAGTTAATATACCTGTCTTGTACACTCCCCTTGTTTTAGTTGTTCCGACATGTGACTTTAAGCACCTTCTGCGATGAAGAGTAACTTATTGACTTCCCTTTATTATCAATGGTGTCCTGGTTTTATGGCTCAATAAAGCTATTGAGATGTATAATTATATAACAACAGAAGCAGGATTAAAAATCTCCCTTCCCTTCTGCTCAATCCAGTCAATGCAAAGTAACATACAAATATTTTCGGTGAAGAATACCCCTACCGTTAGGAAGTCTTGTTCAGTAAGATCAAGTGCGTCCTTGCTTTTAACTTTCCCTGGGGACTATATGCATGCACAATGCTGCTAGAGGCACTTTTTTATAGGCATAGATTGAAAAACACTATACATTTTTCTTTGTTTTTTAGTTGCATTTATTAGCATTTAGAATAATGAACATCACAAAGGCCACGGCCTTAAACACAAACACAATATACATTGATAACTACAACAATAAGCAACAAGAGGGGGGAAGGACGAGGAAGGGAACTTGACAGAGTAAGGCCATAGAAGCAGTATAGTGTCCCATACTGACAGAGCTGGAATTAAAACAGATTGAGATTACTACATCTGTAGTGAGAGGCACGTTTCAGCGTCCATCAAGCATTTTCAAATGTTAGAATGCATTGCAATCAGGGAGTACAGGCTTATTCAGGAGAAGGGGCAGACGGTCCATCTCGCTACATGTACACTTACAGGAGAGCCACCGCTGCAGGTTCAAGGGCTCGGGCATCTAGAGGAGGACTCACCTCCACCGGCGATCTAGGAGGAGAATCCTGAAGTCGTATGTAGAATAGCGGCAGTTTCCAGATATCTTTGGGCCAGGATGTTGGTGGCATTTGCTCACAGTAATTGGCCAGTTGTTCCACCCAATAAGCCGCATCTTGTAACCAGGACTTAACTTTAGGGGCAGGTCTCCTTCCCCACAGAAACTCACTGCTTTGCCAGGAGTAGGAGCATAGCCGGCAGGTGGCGAGCATCGGGCAACAGGTCTTTCACATATTCTAAAAGTCATACCAGTGGGGTCTGTGACACCAGGGCGTTCTGTGATCTGTCACTGAGTATGAAGTACTGTCTGCAAATATTCCACCACTCGTTGACTGTCCTAGGTGAGATGCAGAAAAGTGATCTGAGGATCCATGTATCTCACACAGCGTTCTTCCGTTACTAATCCCATGCGCTGCTTTTGTGCACGTGTACGGTATAGCTGATGGAGGAATTTAAAGTGGATAGGTCTCAGTCTATAATTGGGTGAGAGAGCAGCAGTCTGTTCTCAGCAATACATCTGCTGCTTGTTTGTAATAAGAGGGTCTGTGTCTCGCTTCCATATCTCATGGGCTGTCGGTATGCGCATGAGTGACTTATCCTGCATTATGGCATACAATCTAGTGAATTCATTATGGGGGAGCCCACGCTGAGCATGGTCTTGCCTCAGCTGGGCTGCCAGTGGTTCCATTGCGACTGCAAAAAGGACAGGGGATAGGGAACAACACTGGCAAGTGCTGCGCCCCATTGTGAACTGGTCCGATAGCATCTCTTGTAAGTGGAGTCTGGCTGTCGGGAGAGGAATATAACAGCCAGTTAAAGCACACATACTTCAGACTAAGACCTAGGTGGGGTAGGAGGAAGAATAAGTATGGCCACTCCAGCGAGTCAAATGCCTTTGTGGTGTCCAGTAATGTAACGATGGCCGCCAAGCTGGGTTCCATGTTATGTAGTGCAGCGAATAACGTGCACGAAATGTATGCTATGGATTGTCAGCACAAAGCCTGACTGATCTGGTCATACTATCTCAGGTAGGAGCTTGAGGAGATGGTTGGCAAGGAGCTTGGTGAGTATTTTATTGTCAAAGTTTATCATTGAGAATGGTCAGTAAGAGTTGATCCTGCTTGCTGGTTTGTCTAGTTAAAGTATAATTACAATGACTACCATCAGAGTGATGGGAGTAACTCCCCAGATGTCAGGGAGGCTTCAAACATGGATTGTAAGTGTGGAATCAGTAAGGCGGCATATTACTTGCAGAAAGAGGTCATTTGACCATCCTCCCTGAGATCCACTCTCTTCAATGTCTACATGACCCCAATCACAGCCATGGTCAGGAACCACAGACTCAACATTGTCACCCACGCCGACGACACCCAGCTGATCCTCTTCCTCACCAATGAATCCACAGCTTTCAGAAACAACCTCCACAGCAGGATGAAGACTGTCGCTCCCTGGATGAGAGACAGCTTTCTCAGATTCAAGTCTTCATGCTGGGATCCACCCCCTAAGCTTGGGATGACTCCTGGTGGCCAGCCACGCTAGGAACACCCCCACACCCACAAACCATGCATGAAACCTCAGCATCATACTGGACTCGTTCACAATGAACCACCAGATCAACACTGTTTCTTCATCATGCTTCCACATGCTTCACCTGTTTAAAAAGACCTCAACATTGATCCCCACCAAATCAAGAAAGACGGTCACCTGCGCACTCATCAGCAGCAGACTCAGCTACGGCAATGCACTCTACACCGTGTCACCCAGAAACTCCTCAGGAAACTACAGAATGTTCAAAACACAGCAGCCAAATTGAGGCTCAACATCCCCCGCCTCAGCCACATCACCAAACACCTGAGAGAACTCCTCTGGCTCCCAGTCAACAAAAGAGTCACTTTCAAGATCCTCACACATGCCTACAAAGCCCTCCACGATGCAGAACCAGCATATCTGAACCACTGCCTCTCATTCAACGTACTCACCAGACACCTTCTCTCCACCCCAACTGGCCTTGGCCACCGACCCACAGCTATGCAAGACCAGAACAGGAGGAAGATCCTTCTATACCTTGCCGCCAAGACTTGGAACACCATGCCTCTTCATCTCAGGCAAGCCTCGTCACTGACCCAATTCAGGAAGGATCTTAAGACCTGGCTCTTTAACTGAACCCCAGTGCCCAGACCGATCAGCAACCCCAATCCCTGCTCTACTCAGTGCATTGAGACCCTTATGGGTGAGTAACCATGCTATACAAACCCTGATTGATCACAGCCTGGCGCCTTATCGCTACGTAGACTTTTTATGACTTGCAGTTTTTCCTCCTCTGTGAAGGGGGAGTCTAGAAATAAACTGAGAATGATTCAGCCAAAGCAGCTATATCATATCCAGCTAGGCTGTAAGTTCCTCCTGGCTCGGGGTTGCCATAGTCTGGTAGAGGCCGTGGTAGAAGGAGGTCATTGTATGGAACAGGTAAGTGGGTGTGGAATGCAGTCTCGATTGATTGTCTAACAGTTGCTCTATATATATTCTGAGGCCCATAACTAGAGGAGCATGATGGCAAGTGTTCTACCAAGCCACTCTCCTTCCCCATATCAGCACCCCACTGATTCGTGAGTTAAGAAGCTAAATTCTCTTGCCGCCTCTTCATTGTATTCAGTAAATATTTCCGGAAATGCTGCCATAGTGGTAGGAGACTAAGTGACATAGTATTATAGCTCCAGCGCTCAGAGTTGGCTTTCATGTGCTGCTAATCACGTTCTGATTGCCTTGAGGATGCCGGCCTTTTTCACAATGCACATTCCTCAGATAACAGTTTTAACAGTCCCCCATAGCACTGATGGAAAAGAGACTGATCCTTTATTGAGGTTACAGTAATCTACAATAGCGGTACGGATCTCAGCTTGAAAGGTGGAGCCCCAAAGGGCTTCAGAGTGCAAAAGCCACTTAAATGGCCAAGAAGTAGCCTGTGGCGGGAAGAGTTCAAAGAGCACTAGAGTGTGATTCGAGAGTGTTTGGGGTATATGGGAGACCGCAGTGGTCCACATGAGGACATCTTGAGTGGTTAGCAAATAATTTCTACGTGACCATGTACCATGTGTCAACATAATGCATGTACCCTCCTCATTTCACCCATGCAAGCATCTTCAGATGTCTATGAGGCAGGTATCATATATCAGAGTGTGTTGCAGTGAAGCCGCATTGGGAGGGGGTGACGGGGAGAGCCTGAGTGGTCTACAGCTGAGTTCAGGACCACATTAATGTCACCCCATATCACCATGCCCAGTCCCATATTAACGATTTTGATCCACATGTCTGCAAAAAACTCTGGGCAGTCATTGTTGGGACTCTAAACAGAGACAAATATTACCAGGTTTCGGTGTAATGTGCCGGCTAGTATGACATATGGACATTCTGTATCGCTGACTGTATGGGTCGAGTACCGTGGAAGGCCCTTGCATATGAATATGGCTGTCCTTCAAGCGCAATTAGAGTAAAGAGCTACATGCGTGTGAGCGCACCATCCTGCTTTGATTCAGGAGAATGTTGATGGAGTATGGTGAAGCTCTCGAAGGAAGCTTACATCAATGCGGTGTCTCACAATATAGGCATACACCAGTCTGGCTTGGCACTGGTCATTGAGACCCCTCAAATTCCAGACGAAGCCCCTAATGGTTATTGTCCTGGAATATGGGGGTAGTATCTGAGGCTGGATGAGCGATCCTATGGGATCCTGCATCAGAGTCCTGGAGTACTGCGAGCTTAGGAATGCCCGTGGGTTTAGGAGATAGGGTAGAGTGTCTAGAATGTAGTCAATAGTCAGTTTGGGAACTGATGTGATATCAAATGTTGTGTGCATGGCCTGCCTGAGGAAAAAATAAAGAACTGTTAAATACCTTCCCACATGCACCCACTTCAGCCCCCCGAACATGGCAGAAATCAGAAACCCACACCGTACCCCTTCATGTAAAAAACAGAGTACATAGGAATCATCCCTGAAAGAGGTGACAAGCCAGACAAAATGCCCAGTCAAGAACAGACTGGGTGGCACAAGTTCCCCAAACATATGTATAAGTGCTCCATGTGTAAAGTGATAGAAGTGCTGGGTTTATCATCTTTGGAGAGAACAGGATATGATCTTATATGCAGGTTTTAGGAACATTTGTGTGTTGTTCCTTCTGTGAGGGGGGCCATATTGCTCAGCAGCGATCTGGCAAATCCACAAGGACAGTAATTGTTATCCATATCATCTGCCCTGTGTTCTACGTGGATGCCCTTGGCGACCCTGCCTCCACCACAATGCTCTTGGAAAACCCGAGACCTGCCTTTGGGTTGGTAAAATGGTGAGATTTCCCCATGTGCAGTATGAGTAATTTAGGGGGTATAGAAGAGCATAGTTAATGTTCACTTTTTGCAAGATTCTCTTGGCGGGCAGGGCTGCACCAAAGAGCTCACAAAGCATAATTTTGATGTAATCTTCTATTTTAGTTATGTTTGTGGATTCAGGGACTCCTGTTATTTGGAGGTTGTTGCACCCCGAGCGTGCCTCCAAATCTTCGTTCTTCACTTAGATAATTTCAAAGACCTTGTCCATATCGAAAGATGTTCACTGGTCGTAGCATGTGCATCATCAACATCAGAGACTTTGGCTTCAGGATGGTTTATCCTGTCCTTGGATTTGTCAACCCTATCTTTCATGTGGTCTAGATGGCTGGCCATTAGATCTAGCTTAACATCAATCCCTCATAAGCCGGACTTAATGTCCACAAAGATTTCCTTTAGTTCCTTATCGTGTCCAGCTGCCCCTGTGGGGGTATCAGCTAATTCCTTTTGTGAAGGATCCCGGCTCACTTCCCTGGGTCTCCTTTGCCCTCAAACAAAAGCTTTGATTGACGTGCGTTTTCTTTATTCATTGTGTCTTTATGCAGGGCATGAATTTCTGGCCTCTATGCATAGTGTGGGCAAGAGAACAACCGTATAGCACAGTTGTGGCTTTTATGGCGGTGTCAGTGTAGGTAATGTAACTGAGTCTGGACAGGTGTCCACAAGAATTAGCAATGATCTCCCTCACCTAGGTTCAGCCGCTCAGGTAGAAGTAGACCTAGGGGGGAGGCAGGCATGCAGCAGTGGTCTGGCCGCATTGTTCCTAGCTGATTCACAAACCACCAGCAAGGTGCAGAACCGCTCAGGTCATACAGCTCAGATTGCATCCCGCTTCACATCTCACCCAGGCCAGAGGGCAACCTCTCCAAGAGGCGTCCTCAGCACATAGGCCCCAAAAGAGGGCCAGCGCCATCGTACAATCCAGCCCAGAAAGCCAAGGGCTGTTCTATGGCTGCAGGTCATTAATCTGGCTTGCTTCTCCTCAGGATGGAAGTCAGAGCCGAGGGCGCGAGCATGCTGCTTAGCACCACGCAGGTTGGTGAAATGGCAGGCAGATTTGCCACATAAAGCAGAGGGGTCAAATTGAGGATGCAACAGCCTGGGCGGGCCCCGGTGTGATGAATTTCGCCATTGGCGGCCAGGTGAGCAGCAGATAGATGTCAGGACTGTAGCGCCTCAACTCACATCCACAAAAGCCAGGCAGAGGCCCAAGTTTAATAATAAGGTCCAGGGCAATTGGGGGCGGGTTGTAATCTGGCAGCATGTTTTAGTTCAATATTCCCTTGTTGGTACTGTGACCAATCCTGCAGGAGTGTTGCTGCTGCATGTACCCCTGCCACAGCAAAGGGTGGGCATGGGACATGGTGCTTATAAATATAGGCTGCTTGTCTGGTCCGAGGCACCACCTCCGCTAAAATTAACAGATAACTCACTGCCACAGCTCCAGGATCAGGTCACCTAGTCTATCTCGGCTCTCACGGAGTCCAGCAGACCGGCAAGGACCGGTAGCATCTCCCTCCATGTCACATTCAGTAGCCCTCACAATCCCAGACTCCCTCACCATTCCCACACTCAAGATCGGCAGCCTCTGAAGTAGGTTACTGTAGGATTGTTCCCCACGCAACTCCTCCTCCCAGCAGCAGGACTCTGCCGGGGGCTCCCACCGACACATCGGGTCCGCAGCACTCGGAGAAACCCAGGCTACAACAGGATCAGCTGTCTCACTGCTACCCCTACTCTCACCGAAGCCCACAGTCAGCCCATGAAGGCTCTTCACAGTCCAAGTAAATCAAGCAGGGTCCACAGTATTGTGGATGAGCCCATTGGAGAAGGATAAATGCTGGATATTATTTTCTGCCGGCAGTGCCTTTTACAGGGCGGCAATCTTGCTGCCAGGCTAGGCTCTACACCAACACAATAAATTTTTCAATTCCTATTTATGCAAGGACTGAATTGGACTGTTAAATATTTAGCAATTAGCTTTTTTAGCCCGTCTTAACAATGCTCACACATATCACGGTGTTGCCACATTCTAATTTACCCCACCCAAATTATTAAATATAAACATGAGTAGGCATGCATGATATGAATGGATGTTTGTTTGCTTTGACAACATTTGGTTTTATTACAGGCCACTTTTTATCAAATTTTCTCATGCAGCGACGTGGGTGATACAAATGGTTGCATCAATGCTAAATCCATAAACTTCATTGTCCTTATGCAGCTGCAAAAAAACACATATGCCGTAAAACATGTTGACATCATTATAAAGCTCCTTTTTTAAGGAGTTGGTATCCCAGACTTTGTTTATGTGACTACAGCACTCTATAACAAACAACAAGGCAGTATTATGTGCATTTAGTGCCTGAAAGTTAGACGGTTCGTTGCACATGCTTTTTTGGTCTCGCTGAGCCAGCGCATGCGCTGCTGCGCGCTGTGAGACATTTAGTAGTGGGCTTTGAAGAGTCCTACGCAAAGGCTTTTGCTGGCCTCCAGCTTGCGTTCACGAGGGCGTGGAAGTGCACAGGCCATCTGGCTTTCTGTAATGCCTCATTAAGCCTTACAGTGTGCGAATCCCCTCCCCTTCCCTAGTCCTCCCTTTTCCCACTCCCTCCCCGTCAGCTTCTCTCATTGTTGGATCCCTTTCACAGGGAAGCAACTAAATGAAAGAAGGAACGAGAGGTGGGCTGCTCGCGCGCACCACTCGGGGGCTTGTTTGCTTTGCTTTTCTCACTGTAGCAGGCATATTAAAAATATTTTAGTTAGGGCTCAAATCAAAAGCCAGACCTACTGGCTTTTGCAAATGCCTATTCTGAAATTCCTTCTTGTATCCTCTTATGAAAGACAGTTTGCAACAATAGAGAGTTAGCTTGGTCTCTGGCACCTAAGAGTGTTTTTCATTTTTCACTGTTTTAGATAAACAACAGAACGAGCGCTACGAGGCCTCCGGGTAGTATGCGCTTAACAAAACTCCATTAATAATAATAATAATAACGAGTGCAAGAAACATTAGGCACCAGTTCGCAGCACATGTGCCCCTTTTTTGGGGGCCATGTTAGGAAGAAATTAGACATATGCGTTTAGGCTGCAAACGTTTTGAGGCTTTGACAAAAGATGAATAGAAGCCCAACCCCCCCTGAGGATCCCTCATTAACAGATTAATGGACCACCATTTAGAGATTCATTAAAATGGCTTCTCGGGCACAGATCTGCTGGTGGCTCTCGAGAGGGGCTGTAAACAGAGTTAAGAGCTTCCAGTTGTGCCCGTTTCATCTCTGTTTGTGTGTTTGTGTATTTTCGACCAGGATGTTTGTTTCTCAGCCATGCAGTCAAATGCCTTTCTCCTCACACCCAAGGTCATTTTAATGCAAATTCCAAGGGGCATACCAAGAGGATAAACTTGCCCCTAATCCTTCGGCAGCTCGTCATCCGATCCGCAAGCCCACTGGGGTTTATTACTTTGTGTCTGCAGCAGAACAGATGGGGCTGGGCAGTGGATAGGGGAGTCTTTCTTTCGACTTTCTTCTAAGAGCATATCTTCATTTCGGAAAATATATTCGCTTAGCCCTCTTTTGTAAATAACGTTTAAATATGTTGTGGTGGGAACTGGCAGGAGTTTTTAATCACCAGCATTTTTGATGTGCAATTTAGGTTACTTTCCTACAATGTGACAATGTAAGTAACGCTGAGTCTTTGGAAACTATTTCTATGAATTACTGCTCCGTGACATGCTCAAGGTACTGAAATAAACTAGCCACCATGTTACATTATGAGCTGCCCGTTTCCCGAGCTCTCCGTCCGTCATTTCACACTGAAAGGACATGTTTTATGACCATATAGAGCCCTGTAAATGCCCACTCTTGCCATCAGGACTCCTCTTATAGTACATCACACCTTTTCTTCACCTCCTTTTTCCTTTTTTTAAAAATGTTCTGCATTTGTTTTTTATATTTGCTAATTTTCTTTCTTCCTTTGTCTCTCTCTGATGCACAAAACATCATAACGAAACACAGGAAAACATGTGCATGAGATCGGTTGATAAGTTATGTTGTCCTGTGTTTTGCCTTTGTTTCAGGGGATTGGCAGCTTAATGGGGAGAATCAGAAGATATGGGTCCAGGGCTGGACTGACCACTCTGGCATTTTCACAGTAGGCTGCTAGATAGGGGCTATTTCATAGCAGGATAAGCTGTCATGACTCAACCATGTCCACATGTCTCCATTCTAATTTTGGCTACCTGCTTGGTGAAGCTGGTTTGAGCATTTTTGGCAGGGCTGATGTTGGTTTCCAGGCTGGCCCTGGGTGGGCCATGAAGTAGCTCCAGAATTTCCTGAGGTCCACTACAGGGCAAAGAGACAAAAGGATGGAAATTTAAAAATGCAGAATGCTTTGCAAAATGATTTGTCCAAACCATCTTGCAGTAGGCTTCTGAGGTTCAGGAAAAAGAAATAGAATTGGTTATTCTTCGTCTTTCTCGTTCCCCTTTACCTCTTCTATCGCTCGGACCCTCTGGCACATCACCAGCAGCTCCCATCGCTCAGGGTCCAAGTCCAATACTCCAACAATTCCCCCACAGTGCTGGACTGTGGATGTGAGGGCATTGTGTCTGCACCTCCGGATGTGGAGGTCTCATTGTGTACCCTACATTTTTGTGTGCGTGAATTTTTGACACTCATTTGTCATCTACTGGATGTACCATAGGAGCCTTCTAGAGTGGGAGCGGGGTGCAAAAGAAAGCGCCTGTTGATTGGCAGTAAAACTAAGCTTCCTAGGGTGACAGATGATTTACTGCCTAGTTGTCCTGATTTTTCAGTTTTGGTTAAATGTGATTTGGTGCTTTTGCTGGATTAATTTCGAGATTCTTTAATAGCGGCCTTGTAAGCCAAATTAGAACCTATAAACCAACATTTAATAGCAATTGAAAAGGAGATCAGTAAACAGAATCAGACCCACTTGTTGGACAATGTAAAAGCATTTGCCCCTAATCTTGCTGCTTCAGGTTTATCTACCACTGAGCGACATCATGACTCACAACAAGGGATAACGAACAGTGGGAACCAGAAGTTCTGGTGCTGCACTTAGCTTCTCTATGCAATCGCTAGGGCAGCCTAAAAGTACCTCCTTAACGTCCAGAGGGAGGAAACTAAATGGAGGGGTAGAGCAGTTGTGAAGGCTTGTAATTCATTCCCTCTGGTCTCCATTATGATTAAGGTTCCAATGTGTGTAATCATTTTACATTAAAAAACAGACAGAAACAATCTGTGTCAATGACTTCTGTTTTTTTTTTTTAATAGATACGACATCAAAGCTCTCTCTATAGCTGGACCGTCTCTTTGGAATAGCCTTCCCATCACCTTAAGGCTTTGCACAGAATATCTTCCATTTAGGAAAATGCTAAAGACCTTTCTCTTCAGCCAATAGACAGCATACGTGCTCCCGTTCCAAATGTGGCAGATGTCAAAAGCGCGGAGATGCTCCCTAGGGAGTCGAGACCAGCGCTATACAAGCCAGTAAAATAAAATAAAATAAATAAATCATAACTTTAGTACCCCTCCATGGGAGTCAATGACTTTTAGGACAAGAGCAGTGCATATTAACAACATAGTTTAAACAAGCATTGACATAGCCAATGGGTCTAGCTTTTGGGACCTTAAAAAGTATTTAGTTATGCAGCAGAATATCCTTGGTGCAACAACACCAACTGTTGCATGGCTAAACACCTATAAGGTTCCAAATGCGAGACCTATTGGCTATGCCAATGCTTGTTGATTATGACGGAAGACCACCAACATACATCCAGTATCACACTCACTAGGAAACAGTCTTAAAGATAACTTACGAGAAATTGCCACATCCATTGTGTAGCACCAACAAGCACCTGCAAAATGTGGTAAACACCTGGAAGTATTGTCAGTGCTTATGCATGTGTGTAGAAGCAGGAATATTGGGAAACGGAAAACTATAGGCAGGTGAATAAATTTGATCCGTGCAATTTGTCTCTCCCTTTTGACTCTGAACAAAGTAACCAGATGTGTAGGTAGGTGTCGATAGTACAGCAGGTGCAGTAGCATCAGTGCCTAGGGTAGGGAAGGCCCCATTCAACCTAACTTTTGCCTCTTTTTTTTACTGCCAAATCAGGGATAGGGACTAATTTTCTTGCTTTCATTTGGGCTTGTGGCTCTCTTGCTATGCCACTGGTAGTAACATGCACGGGCCTGGGCAGATAGCCAAAATCAGCCCTGGCAAAAAAATGTCAAACCAACCCTATGCCGTATCGAGTTGAGACTAGAATGGGACTATGGTTGTCTGCATGGCTTTAAGTGGGATGAAAAAACTGGGGGTCTCTCAAAGGGGCATGGCCATTGTAATTAAGGGTCTTGCCTTAAAACACCTGAGCTAAAAATCTGTGCTTAGCATAGTCTGCCAACTGGCTAGTATTTTTCTTTTTCTTTGATTGCATCCAGATATATGACATCCTACCTACAACAAGTCATGACTATTGACTCTGTCAATGGTTATTAGTTGCATCATATAAATAAGCTGCAACTATGGCTTGTATATAATTTTGAAAAAGCTTCCACTTAAAGCCCTGGTGACACCACAACAATGTTGCTGCTCCTGAGTTTCAAAAAGAGAAGGGAAATCCAGATAGAAAATTACTCTCTTTAAAGGATTTCCATTCCCCTACAGTGCTCACCTGGCATGACATCATGCTGTGACTTCTCCACTAGTGAGAAGTGGGCAGTGTGAGCACACGCACATGATGTGCCTGTTGTCACTGCAGTCTGGAAAAAACAGACCGCCTGTGCCTGGGCACAAAACAGAGCCTGATAGAGACCCGTTTCGAGGCCCCCTTCAAAAACTGCTGGTGCCAGTGGCAAAGTGAGCAAGGGAACTAACTGCCCTCATCAGTTAGCAGGGTACGCCCAGATATGGGCCCCTTGTTCACTTTGCCACTGGATTCAAGCTAGTCTGGCTGAGGAGCGGTGTTGCTCCAAAACCGGTTCCAGAATGCTTGTTTCCGGTCCAGGTAAGACATGGCTTGGCAGTTCGGTCTGGGCTGTTCCCATGAGGCACCGGGTAAAGACTGATTTGGATATGGCTGTGTCTGAACTTGGGTGGGGAAGTGAGCTAAAGAATGATGATGGCTTCAACCCAGATCTGTGATTGGGGGCGAGTGTCTGAAATGTTTCAACGCTCTATCCATCATCTCCTTGTGTTTGCTTTGTTTGCCTTAGTTGGCAGGGTATGCCCAGACGTGGGTCCCTTGTTTACTTTGCCACTGGATTCAAGCTAGCCTGGCTGATGAAGGGTGTTACACCGCCACTGGTCCCAGTATGCTTGTTTCCGGTCCAGTGAAGACATGGCTTGGCAGTTCGGTCTGGGCTGTTACCATGTGGCACAGGGTCAAGACTGATTTGCATATAGCTGTGTCTGAACTGGGGTAGCGAAGTGAACTAAAGAATGATGATGGATTCAACCCTGATCTGTGACTAAGGGAGGGAATGTCTGAAAAGTTTCAGCACTCCGTCCATCATCTCCTTGTGTTTGCAATGCACATAGCCTTTAACTTGTTTTTCCGGTTTCTGCTGCCTCTGACGGGGTGTGCAAAGGACAGTCTCCTCTTGTCTACCAAATAATCAGACCCAGGACCCTCTTACTATTGCATATATATCACTTGCTACTTACACAAGTTTTATAAATCTTTATTAAGCATCCTAGGTGCTTTTCCCCCTGGAATCTGACCCACCTGTCCATTCTATTGCACTGATACCACCCTGTCTAACAGACCAGCTTAATATCAAGCCATAGGGAATGGAACTAAGGGTGCTGGAGGGGGTGCTGCATGACCCCGAAAATAACTAGCTGCAGCTCAGAAGGTGAATGAACAACAAAGAGGCATTCACATTTTGTTTTTATCTTGCTGCATTTACTGTGCATTCAAAGACAGAAGTCAAATTTCAGGCTATGTCTTCTGACAAATTGCTGCGGATTCCTACTTTTCTTTCTCCGACTGCAAAGGTTGAGGATTTTGCTGGCGTATGTAGGGTCTGAAAGAACAGGCTGTAGGGTGTCAGTTTCTTCCTAACACACAACAACATTTAAAAATAAAAACCTGTTAATGAACTGTGCAAACATTTCAACATAGATCAGCAGTTTGGAAGGCACAAATTAAGAAAGTTTCTTTTGTCATTTTAAAGTGTTATGTAAAAAAAGATTTTAATAGGATACAAACAAATCTTGTCACTTTAGTTGGCAATATGCAAATGCTAAATAATTGCTCTCACTGGATTTCCTCACATTATTTGTGAGCTATATAGTTTTTTTCAGAAAAACTGCATGTCAGTGTGAATGTTGTCCATTTCCATGGAAAATGTGCTATATCTGTAAATGACATTGAGCAACTGCGCCATGCTTTAGTAATATATTTTTGACAGTGTGTTCCACAATTCACCACTAGCTGCATACCACAGCCTTACCCCTCTCCTGCTGAAATGGGGTGGGTCATGTAGAACACGTTTTCTTTGTGTGACCCTCGTATTTGCATTCATTCCTTATGAGTTCAAGGATGTGACAATGATGGCCGCACCCTCACTCTGAAGATGGTTCCAACCAGCACCACGGTATAAATCTCGCTCTGCTGAAAGGTCCAGCATATTTCAGTGCGGCGTGGCCCGCCGCCTTGTCATCCCCTCGAACTGGCGCGCGACTGCTCACGAGCCCTGCTCGCCAGTAGACACGGGGCGCGTGCCAGCGCGCAGAGCGCATCTGGTCCATTCACTCGGTGCCCTGGAGCCCAGGATTAGATGTCGCACTCTGTTTTATGACAGCATTGCTGAAAAGATATTAAATTTAAAACTTGAATGCCTATCCATCTTGGGAGGGTGTATTTTTGTAATCACCAACAATACGGCTTTGCACAGGAGATGCAGAAGGAGACATGTAAACATGGCGTTTATTCATATTGACGACACTTCTGTCTGATTTATTACTAAACGACAGCTTGGCTGGAGGAACAGCAACGACAGCTATCCAAATGTGCTGGTGAAGAAATGAGTAAGCATTCAAAATAACATTCTATTGATCCGATGCCAGCAAAATCAAAGCTAAATTAGGAGAAAAAAAATCTATGTTCATGGGCGTTTTGAAACGCCGGTGAGATAGCCCAGTGAGTTAAACGCTCCCCGCACGCGTTTGACGTGACCTCCAATACAGAAAGTTGGATCCCTAACAAGGCTACTGAAATCTTCAGTTCTTCCGAGGTCAGCACAGTGAGTACATTTATTCGGTTAATGGTAGCCCCTGGTATGTAGACAGCTTGAAGGAAGCAGCACCTAAAGTTTCAAAGCCTAAATTAAAGCCAAGCTTTAATTGTTATGAACGCCATAATATGCCACTTATTCTATCTTCCAAATATTTTTCTTTGCTCCTTAGTAAACCTGCCCCCTTGAGTTTTTGCATTATTGCTTGGTGTGTCAGAAGTGTCATTAAGCTGAGAATATTAAAAATGTGTGCTGACAGCTGCTTGTACGCCTTTAACAATTCTCACTAAATTGCAAAGGAAACCATATGCAAGGGTCTTTTGGTGAAACAGTGCCAAAAAGTGCAGCCAACTGCAAGAAAGGAGCTTCTGGTGTTTTTCACACGCACAACTTGGTTATTTCAATAATGCAACTTTGTGTTTTTTATTTATCTACGCTAGTTTAATGAGGTGTGAACTTGAGGGTGATGTACAGCACAAAAAGCATATATGTATATTTTTCCTCTGCATATAAATATATATTATTCCTCTGCACGGATAGTCACGAGCATTGGTATGCTGGACCTTAACCACACAGTGTTTTCATCATCATGAAAGGTCTTTATTTCGGCACAATGGCCCATAAAAGCACATAAAAAAGTCACAATGTAAAAATCAAGCATAACATCTGTTAAAACATTAAAATTCCCTTAAAACCCATTAGCAATCATCATAGTTAAAATGAATGTAAAATGTACACAAAATTCATACAAAACATTCAAGTTTGTATCCTCTAATTCCCAAAGTAAAAATATTATAATCAAATATCAGACATTTGGCGCACATGTAAACCACCACAAACATATTTTCCTAGAGAAACACACTTTTTATGGCCTGACTCTCCATATCGCCATATATGTATTGAGTGAGTGCAAAAATCATCCATTGGCTGGTGTCTGATCTCATAATCCTCAAGGCTTCCTTATGCTCCCTAATACCCAAATTCCGACACATCGGGTCTAGCCCGGGAGTCGGGACCAGGGTTCAATTCCCCGCCTCGGCGGGTCTTGGGCTCAAAATTCCACGGACCTGATAATTCTCGCCTCAGTGCCTATTCCAATCATGGAGTCCCACTCTGCAACTCTGGGCAATAGCTTGCTTAATCTCCACAATGGCCCCCACAATGCTAAGGATGCCTGGCCTCCACCTTGGGGGTGCCCAGGAGTGGACGCCTCACAGGGAAAGCCAGGATGGGTTCCACAGCGGTATTCGTACAAGCGCCTTGAGACCCTTGCGGGTGAGTAGTGCGCTATACAAGTATCAATTTACATTTTTTTACATTTACATAGGCCTGGCAGAAAAACAACATGATCGATGGTTTCTATAGTGTCGCAACAAGACGGAAACCACCCGTCCTCTGCCTTGGGGGCACATGCTAATTTTGCTCTATATAATTTGGAGGGGCAGTGTCCCATACCAAAACTGTAGATAAAGACGCCTGGTTAATGGTGCCTCTATCTCATCCAGGATGTCCCCCTTTGCAATGGGATCTTTCATTGTAAGAAATGCATCAGTTAGAGGGCCACATTTTGTCTGAGTGTATAATAGACACATTGTTGATGGTAAATCGATTTGATTCATATCTTGGGGTCTGCCCCATGAAAACAGAGCAATTGGTGGACAGAATGCAGAACAATGTCATACATTCACCCCAGTACAGAGATCTAGGCCTAAATCCATCGTTTTTTAGCTCACCATGCCATTCCAGTTTGGACCCAGCCATATGCAAATCAGTCTTGACTCTGCGCCCAAAGAGAAGAGTCCAGCTCGAACTGCCAGGCTAGATCCTCCCTGGACTGGAACCAAGGGTCCTAGGAACGGTTTCAGGTGTTACCCTGAAACCGGTCCCAGGATGCTTGTTTCCGGTTCAGGGAAGACCAGGCTTGGCAGTTCAGGCTGGACTGTTCCCATGAGACACAGGGTCAAGACTGATTTGCATATAGCTGGGTCTGAACTAAGGTGGCAAAGTGAGCTAAAGAATGATGATGGATTCAACCCAGATCTGTGACTGGGGGTGAGTGTCTCAAAACTTTCAGCACTCCGTCCATCAGCTCCTTGTGTTTGCTTCGTTCACCATAAATTGGCAGGGTATGCCCAGACATGGATCTCTTGCTCACTTAGCCACTGGATGCAAGCTAGCCTGGCTGGTGAAGGGTGTTACCCTGAAACCGGTCCCAGGATGCTTGTTTCCGGTTCAGGGAAGACCTGGCTTGGCAGTTCGACTGGACTGTTCCCATGATGCACAGGGTCAAGACTGATTTGCATATAGCTGGGTCTGAATCGAGGTGGCAAAGTGAGCTAAAGAATTATGATGGATTCAACCCAGATCGGTGACTGGGGGTGAGTGTCTCAAAAGTTTCAGCGCTCCGTCCATCAGCTCCTTGTGTTTGCTTTGGTTGCCCCATGCTCCACAGGAACGTTCCATAATCTTTCTTTCCCAATCACTATTAGTGTGGCTTTTTATGTATCTTAGCCAGAATATATATATATATATATATATATATATATATATATATATATATATATATATATATATATATATATATATATATATATATATATATATATATATATATATATATATATATATATATACCATTGGTTATAGACCATATATAGTTAGGGATTAGCATTTTCAAAACCTTAATTTACTCGCACAAAACCATTGAAATTCGCATATATAGTTAGTTGCACTAACTATATATCGCACACCCGCAATCCACTGCTGATGATGTCACATATTACATCATTCATGACATGGTCAGTGACATCACTGATGACATCACTGATGACATCTCAAATGACATCACTGATGACATCACTGATGACATCTCATTTGACATTACTGATCACATCACTGATAATATCATTCATGTGATAATACGATGAACCTCTTCAGACTCTAATATAACCTTAGATACAATCAGTGTAAACAGACACTCACAGATTGTCACTCATCCATGGAGTTACTCATACATCTAGTCAGTCATGAAAAGAATCAATCACTCCTCCATTTCCTCAACTATACAGTTATACACACCTTACTAATTCAAACATATTCTAACACATATTTACTCTCTTATACAATCCCTGATACAAGTTCACAATGATCCATACAGCCACTCACACATTCACTGGCTCTTATGCACAGTTATTTATATATTCAACTCTCATTTGTACTGTGTTTTACATATGTACTTACTTTGACATGTAGCACTGAGATATCCATTCACTCACCAATACACTCATGCACACAGTCAACTGCCCATGCAGCTGTTTCCACATGCACTTTTGAACCCATACATCTAGTGAATCAACTGCTCACACATCTATGCACAGAGTCATACACCTCCCAGCCACCCACACACATACTCAGTCTCCCATACAAATACTTGGGCAACCAATCAATAGCCCATATAGTTACTCATATAGCTACTGATTAACACATGCAGCAGTTTACAGAACAACAGACATAATAATGCACAAATTAAGACAGTTTAGTCACTAACCCATGCACTCAGTGAGACACATTTAATAACTCACTCATACAGTCAGTCATGCACCTACTAAATCCTTCATCCAGACACTTATACATCCACTCATTCTTCAATATGTAAGACATACTTTAACTTTACAGAAACATACAGTCACTGGGTGTTGTCATCAGTGATGTCATCAGTGATGTCACTGACCATGTCATGAATGATGTAATATGTGACATCATCAGCAGTGGATTGCGGGTGCGCGATATATAGTTAGTGCAACTAACTATATATGCGAATTTCAATGGTTTTGTGCGAGTAAATTAAGGTTTTGAAAATGCTAATTCCTAACTATATATGGTCTATAACCTATGGTTTTTTCAGTGAATTTCAATGGTTTTTTAATAGCAAATATGAAAAGCTTTAAAATGTCAAGTACGTGATAGATAAAAACATTTTTGTGTTTATGCACGCTGATGTGCTTTGAACGCTGCCCCCCCTCCTCTTTTCTTTAAGGAGTATTCTCTCTTTGCAGATAGTGAAGGGTAGGTAACGCAGGCCTTTGCCCCCAATGTAATCCATCGTGCCTGCTTCTCTCTCCATTTCATTGATTATTATCCAAGCATTTACTGTTTTAGAATTGGTTCTCTTTGTTCATTCTCTATTTACAAACAAGCACAGAGTCGCAATACTCTGTTTAGGCTTTGCAGATAGTGAAAAATCATTTAAAAAAACAAAAGGAATCAAGCAAAATCAGTAGGCCACTAATGGGATCTCTTTTTGACCTCGCTAAAATAGAAACATTAGGAACAACCCCTCATGAGAAATACGAAACTAGTGACATGAACTGAGCTCGACACCATGATGGCTGCAAGACAGCTCGGCTCCGCCACCCACCCCGCCCAAAATAACGACAAACCCTATGCAAATATTATAAATATATACAACACACCAGAAAAGTAACAGGGTAAAACGTTTTATTAAATAACTATTTACATGGCAGCCTGCTGCAACATCCATCACTATTCCTGTCGAGGTAGCATAGCTGGCGGCCTAGGGGTGGAGAACCGTTGTGCAAATTGCCCGGGGACGACACCATGCGCCAAGACTCGTCCCCAGTACATCCAGAGCTGATGTCCGACAAGTTGTGTGTGAGGATGCCTTGCTGATGCCGCCACCCCCACCACCACCTTTTTGTTGCCTGATCCGGCTAGCTCAATCGATCGAGCATGAGACTCATGCACTCTGATCTCCTTGACCTCAGTCAAGCATCAATAGTAACATTTGCATACGTGAGTGTAGGTTCATGGTTTTCCATCCACAGACTAAAAGCCTGGAGTGAGAGTGAAAGAACCATAACTAGGTAACAAGGAAGGCAGACGCTGTGGGAAGGACTCTGGATATGGTATGTTCCTTGGTCCCTGAATTACTTCGATGTCACTGCCTTGCACAAATGGCATAAGTCCTGGATGTTGGGTGCCATAGTTGAGGGTTCCGAGCAGCGCTTGTAACACTGTCTGAAGTTTATTTGCACCTGCTGCAGCTTCACTATTCTCAAAGTAAGTGGGGGCTGTTTGTGGACCTGACTGCATTGGAAATCAATGTGATGCGGTGCCTTCCTGAACCGCTTGACGGAGGCCCCCGAGGGGCGGTGTGATTGCGCCGACCCCCTCCCCAAGTCTTGTTGCCCTGGTGTGGCCTTAGATCGCCCCCGACATAGGCGGCCGGCTCCCGGGGTCAAGCGGAATATTTTGCCTTTTGGTGACTCTTCCATTCTGAACATTGTCCCACAATCCGTTTGACCTGAAGACTGCGGTGCCCTAGTCCGACCATCACATATTCCTGCGCCAGGAGACTGCGTGGGATGCACTAGAAGGGAGAGGCGGCGCGAACGAGCCACCCCCACCTCCCCAGGTGGAGGTTTCTCAGGTACACCCCAGCGCTTCACGCAATCAGCTGAGTTGCGCCCGCTCTTGCGGCTACAGCGTCTCGCCCACCATCCACTTGAATTGCGCCCACTCTTGCGGTGCAGCGATAGGCGGCTGCAACAGGACTCTCAAAATGGCGGCCGGCTCTTCGGATTTAGGCCTAGTCCACTAAAGTGGCCCTGGGACACCTTGGAACTCGGACGCTTGACTGCTAGGGCATGGACCTCATTCCCAAAAGTGTCCCCTCAGCCTTGAAGATTTTACAAAAGTCACCGGGGCCCCCGACTCCCGCAGACTTCCGGTGGCGAGCGACTGCCATGTTTGCTCGCGGAATGGCCACGACGTAGCCACGGGGTGCTCTCATGCTGACGCCAGCTTCAATCTGAAACATCCAGAAACACTGTAGACTACCAATTCGATCAGTTCCGGTGGAGCCCCAACGTGACCCGGTAGAGAAGAACTTGTCCTCCCCTCTTTGACTGATTGTTCTTGTTGCCTGTCCCTTCTCTTGTCATTTAACAGAACATTTTGGACTGCTGAAAGGGGTTGTATTCCGACCGCTGGTTGGTGGAGACATTTTGACTATATTCTGGACCTGCGTTGTCACAAGACGCGCCGCGTTAGCGCACCCGGAAGTGCTCCGGTGCGCAAGGCGCAGCTTCCCGGAAACGATCCAGAGCGCGGCGCGCAGCGCGTAGCGTAAGCATAACAGGTCATGTGACTTGTTAATAAAACTTTTCATTGGTTCATTTTACTTTTGTTATTCTAATGATGAAAGGCTTGGTCATATGACCTAAAAATAACGCTTTTCATTGCTTTCAAACATTTTTTTTCCCAAATGATGAAAGCCCCACCTTTTTTTTTCTCGCTCTGACTTGTAAAGCAAAGGACCCAGATGCATTTACAGTTTATCACTAACAATGTTCCAGGCTAATGTATTTTCCCGGGAAATTTACAACTGTCCTGCAAGTAAAATATTCCTATTTCGAGAAAAAGGGCGTTTCTTCGTCCCATGAGGGAGCCGTTGAGCAAAAGAGGCTCGGCCTGCTGTCTTAGTCGCTGATAGGCAGGAATATCGGATTCTTATCGATCACTGTATGTTGCAGGAGTGGAAAACACAACAGCCCTTGACCATTTATCTTTACTGCGTTCCTGCGTATTATACCTTTTAACCGTCATGTAATCGGGCTGCTTTATTTCACTTGCCTTTTACTGATTCGAAAACAGTGGCTATTATTCAAAACTTTACCAAAAAAAGTACTACTACCTTGTTTTGTTTTAAAAACCTTTATTGTGAAAATGTCAGTATACAAATAGGGGCCTATAACCACGTGGGCCGGCCACGGAGCAAACTGGAATCGTATATGATGAGGGGACATTTACACTGTAGAAGAACGTAACGGGCGGGCCATTAGGTTGCAAGAAGTAAGGTGTCTAACAGTTGCAGAATCGATGGACGTACATTTTATAATTAAAGTACGACAGGGTCAGTTACAATAAAATTATCTAGAGATACATTTGCGGGCAAGTACCATGGGTGACGTTAATTCGAACTTTCAATAGTACAGTAATCAATAACACATCAGAACTTAATATCAATAGGGATGTCCAAATGTTCAATCAGTACTCGTCCCCGCCCGCCATGTGCTTCAAAACTGCATATGTATCTCGTGATATCAAGGTTGGGCAACCAGTACACAACAAGGAGTTACAAGTCCCATTTATACTGGCGCCATTTTGGGCGAGGCCGGGCAGGTCCAGGATATAGTCAAAATGTCTCCACCAACCAGCGGTCGGACCAGAACCCCCTTCGGCAGTCCAAAAAGGTTCAGTTAAATGACAACAGAAGAGATAGGCAACAAGAACAATCAGTCAAAAGAGGGGACGCCTTCGTGAATGGGGCCCATGCCCTAGCAGGCAAGCGTCCGAGTTCCAAGGTGTCCCAGGGCCATTTTAGTGGACCAGGCCCAAATCCAAAGAGCCGGCCGCCATTTTGAAAGTCTTGTTGCAGCCGCCTTTCGCTGCACCGCAAAAGTAAACGCAACTCAGCTGGATGGGGGGTGAGGCACTGTGCCGCAAGAGCGGGCACAATGCAGCTGGAAGGCGAGTGAAACGCTAAGGGGCGCCCCACTGCAGATGAGGTGCCTCCACCTGGGGAGGCGGGAGAGGGCCGTTTGCGCCGCCTCCCCCCCCCCTCCCCCCCGGGCACCCCACGCAGTCTTTCGGCGCAGAATTGTAGGATAGCCACACCAGTGCGGCAACTTGCTGGTCACCACCTCGGTGCCACCCGGATCTCTGCGCATTTGAGTCGCTGTACCGCAAGAGTGGGAGGAAAACAGCTGGATGGCAGGTGAGTCACTGTACCGCAAGTGCGGCCGCAACTCTGCTGAACGGCGAGTGAAACGGCAAAGGGCGCGCACCTGAGGTGCCTCCACCTGGGGAGGCGGGAGAGGGCCGTTTGCGCCGCCTCCCCCCCCCCCCCCGGGCACCCCACGCCATATTTCGGCGCAGCATTGTAGGATAGCCACACCAGTGCGGCAACTTGCTGGACACCACCTCAGTGTCATCCGGATCTCGACGCGTTGTGCTGCCTTCGGCCTATTCGCACATCGGTCCGCTACTGACGCCGCCTCACAGGCCAACGGATTTTGTAGGCTTTTTATAGCCCAAAGCGGCATAACAGGTCATGTGACTTGTTTATAAAACTTTTCATTGGCTCATTTTACTTTTGGTTTCGTAATGATGAAATGCTTGATCATATGACCTAAAAATAACACTTTTCATTGGATTGAAACATTTTTTTTTCCCAAACGATGAAAGCCCCACCTTTTTTTTCTCACTCGGCAATCCAAAAAGGTTCCGTTAGATGACAACAGAGGGGACAGGCGACAAGAACCAATACTCAAAAAAGGGGAGGGCAATATATTCCCTACCGGGTCACGTTAAGGCTCCACCGGAAGTCATCGAATTGATAGTCTACAGTGTTTCTGGATGTTTCAGACTGAAGCTGGCGTCAGCATGAGAGCACCACCATCCCGTAGCTCCGTCGTGGCCATTCCGCAAGCAATCATGGCAGCCGCTCCCCACCGGAAGCCTGCGGGAGTCGGGGGCCCCCAAGACTTTTGTAGAATCTTCAAGGCTGAGGGGACGCTTTCAAGAATGGGGCCCAAGCCCTAGCAGACAAGCGTCCGAGTTCCAAGGTGTCCCAGGGCCATTTTAGTGGACCAGGCCCAAATCCGAAGAGCCGGCCGCCAGTTTAAGAGTCCTGTGGCAGCCGCCTATCGCTGCACCGCAAGAGTGGGCGCAATTCAACTACATGGTGAGCAAGACGCTGTAGCCGCAAGAGCGGGCGGTAAACAGCTAAATGGCGCATGAGGCACAGTGCAGCAAAAGCGGGCGGAAAACTGCTGATTGGTGACTGAAACGGTAAAAGGGCGCTCCACTACAGCAGAGGAGCCTCCACCTGGGGAGGCCCGTTCACGCCGCCTCCCCCCCCCCCCCGGGGAGCCCCACGCCGTTTTTCGGTGCAGCATTGTAGGATGCCAAAACCAGTGCGGCAAGTAAAGGGCATCACCTGGGTGCCGTCCAGATCTCAGCGCGTTGTGCTGCCTTCGGACTATTCGCACAACAGACCGCTACTGACAAGACACAGTGCAGGAAAAGCAGGCGGAAAACCGCTGAATGGCAAGGGGGTGCTGTCCAGATCTCGGCGCGTTGTGCTGCCTTCGGACTATTCGCACAACAGACCGCTACTGACCATTGTTGCTGTGTTTAATTTTTTTTTTTAACGTGTTTACTGTTTTTGGTGCTTTGTATATATTTATAAGTTATTAAAGTGTTATAATCCTACTACTTTGCTGGAGTGCTATATATTTATAATGTGACACATAATTGTGAAGACTTTGATGTACAAAAAGGCATCCCTGGAATCTTCCTTTTCAGGCTCGGTCCCACACACCCTCACAGTGAATATCCCCTCCCCAATCACAATACAGGATCGTTATCAGATAGTAGGAACACGTGTGGTGTTACGGATCTCATGGGGTGGGGGCCTTGATCTACTGTAACTCCTTTGAAGAGGGGTGATTCTTTACAGTTGAGGCCATAAACTACATCCGCAGGGCTAGGTGATAGCCTGAGAGCGGCCTGGACAATCAGACACAAAGGAAGAGGAGTGTCAGAGGGTGCGGTAGTGAATAGGGTGAAAGGGAGGTGTCGGGCGGGCACAGGGTGTGATTCTCAGGGAAGAGCAGCGCAGATGGGGGGAGGTTTATGGCCCATGCATAAGAGAGAGAGCGGGGGTGACCAATGCGTGAGGGAGATGCTTGCGAGGGCGGGGAGCCATGCTGAGGATCGGCGGCGTGCAGAGAGTGGGTCTGGTCAAGGCATCTAAAATGGCTGCCGTGCACGACAAAAGTGTGGCATTGGAAAAAAAGCAAGATGGCGCAGACAATGTTTATCAATACGGATTAATTTATAACAATTATTTTTAACAATATATTTACTCGCAGTGTCAAAATGGCGGTCAACACTTCCTGATTTCCTTCGAATCGAACGTTAACAGACGTCACGATCGGCGTCGTGCAGACAGTGGGTCTGGTCAAGGCATCTAAAATGGCTGCCGTGCATGACAAAAGTGTGGCATTGGAAAAAAAGCAAGATGGCACAGACAATGTTTATCAATACGGATTAATTTATAACAATTATTTTTAACAATATATTTACTCGCAGTGTCAAAATGGCGGTCAGCACTTCCTGATTTCCTTCGAATCGAACGTTAACAGGCGTCACGCAGCAAAAAACCCCCCAAAAAAAACGCTCACGCGCAGCCGCTGGAAGACAAGTATCAACATATATGAGCATCCTCAGCCACCCTCAGAAAACATAGGGGGTCAGGATACGTCTCCCGTACCCCCTTATACCCATTTCTCACATTGTTTTTCCTCCATCTTGTAATTTAATTAAAACGAAACGCAAAATGGCGAATTCCCGTTTCGCGTCCCGATTCGCTACCCGGTTCGCGAACCGGAAAGCGCTTCTACCGCAAAAAATCAAATTTTTTTTATTTGCCCCACAGGACCCTTTAATAACCCCAACATCATTCCTAGGGGTCAAGAAGGGTCTACCTTGCCCCCTTTCATTAAATTCCCCCTTCGTTTTTCTCCTCTTCTTGTCTCTTGATCCTACCGAGAGACAAGATGGCAGCCACTCCGGACTGTTTAGAATGTTGAGAGACACCGGAGAGCCAATCAGCTTCGCTTCGCAAAGCTCCGTTACGCGAAAGTTCGCGAACCGGAGCGCTACCCGGGACGCTGTCACAGATATATCTGTTTTTTAAAACGTTAATTTCTCAAAATCCACTGGAGCACATATATTGAGACCCAGCAAAGGCACATGGGGGTAACAGTCCCTACAGTTTTGCCAAGTTTCGTGCAAATCCATTCAGCCGTTCGAGCTAAAAGTGAGGCCAAACGCCCTATGGAAAACTCAATGTTAAAAACGCGTTTTGGGACAGCCCTTTTTTCTCGGCCCCCCCTTGACGAAACCCCACCAAAATTTGCCATTTTCCTGAAAATTTCAGCCGATTCCGTCCACAAACGCCAAAGTTATTAGACATAGAATTTTCAAATGTCCCATAGAGAAAAAATCCTAACTATATATACCTACTGGCGACCGCCAGTAGGTAATATATATATATATATTAATCCAAAGATCACCTCAGTGGGGTATCCCTCGTCCAGTGTGGGTGGCGCGCTGCTGGTGAGGTATCCGGTGCTCAATATGAAATACAAAACGGCGTTCCAAGCGCGCACTCAGGTACAGCAATAATCCACACTAGAATTGCAGGTCTGTCAAACAAGTAGGGTTTATTCACGCCATAAGCCCTACGTTGGGCTTATGGCGTGAATAAACCCTACTTGTTTGACAGACCTGCAATTCTAGTGTGGATTATTGCTGTACCTGAGTGCGCGCTTGGAACGCCGTTTTGTATTTCATATATATATATATATATATATATATATATATATATATATATATATATTCAATGAAAAAACCATAGGTTATAGACCATATATAGTTAGGAATTCGCATTTACAAAACCTTATTTTACTCGCATAAAACCATTGAAATTCCATATATAGTTAGTTGCGCTAACTATATATCGCGCACCCGCAATCCACTGCTGATGATGTCACATATTACATCATTCATGACATGGTCAGTGACATCACTGATGACATCACTGATGACATCTCAAATGACATCACTGATGACATCACTGATGACATCTCAAATGACATCACTGATGACATCAATGATGACATCTTAAATGACATCACTGATGACATCACTGATGACATCTCATTTGATATTACTGATCACATCACTGATGACATCATTCATGTGATTATACAATGAACCTCTTCAGACTCTGATATAACCTTAGATACACTCAGTGTAAACAGACACTCACAGACTGTCACTCATCCATGGAGTTACTCACACACCTAGTTAGTCAGGCAAAGAATCAATCACACCTCCATTTCCTCAACTATACAGTTATACACATCTTACTTATTCAAACATATACTAACACATATTTACTCCCTTATACAATCCCTGATACAAGTTCACAATGATCCATACAGCCACTCACACATTCACTGGCTCTTATGCACAGTTATTTATATATGTCAACTCTCACATGTACTGTGTTTTACATATGTACTTACTTTGACATGTAGCACTGAGATATCCATTCACTCACCAATACACTCATGCACACAGTCAACCGCCCATACAGCTGTTTCCACATGCACTTTTGAAACCATACATCTAGTGAATCAACTGCTCACACATCTATGCACAGAGTCATACACCTCCCAGCCACCCACACACACACTCAGTCTCCCATACAAATACTTGGGCAACCAATCAATAACCCATATAGTTACTCATATAGCTACTTATCAACACATGCAACAGTTTACAGAACAACAGACATAATGATGCACAAATTAAGACAGTTTAGTCACTGACCCATGCACTCAGTGAGACACATTTAATCACTCACTCATACAGTCAGTCATGCACCTACTAAATCCTTCATCCAGACACTTATACATCCACTCATTCTTCAATATGTAAGACATATTTTAACTTCACAGAAACATACAGTCACTGGATGTTGTCATCAGTGATGTCATTTGAGATGTCATCAGTGATGTCATCAGTGATGTCACTGACCATGTCATGAATGATGTAATATGTGACATCATCAGCAGTGGATTGCGGGTGCGCGATATATAGTTAGCGCAACTAACTATATATGGAATTTCAATGGTTTTATGCGAGTAAAATAAGGTTTTGTAAATGCGAATTCCTAACTATATATGGTCTATAACCTATGGTTTTTTCATTGAATTTCAATGGTTTTTTAAATGCAAATTTCTAACTATATATGGTCTATAACCTATGGTTTTTTCAGTGAATTTCATTGGTTTTTTAAAAGCTAACATCTGTAGCTGTAAAATGTATTATTCTTTAAATCGCAAAATATATTTAGATGTTTATTGATAATTTTTTTTTTAATATTTTTTTTCTTCGCTTCTAGTTCGCGAACCGGGAAGCTTTCCGTTAGCTCATCTTGATGCCGCGATCTAGTCCGCGAACCGGTCAACGTTACGTTAGCGGAACAGTGACGCGCCGCGGAAGCGCGACGTATCACGTTATCGCGTAATGCGTCTAATGACGCGCCGCGTTAGCGCTCCCGGAAGTGCTCCGGACCGCGAACCGGAAGCGATCTGGGACGCGGCGCGCGCCGCGTAACGTAAGCGGAACAGGTCATGTGACTTGTTTATCAAACTTCTCATTGGTTCATTTCACTTTTGGTTTCCAAATGATGTATGACTAGGTCATGTGACCTAAAAATAACACTTTTCATTGGCTCAGAACTTTTGTTTTCCCCAAATCAAGTAAACCCCTCCTTATTTCCTCACTCTGACTTTCATCTTGGTGAGAGAAAGACCATTTATCTGAAGATCCACAATGGCTTCCATTGTTGCTGCAGCTGGTGCACCCCCACCACCACCTCCACCTCCCCATAAGAAGAGAGGACCACCCAGTCAAATTATGACTAACAGAGAGGAGGAAGATGAGGAAGAAGAAGAAGAGGAGAGAGAGGGACAACAATTTGTTGATGAGTTGCCCCGGGTTTCTAAACGAAAAACCAGTTTCATCTGGCAGTTTTTCACCATCCCTCCTGGAACCAAGAAAGTGAATGCAAAATATGCCACCTGCCTCATCTGTGACCACAGATTGTCGAGAGGCACAGAAAAGAAGTACAGTATGGGGAACTATACAATGCACCGTCACATGAGCAGGTGGCATCCCTTGAACTACAGCCGGGCTGAGTTGAGGGATCTTGAAGACAATCCGACGGCAACTCCTGTGGCAAGATCTACATCCACATTGTCTTTGACGGGAAGAGAGGCACAAGAGACTGTGCCAAACATCCAACGTAACTTCCAGCACATGAAGGTGTCTTGTATTTACTGTGGTGCTATGCTGTCATATGGCAACATGAGTGTCAACCTCATGAACATTGCATATGAAAATCATAAGTGCCCTAATGCACCCAAAAAGTAATTTTCTTTTTTTTTGCTCCAGTTGAGCCGTTTTGAAAGCCTGTTTTTTGTTGTCTCCCCTCCTTAAAAAACACAAAAAAAACATAAAACAGTTCTAAAAATACAAAAAAATCAAAAAATGTTCAAAAAATTACAAAAAAAACATAAAACAACAAAAACAAAAAAAAACAGTTCTTTTCAGAACTACCTCCCCTTTCAAACAAAATTGCTAGAATGTTTATCACTCTGGCAAGCTCTATTTCTTTTGGTTCGCTTCAAGTTCGCTGACCGGTTCGCGAACTTTAAGCGAACTAAAAAAAATATTTTTTTAAAAAAAAAGAAGAGTTAGTATAAGGGAAGTAAACAGAGAATAATGTAAAAAGAAAGACAGCTAGAGAGAGTAAATGAGAGATACTGTCAATGACATCATCAGCAGTGCATTGCGGGTAAAAAGAGTGGAAAACATTTACCTTATAATTCTTGTTACCTTTTTTAAATATTTTTTCATACTTTCAATCTGTAAAACAAAGAACAAACATTTCAAAAAATATTAAAACATGTATTTAAAAATTAGAAAAGACAAGGGAAAAGGTTCAAAAACAAACAGTTTTTCAACAACTTTGACATTTACAGAAGTCTCTGCTTCTCTACGTTCCCTACACAATCCTAAAGATATATATTCGAAAGAAACTGTATCTTGATATTGCTGAACTGAGGCCTATTTTGAAACATGATGTTTTTCTTGCACTGCTAATGTCTCACAATAGTGATGCAATAGCAGCGCAAAAAAGATGTAAAGTCATAATAAAATTGTGTCTAACATTGTAAATGATTGTTTTAGGATGCAAATAAGATGTGTGCTTTCAAGAGCTTTCTTTGAGGTGAGGCCTCTTTTTTTTATAAAAAAAAAACACTACCCAGAAGTACAGCACTCTAAGCATTAAAATTGATATTTACAGAACTCACCTTACCCATATGTACCACACATTTCTAAATGTATATCATAAGGACAAAAAGCATAACATTAATTATACATGTTAAATGGTTTATTTTTGCTGTTCTCAGAATGTATCAAATTTCACTTAAATCAGTGACTTGAAGGTATTCATCATGTAACAGCGGGGAAAAAAAAACACAATCAAAATGACTGTGTTTAAAAAACCCATACAACCTAAGAAATCTGATTTCAAAACTTCTTAAAATTAACTTACTTTCAATGACGTCGAAGGATCTCCTATAAACAGCATCCACTCTGTTGTGCTTTAAATATTTTCAGCCCGCCACTTTCTGAAAGAAAACCTCCATCGATACGTGAAATATGTTACATAGAAAAAAAACTTCTCTCATTATATCACATGTTTCCACTAGGCCAAATCATGTTGCCGCGATTCGCAAATCTTGTAATTCTTCCAATCAAATCCCGACATTTTCTATTTTCGCAACTTTCAAAAATAAAATATTTGAGATTATTTTCACAATCCTGGACTACTAATATCTTACTCTTCTTTGTCAGTCATGTTCTCCTTTTCCTATGACACTGATACTGCTTACTATGAAGCAGACTTACTTGCATTAGGTTTATATAGTTGAATTTTTAATCGAGACAGCATTGCAGACTTACATTCCCTCTACTTAAAATTTTGGTTTTAAAAACACCAGGTAAGAATTTTTAAGGTCAAACGGCAATTTTTTTTTGAACGTTACAACAGAATCATTACAGAATGACCAGCCGTTTCCAGACTTTAAGTAAGCTGTATAATGTCCTGATGTTGTTGATGGACCATCGTGATAGATAATTGCTACAGTAACAAAAGTCCTCCCTGATATTGACAGCTGAGAAGCCACAAAATGTTTTATTAAAGTTGACAATTTTGTTCCATCAGGCCTACATCGTTGCATCATTAAAATGACATACTGGCCATATCTACGTATAAATAATGTTGACATCATATCACATTTACATTGGCTACACTCCATGTTGTGATCCGCTGCATTTACTAGCTTATTAAAGGAGACTGATTTACTGTCTGGCAAAGTTAAATATATAAATCTTTCTGAGTCTACACTAGTAGTACTTGATACCATACAGTTCTCGCAGTCATGCTGCCATTGATAAGAAAGCCCAAACAGGTGATCTACATCTACACCCTCAACTTGCAATATATCAAGCATATACATTAAAAACTCCTGACAATCTTGCTGATTATTTTCAGAGAAGTCTGTTTGACCTGAACATTCATCTAACAGATAACGAACTTCAGACACACTTTCTACTTTTGTTCGATCACTGCTACATTTCTCGAAAACAGAATTCAACAAACAGCATAAAATTTGTTCAGAATTCAACAGAATCTGTTCTTTTAAACTCTCTAGTGAAAAGAGAACATTAACCACTACATTTGCATAGCAGTTGACACCAGAACTGTTTTCAAATTGAAAACCGACAACATCTTCAACAGAATCCACTTTCTTTCTGCTAACAATTTTCGGTTCATTGACTTTTAGTCTTTTTGCAACAACCTCCCTACTATTACTGCTATTTCTACGTTTGCGGCCTACCACACGTTTCTCAAACAAAGGATATTGAGGCAAATGTGGCGCATACTCTCTTCTTAACCTATTGTATTCCTTAACACAATCTAGATCCGCACAAATGTTTGTGACATCACAGTCAATCAAGTACAATCCCGATAAAGTTCTAACTCGTGACAATGCCACATATGCCATACCCTCCTTGAACACAGAACTGCCAATATTCACCAATGCACAGTCTACACTTAAACCTTGCGATTTATGGATTGTCACCGCATATGCCAAGCAAACAGGAAACTGTTTACGGCGAACATATAAATCTTTAACAAGCAAAAACCTAGCAGAACAACGACCAATTTGCTGTACTTCCTCAATGCCATCAAATTTAATTTTTAAAAATTCTATTCCATCTCTATTTCTGTATTTCTCAAAATCAACAACATTACCCATTGATCCATTTACCAGACCTCTTTCTACATGTAAATTCCTTCTCAAAATAATTCGGCAATTTAAACACACATTCAAAGTCTTTTCAAAACCCGCTGTTTTAGATATAGTCTTCTCTAATGAATCCAATTTTGATTTCAAATTGTCTGACAAAATAATTGTTGATCCCATATGCTCTAATTTGTCGATAGCTTCAAGTTTCACAATCTCTTGCTTTTCTAAATTCAACATTTTGTTGTTGAAGATGGCACATTCTGCAAGAGTTGGCATGAGACATATCCCGGATTTCTTCTCAGTAATTTTCTGAAAAATATTCTCAGGCACAATATCTTGTTTGGGATACAAATTTGACAGTAACCGTGCATTTAAAGCTTCTTTCCCATGCTCGGTCACTTTTCCAATTCTAATATCTTGTAGAATATTCTTGTAATCTTCATCCTTTGCCTGACGCATATTTTGATGCAGTTCTGCATAATTGAAGTTTAACCATATATTGACGTTGCCAATGCTCCCTAGGCACTTCCTGGTATCTTCATGCGTGAGTATTTTGAACACAGGTTGACCTTTTACTGGTGTCAGCTGTAGAAGATCTCCGAAAACAATAATGTGTTTCCCACCAAATAAGACATCATATTCAGTTTTAAGTACTTCTTGCATTCTCAAATGCACAAAGGCAAGCATGACATTGGAAACCATGCTTACTTCGTCAATGATAAGTAGTTTCATTTTCCTCAAAACTCTTGAAACTTCACAGCAAGCATCTCCAGATAACTTGTTGTATTGTAATTTGTTGTCATGCTCCACCGGCAGCATCAATAGACGATGCAAAGTAATACCTTTAATATTATGTGCTGCCAGTCCAGTAGGAGCGGTGACAACACAAGACAGCGATGACTCAGTCCTTTCCTGCAAATAACAAGAGATTGCTTTAATGAGGAAACTTTTTCCAGTTCCCGCTTCTCCACTCACGTACAGTCGGACAGGCTTCAACGACGTACACGAGCACTCTTTCTTCTCATGACTTAATCCGTGCTCAATTTCCTTGGTAACTTCATCATATATTTTCCTCTGCTCAACGTTGAGTTGTTTTTCCAAGTCTTGTAAGTTAACTGAATCCTCCTGAGCATGTGCCATGGCTCTTTCTACTTCATTCATAGCAGTGGCAGCTTCATTTTCGATAATAGGTCCTCCAAGTGGATCTTGACTCAATGAAACAGAACTCTGACTGTCCTGAGAACTGTCTCTGGCAATCTCGGCTGCAATCGTTGCTTCCTGCTCAATTTCCAAAGTTAGCATTTCTTGATATTTAGAAAAAGCAGGACATTCTATGGACTCCTTGGCTGCATTGAAAGAGTCTTCGTAACAGAGGAAATCTCCAAGCAGTTCCTCTTCTGCACGCCAAGGCTTGAAAAGTTGCAAAAGTGCTAAATAGAAAAACTCCTTTTTTTCTGGAGATTCGCCACTTAATTTTCGATGGTTTACTAATTGGCATTTTCTTTGCTTGACCAGGCATCCCTCACTTCCAATTACAGCATACACTCCTTTCTCAATATCTTCTTTGATGTTCCTCTTGAATATATAATTTTGGAGAACCTCATATAGACAAATATTCTCAAGGTGACTGCTTCGATTTGGATAATATGTATCCAACATGTTGGTCTTCAAAATGTCGGTACTGTTTGGTTCCTTTTCTGCCAAATACTCAATTTCCCGAACAGGTTTTAGAACTCGATTTCGCGTTGCAGCAAGACCAAGACTCGCCCAAACGAGACTCCTGGATTTGGCATAGAGACTTGCTGAAGACAATCGATCAGAACATTCGTAAGCTCCGATTTCTCGATGCGACAACATCTTCAGACTGAAACTGTACAACTTCTTGCTGAGGCTCTTTTCATGGGAAATGTCCTCCCACATATCCTTCAGTTCGGTCTTTTCTTTTTTGGTGATGTAAGATGTCACATACCGAGCCACAGCCATACAGTTGTCAGCCACAAACTGTATATCCATGTTGGCATTCCACATGGACAAAATCACTGGGTTGTAGTCATTGATGTACTTGGACTCTTCGTTCCTTTTCAAATTGTATGTATTCTTGGGTGATTTCCTCGTCACATTATGTCGCAGCGAAGACATCAAACTGTTCACTCTTCCTTTAGAAATCACCGGTCGTGGAAAGTTGAAACGACATTTGGTGTAGAACTTGTCCTTGTTTCTGAATTTACGACGACAGTACTTTCCACAACGATGGCTTTGGAAACGTAGAACTTGTTCTCTTAGACTTTTCTTCTCCGTTGCGTTTGGAACAGCACACGTAGAATACTGTTCGATGAAATTCATCACTAAGTCATCCGGATCTGTTCCAAATTTAGGTGCATCCTTGATCCACAGCAACATATGTATATGAGGGGCACCTCTTGCTTGGTACTCCTTTCTCCAGAAGAAATCCAACACCTCTCCAAGAGGTGGATTCTTTTTATTTGTGATGAAAGACATCATAGCTTCAAATCTATGATTGAAGTACCTGCATACATTCACAGGATCCAAAGAACACAGTTCTCCAGGTGTCTTGAATTCAATGTTTTCAATATTTCCATTTGCCTCTCGTAGAAATTCAAGTAAGTCATCCCAGCCATACTCGGCACAGCTCAGAGTGAGGAACCATGTCGGAGTTCCTAAGTTCCTCAGCATACATTTTAAGTCACCATGACGACGGTACCAGTACTCATTAGTACCACGCTGACACGCCATGAGATTAATTAAGTGAGAATCCAAAATACTGTCTTGGACATTGACTTTATGCATAAAGTCACTTGCCGAGATGTTTCGCATCTGTATACCACTTTTTAAGATGTGGTTCACTGCATATGACAGTCCAGACAGATCGCTTTCAAACAGGAGATGAAACAAATAGGGAATGCATTGCCGAAACCTAGGATCTTCTGCATACAATCGTAAAGTCCGGTATTCAGACGCAGGAATTTCACGAGGTCGCTCATCATATCTTCCTCCTTGACCTGTGGGAAATAGCTGTGGGAAACACCGAGCTTCCAAACTTTCCTCCCAAACACTAATGGGACTCCCTTTGGCTTGTTTCATTTGAAACAACTCAATAGCATTCCCCATCACTTCCTTGGAATGCAAAGGATGAACACTATAATGTTCATATATTTCTTCACTTTTAGAGGCCTCTACTTTCTCAATTTGGCCAGCACACAAATCGCTATCCTCTTCATCACTTACTTCCTCTTCTGCAACATATACATTCTTATAGTACTTATTATTTTTCTTCAAATACACTGTTGCCTTTTTGACTTTCCTAACATCCACTAAATCTTGCCATATTTTCTTATTCTTTGTCGGAACCCCATTAACCAAGATAACCAGAGGTTCCTCTTCCACTTTTTCTATTCCAATTGTGTTAATGTTTTTGTTCAAATCTAGAGGCAAATAAACAACTCTTCCCTTTAATCCTCTCTGTAAATCTGCTGGAGGCAATTTCCCTGTCTTTGGCTCCATTCTTACAATAGCCTGAAAGGGATGGATACTTTGAATCAAAATAGATTCATAAGTATTTAAATCCTTCAATTCAGAAGGAATCTCAACCAATTCCAGATTATTATGAACTGCCCTAGCAGGCATCTGGTTTTGGTTTAATTTATTACAACAATAAGTACACACACGTTGATCCGATCCCAAATCAAAATAATTTTCTACCATCAAGTATGTGGCTAAATCCTTCCATTCACTATTATTTTCCCTTTCACTTTTTGCATATAAATCCACTACCTTAGTCTGATTCTTATAATAAGTGCGTCGACAACATACACAAGTGAAATTAGGCCTCTCACTTGATTTCATCTGAAACGTGGCAATTTCCTTCTGAAAATTATCTGTACTGGAAACCTGTACATTATCTTCCACATTACCCTCTACTTCAGGGTCAATTTGAACATTCTCATCTTTACTACCAAAGTAACAAAACTCAATTTCTTCACAAAGATTCTTCACATCTATTTCAGAACCATGCAAAAGAGCAGCACATAACTGTTTAAGCATAATTGCTGGACTCTTAGCATAATACAACATTCTCACTAATTTTCTCACTTTATTATGATGCACTGCTAGCATCCTGAAATGATGAAAAACACTCTGGCATACTCTCCTGGAAAGACAAGCCAGTGAATGACCACGCAAACCTGTCATTTGTCTCACTCTGCAAGGATCTAAATCTTGCAACAACTTCATTTTCTGCTTCAAACTTTTCTTATTAAATGTCCGTATAAAATCACATAGCAAATTGATGGAAACCTGTCGCACACTGCAAATAGAACTACACTTCCAAATGTACACAGGACCCTTAGGACGTCTTCCTAAAACCTCATCACTTAGCGCCTCTTCTGTCTCTGTTGTCACAAGTAGTTCTTTTTCAACTGGACAACCATCCTTCACTTCATAAGCTCGACCACTGATGTCAACTGCATGCACCAAATCATTATCCTGAAAATAAGTCTCCTCATTAAAAAATGCCTCAGAACTTGAACTATGCATCCATTCTCCAGAAAAAACTTCACAAAAGTTAGTACGATTTACTACTCTCTTCCATCTACTTTTTGTTTTGAAATCAGAAATTACCTTGCTTAGTTTCCTAATTCTATTGATTACCAAAATAAACAACTTTCGCTTGATTTCAAAAGCATGATCAATAATTTTCTCTACATTTTTCTTCTTCCTATAAAATGCCGCTTTCTGTTGGCCTTTCTTTTTAATATTTTTCAATAAATTAACTAATATCCTATTACGGAACATTCGTTGTCGAATGTCCCTAAACTGTTGTTTCCTTCTACTATCATGCACAGAGTTATCTCTTCCTCTACCAGTAACATTTGTGATGGGTCTCTCCTTTCCATTTAAATTACTTCTCTTTTTGTTAAGAGACACATTTTTTTGAGCAAAATTTTTTTTACTACAAATATTTCTTAAGAATGATTTCGTGCTCTTACCCGGACCTTTCTTGGTGTTTTGACAAGTATTTGGGGAAGAGGACTGCTGCAATAAAACATCATCCTGCTGTCTTTGACGTTTTCTAGCCTTTCGTATTCGACTTCTGGAAGGCATTTTCCAAACTATGAAAGAATCTGCAGTTGAATCTGTGAAAAAATATAATATAAAATGTTATTAACCACTATTACCAAACAGTAAATAAATAACAGTCATCTAAAACTTAATGCTGTACTAATTATTTAACATAGCAAATATTTTCCACCAGCACTGCATCACAAAAATGACACTCAATGGTACAAAACAGGCATACAACACTCATAAATCACTCCCTAATATTTTAAATCATTAATTCAGGATGACGATAAGATGTAGCCTATCTAAAGGTTTGTTTAGGCCCAGATCTTTGGACTGGGGTGAATGTGTGTCATTGATCCACATTCAGTCCATCACCTGTTTTGTTTATTTGAGGTGAGGCCAACACATGGTTGCAGATAAGATTTTCACTGAAAAAAAACCAAGGTAAAAAAACATGTGAAGGCCTACCAATGAAGTAAATCATTAAATGAAAACCAATACATTTCTGGAAATATGCACTACTAGTGCTTCATAAGATGTTTTGGATCATATTTATAAGTTATTTGAGTATCTAGTATGCTATTTTACATTCTTCATGGTGCAAATTTATTGTAAATACGCTCCCACCTGCGGTTGGCAAATTTAGATTTTGATTATGGGAGTTAGATAGGCATGTTAATAATTTCCCAAAAATGGTATATAACCCCAAACAACCTTTGAAGCAAATGCTCTTAGCCATGTTATCCACCTCCCATTGGATAACATGGCTAAGAAATGCTTGCAAATGTGATAAAAAAAGGCCTGCAATGCATGAATAACGCAGAAAAATCAGCGATATTCATGCATTTTCCAACAAATGCTCTTAGCCATGTTATCCACTTCCTATTAAATAACATGGCTAAGAACTGCTCAGGGCACCATGAGGAACGCTTTCCATTTAAAAAGGGAAAAATAACATCAAAGACACTAAAATGCCTTCTAAATATGAACCCAAACAACCTATGAAGCAATGTGAAAAAAAACTGCCGCAATGCATGAATATAGCAGAAAAATCAGCGATATTCATGCATTTTCCAGCAAATGCTCTTAGCCATGTTATCCACTTCCAATTAAATAACATGGCTAAGAACTGCTCAGGGCCCCATGAGGAACGCTTTCCATTTAAAAAGGGAAAAATAACATCAAAGACACTAAAATACCTTCTAAATATGAACCCAAACAACCTATGAAGCAATGTGAAAAAAACGGCCACAATGCATGAATATAGCAGAAAAATCAGCGATATTCATGCATTTTCCAGCAAATGCTCTTAGCCATGTGATCCACTTCCTATTAAATAACATGGCTAAGAACTGCTCAGGGCCCCATGAGGAACGCTTTCCATTTAAAAAGGGAAAAATAACATCAAAGACACTAAAATGCCTTCTAAATATGAACCCAAACAACCTATGAAGCAATGTGAAAAAAAACGGCCACAATGCATGAATATAGCAGAAAAATCAGCGATATTCATGCATTTCCCAGCAAATGCTCTTAGCCATGTTATCCACTTCCTATTAAATAACATGGCTAAGAACTGCTCAGGGCCCCATGAGGAACGCTTTCCATTTAAAAAGGGAAAAATAACTTCAAAGACACTAAAATGCCTTCTAAATATGACCCCAAACAACCTATGAAGCTCTAACAGTACATATCCTGAAATTTAATTCATTTCAAAATTCGTTTTTAAACACAGCATATAAATCAATTGTATACCTGCATTCATGAAGAAATGACTAAAAATGTCCTTGAGACACATGAAAGTGTTTTCTGGAATGCCCTAGCACCATTTTTGGGACACTATTAACATGGCTAGGTAACTCCCATAATCAAAATCTAAATTTGCCAAGCACAAGTGGGAGCGTATTTACAAGACACTTGTCCCATGAGGAACACTTTACATTTTAAAAGGCGAACACAACATCTTAGACACTCAAATACCTTATAAATATGGCCCAAAACAACCTATGAAGCTCTAGCAGTACATATCTAGAAATGTAATTGATTTCTTAAATCGTTTTTAAAAGCAACATATCTGTTTCAGCTTACATAACAGACCATGAAATGGCCTCCATGTATTACAATATCTTGTGTAACTGCATGCCAGAATGTTACACCAAATATGCAATTATAATTTCTCTTTGAAACTAATTCTATTAGTATATCACTAGAGACAAAACCACATTTTAAAAACACAGCTTTCTTCATCATTTTCTCCTTAAATCATACTATTCTCTATCTAAATTAAATAAATCTTTTCTCACCTTAGCAAATATTTTTTGAGTTTTGAAAACAGTCTCAGAAATACACCAAATTGTCTTCAGCAGAAGAAAAAGGATGCACTCCAAAGGCTGCAGCTATTGAAAGCACAGAAATACAGATATTCTTTTCACATATCTCTCATATTAGCCAATCATACCTCTTCCCTCACTTTTTTCAAATCAAAACCCTTCCCCCCTCTGCCCTGTCTGCCTTGTTTCCATAGCAACCACCTCCTGGAAGACCTCTCATGTTTGCAAATTCACACAACAATGTTTCAATTGAACTCTGAACTCTCAGTGCACCTGCGTATCCAGTGCAATCTTTCATTAAATGTTTCTTCCTTGACCATTCAAATTACATCTTTCAAAGAACACATCCATGCACCCTAACTTTCTGTTTTCAGAAATGGAAATGCACCAATCACTGCTAATGAATCATTAGCATTGTAAATCCACAGTTTTTTTTCTTTAGAAACTCCTACTGTTTCAACTGCCCTTTCATTACCACACTTCATCTGACTGCAGAACAACCTTCTTCCACCATGTTTAACGTCTGGATTGTTGGACATAGTTACATCCACTGGGCTCAAAGGTATGCTGAGAGCAGAAATTTACACAACCTCAATTTACAAGATGTGGAAATTAAGTGGTTGGGCCAAAGAGGATTAAAATGTCACCAATTGATACCATTGGTGAAAACCTTTATGCATTTGCCAAAACCTGACCTGTTAATAGTGCACTGTGGAGGTAATGATTTGGGCACTTTGACAGGGGTAGGTCTGGAAATGCTTTTAAAGGACACCTTGGAGCAATTAATGGCACTTTTTCCTCAAACTGCCTTGGTATATTCCAATATATGCCAAAGACAGAAATGGAGGTGGTCCAACCAATTTTGTCCACAAATTGAGAAAGCGAGGAAGCATGTAAACAAATCTGTTTCAGCTTACATGAGAGACCATGGAATGGGCTCTCTGTACAACAATAACTTGCGTTACTACATGCAAGATATCTACAGAGGAGATGGAGTTCACTTCTCAGATGAGGGCAACAG
Source organism: Lissotriton vulgaris (assembly GCF_964263255.1). Lineage (NCBI taxonomy): Eukaryota > Metazoa > Chordata > Amphibia > Caudata > Salamandridae > Lissotriton > Lissotriton vulgaris. The sequence goes on from NC_141691.1 coordinate 1,205,654,925, forward strand.
AATTTTCATTCTGAATTTAAGACTCTGCATTGGTACCTACTTATAAGTACCTAAATGTACCATAAACCCAAAAGCTCTTCTCAGAGCTACCCTACATCTGATCACTCACAATTATTATTTTTCTCTAACTTTTTTCACTAATTTTCCACAAAATTCGCTCCCCGGAGCGCTACCCGGTTCGCTAACCGAAAGCTAACCTCGCGGAATTTTTTTAAAAAAAAATTTTTTTCCGCACATATAAGCCTCCTCAGCCACGCTCAGAAAACCTAGGGGGTCAAGATAAGTCTACCATGACCCCTTCTACCCATTCTAAACATTATTTGCCCTCCATCTTGTATCTTAATGCGAACGAAACACAAAATGGTGGACTCCCGTGACGCTTAAGGTTCGCTAACCGGGCAGCTTCCCGGAAAGCGGTCCTAAAAAAAGGCGGGAAAGTAATTTACAGAATAACGACTAGAAACACTCTCACCAAATATAGATTAGCTCATACTACATAACAATCCCTTCCATTCTCACAAATTTCATTGAAATTCCATTTAGCCATTTAGCCTGTAGACCTCTCCAAGTACCGTGAGGTAAATTACTTCACAAAACACATCTGAATTGTTGGAATTGACAACCAATGAAAATGTTACTTTCATTTTCTACTTTTATTACCATAAACCCAAAAGCTCTTCTCAGAGCTACCCTACATCTGATCACTCACAATTATTATTTTTCTCTAACTTTTTTCACTAATTTTCCACAAAATTCGCTCCCCGGAGCGCTACCCGGTTCGCTAACCGAAAGCTAACCTCGCGGAATTTTTTTAAAAAAAAATTTTTTTCCGCACATATAAGCCTCCTCAGCCACGCTCAGAAAACCTAGGGGGTCAAGATAAGTCTACCATGACCCCTTCTACCCATTCTAAACATTATTTGCCCTCCATCTTGTATCTTAATGCGAACGAAACACAAAATGGTGGACTCCCGTGACGCTTAAGGTTCGCTAACCGGGCAGCTTCCCGGAAAGCGGTCCTAAAAAAAGGCGGGAAAGTAATTTACAGAATAACGACTAGAAACACTCTCACCAAATATAGATTAGCTCATACTACATAACAATCCCTTCCATTCTCACAAATTTCATTGAAATTCCATTTAGCCATTTAGCCTGTAGACCTCTCCAAGTACCGTGAGGTAAATTACTTCACAAAACACATCTGAATTGTTGGAATTGACAACCAATGAAAATGTTACTTTCATTTTCTACTTTTATTACCTGACATTTGATTGGTTATATACCTGTATATATATAAAGGGAGAGAAGGAAACACAGCCATTTTGACTACTACTTCTTGTTGTACCTCCTATTTCAAAAGCTTCAAAAAACTTCAACTTCTTTGTGAAGGTAAGTTATAATTTAATATATTGTGCACTATGACTTAATATAGTAGACTTTTTCTGCTACATATACACTATCCCTCTGTAGTAGTAGTGTCTTGGTTAAATCACATACACTTTTTTTTAGTCCTATTTCCACTCTCATACTATACACTGCCAAAAGATAAATTCACTGATAAAAACTGCCTATCTAAAATTAATCCCAACAGTGCCCTATCTCTACTAATATATATTTTTTTAATCCAAATTTCAGGCAAAATGGAAGGCGAGCAGCAAGTTTCATTTTCGATTGAACTGAAGGAGAGCAGCCAAGACAAACTTGATGACTTTATGGATGACAGTAGAGACCACGAACTTCTACAATGTGTTGAAGCAGTAGACAACTTGCTTCAAAATGAAAAACAATTACACCCTATAATAAATTATGACATTTCTGACAATGAAATGTTAGAAAATTTAATAAAGTATGAAACACAATCATAATAAAAAAAATAAATAAATAAAGAAAACAAAAAAAAACAAGAAAAACAACAAACAATCTGTGGATCATTTACTTTATTATGATGACGGACAAATGTTGGAACTTATGTTCACTGAACAAGAACACATATCAGACAGTGAAATGCTAGACGTTGTATTAAATTTTGAAAAACAATCCGAAAAATAAAATTGTATGTAATATTAAAAAATTGTTTGAGTCTTTAATCATTTTTATATGTAATTCATAAACTAGTTAAATGTTAGAAATGTTATGTTATGTTATGTGGAGTCCATACAGGACTTGATTGTGTGCTTTCCGCACTACACTTCCCAGAAGTCTCATTGGAGCCTCCCATCGATGGCTGAGTTATATCAAATTGGAGAAGTGTAACGGGTGCGCACACCGCTTCCGTTAAAGCCCCTGAAGAGAAGCAGATGGAGCTTCGAAACGGGTCGGGCAGATCCATTACGGAGCGGCGTCTACAAGCGGATCCCCGTCCTCACCTACACATAAATAAAGCTGCTGCTCGGGTGCTACTCAAAGGTGGACAACCTGGAGCGACAATTTACACGCGGCAGTCCAGCCGCGGAGTTTGCACCACCCCGTTAACGTGGGGGTCACGGCAGTGAAGTAGCAGCCGTACATGGGATCGAGGACGGGCCCACTTGTGGAGTCCATACAGGACTTGATTGTGTGCTTTCCGCACTACACTTCCCAGAAGTCTCATTGGAGCCTCCCATCGATGGCTGAGTTATATCAAATTGGAGAAGTGTAACGGGTGCGCACACCGCTTCCGTTAAAGCCCCTGAAGAGAAGCAGATGGAGCTTCGAAACGCGTCGGGCAGATCCATTACGGAGCGGCGTCTACAAGCGGATCCCCGTCCTCACCTACACATAAATAAAGCTGCTGCTCGGGTGCTACTCAAAGGTGGACAACCTGGAGCGACAATTTACACGCGGCAGTCCAGCCGCGGAGTTTGCACCACCCCGTTAACGTGGGGGTCACGGCAGTGAAGTAGCAGCCGTACATGGGATCGAGGACGGGCCCACTTGTGGAGTCCATACAGGACTTGATTGTGTGCTTTCCGCACTACACTTCCCAGAAGTCTCATTGGAGCCTCCCATCGATGGCTGAGTTATATCAAATTGGAGAAGTGTAACGGGTGCGCACACCGCTTCCGTTAAAGCCCCTGAAGAGAAGCAGATGGAGCTTCGAAACGCGTCGGGCAGATCCATTACGGAGCGGCGTCTACAAGCGGATCCCCGTCCTCACCTACACATAAATAAAGCTGCTGCTCGGGTGCTACTCAAAGGTGGACAACCTGGAGCGACAATATATATATATATATATATATATATATATATATAATATATATATATATATATATACATATATATATATTACCTACTGGCGGTCGCCAGTAGGTAGTTATAGTTAGGATTTTTTTCAATGTTAATTCTCAAAATTCTATTTGGAATAACGTTGGCGCCGGTTGACGAATCTGCCTGAAAAGTTCCTCAAAATGGCCACGCGGCGCATCGGTCCTTCCCTGAAAGTTTGGGGGGTTATGTCAAGCGGGGGCCGAGATAAAAGGGGGGTCCCAAAACGCGTTTTCCCCATGTTAATTTCCATAGGGCGGTCGATTTCACTTTTAGCCCGAACGGTTGAATGGATTTACACCAAACTTGGCAAAATTCTAGGGACTGGTAGCCCGATGTGCCTTTGCTATGTCTCAAGATATGTGCTCCAGTGGATTTTGAGTAATTTAGGTTCAAAAAAATATATATAGCTATAGCCGCGCCCCGGTACGCGCACCGGGGAGCGCCCCGGGCGCGACACGCGAGGTGCGCACGGAAAGCTGATTGGCTCTCGGGTGTCTGTAAACATTCGAAACAGTCCGGAGCGGCCGCCATCTTGTGTCTCGGTAAAATCGAGACACAAGAGGTGGCTAAAACAAAGGGGGAAATGACCATAAGGCGACAGGGATAGACCCCCTTTGACCCCCTAGGTTTGATGTGGGGGCTCAAAAAGGGCCCCGCGGGGCATTTAAAATATATATTTTTTCGTTTTGTGCGGGGGGAGCGCTCGGTGCGCTACCCGGTGCGCGTACCGGGGAGCGTACTATGAGGAAACAAGAATGATAGAGTTTTTTAAAAAGGAAGCCTTTTTTTAGAAATTGGAGGTAGTTCTAAAAAGATCTTTTTTTTTTCTTCTTTTTGTTGTTTTATATTTTTTTGTGTTTTTTGAACATTATGTACTTTTTTTGGCTTTTCAAAACAGTTTTATAAATTTTTTTGTATTTTTTTAGGGGGAGAAACAAAAAAAAGGGAATTGAAACTGGCTCAACTGGAGCAAAAAAACAAAAAAAACCCAAAATTACTTCTTTTTGGGGCACTTGTGATTATCACCTGCAAGGACGATGAGCTTTACGCTTTTTTCACCATAGGCGATAAGCTTGCCACATGCAGAACAAGTGATTTTAAAATCAGCAAATCTTGGCTGAATACAAGGCATCATCTCTGATGTTTCTGGTCCCGATGAAGTGGGTTTGTTTCTTTGGGAGGTGGTCCTTAAAGAATGGGGAAGGTTACTGGCCAGTTCCCTGAACTCTGCACGTGAATAGTTGTTTGGGTGCTTTCTGGTCATATGACGAATCATGGTATAGTTACCAAATGAATATTTTTTGTTTGGGTTGCCCCTTGAGAGTTCTTCATTGCAGATTAGGCAAGTTAACTTGGCCGCATTCACTTTTTTCTTCCCCTCTGGGATTGAAAAAAAATCCCATACAATGTGTGGCTTGGGCTTGTATGGGGTATTTTCTTCAGGCAGCCATCTTCTCCTCCCCTCCTCCTCTTCCTCTTCCTCCTCCTCCTCTTCTTGACCACCAATATAATCTGGAGCTGGTCCTGTTGGTGGTGGTGGTGGTGGTGGTGGTGGGGCAGATGCACCAGCTGCTGCTGCTACTGAAGCCATTATTAAGATCCAAAAGGTACAGAGATGTACAAACAGGTCTTCCTCAGTCAAAGGACATAGTCAGAATAAGGAAAAAAGGTGGGGTCTTTCATCATTTGGAAAAAAAACTGCCCCGAACCAATGAGAAGTGTTATTTTCAGGTCACAAGACCAGGGGCTTCATCATTATGAAACCAAAACTGTTATGAACCAATGAAAAGTGTTATTTATAGGTCACATGACCCGACGCGCTTACGCTACGCGCCCCGGGGCACGCCCGGGGGCGCGCCCCGGGTCGCGTAGCGTAAGCGCGTCGGATGTTTACGTTGCGCGATCGTATTCGCTCAAGTACTTCCGGGTGCGCTTACGCCGTGCGTATCACGCGGACGCGGCTACGCGATACGTCACGAACATGTTTTCGTTTGCGACATTCGCTCTAACGGGACGCTCCCCGGTTCGCGCACCGGGGCGCTTCATATAATTACGCTTTCCGGGACGCTCCCCGGGGCGCGCACCGGGAGCGCTCCCCCCCCTCAAAAAATGTAAATAAATAAATTAAAAAAAATGGGAAAAACATGTATGGACTGGTAGCCCTATTCTTAAGTGGTTTTTACGAAAATTAACTTTGAAAAAATATATATTGGGATACATTGGGCTATATATATGTTAGAGCCCAAATGTAGCCCAATGTAGCCCAATATAGCCCAATGTTGCCCAAAGTTGGCCACCAGAGACAAAAAGAAAATTTGCCCAAATATCAGCCAGATGTAGCACAACTGTAGCCCAATGACAGAATGTACCAGAGTGTTCTAAACAACTAGAGCGCTAACAGTCTTACTTATAAAGTAAGGCTTATAGTTAGGAATTAGCCTTAAAAAAACCTATGAAATTCACTGAAAAAAACCATAGGTTTCACACCAGTTATATTTAGGAATTAGCATTTAAAAAACCTTTGAAATTCACTGAAAAAACCATAGGTTACACACCAGTTATAGTTAGGAATTAGCATTTTAACAACCTATTAAATTCACTAAAAAAAACATAGGTTTCACATCAGTTATAGTTACCTGGAAATTTTACTGTCATAAAACCATTGAAATTCCACGTTATAGTTAGTTGGACTCACTATAACTTGCGCGTGTAATGCACTGCTGATGACGTCACATATTACATCACTCATGACATGGTCAGTGACATCACTCATGACATCACTGATGACATCATCCTTGTGAATGTGTGTCTTTCTGAAAAATAAATAAATAAGAATAAATGTTTAAATAAGTGTGTAATTGTTTTTTTTTTTAAATGATTGGTTAATATGTATCAGTGTTTCACTTTGTTTATAAATGGCTGCATGGATTGGTGAGTAGCTACATGTGTGTGTATATGGGTTATTATTTGTTTTTTTTAGTATCAGTATGAGTGTCTGTATGGTTTGGTGGGAGTGTTACTTAGCACATAGATGCATCAATGACTGACTCACTGTTTGTAAGTGTTTTGAAGACGGCATATGTGCAGGACTGTTTGGGTGGATGAGTGTGTATATGCGTGTGTTAGTGAGTGAATGACTGTCTCACTAGTGTCTTTATCAGTAACAAGATATGTTTTAATCTAGTATATGTGAATATTGATGTATATGAGTGATTATATGTGAGTGTGAGAGATTGAAAGACTTCTTGTTTAAATAAGTATGTGTTTCTATAAGTGATTGTTTAAGAGAGTAAGAATGTGTTTGTGTTTCATGGGTTACATTACAGTGAAAGGAGGTCTGTCACTCTGTCACAAGGATGATGTCATCAGTGATGTCATGAGTGATGTCACTGACCATGTCATGAGTGATGTAATATGTGACGTCATCAGCAGTGCATTACACGCACAAGTTATAGTGAGTCCAACTAACTATAACGTGGAATTTCAATGGTTTTATGACAGTAACATTTCCAGGTAACTATAACTGATGTGAAACCTATGTTTTTTTTAGTGAATATATATATATATATATATATATATATATATATATATATATATATATATATATATATATATATATATATAACATTAGTCAGGGATACGTAATATTTCCTCTAAACCCTTGTGGTAGGAACACAAGTCTTGGGCAAGCCAAAATCTCCTCCAGTATTGTATGGGGCCCAATCCTATCCGGTCGGATATTGTTTTAAGCCCAGGGTCAAACCCGAGTGGGAGAAGGGTGTTACTTATGAGTAAGCCCGCCAAATGGTGCATGAATTGATTATCTGTTGGAACAAGGGGAATTACATCCATGTGCCCCCACATTCCTCAGCCATATGAAGCTGTCCCTAGGGCCTGATGGTTGCAAGTCTGTATAGCTGGCAAAATAGGTCAGAACGGTGAACTTTGTAACAGTTTGGGTATTCCTCCGAATACCTGTTCCATTTTTAATCTATGCTGGGTTATATGAGTAGGCCACCCAAGATGATTTTCAGTTTAGGTGCAAATCAGTCCATGGTGTCCTACGTTATAGGCACATCGAACCATTCCTATCAATGGAAAGTACATCATAACCATACCTGCGCAGTTTTGACTGCCACCATGTAATGTATAGAGAATACATAACAGTGTAAAAAATCGAAAAATGGCAAGTTGTTTTATATATTTCATTTCATTTATTATTTTCTCCACATTTAGGACCTGATTCACAAAGGCAAATATACATTTATATGTTTACTTGTTTATTTACTACTGCACCCACTGGCAACTCTCCACTTCTTTGCTTTTCACCATTTTCTAGCGGGATGTACACCAAGGTGTAACTCTCCACTTTTTAGCATTTTTGTGCTTATTACACCTAAGTGTAGCTTTATACATTCATCCCTTCTCTTCATATCAGGGGATGTAGGGTAAACTTACAAAGAATGGAGATCACCACAATCATTGAAGTGATGCCCATATGTGAAAGTACAGGGGACATTATTAAAGTGTATTATTCCTTAAAACATATTAAAGCAAATAATTAAAATTAATAAAGATGCGTTATTGTATAATATAAATGTAACTTACTTTGAAATATGTGTTGGTAACCTAGCATTAGTTCAAGAGATCGTCATGGTGCAAGTTGGGCTTCTTTAGAAATAGTTGAATATTCTCAGTCTTGGATGCTTTAGGTATGGTGACTAGGTGAAGTAAGACTTGACTGCATTGTGCAGTGGTCAGACAGCGTCACTGGAAATGGCTTTCACTAGTGATCTCATGTCTTACATTGTACAAAGTGGCCTCCAGTGAGTTGATGAGCCTTAAAATGTCATTGAAGGAGACCCTGCCAAAATTAATGCATTTGGATCTGCCTCAGGGTTATAATTAGGGGACGTGGCTTAAATTTCAGTGTTGCTGCTATGTTGCCTGACTTAGTTGATCTTTTTCATGGAAAAGATTTGATGGCAGTGCACTCAGTAAAGGTTTCAAATGAATACTCTGGGTTTGGTGTCCTTCTAGCATATTCTGCTGTTTTAGAGACTCCAGATATAATGTTCCTTGGCCTTTCTGATGATCTTCCTAAGGAATGGAACTCATGGCTATTATGCATGGTCGCAAGGTCATCTAGTAGATCAAATCATTTTTTAAACGAATAGACCCATTTGTGTGAAACAATTAGTGTTGGAACATAATTTTTTTGATTTTTTTGGCATATTTATTCCTTTTGGCCCAACATTGAATTGTTTTCTAGATTAACTGATGTGTTTGCCATTTTTTGCAGGCAGATTTTGTGAGGAACATGGAGGATTGGTTTACAATACACAGCAAAATTAGTTTCGAGCCAATTCGACCTCACTATGGACAAACTACATTTGCACGTAGTTGGCATCATGTATGATATTTAGAGAAACCGAACCCAAAGGCTAAGTAGGATTTTAGATTTGTTACAGTCAACCCATGTTCAACAGTCAAAATTGTTGCGCTTTTCAAATGCTTGAATTATGGAAGGGTCTGCGGTCTGGCCAAGCCTCACATTCAAAAGATCATTAGGCTACTCATTAGGATCATTAGGTAAGAAGAAATCGTAAAACTAGATCAAATTCTAGAAACTGCACATCAGACTGTTTCTTGCATTTGTAATACAGCCAGAGAATGTTTACTTTGAGTTCACTTTCAACGGGCACTGGCAAAGCCAATATGTTTTAGCTATACAAGATCTATTGGCTTTGTCAATGTATTATTTAGCCATGAGGCACAGCAGCATGGCTGCTGTGCAGAATGGCTGAAAAAAAAGGAAAAGTATAACTATGATGCGGTCCAAGGGAGCTGCCAGAAAATTCAAATACCCCTTCCCCCCACCCCCACACTTTGAACCAAACCTCTAATACCACCAAGCGGGTGAAGAAAGTAAGCCTGGTTCTTCTTATATTTGTTTGCTTCTCCCTTGCATCCACTCATCTGCCATCCATCCTGCCACTCTTTCACCCATCCATCAACCTTTCACCTTTCCATCCATCCTTTCATTATTCCTACCAGCTATGAAATTGCATCCATCTGTTTACATATTCTTCAATCCTTTCGTCCATTCACCTTTTGACCATTCCATCTATTCATCCAGCCATCCAGTCAATGACCATTCACTTCACATGACAATCTGTCATCCTTTCACTCTTCTGTCCATCTATCCATCCACTTATCCGTCCCTCTATCAATCCCTTTTTCATCCTTGCACCAACTGATCCTTTCCCCTTCTATTCACCCATTCATCCTTTCAACCATCCATCGTTGCACTTGGACTTCATATTTTCTTTTCAACAACCATTCCTTTCACTTTGCTATTTCCTTCCTTTTTTGAATCTTTCATTACTTTCACCTCCTGTTTGTCCTTTACAGTTTCTAACTACCACAACTTTTCTTTTCTTTTATTACATTTTCTTACATGCCATTCTAAAAACCTATTTTCTGCTCTCTTTGTAACTTTTTTCTTGTTGCAACATTTATTTTCCTCTGTTTTGCTGAACATATCTCACATAGCAGTGTTCAACAGCCACTTTTTAGCCCTGCCCTGCCTTTCGTTTGATGCCCTGCAGAGGTCATTGTAAAACTACTTTTAGTAGTTAACCCCCACTTAAGCACCCAAAGGGGGGCGGGGGTCATGACCACGTCATGCTCTTTTTTTTAATTTGCACCCATGCTGTACAGCAGCTGTGCTGCTGTACTACATGACTAACAACACACCTAGAAAGGCTAAGAGCTCTTGTGTATGTGAGAGCTCTTAGGCTTTGTAAATGTTTATTTGTGACCGGAGGGGTATGGGTGAGACGGCACTAGCACCAATTGGTGGTAGTGGGCTTCTGAGACGAAGGTATGCAACAACTAGTGGGATGGGGTGGTGGTGGGTGTCACAGGGCAAGCAACAATGTGGAGATGGAAGAAGAAGGAACAACTGGCAAATAATGATGCAGGAGTGTTCATGGGGCATTAAGAACAAAGGGCAAGCAATGATGATGGAAAGGGAAGTGACATTGACAGAGCAAGAAACAACATGAAAGGGGATGGGTGCAAGCAAAGGAGAGCAAGCAGGAACGTCGACGATGGGTAAGAAAATAGAACAAGCATTGGAAATGCAATAGGGCTCACATTTACTTGAGTTAGAGCTATTGGCGTTGTAAAGGACAATGTCTTTTATCCATGTGTTATGGATGTATATGGTGTGCAGTGGAATGATCTGGGTTGGATTGTTAGTTGTGGAATTGTGGGGTGTGAAGTGGATTTTTGTATTGTACTGTCGGAGACGTACAATTTAAAAGTGTTTGCACTCAACGCTGTTTGGAAGAATACACACTAGTTGTACAACCTTGTTTCTCGTTTTATTTAAAATTGCTACTTACCCAGTGTGACTTCTGATCATTTCAAAGTAGGGGACAGATCCGATAGGAGGTTGTGAATGGCAACAAACTCACGAGTTACGGGGAGACTTTTTCATCTGTAAACATCATTGTATGCTATGGTATGGGCTGTTATGGTACACAATGGTATGGTATGATCTGTCATTGAATAGTATGATATGGCATTGTGTTGGTTGCCATAAAGTGGTATTCCTGTTATTCTGTATTTCGGAATAGTATGGTTTGTCATTGTATAGTATGTTATGTTATGTGATGGTATGGTGTGGGTAACAGAGTGAGTCTAGTGGCTCACTCTCAGAAGAGGAAGTTCATAATTACAGGGTCAGTCAGAAGCATAATTCGTGGCGTATCCTTTTCTAACTTCTGACTTTTAACTATCACTGGACGGCTGACCTTTTTAGCAGGTCTTGCACTTTCATGCTAGAGGATATCCACTGTTCAAAACACCTAATTCTCAGATAAAATATCAACAGGCTCCGACGAGACACAGACTTGACAGGTGGACTCGTGAGTCAACCAAATTCTTTCCAAAAAATGGAGAAAAGTAAATGCAAAGTGCTTAGTTAATGTGCTAAATGCAATGCATTCTGCAATGCAGGATAGAGGTAAAAGTTATGTTTGTTGTAGGTATGGGACAAATAGAGGATCCTTGCCATAAACTACATAGGAAGCAAAACCTTTTTCTTACAAATGTTTTTTTTATACATCTCTGTATGTCGCTTCTAAAATTATTTTCTTATCAACTATATTTTGTTGCCTTCTTACATCATCGCCGTACGGCTGTGTAATTAAAATGCCCCTTCCCTCCCTAGTTTTTACTAAATTCCGCTTTTCATGCCAAACTATGTTGCTTTTAGTCAAATCCGAAAATGTTTGCCATGTTGATAACTCTGTTCAGAGTGATTTTAGGGATTAGTTAGCACTGGGACTGAAGATATGTTTTCCAAAATATGTGTTAAATTGGGTACAATCCAGCTTTTTGAGCAACAGTCCCTACTTTTTGTGATGAAAATATATCTGTGAGGATTTTTGGTGCACTTTATTCATGCACGCACCCAGTTCAATTCGAAGGGTTATTTGGCATAAATGCCCCATGTCCTTTGTGTCGCTTAGAGACATTTCTGTCGTTTTTCTAAACAACACTTTGCATGCCGATATTGTTTATTTTACTCATATACATAATGTTAAAAATAAAACTCCTACTTCAACTTTGGCAACATGCGATTCGCTCTGGGCGCAGCTTCTTGGTGCAGCAGGTGCAGTTGCACTGGGGCCCACTGGACCCTGATTGCTGTATTTCATAGTTCCAACAGCAGCCAGGGAGGCCATTTCCTTCCTGCCAGTTGAACCCATGAGACATTGCCAACAGCACCGGGTCCAAAAAAAGGCAGGGATTGACTCTTGAGGTGACACTGCTAGAGGCCTTTAGCGCTATGTTTTAGACCCCTCTTTAAAAATGTTTTCTGAAAGGAGGAAGACCCCTGTCTGTGAGTCTCCAATATTCCGCATCAGCAAGCAGGCCTGCCGTATTGTTGGCCCTCGCCGTTTCCGGTTGCTCCTGGCTCCTCACAGAGCACACACTGGGCCGTAGAGTGTGCTCCTCACCAGACGCCACCGGTTTTCCGAGAAAGATAACCCACCACATGGGCGGATTAAAGGCTCCGGGCCGTGAGAGGGTGAGGAGAGTCTGACGCCTGAACGCTCCCAGCGTGACGTCCAGGAAGTGCCCAGACTTGTTATTAGCCCTCTGACTGAACCATCGTCAGCATTCATTCTGCGAAGTAGGGGCTGCCACAACACTTGGCAAACAAACATGCAACATGCCACAGCAGCAGGGCACGTGAGCTCCTGCATGACCAGACAATATTGTACATCTAGAATTGCTTGATAATGGCGCCCAGCTCCTATCTAAGCCCTCTCAGCTCGTGGCCGCCGAGGGTAGCTCAATCCAGGTAAATAGAACAACTTGTCCGGCCCGACTGCTAGGATCACGTGACCCTGATCATGAGCAGACGGGGCTATAAAGGTGCGTTATCTGGTATTTGTGTAGCGCACAGCTGCCCCAGTGTGGACTCGTAGCACTTGGAACGGGCAGGAGGCTTTGCAGGCTGTCTGCTTGTTTGGATGCAGAAGCATGTGGTATGAGCATGATTTATGCAGTAGCAGTTGGGTGAGGTGCATGTAGAGATGCCACTAGCCTGTAATTTTAGGTCCACGCCAGTGGCAAAGTTGGAAAAACTTAAAGTCAGTCATTTTTCACATTTGAAATATAATGGGAAAACGGCAAACTTGCACGAAAATCACAAACCAGGGAGCGCAGCAGCAGCGAGGCCAGCGTGCGCTGCTGCGCGTGCTAGCCATGAACAGGAATGGGTATTGCAAAGGCGGGACATGCACCCGTCTTTGCCCACTCCCATGCCGTTTAAAAAACAAAAAACAAGACAAAGCCAATGGCAGGCGGCGAAAGCCTGCTCACACGCACGAGCATGTGAGAAGCTTTTAAAACCCCTTGCAAAAGGGCTCTCGCTGTGCAAATAGTGCTACGCACTGCAACGCAGGTGCGAGCCCTAAAAAAAGTACTTCAATCCCAGCTCAAGTAGCATAGGGGCAGTAATTTAAGAGTGACAATAAAACCAATTATTGTTACACTGTGAGTGGGCTACAAGCCCTTTTCGTGAGCAAAAGCATATGAAAGAATATGTGCTGTCTGAAGTTTGTACTGGGGACAACCTGCTTTTAAATTCTGGCTTTTACTTTCTGGGCTTTGTGCCAAATGAAACCACAACTAACACACTGGGTCAGGCTGAAGACCATCAGCCAGATTCCTCAAACCAGAATTGGCTCGCAAAGGGCCAGATTCTGAGAATCTGGCCCTTTGCGAGCGCTAATTTTGCATTTGGGATGCATCACCCCAAATGCAAAAATCGCAAATCTAAAAATCGCTAAATTGCGATTAATTGCATTTAAGGAATCTCAATTTGAGATTCCTTTAATGCAATTCATGAACCATTTTAAAATTGCGAAATCGCAAGCTGGGGCCGCTATTTACCGCGAAGTCTAACTACGTGGTAAATAGCAAAAACTTAGAAAAATGCACTTTAGTGCATTTTTCTAAGTTGTATGTTACACACTAAGCATGAGCGAATTTTGCGGATCTCGCGTTCGCGAATTTTGCGGATTTGCGGATTTGCAATCCGCAAAATCCGCGAATTCCCGCGAATTTGCGGATTTTTTTTTTTTTTGTGTTCGCCCGTGTTTCTGCCAGTTCGCGAGGGTTTTTACAATTTCGCAATTTGCGAACTTACCTGTCGGGTCGCAAGTTTTGCGAACTTGTTGTTTCTACGTGTCCAGCCTGTTTGGGACACTCTTCTTCATCACTGCCACTCTCTGTCACCACTGCCACTCTCTGACTACTCATGCCACCCTCTGGCCCACCCATGCCACCCTCTGTTTCATCACCACACCCTCTGGTTGTCCAGTGTACATTATTTTCGGCAAAGCAAAGCACACCTTCCCTGCCTCAAGTGACCTGAATTAATTTGGGGCTGATTAATGTGTCACAGAATATTTTTTTAGCTGGCACCTGCTTCCTTAGTGCGCCCTGATTAGTGATCTTTTGCACTTGCTAAGTGCTTTCATTGTTGCAAAATTAGTTACAACACCTGCCCTGCCCCAACTGACAATAATGAATTAGGGGCTGATTAATGGATTTTAACTTCCAGCCTGGCTCCTGCTTGTCTCCCTTAGCTGTAATTCAGGACCTTTGTGGCATATGTGTAACTATTCTGAGGTTCAGAGCAGGGTCACATAATAGTTTCAACTGGCAACTGAACTCTGGAGGGGCCCCTCAGGAAGCACTACAGGAAATGGCTACTAATGATGTGCCTGAACTTTTGAACCTGGTAAGTAGTTACTTTCAGTTTTGCTAAAATCGTATTTCTGCAATTTTGCACTTATTCGCGGGGCGCGAACTCACGCGAACAGTGCGAGCAAAATCCGCTGCTCGCGGATTTGCGGATTTTGCGGGAAATTCGCAAATCTCGCGGATTGCGGATTTCCCGAAAATCCGCAAAATCCGCGAGCGGAACGGATTTTCCGCCCACACCTATTACACACACACATGTCCTTGGGACATGTGTGTGCGCAACACCAGTGGACATTACCATTTCAGGGGTGCAACAGGGTGTCCTTTGGACACCCTGGCACCCTTGAAATTGCTTCCTTATTTGCGATTCGCTAATTGCTAATCGCAAATAAGGAATGACTCCCCATTCATTCCTATGGGCCTTTAGGCCCATAGGAATGAATGGGAAAGCCATTCCTTATGTGCGATTAGCAATTAGCGAATCACAAATAAGGAAGCTGTAGAAATCGCTAATATTATTGCGATTCCTACATGCATCCCGTTTTCCGAGTCTTTAATAGCGAATCCTTAAAATTGGCTATTAAGGACTCGCAAAACAGGACTTTGATGAATCTGGGCGTTAGTCGTTATCACACTGTGTTCACCTCTTGAGAAAGGTCATAGTTTACGAAGGCAATAATTCTCTGTTCAGTTAGCTTGAACTTTGTGGCTGCAAGATGGATGCCACTACCTTAAACTTGACTCAATGGTTATTTCTTTATTTTAATCAGTCAACATGTTTTGCTGGACATTTAAAGGGCAATTATTTTACTTATTGTGTGATTTAGCTTCCCAGATACTTAAAGATTCTTTTAAATATTACTCACAGCCAATTCAAGCATGCTTTTTGCATGTTTGCAAAGGGCTTGCGCTTACTGTTGTTTAGAAGCACACCATGCCATCATTTCTTCATGAATGTAACTGATATGTGCACATTGGAATATTTCCACAAATCCACAGCCCCCAGATCCATTTGTGCATTTCTATCAAGTTTTCCCACCTTCAGGGCTCATTCACGAGTTAATAAATAACACTCATAGAGCCTGGTTACGAGTGGCTCGGTTAATTCTGCCCCATTCATAAACCCCATTTAAGCATGGGTCGGAATTATGAGATTGGTTTATTTAACACTTCTGATAATTACCAGGGGCCGTATTACGCATTTCCATTGTTTGCACCGGGTGGACCTTTTAAAAGGTGTGCCAGGTGCATGCGCCCTATTATGATGAATGCGTTGCCCCCAGGGTAGACGCGAACTTGCTCTGCCCCCAGGGTTATGCATTCATTTGAAAATATAGAGCCGCTGCTTGCAGCCGATCCCTGTTTTCAGAGTGCAGGCGGCAACCCGTCTGCACTTTTGAAGGGAATTAGAGATCCCCTTGCAGGTAAGTGCAGTCCATGATTGCACCCGCCTGCAAGGGCAAGTCCCTGGGGTCCATAGGACCCCTTTTGCCTCATCCAGAGGGCTGCTCTCAGGGGGCGCACTTACAGTCGCCCTACTAGAAGGTGGCGCAATGTGAGTGTGCAAGAGAGCTTCTTTCTCGCTGGCACAGAGTCAAAGGAATTCCCTCATTTGCACAGGGCACGCCCCTATGCAAATGACGTAACACCTCCTGAAGGTAGCTCTGACCTTTAAGAGTGCCAGCGCTATCAGTATTACTGAAAGGAACACACACGCGTTTACACCCACTTCTGTAATACCAAAGTTACCCGGGGGTATGCACAGCAGGCGCAAACGCCTGTTGCACCCCCGGGGCACTTACTGTAATAGATCTCCAACAGGCAGATGTATCAAAGAAAATACCGGGAGCAAATGGGCAGATTCTCAGAATCTGGCCGTTTGCTCCCGGTATTTTTGCATTTGGGATGCATCATCCCAAATGCAGAAATCGCAATTTAAGGAATCTCTAAATAGCGATTCCTTCGATTGCTCTTGCATTTAAGGAATCCCAAAATGAGATTCCTTAAATGCAATGCATGAAACCCAATAAAATAGCGATTTCGCTAATAGGGGGAGCAAATTACCATGAAGTTGAACTTCGTGGTAATTTGCTAAAACTTTGAAAAATGCACTTTTGTGCATTTTTCAAAGTTACATGTTGCGCACACACATGCCCTTAGGGCATGTGTGTGTGTAACATTTGTGCACAGGTCCATTTCAGGGGTGCAACAGGGTGTCCTTTGGACTCCCTGGCACCCTTGAAATAGCGGAACATTAGCGATTCGGTAATAGCTAATCGCTAATAAGGACCCTTATTAGCGATTAGCTATTACCGAATCGCAAATATGGAATCTGTAGGAATCGCTAATAACATTGCGATTCCTACATGCATCAAGGTTTTGCGAGCCTTTAATAGCGATTCCTTAAAATTCGCTATTAAGGACTCACAAAACATAACTTTGATGCATCTGCCAGCAAATGCTTTAACTAGCTCAACATTCGTTAAATTTCAGCAAGTCAAACCTACCGAAATTTAAAAGGGGAGTAGTATGCGGTATTAATCGTTATGCAGCTAATTAAATCCATTACATGAAAAAAAGAAGCATTTCACAGGTGCAAAAACAGATGAGAAAGACAAATAGCACACGAGAGTCAAGGAGAAAAATGTCAATACAAAACTTAATGAGGAAGTAACAGAAAACGGATCTATGGCGTAAAGAATGTTCCAGTGTCAGTTTTCTCAAGCACATGGCTGACAATATTCCTCAAAAGTATTCAGTTTTGCCATAACCTTGAATGAATGCAAAGTTACACAGAACACGCTTTGCTTTCTTTAGTGTCTGTTAGGGCAGCAGATCGCTCCGCACACGTGCATCCTAATTGACCGAGGGCCTGCCTGGCTCGCGCTCATTAAAAATTGCCTTCAGTCTGGGACGCAGGCTTAACAAAGTCCCTTCAAGTTAGATAAATCTTAGAGTCCTAAAAGCGTCAGAATCCTGTACAAACGAACAGGGCAACGCGGGGCCATTTTTCAGAGCGGCTGCCTAAGCAAATATTATACTAAGAAATTATTTAGTGCCCGTAAGGTGTAATTAAATAATGATCCACAATTGATGAAGCCGGCTTCTCTGACTGGATGTAAAGTGGTAATTTCCTTGCCTGGTTAGAGTGCAGTTCATCACAGTGATAACGTAAACCGTGTGAACCTCACATTCATTATTTGTTCAACTCCATTGACCAGCTAGAGGTTGATTCATGCAGGTACACTCTGTTGTCTCACGTTTCAATTCTGCATCTCGGACCCCCTTTCACATTTTTTACAGAGGGAATACATAGACAGAAGCTGGTCACCTGGAAAGTGACACAGGCACAAATGATACCGACGGCTTGTGTTATGCTACCTTGTATATGGCCTCCCCTGTTGTTCGTGCTATGAAGTGCCTAGCACAGTGATCTTCAAACTCCCTAATGCTGCACCCCCCACTATAAAAAAAAAATCCTTGGAGGGGTCCCCCTCAATTGTTTGAAAATTATTCTGCTAATTTGGCAATGTTTAAATATATCTAAACACATTTAAACATTGCAGTTAAGCTCTGTTACCCCGTTTTTACACATACTCCCAGTCAATATCTAAATGACAAAAGTTGATTGCTCATTATAAGGTGGGCCATATTTTTAACACTTGAAACAAAGGTGATGCTTCTCTTAGCCAGACACTGGCACCCCCCCCCCCCCCCTCCCGCAGATCCCTTAAGGCCCCCAGTTTGAAGATCTCTGGTCTGGGATCTGAAATGGTAGTTCCAAATAGCTCATCATTTTACACCTACTTCTTATGTATTCATAAGGGGATTTGTTCCTGACTCAAACAATCTGACTGAATTTGTTAGGTGATGAAATGTACCGTGCATATCTAGTCGCTGGGTTTCCACTCTGCAGTTTTATATGGCAGACTCTGAACCCTTGTAGCAGACTGCAGCACAAAACATCCATCCTATAGGGGTGAAAGCCCAATGCCATCTGTGCAGGTACTCCATCCCTGCCATTTTTCCTTTTGTCCACTCCTTACCTTGTTTTTTTTTGCTTTTTGAAAACAGTGTGTGGGGCCGCAGGTCCAGAGGGACCTTTCAACTGCAGATCTGGTGCTTCTGAGTGCTTGCTTGTGCCCTGTGATTGGGTAGTCCCTCCATTGTATGCCCGCCCTGAGTCTTGTGAGGGTAACCCCCTTTAATCCTTTCTGCACATGCCATGGCTGGCGGCAGCATTTCATGTTGTTGGGTGTAGTAGCTGCTCCAGGAGGTGGTATCTATGAGCCCTATTTGAAATCCAGGGGTCAGTGGCAGCTCGGGATCCCTTCATGCTTACGATATGTGTACGAGTGGAATTTTTTTTAAACAATATGTGCATTGTTTTTGCAATAATACTCATGAATATTGAAAACGTGTGTGTGGGAAAAAGTTGTGATTACTAGTGGTGGGTCTAGCATTAGAGTTACCCTTACCCAATCAGCAACATCTTTACATGTTTGAGAACGGCAGTTGAAAGCTATAAGGTGGGTGCTGCCCGCAGAGCGCAACAAGGACAGCTCGACCCTCGCTTTCTCCTCCTCTGCTCTTTTGCCTCCAGGTCCTGTCTGAAGAGATCCCACTGTATCTATCAGAGGAGGTCAGATCTGGTTTGCTATCATCAGGGGATGGCCCCTACAATGCATTCTGGCAGAAGGACAGTAGCGCTCCTCCCAGATACTCCTTCTAGGTTTGAATTTTTGAACTTTAAATGATGAAATGATCCTGGCTGGCCGTTGGCTGCTACTCAGCTGTCAGGACTTGGCCACAGAAGTTGGCAATTCCTTCCAGATGAACGTCCAGATTCTTTTGAGCCGGTCCAGATTCTTTGAGACAGTCTTGCATGGATTCTGCTGATGTCCAGTTTCTGGAACGTGGAGCTAATTGCTGTCCATTTCCTCTTAGCTGGGAAGAAGCCTGGATGCCCAGATGATGCGCTGATGGCCAGCTCTGCTGCTACTGACTCTGCTTGCATCGAATCACTTGTTAGCTAAACAGTCCAGAGACATGGACACAGCACCCAAAATACCTTACTAGCTCTCACCACAGGTCACAGTAGGACAAACTGAAGAGTCCACTACTATCAGTTCATGTGACCCGAGTAGGCATTCCGCCTGATAAGCACACTCTATCCCTGTATCACCAATTATTACTTTTGTTTTTTATAATCTGCTTTGTTGCAGAGGTCCAACAACCTATTGGCTTGCAAGCCAGATCAAAAAGGACCCCATTGTGTTCTTTCGGGCTCACAGACTGGTGTCCCTGTAGATCAGGCTGTCGCCTGCATGTCTCCATACCTACGGTTGGTACTGCTGAGTGTGGAGCCACTGGTCTGAGCCGTAAGGGCTCCATTTGAGAGACTGGTTTATCTTCCTAGACCTTGGTATTTTACTTCTCAGTAGCCAAGACACTAATGATTTCATATGCAAAGTTATTGTTGCATTATCTGTCAATTGTCATGTATTTCTCTCTGTTTCAGCCTTTCAGTATTTTTAGGGCCACAAAAGAATAGGTTTGTGAAACCATAACCGATTACCTCAAGTATGGCAGGAAGTAGGGGTCTTCTCTTTGTAATGTGTTCATTTTTATGATTTGTAAAGAGTTATGGCTTGCCTTTGTATATACGTCACTCAATGAAGCTTGAGAAACCACGTTTTCATTGAAGATAGAGGGTGCAGATTCATCAGCACTTTCCGCTGAGTTTGCCAGCACAGAATGTTTTTTTATTATTTACTTTTCTAGCGCAAAACTTCTTTTGCTCTGGAAATTGCCTAAAGTAATGCGAAGTAGAGCAAAGTGCTTCTTTGCATTACTTAGTGTCAAGGGAGCGTTGTGCGGGTGTTCCTTTATAACCATCCATGCTTTTTGATGTATAATCCTATCGACCAAAAATCTGGCACAGGGATTTGCCTCATAAATTAACACAATTTGAAAGCAGGGATTGAAAGGAGAAATGTTTTCATTTCTCCTTTCTTTTCTGACTTTGCATGTGTGCTGCACTGTTCGGCACACATGCAAAGTAGGAAATGTTTTAAAACGTGTCTGGACATAGTATTTTGTACTGTAAGGGAACCCTGCTACTACAAAACATATGCTAGACTCACGCACACAGCCTTGCACTATGGCGTACAGGTGTATGCATCTCAGCAAAATTCTGTGCCCAAAAGCAATAACTGAGGATGGTAAATGGGAATAGCTAGCCGGGCCTGAAAGTCTGGGATCGAATGAAGGCTGTTGATCTGTTCTTAAAATAAATGCATTTAAAACAAAAAAGGGGCGAACTAGAGGAGTCCCCGTTTGCTCTATCACACACACACCCTTGGATTTTGTAGCCCCTTTAAGTGTAATCATCTCTGCTAAGGAGTCAGCCATCGAGGAAGTGCTCTGGCTGGAATCGTTGAGGCCCATTTCAGACTCTGGTTAACTTCCAAAAATTGCTTACCTATTAATATTGGGATTTGTCTCTCGCCTTGTTTGTGCTGTGCCATCTGACTGGTATTTTACCTTCCAGACTTCTGGGGCCCAATAATGGAATAGAGCATGAATGAGTGTGATGCTTAGCATCTCTCTTTGACCTGGGCTCAGGCTTTCGCTACTTCCCTCATGAGTCACTTCATTGCTGCCAAGCATGCCCGAAGGTTGGATTATGGCCGTTGCCTAAAGAAGCCAAGAGCAGTCTTCTAGAAGAGGAGAAAGAATACATATAAAAAAGGTCCTTCCTATTAAACTGTGGCAGCGTTTAAGGAGTAGGTGGGGTCCCCCAGAGAGGTCAGAAGCCACATCTGCAGCTATGAAGACTGCCTCCACAACTTCAACAAGGTCTCTCTAGCCTAAAAGTCCTCCTAGTGAGGCCAAACAGGACTTCCCTTGAGGTATACAGTCTCAACAGCTTTGATGGTTAAGGGCCCCATGCATCAAATCAAATACCGGTCGCAAACTGGCAGATTCTCAGAATCTGCCCCTTTGCCACTGGTATTTTTGCATTTGGGATGCATCATTCCAAATCCAAAAATCGCAATTTAAGGAATCTCTAAATTGCGATTCCTTAAATTGTGATTGCATTTAAGGAATCCCAAATTGAGATTCCCTAAATGCAATGCATGAAAGTTAAAAAATTAGCGATTTCGCTAATAGGAGTAGCAAATTACCATGAAGTTGAACTTCATGGTAATTTGCTAAAACTTTGAAAAATGCACTTTTGTGCATTTTTCAAAGTTTCATGTTGCGCACACACATGCCCTTGGGGCATGTGTGTGTGCAACATATGTGCATAGATCAATTTCAGGGGTGCAACAGGGTGTCATGTTGACACCCTTGCACCCTTGAAATTGCATGAGCAATTTGCGAGTACCTACTGGTACTTGCAAATTGCTCATGAAATCTCCACTTCATTCCTATGGGCCCGTAGGCCCATAGGAATGAATGAGTGCTGTAAAAACACGGGTTAACCCAATGAGTCGCTGGGACCTGGGTGAATAATTAATACAAACAAGGTGGTCCCAGATACTAGAACGAATAAACCATAGCTGAACAGCTTAAATGAATTCAAAGAAATTCACGGGCTTCCACAGGGCTGATGAACTGAACCCCCGTGGAAGCCAGTGAATTTCTCTCCAGCAGATTCCTTACCTACGTGTGTGGCTTTTCCACCACGATATTTTAACCAACATCCCTTCTCATTCTGACGGCGTATGCCGACTAATGTGGATGAACTGAACCCCCGTTGAAGCCTGTGATTCTCTCTCCAACAGATTCTTTATTTACGTGTGTG
This sequence comes from Lissotriton vulgaris, assembly GCF_964263255.1. NCBI lineage: Eukaryota > Metazoa > Chordata > Amphibia > Caudata > Salamandridae > Lissotriton > Lissotriton vulgaris. The sequence continues at coordinate 1,205,677,279 of NC_141691.1, forward strand.
GCTACCTCACCATGATATCCTAGACCTTCGAAGCCTGCTTTTAAGAAGCCGGACGTCTCTCGATGGTTGTTATCACCTTCGATTCAACTTAACCTCTAATCCAGATCCCCCCATTAAAATACAGCGTTTTGGGGGGCGTGGCTACGAGGGCTAAGATGGCGGACGTGGCTTGTTAGAGCTCCCGCCAGCCCAACATACATCCGTGTAATTATCCTGGCCTCCGGACCCGTATCTCACCCCACACCTGCGGCGGAGGTAGCGGTTGACAAGGGGTGCCCTCCGGTGAGAGAATTTGGGCTCCCGGTTCCTTGGTGGCGGAGATAGCGGCGGCGGAACCCCGGGGCCTACATACATCGTGGCCAGCCGGGGCCTCGATTTCGGCGATCCCCGTCCGGAAACTCCCGGAGTCGGCTGGCTGGTGAGACGGTGGGACCCGCGATTCGGGATCTGCGCAGTCAGGGGAACGGCGATAAGAGGTGCGACGGAGCCCTGCAGTGGTGGAGAGTGTGCCAGCGCCACGGGAGCACTGAGAAGGGACTGCGGCCTACATCGGGCTCCAGAAGCCGGGGACTCGAGTTGGGTGAACCCCCGTCGCCGAAAGTACAGCGCGACCGAGGCAGAGGCCGGGCGGCAGTGGAACTGTTGGTGGTGAGGGCCCCCCGGAGTGAGACTCTGCACACGCTCTGGCCCGGGGGTATATGGACTCGCCTGATCTCCTGGATTTGAGGACCCCAGTGTTTGATCCCCCGAGAGGAGCTGCCTGCATCCTGGTGTGTGGGAGTGGAGAGGGGTGCACACGGCGTATCTTTGGGGCCACGAGCGACTAGCGACGGCGGAAGGTGTGAGGTGCCCTCCGGTGTGCCGAGCGGAGTCCCTGCGCACATTGGGGCGGTGAAACGGCTGGCAGATCTCGAGGCCTAGTCCCGACGTACGGAGCCGGGACCTCGATTTTGGTGAAGCCGGGACGGGCGTCCCTGGAGCTGACCACCGGTGTTGGCTGTCGGAGCTGCCTTGACCGGGCGGCTCGGTGCCGGAGCAGAAGTTGGGAACTTCGCTACACCCCCCCGCTCCCTGAGTTGTTGTGTGAGTGGCGGGGGAGCCGAGAGACGGTGGTGGCCTGTGCAGCGGCCTGGAGACCAGGGCCTAAATTTTCGCGACCCCCGGACGCGGGTGGTCGGACCCGGGGTTGACCTAGAAGGAGACTTGGGCGGCCCACCTGCAGCCTTGAGCACATCCCTGGTGCCTCGCCTACGATCCCGGCCTGGAGGACGACGGTGGGCCCCTGTTGGCTTAGTGCCTGGGTCCCGGAGGAGCTGTGGAACGGCGGCTGGGGCGTGGTGGCATAATCCGTGAGTCCCTCCAGCCCCAGTTTATGTGGACATGAGCATTTGAGGTGGGCGCCGGACCCGGACTGTGGTGAGTCGGGACCCCCCCCCCTCTTGTCGGGGCGCCTGAACTCTGCTGAATTTATCCGGCAAGGGCTTGGCCAGGGGCTGTGGAGACCTAGTGACCGGGTCTTGGTTTTCTTGTTTCCCGGCTGATAGTGGGGGGGCCTGGAACCGGCCCGGTCGGCAACTGCCCTAGTGCATTGGCTGGAGGGACGGGGGACCCCTGGAACCCGACTTGGACACTTGGGAAGGGACAGATCAGTGACAGGAACTGCGCAAACTGTGCGGCATAGCCAGGTGGGGCCTGTGCCACCTCTCTTGCTGCATACTAGGTGCTGAGTGGCGGCCTGGGGTGCTCCGTATATCGGTGAGGGACCAAGCGGCAAACCTGTGTGCCCTGGAGTAGCATCAAAATCGTTGGAACGTAGCCCTGCTGGATCCTTGTTGCACGGGTGCTCGTCCTGAGGGGCCCTGTTGGCTGCTGGTGAAAAGCTGCCCCACTAGACGTCCCGACCATGACCAGAGGCGGGGGCGGAAGTGGATCCACCAAACAGGGGCCTATTGATAAATTCACTGGACCTAGTGGGGGGCCCGGTGCCTCCGGGGGTGGCCAGGGTGCAGGGCCCGACAATGCGGCTCTGATGGCGGCTATCACCCAATCAAGGGACATGTTGGATGCTAAAATAGGAGCGGTAGGGGCAGATGTGACCTTGCTGCGACAGGATCTCCGCAACGCAGTAGCCCGCATCACGGAGGCTGAAACCAGGATCACGGGAGTAGAAGGCGATGTGGGCACGTTAAAACAGAAAGTGGCTGAGATGGACAGAATTCAAAAGGGCCTTGCACTCCGGGTGGAAGATGCAGAAGGGCGGGCGCGCAGAAACAACCTCCGCTTTGTGGGCTTTCCGGAGGACTGTGAGAAGGGACCTAGGGACAGATTCTTGACACGATGGCTGGAGAGCTGGCTCCCCCCGGACGCCCTGTCACGATGCTTTGTAGTGGAGCGCGCTCACAGGGCCCTGATGCAGAAGCCACCTGCCGGAGAACGACCTCGACCGGTCATAGCCAGAATATTGAACTTTCACGACAGGGATGCCATCCTGCGGGAAACGAGGGCCAAGGAGACACTCATGTTCGAAAATCATAAAATCATGATTTTCCCGGACTATACTAAACAGGTGCAGCAGCAAAGCCACTCCTTCATACCAGCGAAGGCTAAACTGCGTGGACTGAAGATACAATACTCATTGCTGTATCCGGCCCGCCTCCGGGTAATCTTTCAATCAAAAACCCACTTCTTCGATACCCCGGAGGATGTCTTCAGATGGACCGATGAGACGGTCAGGGTCCGGCCGAATGCCCAGCCGGGCTTAGTCTCCGGTCCGTCGCGTGGATCGTCACAGGAGAGGGGCGACCCTGCTGCCAGGAGTAAACGACACAGGAAATCTCAGTCACGGAAGTGCTCCCTCTCTCGCAGTGGCCAGCTTGATGAGACACAACTCGACACCGATCAATCTGGGAAAGAAAACTGAAAACTATGGGAGTTTGATTCTTTACTGGTACCTGTACCTGTGGGGGTCTGGCCACATCGGATCTCCTGTCCTACTATCAGGCCTCCCACCTTTTGGTTCTCAATGAATGGAGGTATGGCGATAGAGGAGACCCTGCATACGCTCTCGAACGCTCGTTGATGGGAGATACCACGCTGCACACGCTATTGTATTCGGCTAGGCAACGGAGGGGGCTGCCACGCACCACACAGGTGGTCTTCGTGATTTGGCGACAAGTGCTGCGCTGTATGGGCTGGTGGGGTAGACTGACAGCGGAGACCCCACTGTGGAAGAACGGACAGCTCCCCGCACTAGCCTCGCTGACAGGGTTTGGTGGCTGGGATTCAATTGGAATTTCCTCACTTGGACATGTTCTGACCGGGGTTACTCTCAAGTCCTTCCAAGAACTTAGCACTGAATTCCATATGCCCAAGACCCAATTCTTCAAGTATTTACAATTTCGTCACGCGCTTGCACCTAGTTTGGTTGGCTTGGATCAGCTACCAGAGTTTAGTCCAGTAGAAGCCAAAATCTTCATGGGGGACCTCGGGGATAAAAAGGTGTCCCAAATCTACCAAACGCTAGTCACCCATTGCTCCTCTTCCCTGCTACCGCTGAAAGAATCCTGTGAAAAGGACATTGGCCCATTGGACGAGGATGACTGGAGGGAGGCCTTGGAGTCCCCGCGTGGGGCTGCTATTGCAGTGCGACTCCGCTTAATACAATTTAAATATCTGCACAGGGCCTATTATACCCGGGAGAGACTGTGGAAGGCGGGCCTGATAGCGTCCCCGGAGTGCCTGCGCTGTGGGACTGAGAGAGGTACGCTGCTGCATACGGTGTGGTCCTGTGTTGGTCTGACTCGGTTCTGGATCGGCGTTTGGAGTTGTTTGTCGGAGGTTCTGGGATGGGATCTTCCCCGTACGCCCCGGCTGGGACTTCTACATATCTTGGAGAATGTGGCTGGGAACATCTACAAGCGTCACCTTATGCTGTTGGGTCTGGTGGTTGCTAAGCGGGATCTGGCAAGGGCATGGAAGGGTGAGCGTGCTCCTCCACTAAGTGCCTGGAAAGCGGGCCTAGACTACTTCATGGGATTGGAGCTGCCTGTGTTTGAGGCCAGGGGATGCCCCCGGAAACATTACAAGATCTGGAAACGGTGGGCGGATTACAGGGGGTTGACTCTGGAGCCTCCAGCAGACTCAGATGATGGGTTAACAAAAACACAGGGGGTGGAGGGTCCTAGGGGAAAGTTTAACGACCCAAACTGCTATGACCCCTAATTACGTAACTACACCAACAAAAAATAGCAGTAAGTCAAAACTACTAACTGATGTATGTATCTGTGTGTGCCAAAGAAAATCTAGCTGTGGAAACTCATCCAAGAATTCTAGTTCCCATCAGTCAACTAACGAGACCGTCCTTCATCATTTGGAAACCCTCATTTTTAGAAGGTCGAGTATCCACAATAGATTGGCTGATGTTATAAGCCTAATCTATAGCGCACATGTCGTGAGGGAAGGCAAGAGTGTCTGTAGCTGACTGAATAGCAGTACAAAAAAGAAAAGGTGTGAGGGTGAATAAGTGAACAAGATTAAGTTAAGATTGGGTAATGACAGGGGAAAAAGACATTTATTCTGTACCCCATTCAATCCCAAGGTCAAAAATAAAAAACAGTGCAAATAGTAGTGTAACAAATAACTACTAGGGAGTATCTTAGGTCGACATGTTTCTGCAGACGAACGGAGCCAGGTGGTTTCCTGCTGCTTCTTCAGGACCATTAAATGCTACTGCTAATAATTAAAAAGGAAGTTATATCACCTTAGGCGTGATCTGTTACCATCTTCCTGGCTTGTTAGCAGGAAGGAAGGGCCCCACCTCACCTGGCTTCAGCTCAGGTACATGGAGCACCGCTCTCTCCGTTGGTACCCCTAGCGTCCCTCTGGGCTGTCTGTTGTTTGTCGGAGGTTCTGGGATGGGATCTTCCCCGTACGCCCCGGCTGGGACTTCTACATATCTTGGAGAATGTGGGTGGGAACATCTACAAGCGTCACCTTATGCTGTTGGGTCTGGTGGTTGCTAAGCGGGATCTGGCAAGGGCATGGAAGGGTGAGCGTGCTCCTCCACTAAGTGCCTGGAAAGCGGGCCTAGACTACTTCATAGGATTGGAGCTGCCTGTGTTTGAGGCCAGGGGATGCCCCCGGAAACATTACAAGATCTGGAAACGGTGGGCGGATTACACGGGGTTGACTCTGGAGCCTCCAGCAGACTCAGCTGATGGGTTACCTACGATGGAGGACCTTCAGGCCTAGGGGGGCACTCGACGACTGTTGTAATGTATTCAAATGCTGAGGCTTATTGTGATCACATGCATCGGGTTAGGGTAGGATAAGGGGTGGGTAGTTGGGGTGTTGGGTAGTTGGGGTAGTGGAGGAGGGGCGGGAGTTTTTTTTTCTCCAAGTGATTAGGTTTGTGTATACATTGAGATATGTCTACCATTTGACAGTACCCTCCTGACTGTGGAGAACTGTATCTATGCTCTGCCTAATCAATCAATAAAAACGGTTGTGAAAAAAAATACAGCGTTTTGAACGCGTCAGAGCAGGTCCTACTGCACTTTTGGAGAGAGCAATCACATAGGAACCCCTTGTGTCCTACAGCCTTATTAATAATCTCAGGACCTTGAACCACGTAACGGATCCCCTCTCCATCTCTGATTACGTCTCTCAGACCAGATTCACTGCCCCCCCTCCGTGCCCTTGTCCTGATGAAGACCCTCCAGCAAGGTTTCCCTCCATGCCTGCATCAGTTTGGGTCGAAACGTCAACACTCCTTCCTATTGTCAGCCTCTTCCCTGACTTATCATTTGTGATTTTGTTTCTTTGAGGCATGAGTTTGTTTTAATTAATTAATGAATTGTACTTTCCAGTGTGTTAATTAATTATTATTTCTGGTTTATGGAGGTCACAGTGACCACTGTTCTATTACCCATTCAGTACCTTCACTATCCAAACACTACCCTTCCCTGTCCATCTCTTTAGGGGCATTAAATGTGATCAACTATGGAAGTATTTTATGAATAATTTTTTATTGTATACGTTGTGAATAAAAACAGTGTTGTTATAATTTCTTTGAATTCATTTAAGCTGTTCAGTTATGGTTTATTCGTTCTAGTATCTGGGACCACCTTGTTTGTATCATAGGAATGAATGAGACAGCATTCCTTAATTGCGACTAGCAATTAAGGAATGTTTAGGAATCACTATTTTGATAGCGATTCCTACATGCATAGGCTTTTGCGATTCCTAAATAGCGATTCCTTAAAAATCGCTATTTAGGAATCGCAAAAGCCTACGTTGATGCATGTGCCAGTTAGTAGCTTGATGGCTTGTAGCCTTGTTGCCTTAAAGTACATAAAAAGTCTCAGGGCTATGTTCTGAGTCAGCCTTTACAGCCTCTTGCCATGCCACATTCCATTCAAGTAAACAGCCACACATTGCCCGACATGGTAAGATTCGCCCTCTGCTTCCACAGCCGTTTAAAAAGATATAGAAAATTGGATATAAACTTGGTCACACTAACTTCAAGCTTGTAGTGTGCTCCCATTGCCTTTGCTGCCACTAACCATCTAATGAGATTCTGTGCACTTTCGGCAGGTTGCCTGCACTCCGCAGTTTAACATATTTAGCTAAAGAGAGGCAGACAGATAGCATGGATGGCGTGAAATGCACAGGGTAAGAGGTAACCGTCCATGCAGCAGGTAAATGAGCTGAATGAGCATGCTATGGTGCAAAATCGGCGGCTGTTTGACTTGCAGTTTAAGCAGCATTGTCCACGAGGCCCCGATGTGATACAATGGCAAGTAGAAGGCTATTGTCCCATAGAGGCTGTGCCGAAGGGGAGAAGGAAGGTAGGGAGGAGACTAAGTACAACAGGGCAATCATCTCATTGTGTCACATCATGGCCACCAACACGAATGAGCTATCTTGCTTTCAATCACCAGTAGCAGTCCCTCTGCCACGAAGCATGGCGTGAGTTCTATGTAGCCGCCAAAGATGACACTGTCAACGACAAACAACACAATCAGTAGAACCAGAGATTTGCAATTTAAAAGATTTCAGAGATATTAGAACCAAAAAAGGCACAAAGTGCCAACTGAGGATATCGAGCCCTGCTGGACCGTGACAAGGTCACAAGTTCAGGCCAACTAAGAGTGAATGCTGGCCAAGTACAGAGACTCAGTTAGGCCTGCTGAACAAGAGTACCTTAAGTCAAGGTTGCGGAGCGTTGAGTGGTCCCGCATCGAAGGTGCATTGGTTCTGAGGAGCTGTGGAGCTATGATGCAAGGTCCTGCATCATTGTTGGGAATCACGTCGGCGAGGGCTTCTGATGTGAAGTCCGACATTGAGGATGTGGTGCACAGTCGATTGATGCGTCAGTTTAGCAGAGCTGCGAGGCTGCAATGTGAGAATCTGCAGCGTCGCTGAGGCTGCCGTCGAGAGATGTGCGATGAAAAGGCCTGCATCAGTGAAGCTTTGCACAGTGGTGGTTCCCATGCAGACTGCAAGGTTAATTGGGAGTTCTTCTGCTAAGAAAATCCTTATAGAAGAGATGATGTGCAGATCTGCTGGATCCACAGATGGGTGGCAGAGTGTCTTCAGAACCACTTTCAAGGATCCAGGACTTGGGTGGCACCACCTAATTAGGTAGGACTCACAGATGGCAGAGTACAGGTGCTGGGTTCAGGGTTTTTGTAGCCTTCTGTCCCTGATGCTATAGTCAGGAGGCCAGCCAACTAGCCCCTGCAGTAACTCTGGGGTCCTGGGTTTAAAAGATGCAGGTCCTGTCCTTCTCACTCAGAAAAGAGGGCATCAGATTAGCACACCAGAGCAGTGGACTTTCAGTGCAGCTGTGCACAAGAATGAAAGTCCTTTCAGCAGCACAGCAGTCCTTCTTCCTGGCAGAGTATCCATGGGTCTATAAGTGTTCTGAAGAGTTGATGTCAGAGGACCAATAAGTATACCTGGGCCTTCCTTTTAAGTGAGAGAAGCTTCTAGACATTTCCATTTGAAGTCCCCAGACATTCTGTCTTTCTGCCCTGGCTCAAGACTAACCATAAGGGGTATGCAGCCCTGTGTGTGGAGGCAGGACACAGCCTATGCATGTGTAAGTAGGGCTGTGCCCAGTTTCGCCCTCCCATTCTGAGAGTGATGGCTCACCCAGGCACACCTAAGACCCCTATTGTGTGTGGCTGTCAAACAGGAATACACAAAGCTTAACTGCCAGCGAAACCCAGTCATGTGACCCAAAGACAGGCTGCAGGCATTAAATGGCCAAGGACCGAAAACACCAACTTTCTAAAAGTGAAATTTTCAAAATTGTAATCTAAAAATCGACTTCACCACGAGGGAGGATTTTTCATGACAATTCTAAAGACAAAAAACATGAACTGGTTACTTGCTCCATTTGAAACATTTTCACTTATTTTATATAATAAGGTAACTCCAAAATTAGTCTAGGGGAGAAGTAGGCCTTGGAGTCGTGAAAAACGAATTTAAAAGTTTTTCACTACCAGAACATGTAAAACCTAAAAGTACAATTCCAACCTTTTAAATACACTGCACCCTTCCCTTGGGGTTGACCAGGGTCTACCTTAGGAGTGACTGATATCTATTAAAAAGTCAAGATTGAGCCTAGCAAAAGATAAACTTTGCTAAAACTGCACACACACAGGCTGCAATAGCAGGCCTGAGACACCAATCAGCTCACAGAGGACGCCGGTTCGAGCTCCGGGACCATTGACGAGGGCACTTTCATGAACAGAGCTCCCATTGAGGCAGTGGTTCCCGTTCCGACTCGACTAACCAATTATTCATTATAACAAGATTGACTCAGATCTACACCTTCGGACTTTTCAGACAGTAACTACTATTAGTCCGTCTGTCCAGCAAATATCTGGCTACTATATTCCACCCACATTGGTCCTGACCTATTACCGGCACAAGACTAGTCTCTTTGGACTTTTGCCAAAGCGCGTCCAGACTTCCCAGGCCTTGTTACAGAAATATATACGGACACCCAGACTGGGTCGGAAATATCACCAGTCGTGGGGGATTATCCATCTTTTCCATTAGGATCTAGCCCTGAAGATTTGGAGTGTACTACACTCCAATGAAACACGTGTCGGCTGGCGTAATAAACACAAGTGCAATATATATTGACTGCCCATCCTTATTGTCTCCAAGAATACCAAAAAGATATCAACTGTTAATATTTATTGTGTGTGCACAGGTTTTGACTCTCTATTTTGTAAATGTATGCTCAACAATACATTGTCATGGGGTTGTTAGGGTCACCCCTTTCCGTGTAGCACCACTACAACTAAACAAGTTCTACTAATCTAACCAAATATACAGTGGAGCGCAACTATTCCCTTAGACTAAGTGCCCTTGTCATGGTAGAACACAAAGCTTAACTGCCAGCTAAACCCAGTCATGTGACCCAATGACAGGCTGCAGGCATTAAATGGCTAAGGACCGAAAACACCAACTTTCTAAAAGTGAAATTTTCAAAATTGTAATCTGAAAATCGACTTCACCATGAGGGAGGATTTTTCATGACAATGCTAAAGACAAAAAACATGAACTGGTTACTTGCTCCATTTTAAACATTTTCACTTATTTTATATAATAAGGTAACTCCAAAATTAGTCTAGGGGAGAAGTAGGCCTTGCAGTCGTGAAAAACAAATCTAAAAGTTTTTCACTACCAGGACATGTAAAACCTAAAAGTACAATTCCAACCTTTTAAATACACTGTACCCTTCCCTTAGGGTTGACCAAGGTCTACCTTAGGAGTGACTTATATCTATTAAAAAGTCAAGATTGAGCCTAGCAAAAGATTAACTTTGCTAAAACTGCACACACACAGGCTGCAATAGCAGGCCTGAGACACCGATCAGCTCACAGAGGACGCCGGTTCGAGCTCCAGGACCATTGACGAGGGCACTTTCCTGAAATGAGCTCCCAATGAGGCAGTGGTTCCCGTTCCGACTCGACTAACCAATTATTCATTATAACTAGATTGACTCAGATCTACACCTTTGGACTTTTCAGACAGTAACTACTATCAGTCCATCCGTCCAGCAAATATCTGGCTACTATATTCCTCCCACATTGGTCCTGACCTATTACCGGCACAAGACTAGTCTCTTTGTACTTTTGCCATAGCGCGTCCGGACTTCCCTGGCCTTGTTACAGAAATATCTACGGACACCCAGACTAGGTCGGAATTATCACCAGTCGTGGGGGATTATCCACCTTTTCCATTAGGATCTAGCCCTGAAGATTTGGAGCGTACTCCACTCCAATGAAACACGTGTCGGCTGGCGTAATAAACACAAGTGCAATATATATTGACTGCCCTTCCTTATTGTCTCCAAGAATACCAAAAAGATATCAACTGTTAATATTTATTGTGTGTGCACAGGTTTTGACTCTCTATTTTGTAAATGTATGCTCAACAACACATTGTCAAGGGGTTGTTAGGGTCACCCCTTTCCGTGTAGCACCACTACAACTAAACAAGTTCTACTAATCTAACCAAATATCCAGTGGAGCGCAACTATTCCCTTAGACTAAGTGCCCTTGTCATGGTAGAACACAAAGCTTGACTGCCAGCTAAACCCAGTCATGTGACCCAAAGACAGGCTGCAGGCATTAAATGGCTAAGGACCGAAAACACTAGGTGTGAGCGGGAAATCCGTTACGCTCGCGGATTTTGCGGATTTTTGGGAAATCCGCAATCCGCGAATTTTGCGGATTTCCCGCAAAGTCCGCAAAAAAAATCCGAGAACGTAACGGGTTCAAAAGTTGAACCCCCACTCATGCAACTATTTTACAATGGCGCCAGCAAGCTGCCAGCGCCGTTGTAAAATAGTTTCAAAGTTAGCTTGCACAGGAACCACTAGATAAAACGAAGCAGGTGCTGCTTTATTTTATCTCAGTGCTTCCTGTGCAAGCTAACTTTGTAACTATTTTACAACGGCGCTGGCAGCTTGCTGGCGCCATTGTAAAATAGTTGCATGGCTGGGCACAGGTCTGGTCTGCAGCTCACTCAAGGGACCCCTGCGCCCTTCGGGGCGATTGCATAGTAACACACACATGGTCGCTCGAACTAGTTGATGCTCAAATTCAGTGACTCATTCATTAGCCCAAAAACAATCGTGAGCGTCGTCGAGGTTGGACAAGTGTGCCTTCTTCCCAAATCTACCGTGGAAAATCAGCTGTGATGCTGGATAGGCTTTGCATCCTTGACTTTCACGAGCGCAATACCCGAGCTTCTTTCTCTTCATCTGCTGAACTGATCTTTCTCTGACCTTTTATTCACACAAGAGGCACATACCCTACTGGGCACATGTGTTCGCACGGGTTTCTGCAAGTTCGCACGCGTTTTGTACAATTTCGCAATTTGCGAAATTTTACAAAACCCTCGCGAACTTGCAGAAACCCATGCGAACATAAAAAAAAAAATCCGCAAATTCGCGGGAATTCGCCGATTTTGCGGATTGCGAGTTCGCAAATCCGCAAAATTCCCGAACGCGAGATTCGCAAAATTTGCCCATACCTAGAAAACACCAACTTTCTAAAAGTGAAATTTTCAAAATTGTAATTCGAAAATCGACTTCACCATGAGGGAGGATTTTTCATGACAATGCTAAAGACAAAAAACATGAGCTGGTTACTTGCTCCATTTTAAACATTTCCACTTATTTTATATAATAAGGTAACTTCAAAATTAGTCTAGGGGAGAAGTAGGCCTTGCAGTCGTGAAAAACAAATCTAAAAGTTTTTCACTACCAGGACATGTAAAACCTAAAAGTACAATTCCAACCTTTTAAATACACTGTACCCTTCCCTTAGGGTTGACCAAGGTCTACCTTAGGAGTGACTTATATCTATTAAAAAGTCAAGATTGAGCCTAGAAAAAGATTACCTTTGCTAAAACTGCACACACACAGGCTGCAATAGCAGGCCTGAGACACCGATCAGCTCACAGAGGACGCCGGTTCGAGCTCCAGGACCATTGACGAGGGCACTTTCCTGAACAGAGCTCCCATTGAGGCAGTGGTTCCCGTTCCGACTCGACTAACCAATTATTCATTATAACTAGATTGACTCAGATCTATACCTTTGGACTTTTCAGACAGTAACTACTATCAGTCCATCCGTCCAGCAAATATCTGGCTACTATATTCCTCCCACATTGGTCCTGACCTATTACCGGCACAAGACTAGTCTCTTTGTACTTTTGCCACAGCGCGTCCGGACTTCCCTGGCCTTGTTACAGAAATATCTACGGACACCCAGACTAGGTCGGAATTATCACCAGTCGTGGGGGATTATCCACCTTTTCCATTAGGATCTAGCCCTGAAGATTTGGAGCGTACTCCACTCCAATGAAACACGTGTCGGCTGGCGTAATAAACACAAGTGCAATATATATTGACTGCCCTTCCTTATTGTCTCCAAGAATACCAAAAAGATATCAACTGTTAAAATTCATTGTGTGTGCACAGGTTTTGACTCTCTATTTTGTAAATGTATGCTCAACAACACATTGTCAAGGGGTTGTTAGGGTCACCCCTTTCCGTGTAGCACCACTACAACTAACAAGTTCTACTAATCTAACCAAATATCCAGTGGAGCGCAACTATTCCCTTAGACTAAGTGCCCTTGTCATGGTAGAACACAAAGCTTAACTGCCAGCTAAACCCAGTCATGTGACCCAAAGACAGGCTGCAGGCATTAAATGGCTAAAGACCGAAAACACCAACTTTCTAAAAGTGAAATTTTCATAATTGTAATCTAAAAATCGACTTCACCATAAGAGAGAGGATTTTTCATGACAATTCTAAAGACAAAAAACATGAACTGGTAACTTGCTCCATTTTAAACATTTTCACTTATTTTGTATAATAAGGTAACTCCAAAATTAGTCTAGGGGGGAAGTAGGCCTTGCAGTCGTAAAAAACGAATCTAAAAGTTTTTCACTACCAGGACATGTAAAACCTAGAAGTACAATTCCAACCTTTTAAATACACTGCACCCTTCCCTTGGGGTTGACCAGGGTCTATCTTAGGAGTGACTAATATCTATTAAAAAATCAAGATTGAGACTAGCAAAAGGTTAACTTTGCTAGGTCACAAGATAGTTTAAAACTGCACACACACAGGCTGCAATAGCCGGCCTGAGACATGTTTAAAGAACTACTTAAGTGGGTGGCACAATCAATGCTGCAGGCTCACTAGTAGCATTTAATTTACAGGCTTTTGGGTATATGTAGTACCACTTTACTATGAACTTATATATAAATTAAATATGCCAATTGGGTAAAAACCAATCTGACATGCTTTAGGGGGAGAGAACAAGCACTTTAGCACTGGGTAGCAGCAGTAAAGTGTCCAGAGTCCTAAGGCCAACAAAAATAGGGTCAGCAAAATGGAGAAGGAGAGAAAAAAGTTTGGGGGAAGACCACCCTAAGGCTGGTTGTATAATGGTGATGCAATTGTTATTCTAGAAACAGATTAAACTTAAACTGGAAACAATGCTGATGGTATATCTGTAAATAATCACATCTCTATTTAGATGTCACCTATTACAAAATGGACTGGAATCGAAATTGTGACCTGCTGATCATGTGTTATTTCTAGCAGTAGATAATAAACTCCCTGAGCTATCAGGCCAGTCTGCACAGCATATGAATTTAGTTTACATCATTAATCAATTTTTCCACTTTTCACCACATTTCGGCTTTTAATCGTTGCTCAAACTTAAAAAATATTGAACCCAACCCTATTGCTAATACAAAGACCACTCCTGTCCTTGTAAACATCTGATCATCGGTCTTACAAAATAAAGTACAATGGTTTGTACACTGCTGATTCCAATCGGAAATGTAATGCCCAATGCATTTCGCACTTCTTCAGGGGACCACTTTACAAAAAGAAAACAATAGTACAAGTAGGGTGTTACCACAGCATTCCTTATTTAAATATACAATATTTGTTGAAAATGAATGCAAAATACCTGAAGGACCATAGCCCCCAAAAAGACGACGTAACAGAGCATAGTGACATTGAGCTTTATAAGCACCAGACATGTGTGACAAATACACAGTGAATGGAAATAATACTTGTGAGTGAGCAAAAATAACTGGGAAAACCACCGTGGCCCCAACAATCCAATCAAGAGGAAAGACAATGGAAGAGTGCACCGGAATCCACAACCCACCTTCTGTGTGCATGCCTGATTATAATCTCTGTAAAGTCCAAGCCAATACTCACGAGTTCAGACTGCAATGTTTACATATAGGCTCTGCAGATGCAGATTACGAATGCAGGCAGGCGGGCAACTAGAGACAAATTTCGGGGGGGGTGAAAAATGTTTCAGGGGGGGCTAATTCTTCCAACCATAGACAGAGTGGCTGTAAGAAGGGGTGAACACACAACTGCCTCATTTACAAGTAAATGGTCTGTGCGGCTGCAATTAGATGGTCGCAAGCCCGCGAAGCCGCCTCAGCCCGGGCTGACACACACAACGGGGTGGTGGGGGGGGGCTGAAGCCCTGTGATCCCAGTGGGTGTTGCGCGCCTGAATTCAGGGTGTTTGACAAAAGCAATAAATTAAATATTTCCTCGTGCAAACTGAACAGTGAAAATGTCCCATTAATAAAACCTACCTCTTGAGAATGCTGCAAATGCTTGCCAGACTGACTGCCAACATAATTGGGAAAAAACAGCCATGGCTTCCGACTCGCAATGTTGTTCTAAAAAACAATCACCTCTGGCTTAAGGAAAATCCCTTGCTATGGAAATGGTCGAAACCACATTTCTGTCCAGTACTTCACAGCGAGTACTCACGATCATAGCCGGAATGCATCCGAAGTTGCTAAGAAGATACCTGCTGCTGGCTTCTAGAAACTGCTTTGATCCTGCTCCCGGCAAAACTTGAGTAGATTCTGACAAAAACAGTAAACTCACAAGTTAAAGTCAGATTAGCTGTGATGGCGTCTTCTGCAATCGAACAAAAAAATGGGACTACAAATGATAAGTTGCAAGCTACTGCAAACTCTGACACCATGATAGTACTAAGCTCAACTGTCTGTAAATCTGAAGAATAACATGTCCTCGCAAATTTATCTCATATTGTCTAAACGCATCATAAAAGCCTGTGTATTGCATCCCCGGGTAGCGTGTTAAAAACATGAAAATAGAACTCAAAGCATGCAGCCGTGCAAAATCAAAGAATGAGAATCCCATTAATAAACACAAAAGAAAGGTCCAGGGGCGTACGCCATCATAGTACTGGACTCAGCATTCCATAATTACGAAGAATAACGTGGCCTCACAAACGCATCTCATAATGTCTAAAAGCATAGCAATACCCCATGTGCTACTTCCCCAGGCAGTGTGTTAATAACATGAAAGTAGAACACAAAACATGCAACTGTACAAAACCAAAAAAAATGAAGAATCCAGTTAATAAATTCCAAAGAAAAATCCTAGGACCTCGGAATCCCACCGTGCCCCACAACTGTTTTACATGCACAAGTGATACATTCATAAATAATATTCAAATACAAATCTATGCCCGATTGAGGGCTACTGACATTCAATAAATCATGAGCAGAAAGACTGTTCAACAAAAATACAAAAAATATATCACAATACTGGAAATATGCAGTATATAAATGTAAACCACCAGATGGAGAGCTCCTATAAATCTCATGATAAATGTGTAAGTGTGAGGAAGCACCCCTAAACCCTGTTGGTGCTCACAACATCAACCCGTCCCCCCCTTATGGGTCCCTTACTGTTGAAGAACCGGGTTTTAGAACCCAGCGGCGCCAGGGATAATGCCCAATGTCTTCGGATTCCCCTGCCTCGGCAAACAGAGACACGGGACACTTCTTGATGACGTCAAAGACCAAAGTTTATTGGCTGCAACCAGGAACAGAGATCTACGAAGCACAACACGGGTGGTTCGCTAGAGACTGCACAAATTCAAGGAGCGGAGCATCGTCTTTTATGCTAAAAATCACATTCCTGGCTAGCATCAATTACATACAAACTGACCAATGGAAACATGACATTTCAAAAGTATCGCATGACGACAATCCCACTTTCCGTTGTCCAGCCCACCAGAAATGACCAAGCAAATTCCAACTTTCCTGTTGGATCAGGCCGGACAAACCCATCATAAAGACCTCAACCCATATCAATGATTAAGTCATAAAGGAAGGAACAGAAGCAGATGAGAAGCAAGATAGAAGGGTGTGTGCATGTACCATAAACTCAGCAATGTCCTGCTCTTTGATCTTTATCTGACCAGCTGCTTAACAAGGAACTGGCTCAGCGAGGTCAGCCTCGGGCAAGGGAGTCAGTTCGGCCAGGTCACACAAAAGTCAGCTAAGGTGTACGTGTCCCAAGGACTCGTTCGGCCATAATCATAGGCCTATGTGAGGGCAACCACACAAAATGGCTGCCACACACAAAATGGAACCCGAGGGTTCAAACGAAATCCCTGAATACGTAGTGTTCTCATTGATCGGTTGTGACGAAAACACTCGTACACACCGCACTCGTCATTTGCGGTTCGCTGATACCAAAATCGTCTATATCCAACGACCTTCATTGAACGGGTTCGGAACCTCCGAACTACAGACCCTCAAACCACAGAACCACACTGTCAAGGCTTGAACAAAGGCAGCAACCCCAGGGTGCAAGCACCACCATTAACGCAGGACTTTCATTCCTATGCACAGCTCAGAAGAATAAGCACAGAAACGCTTGTTTTGTGGAGGGACAGAACAGAAACACAAAGTGACCAATAAGGAGCACAGGAAGAACCTGGGGATTGGACAATAAAACAGGAAACAAGCTCTTGGCATTGCTGTGGGGAGGGGGGGAGGAGAAATGCGAGACACGGCCTGGCGGCCGTGAAGTGTGAAGCAGTGGGCGGGGGAGCCCTTTGAAGTGAAGCTCTCCAAGGGAAAAGCGCGTGCTTGTGTTCACGTGAACTGTCGGAAATCCGCCCAATGGTTTGAGAACTTATTTTGCCCACTAAAATTCTCCCCTATCCATTCCTCGCGGAATAGGATAGGCGAGCCCTAAAAACAGTATCCGGAAGGGAGGCGCTGGGAAGATGGACTGCGAGCGAGATGAGAAGCATTGCAAGTGGACCTGCCGACGTTGCGGAGGTGAGGTCGGAAGAAGATGGAGACGGAGACCCAGGGAATCCCAAAGTGTGGTCTGAAGAGCGGTGGATCCCGGAGGATGCACGTAAGCCGGCGCAACTCAGGAGAGTTGCAGCGGAAAGCGGTATGTGACCTGGGTGGAGGCAAGGCAGGAGGGGGAGGGACGGAGACAGGTTATTAGCCTTGTAACTCTCTAGGGTCTCCCTCATATCCTACAAATGTGGCCAAGTTGCTACACATACGTCGGATTGATGCATGTTTAGACTGGAGACTTCCCAGTCTTTTGTTGGGGATGCTTGCTGGTGCTTTTGTTTTCCTTTTTCTTTTTCTTCTTCTTTTCACACAGTCCATTGGCCAAACCCTCACGAGGTGTGGTGAAAGCTCTTAGTAACGAATAGAGTGTGACCTCTGACCGCTGCTTTTGTTTTCTTGTTTTATTACTTGAGTGAAACTTCGGGGCCCGACATCTTTAGAAGTGAAGAGAACTCCGACTACTGGTGGGCCTCCGTGGGTACTGGGAACCGGTCAAGATTGTGTTTTGTTTACTGCTCTGGTGTGACTTTAGAGCCGCCTTTCCCACTACCTTGAGATTGTTTAGTCTATCAAATAAATCTCACTATTACATCCATACGGCCTCCTCGTTTCCGTCTCCGCCCGTACCTCCGACAGTGAGTCTGGTTGAATCAAGTTTTAAGAAAACAACTCATGTTAATTTTATCATTCAGCTCTCATGTAGACATGGTATCAAAGCGCCTAATCCAAAATATTTCTCTCTGCTAAAATGTTTTGGAATAATTGCGTCCCGGGATAATGGTAAGTACTTCTAAGACTTGAAAGCACATCTGAGCTATGGTGTGCCTGAATTCTAGCCAATGTAAGGCCAAGTTGGAGTACTCACTTTTTTTTGCAAATCATGCTTCTTTGTTCTGTCATCCAGATTTTAGTCTTCCTTTCTGTTTTACAATGTACATGAGCCTGCATGGACATTAAATGCTGTATATCAATTGCTGGAATTACAGTCAGCCGATTGATGCAGTTTAAGTTCTTCGCCCATTCGATTACGATGTTACCTGTGACCACTTTAGTACAATGAATATAGTTGTGGCATTTTTTCATTTCTTCTGTTTGTTGTTTCAAATGCACCCTCGGTGATGACGAGATCTCTTTCAGATTTTTGGATCTGGTGTAAGCATACAGAGGATTGTGAGTAAATAGTCCACAAAAATCCAACTAATTCTGTAGCTGTTCCCAGAGTTTATGGATTATCTTCTTGATGACTGTGAATCTCATGGAACATCTTGATACGAACACTACGCAATTAGGTTTGACCGCTGACTTCTTGCATAACAGATTTTTATGATCCATAGCCATTACCAGAGCATCCCAATCATTCAATATTTTAGATGGATAGCCTCTGGCTGCATATTTTTGTTTTTGTTCCTCCAAAGTATGTTTATAAATTGCTTTGTTAGAGGATATTCTTCTGATTATTAACAAATTGAGAATATGGTCAATTTTGAATAAAGCTAGATGGATGAAAGCTATGGAATAACTAAGTATTATTTCGATCTGTCTGCTTCTTGTACACACTTGTTGATATTCTGACATTTTGATCCAAACATACAAAAATGCAAGATGAGCGTCAGTGATTGTCTGACTCTGAACTCTGTCATTACTTGAGTTCAAAACCTGAATGTTTAATTCCAAACTTTGTCAAGTATTTTTCCAAATTAGAAAAATGTCATCAATGTATCGACAGTAGATGATTAAATTTTCTTGCCGCAATACATTTTTGAAAATATGATCATATTAACATTTGGCAATACATGTGTTTGCATATGCAGGTGCCCAACAAAAATCCCATGGATGTATCACTGAGTTGAAGAAAAAGTTTTTGTCTCATTTGAAATAACTGTGATACAGACAAAAAGGCAAAATCTCTAGAAGAAAAACCTTGTGTGCTTTACTTTTGATTGTTGCAGTAGTGCCCCTTCTATGGCTTCCAGACCTTCCTGATGTGGGACAGATGTGTTAAGTGATGTAACATCTATTGTGCATGACCACCAATTACTAGTCCCTTTGTGTGCCAGTACTTCCAAATGATGAAGAAAGCTGGTTGTATCTTGAATGTAAAAACTCCATGGTTGGACAAATGGTTGCAATAAGACATCTAGGAATTTGCCTAATGGTTCAAATAAGGAGCTGTATCCAGACGCTATTGGACTAAACTGTGGATTTGAGCTGTTTTTTATGAATTTAAGGCAACATGTATAGCTGTGGTATACTTGGATAGGAAGTGCTTAAAAGGATTTGGTGGATGAACTAATCCATTCTAACTACAAGGCCTTGTCCAAGATCTTTCCAAGAGTCACTATGAGTTCTCTAGTCGGGTCTTTATCCAAAAGCATATATGTGGATGTGTCACCAACATGTGCACTGATCTTTTTTTTGTAATAGCTTTGGTCCATCGTGACCAGTGCTCTTCCCTAATCTGCCAGCGGAAATACTATGTCAGTGTTGTTTGGTAAAGACCTCAAAATGTTCATCTCGGCTCTGGATAAATTGGAAGTTTTTTTGCTTTGATAATTCAAGCACCCAAATCTTTCTTGACTAGTAGCTCAAATTTATCCGACATTTTATGTGAGCCGAGTACTTGGGAATGTACTTTTTCACTTAAATTCCAGAACTTTAGGCTCTCCAAAGGCTTCTTCAGGTGGTGCAATGTTCTCAGAAAAATGCCTTGATCTGAGAGTTCTCATGAACTTAAAGAAAGATTTTTTGCATTTAAGTGTATTGGTAATGTAAGAAGGGACAAATGAAGTGCCCTTATTTAATACAGCCAACTGTTTAGGTGTTAAAGAAACAGAGGATATATTTATCACTAAACTCTGTTTTGGCTCCTCTGGTTTTTTCTTGCCCTATCTTTTTTTCTATGGGTTTTGCCGTTTTTGATTGTGATTTTGGGTACGATTGTTCGGGAGGTTCTCGTGATTCCAAACTTATGGACAAAAAAGACACGGATGATGACGCTTGAGTCACTTCCAGCACTTCCGTGGCAGTAACTGGTGCAAACTGTTTTTGGGATGCTATGTTTATAGGTACACGAGACAGATCGTTCTCTTTCTCTGAGGCAAAACTATCCTCAGATGATGTATTTGTTTTCCTAGTATACCTTCTTTGCGCATACATCTCTGCCCAGGTATAAGTTTTCAACTCATAATCGATTGTATCCCATTCAGATTTTTGTAATTTAATATCTTGGAGTTCTTCCCCCTAAGCATTCAATTTGTTGTTCAAGCCCTCAAAGTGTTCCATCCTAGAAAGCCGTCAACAACCAGCTCGCCGCCTTCCTCGAAACCAACAAATCCCTCGACTCCTCACAGTCCGGCTTCCGAGCCAAACACAGCACTGAGACCGCACTCATCGCAGCAACAGACGACATTCGAACTCTACTGGACAATGGAGACACAGTCGCCCTCATCCTCCTCGAACTCTCCGCAGCCTTCGACACAGTCTGCCATAGCACCCTTCTACAGCGCCTCAGAAACATCGGAATCCAAGGAAAAGCACTGGAATGGATCACCTCGTTCCTCACCGGAAGAACCCAGAGAGTCCGCCTCCCACCATTCAACTCAGAGGCCACTGAAGTAATCTGCGGCGTACCACAAGGATCCTCACTCAGTCCCACCCTCTTCAACGTATACATGAGCCCCCTCGCGGCCATCGCACGCCAACACAACCTCAACATCATCTCCTACGCGGAAGACACTCAACTGATCCTATCACTCACCAAAGACCCTAACACCGCCAAAACCAACCTACATGAAGGAATGAAAGAAGTAGTCGAGTGGATGAAGCACAGCCGTCTGAAACTGAACTCAGACAAAACAGAAGTCCTTATCTTAGGTACCTCCCCCTCCGCCTGGGATGACTCTTGGTGGCCAGAGGCCCTTGGAAAAGCACCCATCCCGACGGACCACGCACGGAACCTGGGCGTCATCCTGGACTCCTCACTCTCTATGAACAGACAAGTCAACGCCGTTTCATCATCTTGCTTCAACATTCTTCGCATGCTCAAAAAAACATTTCGCTGGATCCCCACCGAAACCAGAAAAACGGTCACCCATGCACTGGTTACAAGCCGCCTGGACTACGGAAACACCCTATACGCCGGTATTACCGCAAAACTCCAGAAAAAACTCCAACGCATCCAGAACGCATCAGCCAGACTCATACTAGACATCCCGCGTAAAGACCACATCTCTAGTCACCTGAAAAACCTCCACTGGCTCCCCGTCAATAAGAGGATTACTTTCCGCCTCCTAACCCACGCACACAAAGCACTTTACGAACTTGGACCCGAATGCCTCAACACACGACTTTCCTTCTACACCCCCTCCCGCCAGCTACGATCCTCCAACCAAGCCCTTGCTACCGTACCTTGCATCAATAAAACCACTGTGGGAGGTAGATCCTTCTCCTACCTCGCAGCTAAAACCTGGAACTCACTCCCCACCCACCTTCGTCTCACTCAGAACCACCTAGCATTCAGAAAGCAACTTAAAACTTGGATATTCGACAAGTAATTCCCCACCCTTCTCCAAGCGCCTTGAGACCCTCCGGGTATGTAGCGCGCTATATAAATCTTTTGACTTGACTTGACTAGATTCTAAATACCTATTAAAGTTGTGAAACATTTCCTCTAAATCAGGTATATTAAGCACGAGTTCCTCAATCAGTAACAAAATTAGATCTGGAGAACATTTATTTGAAATTGCATTCCATTTTTCCATGAAAGCACTGCTGTGTTGTAATCTGAACAACATCGGTTTGATAGCCAAATTGCAGACCACATGGTATTCTTAACAATGTGATATTGTATTAAAGTAGATGCATGAAGACAATGATTCAACTCATGTCATGTAAGGTAGTCCAGTTGTTTGAGTTCCTTTGTCATTGAGCCTCCCTGTACATTGAAGGACTAACAGGTACATGCATCATTGGTGCCGTTTGCGATTCCTTAATTACGAAAATTAAGGAATCATTTGCGAATCGCAATTAAGGAATCCCTTCCCATTGATTCCTATGGGCCAAAAGGCCCATAGGAATGAATGGGAAGACAATCTCAATTTGCGATTCACAATTAGCTAATCGCAAATTGAGATTGCGATGTCAAGGGTGCAGGGGTTCCAAAGGACACCCTGTTGCACCCCTGAAATCAATCTATGCACATATGTTGTGCACACACATGCCCTAAGGGCATGTGTGTTCACAACATGACAGATTGAAAAATGCACAAAATTGCATTTTTCAGAATTTGCGCAAATTAACATGAGGTCCAACCTCATGGTAATTTTTTCTTCCTAATTGCGAATTCTAAATTTTTTTAGGTGTCATGCATTGCATTTAAGGAATCGCAAATTGCGATTCCTTAAATGCAATCGCATTTTTATAAATCGCAAAAAATAGCGATTTCATGTATTTTTAATTGATGCATCCCAAATAGTGATTTAGGAATCGCAAACATTTTTTGAAATTCGTACCGTTTGCGATTCCTAAATCACCTGATGCATGTGGCTGTTAGTTTCTTGATTTAGTGAATATATCTGCAAAGCTTTCACAGGCGTATATGACCTAGCATTTGCCCAATTCTTTCTAATGTTATAAACGGCTTCAAATGCCATATTTCAAGATAGGTGCACCAATACTGAATTTGTGACATTGAATGCATGTGTATTGTGCACTCCAAAATAATTTATGTTACTGCTACTCCTAATTTTTTGGCAAGTTTTGAACTCTAACTTAATCCATGTTTGCAGGGCCCTACTATTATGTGTTCCATAATACATTTTTAGACTTCTCATAGTTGCTACTGTTGCAGGGATTCTGCACATACACAGAACTATGCACAGGAAAATGGGACCTTGTTGTATAGGGGCTATGCCTTCCTGCCGCTTAGTACCCACGAGCCCCGGACCGACTACCTATAGTGTCTCACTTGTTCTCCCATCTAAACAAGGAGAAGCAAATGATTCGACAGCCCAGAACACAACACTCCCTGATCTCTCAGGAATTGTGGTGACAAGACAAATCTTTTCGCTCATACTCTTGCGCCTGTCCACAGTAGGATCTGACCGAGACACAATTATAGTTTACAATATTTATTTTAACTAACCTGCTCTAACATGCAGTATACGTGCCACAGCAAGCAGAAAAATGCATAACAGAAATACAGTTAACATCGCAGTCAATTCATACATTATGAAGGGAGATGTCATATTATAAAGACAATGGAAAAAAGACTTTAGTGCCTAACCTTCCTTCCCATGGATAGAAGTTGTATTATTATATAAGAGAAGATCTCTGGGTTTTGTCAGCAGACCCAATACCTTAGAGCCTAGATGGTATTTCTACATCGAAGGTGACTATTGCTCTTCTCTCTGGAAAGGTCCCTCTCCAAATGTGTCTTTTCTAAAAACCCGTACCTCCGTAATATCAAAGCACAAGTATCCAGCCACAGCTAGAGTGATAAGTTTTGTCTAGGTGATAGGGCCGGACCAGAACAGAATACCATGGGCCATTGTTTATTGACCTTGCTCGCAACGTTCAGACTAAACTTCCGGAACAGGCAGAGAACGAACACAGCAGACAGTTCTCATGTGAAATGCATAAACAGAGTCTTACAAAAATAAAGTTATGTAGTAATGTGCACAAAAGCAGCATCATAGCTGCAGGAGCCATGCTAACTTAGTGATGTTAACAATGTCCCTATTGGCCACGTGACACTACCATGCAGTGGATGACTTTAATGTAGACGATGCAGGTAGATCTTTCGGTCTTCTCTTGTCTCCACCCTCTGCTTGCCTCACCCATACATCAAACAACTTAAAAGACCTACAGAGCGGTCCACCAAACTGCTGAGAACTGGATTGGAATGAATATATACATGAGACCTAGAGAGCACTCACAACCACTACCTATTAATAATTTTAATTTGCGGATCTAGCTCTCACACATTCTCTTCCACCACACTGCAAGACGCAGTGTCCCAAGACAAGAGTACTTCTCTGCTCACTCAGAAATTAACACCAAAATGCTTCCCACATAGATTCACCAAAAATACAATACATTTCCAGCAATGCACTTCTAATGGTGCAGCATGCTATCCATCTGGGAACGTGTTTGGGCACCCTAATGTGGGATATAAGACATATATAAATGCTATAATGTAATTTAAAATATCATAGTACTTATAGGGAGTTAAATTATTGACTGCTTTATGTACTTTTTATCACTCGTGGGTGGATGCAGGCTTTTGCTGCTGCAGAAATGTGCATGTATACTGTGCACATACTTAGAATATAGGTTCGTTATGATCTATCTCTTCAAAACCATAGTCCTTTCTGCAGTGGCATTGATGCTTTGGCACACACAGGGGCATAGTTACCATTGGTGTATCAGGTGCACTGCTACAAGGGCACAGAGCCCGAGGGGTCAGTTGAACCCTGATAATTGCTGTATTTTACTACCCCAACAGCAGTCACAAAAGCCATTCTCCTTGCTTGCACCAGGGTTCATAGTATCCTTGCAACTTTACTAGACACAAATTGAGGTCATTCTACAGGGCTCTCTGTCCTGGCAATAAGGAAGGACAATGCTTTTTAAGATGCTTTACAAGTATCTGAAAATCAATAGCATTTTTCCGATGTACTTTGCAAAAGTGCCTGTAAAAGTCAAATGTAACATCATTACAAAGTTGTAACTATTTAAAAGTTGTCAGTAGGTGGGCCCACACTGTGTGAAGCATGGCTCCCCCTCTTTTTAAAATGCATTAATTCATTTTGAAAGAGAAATGCATGCATTTATACATTTCTGTAGATCATAGCGCTCTCCTGGAGAGAGTCTGTGCGCTTAAGAACTAAAATATCGCAACGAGGCTCACAAACGAAAATGTACCAGGAACACACAGATAACATGGTCGCATGAGGTGTGCGGAGGAGGGCAGTGAGAGTAGCACATGTTAAATACCAGTAAAAAAAAAACATATAAAAATAACTGACGTTTTTTGCAGCGAAAACTTAAGAATGTACGAAGAATTAGAGAGAAAGGTGGAGTGACTGGTCTTATCTATTGTGCTCGTTATGAATTGATTTGCCAATATGATGGATTTTGTCTTGTGTGTTTACAGTTTATTACAGTGCTCATCTTCTTCAGTGCAGTCCACTGATTATGAAGTTGCATGGTTACACCAAGCTTTTTATGTGGCATGACTGTGTTGGAGAAGCGTCCCACAGACAATCGCTAAGTCATTGTCCACTTATTTGAATTTTGGCAAATAAATGGTAGTCGAGAGTTTTAGACAGGACAGGAGTGCGCCATTATATGTGTGTACAGCAGGAGCGACAGTGTGTAGAACTTATAGCCAGATAGCGAGGGATGCAGTACAGAAAACTGAAGGGGGTGCAGGAGGATAAGGAATGAAGTTTGCCCAACATGGCATCTCTGCAAATATTCACTGTCTGTAAAAATAACATTGATTGGGAAACCGGAAACCTGAAAACCTCTTCTTCCCTTCAGGGCATCATTTGTGTGCACACAGTGAGGAAAAACGAAGGCTCACGCTGAGCTGAGCCTAAAGTCCCAACATTAAAATCATTATGCGGCGAGATTATACGTTGCAGAAATCTAATTACATAGCACAAGAACAAACACTGTTCCGTCTTCGGTTAGCAGTGGATAATTACAGGGAAGGGAAGACGTTTTGAATCCGCTGTTGTCCTCATGAGGAGTGCTGTCTGCACAGTGATAATAATTACCTCCATGTGGACGAGAGGTGGGAGTCAGTTAGAGGTGGGCCGGAAGGAGGAAGTCAGGGCGGGGGAAAAATGAGGCAGAAGAGTAAGAGACTCGAAAGAAGGAGGAAAAGCCGCAGGGAACGCACCAGAGACAATCAGCGGCCACACAGCGCAGAATTACAAGCAGTGACCCCCACCCCATATGTATGTCACAATATTGAGTGACATCAAAATATCATATCCAGAATATTGACTAATAAGTATAATATCAAAAATGTACATGTAAATGTATCGCTTTTCAATTCTAAACTTCACATCTACATACCTTAAAGATGTATATCTTCAAGATAAATAGATGAGGAGTTAGGAACCCAAATAAAACTATATACTTACCTTCAGGCTATCGTGAGAGTCTAATTGCTGCATACAATATTTTGGCTCGACCATATTTATAATTTGATATTGTATTAAAGCACCATTCACCCGAAGCATGAGAAAGAGTTAACAGCATTCTCGGAAAGTGTTATAATAAAATGTCTCCACCTGACTAATAACTTACAAGCCACAAAAGTGGCCCTATCAATATACACACCTCGGTATGAACCAGCAGCATTCAAATAAAAGTTTACATTTGTTTTGGATTTTCAATCTTTTTGTTAACAAACCTCAGCATATCACTTTTTCAAAATACATGGTTTCAAATATGTACTTTCTATTTTGGGTTAACTCATTCAAAGAAAATCTAGTATTTTTCTTGTAAAGTGACCTTCTTTAACATGACTACTCATAGGGACGTCCTCATGTTTGTTCTATTCAGTGTTGTAATATCAAAAAGAAGAATTGATAAATACAGTGCTTACTCAGTTCCTCTGTTTTTTTTATCAGAATAACAGTGCTTGTAATCATAGTCCAATAATACAGCCAAAAATCGTATAATTTAAATCTGCAGCAATTTGATGGTATACAAGATCATCCGAGTCCTCGTTTGTGCTTTTTGGGATTTTCGTACCCCTGACAGATCCTATAATTCAGGAATTGACATCAAGTAATTTTCGCCTTCCATGAGGCAGGGCTTCTTCACCATATAGTAAATCCTTTCTACTCACTTTAAGAATGATAGGAGCAGACCTCAAGTGGCCTCTAGGCATTGGTTAATTTGAGCCGGTGGTTGCAGGTGTGGCCCAGCTGCACTTATTTTTTGGGATTGGCATTTATGTTTCCTCATTACCCAGAGAAAGAGATATAAAAACACAAAAGCAAGAAAGAAAGAGAAAGAGAAAGATGGAAAACCCGTGATAAAGGTAGAAAGCAGGGAACCCGCAACAGTGAAATAAAGGGGCAGTGAGTCTCTGGTGGTGGATGCAAAATGCATGAAGTTAAATCAAGACTACCCAACCTTTGTAACCAGCACCTCCTATATTTCTAGTACCAGCCAAAGGCTTCAGAGAAAAACATTGGGCCCTAACACTTACTATTTTGCAAATTTGGTACTGTCTCTGCGTTTTGCAGGATTATGACCTAGAGTTCCCAAGCTCAATTGATTAATCATACATGGGGTATTGGCTGCGAGCTGTATAGGAGAGCATGATAGCCTCTGCTTGTGTGAGGGGTCAGCCTGATTTATGAGCTCCTCGTTAGTCACAGACTTGGCTCCTTGTCGGTCTCACTTCCAGCCGCGGCCTGTGCAGGTCAGGCGCGGTGCGTCCATTGGGGCGTGGGGGCATAGCCCCCCCGCCCTCAGCTCCCTCTGCATCTGTGAACTTACGTAAACTCTCAGTTTACTTAAGTTCACAGATGCCGAGGGAGAACTGACAATCGTGTCAGTCAGCATGACGTCGGACGCCCACCCCTTCAGAGTCTGAAGGGGGTGGGCGGTCTGGTGTCATGTTGACTGACACGATTGGCAGACCAGTGGGGGGCAACAGGCAGCCGCACAACAAAAGTTCGCATGAGTGGGGACGGAGGGCGAATTTTCGCACTGTGCCCACTCATGCGCACTTGTGCTTCCACATGCCCGCGTATGCCCATTAGGAGCCCCACGGTCTCCTTATGGGCAGGCCTCGGGCAAAGAGTAACCTTTGCCCCAAGCCAATCGTGACGCTGCTGGCAGCACCAGGATTGGATTAGAGGGGCTGCCACTCCAGTCCTGTTCCTGTCTGAAGAGGCGCCGAAAACAGACCAGGAGCGGAGGCGGTCAGGTAAGTTTTAGAAATGTTATTGTCCCCAGGAACCCCCCTCCCCCGCGTGAGACCAACATTCCCCCCACCACCCCCCCCCCTTAGCGCGAGACCCCCACAGTCTCTAGAACATACTTCCCCAAATTCTTGACTGCATTATATGCAGCCAGTGCAGCTGCTAAGATCAGGGTAAAGGTGCAGGGAGCAGATGTGTTTTTTTTTACTGTTAATGAGTTACTGGCAGGCATTGAGTTAGGTATTCTGTTGCATTATGGAAGTTGTATTTCCCCGAATGAGCGGTTGTTTGAAGGCGGTAGAGGATGGATTGAGTGGTTAATTAAACAGGCACAAGCGTGTGGTTTAAATGTCGGGCGGTTACATGGGGAGGAGAGAGAAACTCTTTTGGCAACGAGATGCGAGCACTGAGATTTTAAGAAGTTGCAGTAATGTTGTACTTTTTTCTTCCTCACCCTCTTATTTCGAAAACCCTCCATTCTTCTCATTGGCTCTAGTTTTCTGCACATCTTTTCTTCTTCCTCACCTACTTTCCTTTTTCTGTGCCTTAATGTCCAGTTGACAGCCTTTGGTTTTCTATCTCGTTGGAGCATACCAGCTTTTTATTTGCCCCCTTTGTGTTCTGTCTCACTTTGTTTCCGTTCAGTGTCTAGCATACCTGCTTGTTCTCTTCCAGTCTGTCCCGTCTAGCCTCCTCCTGGTTACCCCACTTTCCCCACTGATCAGATGGCCTTCCTACACTTGGGAGCAAAACTACAGATGATGGATGTGTATTTAATGACATTGGTGTGCAGCTATTTGTATATCCTATGTTGCGCAACATATGAAGATTACGACAAATAATTAGGTACAGGAAGGCTTCTTCAGTGTGTTTGCGCACATACGCAGTACAGCTTTGTGGCATCTGTACTGTGAGACTTACAATGCCTTTCATCCTCCCCAGTTTATGAAAATTCACAGCCACCAATAAAACACCTCTGTACAAACCCTGGATTTCATAGAAGTCACCATATCATACATAATATTATATATGGCATATAGCATTACCCACTGTAAATTATAGGGATATTGCAATAGGGTTAAAGGCCGACTTTCTTTATAAGATCACAGTAATTCAAGGTAACTTGCAAAGTCTTTTTTAAATTAATGTTATGGAATATTTTATTTCTCATAATACATGGGCACATATACACCATGGCTCACCCCATAATTCTCTTTTAATGTGAAATCTGCAGAGTGGTTTGTAAAGTGTGCCAAATATCTGGGTTAAACATCTGAATGTAAGTCACTTTCAAAATGTGTGACAGTCTGCAGATCACATACTTAATTTTTTGTAATGAATTCCAGCAATGTAATAAATACAACATCAATTCTTATGGACTACTTGCTGTAAACAGCAAGACAATTACACTCTTACTCTTTCGGCGACTTCTAGTTCCTTCTTCAGTTCGAATTTCACCAAACATCTGTGTGAATATTCACTTGCCAATTAGTGGCATGTGTAGCAAGGCAATTAGCGGGGGTGTCCTTTCGCGTCAATACAACGTTCCTTCTCTGTTACATCTGGGGGTGTATTCATTTCAACGCCATAACTGCCTGCTTGCCAGCTAGTAAACATGATTGGAAGGCTAGTAACTTAGCTCTCCTGTACTTGTTGAAGTAGCATCTCAATACTCCTCTTATGTATCATCTGCTGGATTTGGCAGAGGCATTGTGAAATTACAACTCAACTGTAATAATTTATTAAACTACTCCCGCGATTTATGCTTTCGTATTACAAGTGAGAGGTGCTCTTGCAATTAGACTCTAATAAGAAAATCAGAAACAGGCGTTCAGGCTACCATTTATTACATGAAATATTCGAGATCACAGTAATGAAATTCTTCTCATGAGAACAAGATCAATCAAAAAGCCACGTGAATAATTCCAAATTTGATGTGGCAAACTTATTTCAAAAGATTATGAGATATGTACAACCTAAGGGGGCGGTGGAACCTGAGCTGTCTGGGGGTCAGTTTCACCTGCTTCCCTTGTGGTTAGCTTTACTAGTAGACCAGGATGGGTGTGTTAAGGTAGAGTATGCACAGTTTAGGTAGAGATATAGATGAGTTAATTAAATACAAAGGAGTGTGAAAGAGATGGGAAAATCAGGCATTAATTGAGACTTTAAAGACCACCCTCTGTTCGAGAGGCATGTCTGCAAGTGCTTTACAAAAGCTATGAGACACTGAGACTTTAGGGGTACCCGTATTCCAGACCCGGATACCTTTGGAGTACCTGTATTGCAAACCCTGAGACCTTAATGACCTGAGACGAGGGTAACAGTCCACATAGGTCAGTGTCCATGAGGCTTTAGGGTTTTAGTCCAACTCTGACTCCTGAAACCATTGCTCTGTTGCGGGAGGAACTTGAAGGCCACATCTATTGGCTAGCGCCGGGAAACAGTTTGCCATCATCTTGATTACCGTCGGTCAGAATTCTGTCACTTTGATAAACCCCTTGCATATCTGAACAGTGCCTCTTTCACTTACCAGCCTTCAGGAACAGAGACAGCGAGATCCATTATACACTTATCATAGTATTTAAAGGTGATTTTATTTACCTGGAAATAAACTTTATGATTTGCATATTTTCTGACAAAGTTTAAAATCTCAAATGGGCACTATTACTTCCATGGAACATACGCTTTGGCTCTACATCCAAGAATGAAATACTTAAATTGA
The DNA here is from genome assembly GCF_964263255.1 of Lissotriton vulgaris. Classification (NCBI taxonomy): domain Eukaryota; kingdom Metazoa; phylum Chordata; class Amphibia; order Caudata; family Salamandridae; genus Lissotriton; species Lissotriton vulgaris. The sequence continues at coordinate 1,205,708,181 of NC_141691.1, forward strand.
GGTCCATGCACAATGCACAAACTATTTATATTGCCGTTGTTGCAGGGGCTGCAGTTTGATATCATTGTTCTGAAATATCAAATGAATGGGAGGTGATACAGCTAATGCGTATTAAAAAATATGTTGTATTCATGTGGGTACCTCATGCAAACTGGCTAATTTCTTCCAGACCTTGTGCATATCCCTTTAAGCAATCTGTGATGGCCAGGTCAAGATGCCAGCCAGAGGCAGTAGAGCTGGTACTTTTCCTACTAGGCGAACTGGCCACAGGCTTCGGCCACTGAAATTATAGGGTTTCTATAACAAATGAAGCTGTTACTACCCAAGCAGCTGCAGCAAATGGCAAAACAACTTTAAGTGGAGAGCTGACTGGAAAGAGGTGGATGAGATGGCAGTCAGATACATTTTGTGAAATATGGTTCAGACTGTGTTATGATGCAATATGTGAATAAATTCTGCCCAAAAAAGAGTTACCGAAAAGAGACCATTGTACCATGTATTTTTTAATCAGGGTGTTTTCAGCCATTCGTGCACACAAGTGTAACATAAAAGCCACAGTTTTGCTGTGGAATCAGTCTATCTATGTCATCAGATGAGAGAGAGAGAGAATGTACGTACTATGCTGTGTAGTGTTCCCAGATGGCATATAGTTTTCAGATGGACTCATTAGTAGAAGTATTTCAACAGAAAATAATTCTGTAATACTCGTTTTGCACCACACCCTTTAATATTCGTACCTAAAGGCATTTACAGACTGTATAAATTACAGAAACATATCCTCTAAGGCGTATTTGATTTATTTATTTTAGAGTTTTGTGGGTTGCTGTGTGTCTGTCTACATTTGGTTACTTAAAAGCACTGAAAGTCCCAACGCTGCAAAGTGCTTCGTGCAAACGTGAAGCTCATTGGAGATCTAAGGATTGAGGTAGAAACTTGTCTGATGCGCTGGGGGAGTGTGGCAGCGCTGCCCTATACGTCATCCCTGGTTCCCGAAGACCACCATCAGCACCAGAGGCAGTATCCTCATGCATGAGTTAGTTTTATGTCGGAGGGAGGGAGTAGTTTCGGGGCTCATATGCATATCATGCATTGTTCTTTGATAAATGTAATTTGGAACACACTGAGCAGTGTTATCAGGTTTTAATCGAAAGTTATCTTTATGAGCAGGAACCTCGCTAAAGTTATTCTTAAGCAAATGGTTTTGTTGAATTTTGGACTTCAATGATTTAGCACACTTATCAGTAGCTAGCTTTATATTGAGCATGCTCAAAATTGCATTTATAATTGTCTCTAGAAAAGTGTTCTCCCTTGAATGAAGCCTGATATGTGGCATAATATGAATTTCTTTTCTGATTCTTTTAAATATGGCTCTAACTGCATCTTTTGCTTTTAATTTTGTGCGCGCCAGGTAACATAACATTCATTTTCCTTTTTGGGCTGTGTGTGATCGTCAAATTTAAAAGGAGCAACTGCAAAGTTTGCTTCTTTCTCCACAAAGTATTCTGAATTATTTAGTTCGCAAAATTTGCTTGGTAAATTAAAATACTGTTGACTCCCTAGGAAAACTGATGCTTTTGTTCGAGTATTTGCATTTTGGTTTCCAAAACTGAAAATTGAGTCTATGTCCGTCCCAGCAAAGGTCTCCAGTTTGTTTATAACTGTTTCCAACAGATCACTCACAAAATTTAAGAGGGGTGAAGAAACACATTGCTCTAGATAATCTTTTTTGTTTTGAGAATTTTGAAATGACAGGTTCAATTTATTATTTGAGTTATTGACCACTTTTTAAATTAATTTCCCATGTAAGCCTTGGTTTAGTAAGATATTGCTTAATTCCTTTGCATGTTTGTTCACAAAGGCTGTTTAACTACTCAATAATAACTGTTCTATGAACGGGGTGTTTATATTCTTCTAAATATTGTCTGTTGGTTACTTATCTGCTTATGTTTCGGTTTATATCTGGGCAGTGGTGGGGATCTCCCCTGAGAGAGTGTGACTACGGAGGACTGGGAGAGAACAAAGAGTGCTAGAGACAGTAGAGAGAAATCAAGAGACAGACAGACACAGAGGGTGAAAGAGGGTACAAAGAAGAGAAAGACAGACCTAAAGAAATATGGATGTAGATAGAGATAAAACAAAAGAAAGATACAGGCCTAAAAAGAGATAAAACAGATACTTGGAGATAAAGTCAATGGAAAGCAAAGAGAAAAGAGAGACAGAACGCAGCTGTAAATCAAAATGTCATGCCTGGTGTGTAATGGAACAACACTGGATGTAATTGATAACATAAGAGAGAGAATAGATTGATAAATAAAGCAAGAGAGATGAAGCGAAATTGAAAGAAAGATGAAGAGCCAGAATGAGAGAGGAGAGAGTGTGTGTGTATGTGTGTGTGTGGGAGAGAGAAGCAATGGATTGTTAGAGAGAACGAGAGAGAGGGGTTGAAACAGAGAGAGATGGAGCTAAGCAGAGCCAGAATGAGAGTGTGGCAGAAAGATAGAGAGGGATATAGCGAGTATTCCTACTTACAAAACCTGTGTGGCTGTGTTATCTCTAGTATAATCAGACACTAGAACAGACCATTGAATGTTGGAATGTAAAATCTGGTCCCGCTTTGGGGTAACTTACATTTTTGTCTGTTACAGGAATTTGTAAATATGAGAGAATGTTAATTTGCTTTGGCAAGTCATGCATTTTAGACTGCACTTAGCCCACATGAAATGACATGTGGGACTGGAGGCCTGCTTTGGCAGTGAATTGGATCTGGAATTTCTGAGTTTGAGTTGCATGGTCAATATTTGTGTCACTTTTCATAGTTATTTAGACTGTGTTTCTGTTTTATACTGTTTCTGCCAATATGTAACCTTGAGCCACAGTTTTGGTTGATTTTGTTTGCAGTGGCTCAGTTTATTTGGTGATTCACAATTCCAGTCATGGGTAAAACATGACTTGTTGAACTTAGAAGAGATGTACTTGCAAATTGTTGGAATGCGTATTGCATTTCAGGTTTTTCAATTTGACCGATCTTTTGACTTCTTAGCAACGAAATACGAGTGTCTTCCTGGTCGAGGACCACACTGCTTTTTCTCCTGTCTGTCTTTTATCAAGACCCTGCTGGACTATCGGGTGAAAGAAAGCTTGAATAAGCAGCTACCTATGTTATAGGACATCTCTTTATTAATGTAATACCTGAACTTTTACAATTGCTTTATTAACCTGCCTGCTTTCTCAAATTTGCTTGAAAATGCACCATTTGTCCACTCTTTTTCAAAATTTTCTCAGGGGAAAACCCCCTGAACCCTCCTTAGGCTGTTCGGACTCGCGAGCTGCGCTCACTCGCTATGGTGCATTATGACAATCATTTTACTCCCCACCTCTTTCAAATGTCACCAGCCGCCCCTGGTGCAGGTAGGGCCCGGGTGGTGGGGACTTCGACAGGCGACGATGAGGGAACATTACTTATTTATTTAATTTTCCCTTGTGGTCTTTTGTCGAATCCCTCCCCAACCAGGCCCACCACCCCACTGCTCTTACCCATGCAGGCCGCGGCTGCTCACTTCAGAGACAAATTCTTCTAGTCCCCAAATGTTTCTCTCTCTCTGTTTCTTAAATAACTTCACAAACTTTCTGAAGTTGGTCAAAAATGTGAAGTTAAAAAAAACTAAAAGTTGTGGAAGCAAAACCTTTACATACTCCCACACTCTTAACATTTGTATTTTATTGATGACTTCTTTAGTGTAGTGCAATAACGTGTGACATGAGAAACAGCCTTCAGGTTTTTTTTTTTTTTTTTGTAAAACAATTTTTATTGCAGAGTTCAATAAAAGTAGAACAGAATATTGGCAATATTTGTTGCGGGACCCGCAGTCCTTCGGTTCCATCCGGTAATCAAGCACACAGCCGTACTACCCACATCCCGGAGGCTGGGTGGCGTTCTCATAACAGTGGTAGGCCGTACATTCCATCGATGAGTGCTGTCATCACTTTTGGTCTACCGCTCTCCGCATTGAATTTTTCTCCCCCCCTCCCCCCCAATCAACTATGTGGTGCTTATATGTTTGCTATCATTATCAGGATTCATCTCCCCTCGCCCTCCCCCCTCCCCCCTGATGTCTGGATCTAGTCTGGTGTCGGGAGTTCCAGCTGCATTGGGAATGCCAGGAGTCGTATGCCTAGTGTTGTGTTCATGTGTCCGGTGTTAGTGCCGGGTTCAGGATCGCCTCCCCCAGGGCCCCAGGGTCAACTGCCTCCTCCTCCTCGTCGCTTTCCACTGCACTATCTCTGAGAGCCTGGACCAGGATTTCCCACGCCATCGCTGCTTCCTGAGCCTTCTCATCTGATCCACGCCGGGCTAGTTGGTACCTAATTGTGCTCTCCGCCGCAGCCCACTTCAGGAACTCGTTCAGCCATCGTCTGTGTGTCGGCGCCGCCCTTGATTTCCACCCTCTAGTTAGCTCCCTCTTCGCTATGAGTAAGCCCATGTCTATGAATTTACTTGACAGTTTGGTTTTGCGTGTGTGCGGGAACCAGTGTAATATCGCAACTGCGCCGTCGTACTGCAGTTCTCTGTCTGCTACTTCGTTCAGGGTGTCGCCCACCTCCCTCCAGTAATCCTGCAAATGCGGACAGTCCCGTAGCATATGTAGGAGGTCAGCATGCAGTTGCGCACATCTGGGGCATGCTGCGTCCTCTGCATCAAAGTATGTTGCTATTTTGAGTGGGGTGAGATAAGCCCTATGGATAATGTAAAGATGTATTAACTGGAAGCGGGCGTTCCTGGTGCTTTTCCTGGCTCTCTGAACCAGTTGGGACCATGTTGTGTCAGGGATCTCTCTTTGTAGGTCAGCTTCCCATTGAGTTTTGAGGCGAGTAAGAGGTTGGATGTTCTCCGTATGCATTCTGGAGTAAAGGCATGTAACTGCCTTGTATGTACCCGCCGCCATCATCGTGTATTGGCATGCTGATGTTGTTTTGGGTTCAATCAGTCCCTCCCCCCAGTGTGCTTGTATGGCCCTTGTCACAGCCGCATGTAATAAGTAGTCGCCTCTGGGGAGGTCGTAACGCTCTAGCAGGGTCTGGTAGGGAGTCATTACTCCGTCGTCAAAGAGGTCCCCCACCATTTGCAGTCCAGCCTCCTCCCAAAGTTGGAGTCTCGACCAGTCTCCACCATGTGGCAGCGCTGTTAACATGCCTATCGGGATTTCAGGCGCATAGGGGTGTCCAGGACCAGCCCGCTTTTGCATGCGGTTCCAACATAACCTCATCGTCTGTTCTTCCTGGGATAGCCCGCCAAGTACTAACCTTTGTTGGAGGGTTATAAACGCCAACACGTGGCGGGGGGTGCCAAGATCCCTCTCCTGGTCCGGGCCCCGGTACACTCTCGCCACTTCTTGCGTGAAGTACTGTAGTTGCGCCGCCAGGTAATATAATTCGAAGTCAGGGACCGCCAGTCCCCCCTCGTTCTTCGGGCGGATCAGGGTCGCCAGTGCTATTCTCCGTCTGCCTGCTCCCCATAGGAAGGACACTATTTGGGATTTTAGGCGTGTAAAGATCGCTCTCGGTATCCATATGGGGAGGGTCCTAAAGAAATATAGCAATCGTGGCAGGGCTATCATCTTGAGTAGTGACACTCGGCCTGTCATGGATAGGGGGAGGGTGGCCCAGAAGGACATGGTGCCCCGCAGTGCTCGGATGCAGCGGCCTATATTGCCGTCCAAGAGGTCTGCGGGCGCGTGGTAGATATACACCCCGAGGTAGTGTAGGCAGTCTGCCTCCCAGCGTAGTAGAGGATGGACCAGGGAGCATTTTTCTGTCCTTCGTATGGGGAAGAGGCAAGATTTCGTCCAGTTAACTTTTAAACCCGAGACATCTCTGAACCGTGCCAGGAGCTCCTCCGCCCCCGCCACTGCCTCCTCGGCGTTATCTAAAAACAGCAGGAGGTCGTCCGCGTATAGTGAAATATAGTGGTGGGCCCCTCCAACCTCCAGGCCGTGGTAATAACCACCATTCCTAGCCAATGCAGCTAAGGGCTCTACCGCTAGCGCGAACAAGAGAGGGGATAGTGCGCATCCCTGCCTAGTACCCCTGTGTATCTCATATCGATCCGATATCAGAGTCCCCACCCTCACTCTAGCGCCCGCCGATGCATAGAGCACTTTCGTCCACCGTATGTAACCCTCGCCTAGGCCGAAACTGTGCATTACTTTGTATAAATAGTTCCATTCTAGGCTATCGAAGGCCTTCTCTATATCGATCGCCAGTACCATGGGGGCTCTCGCATTCGGTGGGGGTTCTGCTATGAACCGAAGTAACCTGCGGATGTTGTGCGAAGTGTTCCTGGTAGGAATGAATCCCGACTGGTCTGTATGGATCAGGTCTTGCATGTGGGCTACCAGTCTAGTGGCTAGAATCGTACTTAGGATTTTATAGTCAGTTGTCAACATTGACAACGGTCGATATGAAGCCGGTTCAGCGCTGTCCCCACGTGGTTTTAAGAGGGGGATCATGACCGCCTCGCGCATGGAGTGGGGTAACATGCCCTTCACTTTGGCTTCGGTATAAATTATTTGGAGTCTCGGGGCTAGTAGATCTATATATTTCCCGTAAAATTCTATGGGCAGTCCGTCCATTCCTGGCGTTTTATTACGCGCCATCCCTTTTATCGCTCCCCTGATTTCCGTCAATGTGATCGGTCCCCCGATGGCAGCAGTATGTTCTTGGTCTAGGTGCGGCAGACGTACCTCAGACAGTAGCGCTTCTATCGCCTCGTGTCGGTCTCCCAGGTCCCTTCTATATAGTTGTTCATAATACACCCTAAAGCAATCTAATATGTCCGGTTGGGTAGTATAAACTTCGCCACCCGGTCCATTCAAGGACAGGATCGGGGTGTTGCCCCTGGTAGGGTTGGCGAGCCAGGCCAGGAGCGTCCCCGTTTTATCCCCTTCAGCTAGTGTTTTAGTCAGGTAAGTTTTATAGTCAAAGCTACGAAGGCGCTCTACTTCTACTGCCACCGCCTCCCGCGCAGTACAGACCCTCTCTTGGAGTTCGGGGTGGTTAGGCCGTTCTTTTTCTGCCCTTCTCAAGTTTTGCTCCGCTCTGTCTAAATCATCCTGCAATGTTCGTCGTGCGCCCGCAAACTTTCCTATGCAGTGCCCTCGTATCACCACCTTAAGCGCGTCCCATTCCGCGGCTCTAGATGAAGCTGTACCCTCGTTCTCTGCAAAGTATTGGGATATCCTATCCTCTAACGCTGCACGGAACGGTGGGTCGTCTAGCGTGTCAGGCCGAAGCCGCCACGTCGGGATCCGCGTAATACCGTTCATCCAATCCAGCGTCAGGAGCAGAGGGTTGTGATCTGAAATTGTGCGTGTTAAATATTCAGTCCGGGCCACCATTGACAGCACCGGTGGAGAGCACAAGAAGGCATCCAATCGGACATGCAGGTCGTGTAAGCCGGAATAAAAGGAATAGTCCCTCTCTGTAGGATGTTGTATTCGCCATACATCCGTCAGGTCCCATTGCTGTCGCCAGTCTAATCTATGTTTCGCTAGTCTGTGTATTGGGGATGTATGCAGCGGTGGGTGTGATCTATCTAGTGTGATGTCTTCGATAGAATTAAAGTCCCCTCCCATCAGCAGCGGCCCGGTGAGGTAGGTAGCTAATGTCTTGGAGAGTCTAGTGAAGTATGCCGCTTGTTCTATGTTTGGCGCATAAATACTGCATAGTGCTATATGGCGGCCTCTGAGTAGTCCCTCAACTGCTACAAATCTCCCATCTGGATCTGTAGTGTGCCTAGTAATCTGGAAGGGAACCCCCGCCCGAATCCAAATGAGTGCACCCCTAGCAAATGCTGAATATGAGGTGTAGAACAGGTGCCCCCTCCATCTCTTTTGCAGTGCTATACCTTCTTTCTTGGTGAGGTGGGTTTCTTGTAGAAAGGCTATGTGAATCCCCCTACGGACCAGGTAGGAGTGTACTTTGTATCTCTTCGCCATTGAATTCAGCCCTCGCACATTCCAGGACACACATTTTAATGATCCCACATTATCCATTGTCTCGTTGCAGTCGGATTAAACCCATTTCCGTTCGCGACCAGACTACAGGTTTGACATCAATCCCACTTGCCCCCAACAAAACCCCAAAACTCCCTCTCTGAGCGTTGGCTTTTCCCAGCTCAGACCCTTCCCCCCCCCCTCAACTACGCCCTGAGAAACCCCAACCTCTCCAGGCCCCCCCCTCCCCAGAACAGGACCTAACCGCAAAAGAGTTATCCCCATCCAAACTGGAGAGCAACGTGCTCTCAATTCCTCGTACTCCGCAGTTTGTACTGCGGTGGCCTTATGGGCCTCTGGGTGCGTGTATTAGCTTTGTTTTGTTCAGGTCGCTTACCCCATTCCCTCACCCTGGGATGCGTATCAAGGCTTACGTAGTATAGTCTTACAGCTGCCTGCTCAAGTGTTCGTGAGTGCCGGATCAGCCGTGGCAGTCCTTGTCAGATCTGTACGTTCCATGCTCAGATGCCGAAGATTTCTTCTGCCGTTTGCGGCGTAACCTTCGGGTCTTTTGCGCTGTCTTCCTCTGACAATTCCGTCTCCGAGCCTGTTTTTTGTTCCTCTGAGTTCGAGTCCCTTTCCGTTAGTGTCGGCGTTGTGCCAGAAACCTTCTTCACTGCTTGCAGTGCTGCTTTCCTTTCTTCTTCCGTTTGAGAGTCCGTTGGTTTTTTGGAGTTGCGCCTATGCGTCCCGGGCCTCTTGGATTGCCGTGCCGGGCGCTGGTGAAGCTCTTCCTCCGCTCTGTGGCGCGCCCCGTCCGTCCCAGCCTTATAAGTTTCCCACCAGTCCCATGCCTCCGCAGATGTCATGAAGAATAAGGCCTTCCCATCTACTAGTATCCGCAGCTTGGCCGGGAACAACAGCGAGTATTGTAGCCCCTCCGTACGCAGTTCTTTTTTGATGGACAGGAAGGAGGCACGTAGTTTTTGAGTCTCGAAGGTGTAATCCGGGAAGAGCGTGACATTTTTATTGTCGACTTGGAAGGGCCCCACTTCCCTCGCTCGCTGCAGTAACCAGTCTCTGTCTTTGTAGTGGAGTAATTTGATTACCACCGGACGAGGGGGTAGACCCGGCTTCGGGGGTCTGGCCGGGACTCGATGTGCCCGTTCTATAGTGAAGAAAGGGGATAGGCCCTCCGGGGCCACCACAGTTCTCAACCAGTCGTCCAGGTAGCCTGCCATGTCCGTTCCCTCTTTTTTCTCCGGAAGGCCTACCAAGCGTACATTATTCCGCCGACTGCGATTTTCGGCGTCTTCCGCCCGTCTCTCTAGCGCTTGTATGCGGTCCAGCGCTTCAGTTAGCCTCCCCTTCGTCGCAGCATGTTCCGGCACGATATCTTTCAGGGTGGCCTCCGCCTCCTTCACCCTATCGGCCAATTTTCCGTGGTCCGCTCTTAGGAGTCCCAGCCCTGTCGATACCTGGGCAATATCCCGGTGTAGGGCGTCTTTTGTGGCCGCGATAGCGTTGAGGATCTTGTCTTGCATCTGTTGCAGCTCCGATGGAGGTTGCTGAGTGTTCTCTGGAGCTTCCACGGTCGGGCCACCGTCCCCCTTCGGACCCCGCGGCTTCCCCATGTCGCTCTGGCAGGAACAGCTGTCTCCGATGAAGCAGTCGTTGGTCGCCGGGTCTCCCAGCAGGTGGCCAGTTCGCACTCCCCAGCCCTGTGCGCGTTGCTGAAAGGTGTTTTTCGTGTCGCGGAGGTTGCCGATTCCCTTCCGGTGGTGCCTGTCGGGGCCTCGGTTCTGCCGCCTCAGTGGTGTGTTCGCCTATTTGGGGAGCAGTAATGGTGTCTGTGGGCGTACTTCCCAGTGATGGGTAACAGCCTTCAGGTTACTGAACAAATACAACCTCTCTTACAAAACTACTGATATATCTGGCATGGTATTTTAAAATATCTTGTAAATTTCCCCTTCACTGCCTAAACAGACTCATGATGTTGTGAGATTCGCAATAAAGTAGATGAAGGTCAATGTAATCAATGGGGATGAGATAGGGTTACAGAGAATCAGGCTCCTCTGCTTATCTGCCACCTCGTTTTTCCAAAGGGATGTTTCAGCCTGTTATACGAAATTCCTAAATTTACGCCCTTTCGTTATGTCATTTAATTACCAGAAGCACGTGGGAATTACCTGAATGGTTAGAATGCAAGTAGCTATTAATCACGCCACTTGTGTTTTTTTTTTACTTTTTTTTATTGAGTTTACAACTTTCAGCACAAAGAGAGAAGCACCAATGCAAAAACCTCCACATGCATTGCAACCACTTGTGGTTTTTGCCCTATTTGTTTACTTAAAAAATCTGTCCTCGTGTCAAAAATTGAGACGAGGATGGCTTTCACACTGAGTTCTAGCACTAAGTGATTGATTTCACGAAGTTATGTGTAATGTCCTGAAATGTTGCATAATTACAGTAGATCAAATTATGCAAATTTCACGCCCCGATTGTAAAGCCTCTTTTCACACTTCTACCATGGGCAGCAAACTATCTACATTAGATGCGTACCAATGCATTTTTTTTATAAGAACCAAGTAGACATCCACAAAAAGGTTACTAACTTGCTAGCTTTGGATGCAATTACATGTGTGTGTGTGTAAACGCAATTTTTTCTTCAGGTACTGTTAAAAAAACCTATGGATACCCACTTCCATCAATCAATATTAAACAATTGCTCCAAGACCAGGCACACTGAACTATTTGTGACAAAGGACTAGCAGGGAAATTAGTATGAGAGCTATATACAAGCATTCCAGAAGAGCAGTCTGGCAGTGGACACTATGGAAGGAAAGGTACTTTACATTTTTAGGGAGATTCTTAAAATGTATTCTGTTGATTCGGGCATTGTAATTTTTATGTCCTCATTTTCAACATAGAGATAAATACAGGAACCTCAGTATTGCCAAATGATTTGCTAAAAAGCAGAGCTCTGAAATAAAGAAAGTTTCCTGTGTTATTCGGATGAGGTGAAACCAGTGTATCTAAGAAATATCTGAACAGACACTAATGCAAAGAGTTTTAGGGGGTAAGTGGGGGAACAGAACCTCACTAAGGTTGTACTTTTGAATAACAACACCAATAATATTGTGGTATAAGAATATTGAGGACAGGAAATTGAGAGACAAAATATTGAAAGGCAAGTGCATGGAGGAAAGTTTATATTTACTATTCCAAATCTACGTACCTTGAAGATATATGTAACGTGTATGTATATATATGTGGAGTTAGGTATAGAAAATCTAGACTTACTTACCAGTCAATATTTTTTATCAATATTTATTTTGACCTCGATATTCTGTCCCACCCATATTCTTGGTTCGATATTCAGGGTGCACACCCTTCACTAGATATCCAGGGGCGTAACACAGGCTCCAGCAGACCTTGTGTTGCGGGGGGGGGCCGTGCTCCAGGGGCCCCCTCACTTCATCACAAATTAATTGGTGCGCAACTACGCACAGCACTCTCGGCACACTCGCCCATGCCTTTGCCCTGGCCGGGCCTCAGAGGCAAGCTCTTCATGCCATAATGCCTTCAGTCGCAGCTTTCAGGTTGATGTGGTGAGTAGTCATGTTCAGTTCTATTTATGTGCAGTATTGATGTCACAGCTAGAAGGTAGTAAGGAAATCAGGGCATGGCCATTAGCGCGCTCCTGTCCCAGGTTGCGGGAAACTGCGTGTTCGACCGTTATTATTCCTGTGCATGTGCCCTTTATGTAAGAAGCACCACTTTATACTGTCTCTTTTGTGTCTCCAGCCTTTCTTCCACGTTCACATTATGTTATTGTACTCCACGCAGGTTCAAAGGGCTTGTGAGGGACCCCTGTACCATCTCACTGAAAGGCGGCACATTCTTCTTCTGTATGCCTCATAAATGTGCCCCTACCTGCAGAAAATGCTCCACCACTGCAGGCTGATGAATGTTAGTTTACCAAGTGAGTCGAACTCCTAACCCTGGGTCTGAGGTCAAGGGAAGTTGTGTGCAGGCCAGTGTCTCTGAAGGGCCAGTAAGTACATTTAGGGAAGATCAGTTGTGATCTCTGCCCAATCATAAGGGCTTTGTAGGTGGGGCCTGTCAGGATGTCTGCAAAAACAAACCTACTGTTTCAATACACGCGTTTACTTGTACACAGTACGAAGTAGTGACATTCTGTTTACTGCCTCCAGTGTAGCCAGGACAGTGGGTATCGTCTTTGGTGGTTGCTGCAACCAGTCTCATTCGTCCCTCTTCAGGAGTGCCAGTCATTCTATAGGATTAAAACATTCCAATTTGTAGGCGATGTCCTGATTCGCCACATAGGCCCTGACAACTCATTGTTCCCCCTGGGTATTTCCCCGGTGGACTGCAGCATTTGCAAGTCGGGTTTTAGGACCACTGCTGGTACCTCTCTCCAGATTCCTCAGGCCAGGAGGTCGGGGGCAGGGGGAGGGGCAGGGGAGTTCCAGAGACGAGAGAGAAAAGCGAGGAGAAAGTGAAGGAGAGAGAGAGAGAATAGAGTGAAGGAGAAAGAAAGTGAGGAAGAAAGGAGAAGGGCTGGTTTTGAGCACTTTTGCCAGGCTGCTTTTGGTTCCCGATCCCGGCTTGGCCACATTTAAAAAATCACTGTGTACTATGCAATTGCATGGAGAAATCAGCCGCGGCCGGTAGTGGGAGTACCGTGGATTACGTGGGCAGGGGGAGGAGCAGGGTGGGGGGTAGTAATGTATGGATTACGGACTTTAACAGGTAAGTAAACATATAAATAAATAAAACGAATTTTGTTGCGTGCACTGCATCGCATTTGGTGATGCGTAAGCATGGGCGGAAAATCCGCTCCGCTTGCGAATTTTGCGGATTTTCGGTAAATTTTTTCTTGGTGATACAATTTTGCGGCGTGCGGCGTTCACTTACCGTCATTCAGCGTTTGCCAAGTTGTTTTTCTCGATATTTTTGTGAGTGCTGCGCCATTTTGGATCTTGCTGCGGAATCCCGCAGGAGTTTGGCGACGCATCGCGAGAGTTCGCAATTGCGAACATGTAGGTGCGGTGGGCAGCAACAATCTCGCGCTCGCGAAATTACAAAATTTGCTATTCTGCACAAGAAATCCACTAGCAAGCAGCATAGACCTTCTGAAAATGACGATTTTTATCAGAATAACTCCTCAGGTTGACATTTGCCTGCACTTTTTGGGATTTGAGGCCTTTTGACTCTCTTTGGATCACTTTTGGATTAGAAATCAACTTTCATAAGTAAGTTTGTTTGGGGCATGACAGTTGCTGTTCTGCAGAAAGCACTCAGCAGGTGCAAAAGTTCACTCATCATTAGTAACCATTCCCTGTAGTACTTCCTGAGGGCCCCCTCCAGAGTTCAGTTGCCTATGTTTGTTTGGGACATTACAGTTGCTGCTCTGCAGAAAAACGAATTTTCAAAAATGAAAGCACTCAGCAGGTGCAAAAGTTCAAACTCATCATTAGTAATAATAACCATTCCCTGTAGTGCTTCCTGACTGGGGCCCCTCCAGAGTTCAGTTGCTAGTTGCAACAATTGTATGACCCTGCTCTGACCCTCACAGCAGGCTCATAGAATAGCTACAAGTAGGCCACAAAGGTCCTGGAAAAAAAAAGTTGCACTGCAACAGAAAGCAAATTACAGATAAGGAAGCAGGTGCCAGACTGGTATTTTAAAACAGTGACACATTAGTAAACCAACCCCAAATTAATTCATGTCAGTTGAAGCAGGGCAGGTGTGCTTGCTTTCCCCCTCCATAATCTACAGTGATGATGAACCAGAGGGTGGCATTGATGTACCAGAGGGTGGCATGGGTGAAACAGAGGGTGGCAGTGGTTAAACAGAGGGTGTTGGTAACCTGGGATGATGAACCAGAAGTAGAAACAACATAGTCGCGATCGTTGCGAGCCGACAAGTAAGTTCGCAATTGCGAACTGGTACCAAACCCTCGCGAACTGGCAGAAACCCTTGCGAACGCTATAAAAAAGTAAAAATTCGCAAGAATTCGCGGATTTTGCGGATTGCAAGTTCGCAAATACGCAAATTCACGAACGCCAGATTCGCAAAATTCACCCATGCTTACGTGCATGCAACGAAATTCATATTATTTATTTATATATTTACTTACCTGTAAAACTCCGCAATCCATACATTACTACCCTCCACCCTGCCCCTTCCCCTCACCACGTCACTGCCCGGCCGGTACTCCCACTACCGGCCGCGGCTGGGAGAAATTGGTTAAAATGTGTCTTTTGTTCACAATGTGCCTATTTTATATTTCTAAATGTTCGAGGTAGGTGGGCGCAAGGCTGCAGAAAAAAAAGGTGTTTCATCTTGGAATGTGCCTACCACCTTGCACCATCGCAAGAACACAAGAGGAACAGGAGAGGGGGGGAATGCAAGCTGAAGTATGGGCAAACATTGCAAGTTTTGTATGAAACCTCTCAACTTATCCGCCTCGCCTTATATTGTCTCTAGCAGAGGAAAACATCACAACAGTAGTAACAAGGAGAGGATGCACTAGGTGGTCAAAGAAAGATTAATTTTCCCTTGGCACCCAAAGTAAAGGTGCTTTTGTGAGTGTAGCCGTTAGTTAAACTTAAAAATAAATTCAGTCAGTCTTTACATCAGTCTTCAAAGTCAAGATTAGTGCAAGATAAGTTGAGCTCTGTATTTCGGTTGATCCTGTTGGACAGGTTGCTCTCTCTGTGGCTTGGGGTGATGACTTAAAAAGTTTTGGCAAACCAATAAGTCTGGTGTTGACCATTGCTTGTTCTTTTGAAAGTTTTTGTAAATTTCTATTACAAAAAGGAATAAAAAAAAGGGGCACCTCTGCTCACGCAAGCATGTGTGCGCACAAACAGCCTTCTTTGGATGTTTTTGTAATTTGTTTTACAAACTTTTGAATGATGGCCACCTTTGCCTCCTTTTCAGGTGCCCAGAAGCGGGGGTAATCTTGGAATCCTATTAAAGATGGCTGTCTGTGTGAATGCATGCGCAAGCACAGGCTGGCATCTTCAAATGGTTATAAGCCATTCACAAAGATCTTGTTTGGTTTTCTCAGTAAATGTGTCTGTTTTTTTCTTAACGTAAAGTAAGGTATTATAACCGGATCACTGAAATAATATCGAGGGACAGAATATCGACCATCAAGAATATCGTTGACAAAATATCGACAGACAAAATATTGAGTTTCTATCTACAAACAGGTAAGTACAAAAATATTGAGTTAAAAATATTGTTTACTAAAATATAGTTTTTAAAAATATCGGCTTTACTAAAAACAATGTTAAATTAAATTAATATTAAAAATTAATTACTAAACTATACTTAAAAATACTTAAATTAACTAATAATATTTAAATAATTAATGAAAGTAAAAAAAAAAAATTTAATTCATATTTGTTAAAACATTTAGATATAGTAACAAAATATAATTAAATAATAGCCAATATTATTAACGTACAATAACAAAAGTGTAAAAATTAATATTCCCACTCCAAAGAGTGCAAGCGTAGGGAAAGCGTTGGATAGCGTAGGGGTTAAAATTACTATTCCCACTCCAGTGGGTGCAACAGTAGGGAAAGCGTTGGATAGCGTAGGGATAAAAATTTATATTCCAACTCCAGTGGGTGGAACAGTAGGGAAAGCGTTGGATAGCATAAGGGTAAAAATTACTATTCCCACTCCAAAGAGTGCAACAGTAGGGAAAGCGTTGGATAGCGGAAGGGTAAAAATTACTATTCCCACTCCAAAGAGTGCAACAGTAGGGAAAGCGGTGGATAGCGTAGAGGTTAAAATTACTATTCCCACTCCAGTGAGTGCAACAGTAGGGAAAGGGTTGGATAGCGTAGGGGTTTAAATTACTATTCCCACTCCAGTGGGTGCAACAATAGGGAAAACGTTGGATAGCGTAGAGGTAAAATGTACGATTCCCACTCCAGTGGGTGCAACAGTAGGGAAAGCGTTGGATAACGTAGGGGTTAAAATTACTATTCCCACTCCAGTGAGTGCAACAGTAGGGAAAGCATTGGATAGTGTAAGGGTAAAAATTACTATTCCCACTCCAAAGAGTGCAACAGTAGGGAAAGCGTTGGATAGCGTAGGGGTTAAAATTACTATTCCCACTCCAGTGAATGCAACAGTAGGGAAAGGGTTGGATAGCATAGGGGTTTAAATTACTATTCCCACTCCAATGGGTGCAACAATAGGGAAAACGTTGGATAGCGGAAGGGTAAAAATTATTATTCCCACTCCAGTGGGTGCAACAGTAGGGAAAGCGTTGGATAGCGTAGGGGTTAAAATTACTATTCCCACTCCAGTGAGTGCAACAGTAGGGAAAGGGTTGGATAGCGTAGGGGTTTAAATTACTATTCCCACTCCAGTGGGTGCAACAATAGGGAAAACGTTGGATAGCGTAGAGGTAAAATGTACGATTCCCACTCCAGTGGGTGCAACAGTAGGGAAAGCGTTGGATAGCGTAGGGGTTAAAATTACTATTCCCACTCCAGTGAGTGCAACAGTAGGGAAAGCATTGGATAGTGTAAGGGTAAAAATTACTATTCCCACTCCAAAGAGTGCAACAGTAGGGAAAGCGTTGGATAGCGTAGGGGTTAAAATTACTATTCCCACTCCAGTGAATGCAACAGTAGGGAAAGGGTTGGATAGCATAGGGGTTTAAATTACTATTCCCACTCCAGTGGGTGCAACAATAGGGAAAACGTTGGATAGCGTAGAGGTAAAATTTACTATTCCCACTCCAGTGGGTGCAACAGTAGGGAAAGCGTTGGATAGCGTAGGGGTTAAAATTACTATTCCCACTCCAGTGAGTGCAACAGTAGGTAAAGCGTTGGATAGCGTAGGGGTTAAAATTACTATTCCCACTCCAGTGGGTGCAACAGTAGGGAAAACGTTGGATAGCGTTGAGGTAAAATTTACTATTCCCACTCCAGTGGGTGCAACAGTAGGGAAAGCGTTGGATAAGGTAGGGATAAAAAGATAAAAATTACTATTCCCACTCAAGTGGGTGCAACAGTAGGGAAAGCGTTGGATAGCGTAAGGGTAAAAATTACTATTCCCACTCCAAAGAGTGCAACAGTAGGGAAAGTGTTGGATAGCGTAAGGGTAAAAATTACTATTCCCACTCCAAAGAGTGCAACAGTAGAGAAAGCAGTGGATAGCGTAGGGGTAAAAATTACTATTCCCACTCCAGTGGGTGCAACAGTAGGGAAAGCGTTGGATAGCGTAGGGGTTAAAATTACTATTCCCACTCCAAAGAGTGCAACAGTAGGGAAAGCGTTGGATAGCGTAGGGGTAAAAATTACTATTCCCACTCCAGAGAATACAACATTAGGGAAAGTAAATACTTAATATATTATTCAAAAATTTAAAAATGGATATCTATTAATAATTACCTAAACATTTTATATAATATAATAATTAATATATTAAAATTACTAATTAACAATAATTATTTCAATTGATCACCTATTAATACAAAATATTTAATAATTAACAATTAATTATGTAATAATTAATAATTATTTAACACTTCTTTCCAATTAAATAATTTTTAATAAATTTAATTATTTAATTAATTATCCATAAATTACTTCCCACCCTATTCCCCCATAAACCCACAACCCGCTAGAGAAATTAAATTAGTTAAATTTACATAATTACCAATTAATCAATCAATCAAAAATTAATTACCAATTATAATTAAATTAATAAAAAAATATAAATTAATTAACAATTAATTACAAATTACTATCAATAAATAAATTTACATATTTAATTAATTATAATTAAATTACTTCCCACCCTATTCCCCTATAAACCCACAACCCGCTACAGAATTAAATTAGTAAAATTTACATAATTACCAAATAATCAATTAGTAACAATTAATTACCAATTAGAATTAAATTACTTAACAAATATAAATTAATTAACAATTAATTACTAATTACTATCAATACTATCAATCTGGAGGGGGCCCTCAGGAAGTAATTAATTTTTGATTGATTGATTAATTGGTAATTATGTAAATTTAACTAATTTAATTTCTCTAGCGGGTTGTGGGTTTATGGGGGAATAGGGTGGGAAGTAATTTATGGATAATTAATTAAATAATTAAATTTATTAAAAATTATTTAATTGGAAAGAAGTGTTAAATAATTATTAATTATTACATAATTAATTGTTACTCACAGCTTCTCTGGGGATGCCAGTCTTGGCTGATGGTAATCACGATCGCAGCACTTCTGGTCATGCTATCGATCCACTCAGTGAACACGACTGCTCGGGAACACTCAGTGATGGGGCATTTTCTCACGAAGGTCTCAGGCTGCAACAGAGCACATGCACAAAGGGTCTCTGAGACTCCCTTAAGCTCCGGGTGCACACGATCACAGGGCAAGCCTCATGAAGATATCAGGTTGCACAAAGTACACCCACACAGCATCGCTGAAACTCACTTGGACCCTATATGCACACGATCACAGGACAATCCTCACGAAGGTCTCAAGCTGCACAGATGCACAAGCACACAGCGTCGCTGAGACTCACTTGGACTCCAGTTGCTCGGGATCACAGGGCAATTCTTACAAGGGTCTCAGGCTGCAAAAAGCACACGCAAACAGCGCCGCTGAGGCACCCTTGGAAACTTTTATGTTCCTGAGTTTTCACAACAGGAAGCCAGCTCTCCTCAGGCCCTTGGGACAAGTTAATTCAGGACACAGCAACCAGCAAAGTCCCTTCAAGCAGGGGGACACAGCACACAGCAAAGCCCCTTAGCCTCCCCTTGGTTAAATCAGCAAACTGCAGACCAGCCCCAGAACACACAGCAAAGGTCAGTCCTTTCCTTCAGTCTCTTAACCTGTTTCTTCCTTGGCAGAGGTTCCACTTGACCACGAAATAGTTTCAATCCTTTTCAGTCTAGATCAGTTCCATTCACACGTTCAGGGGTTTCAGCTCTCATAGTTATACCCCTAAATGTCTTTGAAGTCTTTGTGTTCAGGGGGGCACTGACCCCGGTCTAAACCAGTTCTGGGTGTCTCCCTGCCAGTGACACCTTCTTACCTTGATAGTGGGGGTCTGGATCCTTAATCACTCAGCAGGAGATGGAGCCATTGGTTTATGGCAGCAGTGCAGGCCTCTTCACCTCCAGGGGCTACTCCTCCCCCCTACACTCCACATGAAGGTCAGCCTGTTGCTGTCTCACCTCCTCCCCTGGGTCAAGACATTCCACAGAGCCTATCACATTCAAATCCAGACAGTCAATCCACGACCAGGCAGAGACACACAGAAATGTTAGAACACAAACAATCAGTCACTTCTAAAGAAGTGATTTCTAAACACACAATGAAAAAAACCACCATCATAAAAAGATGTATTAATAAATTGTGAGTTCACGCACACTCAACTTCACCACTCTATCTTAAGTCCATGGGAAGATAGGCTGGAAACATATTACACAGCCTTCCCCATTCAGTCCTATGGGCAAGATGGCCTTGCTACTGTGAAAAACGAAATGGAGAGTATTTCACTGTCAGGACATGGTACACACCTTAGTACATGTCCTACCTTTCACATACACTGCACCCAGCCCAGAGGGTTACCTTGGACCTACTAGAGGGGCATCTGATGTGCATAAAAAGGGAAGGGTAAGGCCTGGCAAGTGGGTGCACTTGTCAGAACAACATGACAGTTAAACAAACTGTGCGCAGGCACTGCTGTGGCAGGCCTGAGTTCTCTCTTTATGGCTACTTATGTGGGTGGCACAATTATGATGCAGGCCTACTAGTAGCATTTGCATTACAAGCCCTGGCACACATAGTGCACTTTACTAGAGACTTTACTAGTAAGGCAAACATAACAAACATGGACAACCAATTAGCATTACACTTTACACAGGGAGCACTTGCACTTTGACACTGATCTGAAGTGGCAAAGTGCCCAAAGCATCTACATTGGTAACACCATATCAGAAAAAAAGATCTAGGGGGAAGGCAAAATGTTTGGGACCTTTAGCCAAAAGGGCTAAGTTCAACAGTGTCTTTTTAAGTGAGATGATTGGCAAGCACAGCCTTAGAATTCCCTCACATGTTCAACTTAAGAATGCAGAAAATGACAGGAAGGAGAATATCATAGAACTAGTAATGTACTTTCCTAACTTTTTACATTTGTATAACACTGGATTTAGACGTTACAAAATATTTCTTTATAAACATTGACATTTATTTCTATTTTAAATATTCTTTGCTGATTGTAAAGATCATTGCAATAAATGCAAACCAAGTGGAGATCAAGAGTAGCAAAGGTGACACTGACCAGTTGTCAAGATATATTTGAATTGACATGGCATCATATGCTAGCCCAACCTAACCCCACACCTTTGCCTGCCACACATGAAGCCTGGCAGAGTAGCAATGATGACTACATGATGTTGATGACTCTAGAAATTCCACTACAGTAAGCTACAGTTGGCTGCCAACAACTGATAACCTAAAACTATTCAGCTTGATTCCAATATTTCTTTAGGCAGACAGCCCAGTTTTTGTTATTACTGGTATGTTAGCAATAGCAATTAAGAATGTATTAAAGACACTTAAGGAGCTCTGTTTCTGCAGACATCTGCTCATAAACACTCCAGGTCCATGGTAGAAGCCCCGGGTAATAAAAAAGCAATAAAATACCATAATTTGTGTCTATTATTGCACTCAACACGGGTCTGAGTTCTTAGTTATGAGCTACCTAAACTTTTTAGACACACAAGAGTTCAAGTTCCTTAGAATAAAATTAGAATGCATTTCATCAAGCCCCTGAAAAGAAAACGCAAGTATGGTTTTCAGAATATTCAACAAATATAGATAGAATTTCCACTGAAGTTATTTTTATGAAAATATTCCCCATTAATATTCACGTGAATACCCTAAAAACAGCGCAGGATGTTGCTGCTTGACAGATACACCTGATCTAACTGGTCAGCAGAGAACCGGATTTAAAGTGAACTCTCTGGTTTACAAGTTGTTTCGTGGTGAACTTAAATTAAAAACAAGAAATGTATGATGAAATAATTACCTATCATTAAATAACACACAGATGACACAATCCAGTGCAGGCATTCACACCATGTTTGATAATGGTTGCATCTCTCTGGAACAGAGCCTGAGGATAAATATTTGTAAATAATCAAACATGATTAATGCAGAATGAAATAGATGGATTTCGATTTTTTTGTATCTCAGTAAAATAAAATATTCGGTCGAGAGATGTGTTAAGTCCTGATGCGGCACTGTGTGGAATTTAGCTGTGCAGCAAACAGCCACTTATACATTACTAACATGGATTTCATTGATGTTGCAAACATTTTCATGCTTAAAATACTTTAAGGGATTTGCCTAAGAGACACCAGAAGAGATTATCAGAACATAGCTGCCAAGGTTTCAGATTGCTATGTGTGACATTTTCATAATTTCAGTATAATTATGAGTGACATTTAAACTACTGTGAGTGACACTTTCTCGCGAGCAAAATCAAGCCATGAAGTCAAGTGAAACATATAAATATCAGAAATTACACCCATCTGAGCAACTAGAAACTCTAAGATGTTAACTGCTGCAAAGTACCAGAAAAGGAAAGGCACCAACCTAGTGCGCTTGTTTCCTGAAGTGGCATGTGAGGAGCTCTGTTATGACTCGCTTCTTCTTCTACCTTTCTCCTCCGCCATTTTAGCGATCTCTGACCTCCCCCTCTGTCCTAGTGACCTTTCTGTTGTCTCTCCTGTTGCCTCTGACACACTCCTCACTGTCTTACTTGTTACTATCTGCTTCCCTCTCTCGTTTGTCTCACTTTCCTGCCCTTCTCTGTCCCTCACTTGGTGCTGTGACTGCATCCCCCCTCCGACTGCATCCCCCCTCCGACCCCACTTAATGGAACTCTGCTTTTCTGTATATAGAGATAACTCTAATCACTAGTATATGCACTAGACCTTTATACTCTCTACCATTCCTATGTGACTCTTAGAGTATATCCATCCGTAGCCCTTCCCTATGTATATTGAGATAACTCTAATCACTAGTATATGCAGTAGACCTTTGTACTCTCTACCATTCCTACGTGACTCTTAGAGTATATCCATCCGTAGCCCTTCCCTATGTATATAGAGATAAATCACCAGTCTCTTCTTTGTGTGACTTTACATCTTGTACATTTGCAATTTTGTTCTGTTTGTATCTTTTATGTAACGCAAGTAATCCTTAGTCCTTATGTTTTGCAACTGGTTCTTATGTAAAGCGCTCCGACACCTTCGGGTAAAGCTCGCGCTATATAACAGGTGAAGCCTAAGTTGGGCACATGGCTGCAGGGTCAGCAGTGACAGATCCTCCAACACCCCAGTAGCTCGGCAGCTCGGCAGGTGAAGTCTGAATGGGGCCACAATTGCTTTATTATTTAGAAATGGTCAAGTTGGTTGCAATAATTTCGACGGGGAGGTAAATTAACAGTTGAGCCACAGGCACAGCGGTGACCCGGGTCAGTGTGAGGTGACTGCAGCAGCTTTGCGAATGGTGCCATCATTCAATTTGCAGTGCCACCAGCAAACTGGCCAGCCCGGAGGTGCACCTTCCTCAAAGCTGCCCGCTCCAGCAGCAGGTTGAGATGTCCCGCAGCGCCAGCATATAGCAAACAACTTGACTGGGCCCAGCAGTCCAGTCATTGGATCATGACATGAGGCTGTCAGTCAGAGCCACGCCTGCCCGCGGTGGAATGATCACAATAATCGATTGTAATACATTTGAAGCACTAGTGCAGTTGAGTGAGTTGTGAGCCTGCAAGCACTGCCTTACCTCACAGTGCAAGCCCCATGCCTGCGGGAGCAAAGCCCACACAGTGCACGACAGTGGCGGCGTGCTGCCACACTTGCCGCTTTTAGTGACACCTGAGACACAAGTCGCTACTGATATGCGTGACAATGCATTTCAGCGTGGTAATGCAGATTACCACACTGAAATGTGTTAGTAGAACGCCTGAAGCGTGGTACTTGGCAGGACTGTCAGAACCATTGAGTGAGTCGAGGATTGTTATAAATATTTCCGAACAACTGATAAACTGTCTTAATAACAGTGAATGTGGATTAAATAGTATGCAGTTTCCAAAAACATAGAAGGGGAGCTGATACGACAGTGCACTTCTAAAATGAAGACAAAAGAACTAGGCACCATAAGCATGTCAAGGACTGGACATTAAAAAAGGCTGTTCAGCACCCTTCTCAACTGCATGAGAAAAAGGCGACAAAATGCTAACTTGCACAGAATAGCATAAGTGAAAAGTGTCTCCTTAAGATGGTGCCAGTTAGCTGGAAAAAGCACAAAGACTATATTGTAGTTAATGCAACTAGAAAACATAAAGCAGCAGACAAGGTCAAGCACAATGATTCTATGTGTTCTTGATATTAGGTGGTGCAATCACTTCCGACATCCGCAGCTTGAAGATGTATAAGTTACCGTAGTACAAGAAAGCCAAAATGGAAGGTGCACTCAAATGAAGTCAATGAAGAAAAGTAGTTTATAAATAACTTCTTCTTTATTCAAAGTATTCTGTAAACACAGGCACAGCCAACGCGTTTCGTTCCCTTTTTGCCTTGGGAACTTTGTCAGGGCTGCAAAAATTACAAACATATATATGTATAAATTACACACAAACAATTATCTATAATGAAGACATACAATAACAAAAAACTAATCACATACTGACCAAAGGAAGGCACACCATTGAATTTGACTAACCCAAAGAACAAATTTAAACCAAAGAAAGAATTTACATGTCACAGAAATTATAATGACTAACACACCATAAATGTACAATACAATATTGTTCACTTGTACAACAAATGAACAGGCCTAAAATTCACAAAGTGTGAAACATAATAAACACCAATGCCTATAAAATTCTATCCCCTATCCATGAGGAAGAGAATAAAGGATAATTTCTGCTGAGAACATTTTTAATATAGAACTTATTACAAATAATGGTGTAAGCACAGACAGAGAGGTTAATAAATATTAGATTTATAACCAATTCAATTTATATTTTCTTTTTTTTATGCATATACAAAGGTGTAAAAGTGGGAATATATATTTCAGTCACAAAGATGAATGATTATTAACCCAGTGTGAAGAATAGCAAAAAGAAGGAGAAGAGGGCCTAGGGTATGGGAACACCAGAACCCAATGTTTAGAAGAATCAAGAGGTCCTCTAGGAAACAACAACCGTACATAAACATGTGCCAAATATGCTTACCAAATTAATAATATCCGGAAAAGGTAATCGTAAACCAAGACAATGTGAGAACCGGGGTAAGAACGTTCTGGCTTGACCAATAGAGGTCTTCTGGAGGAAAGAACGGAAGTAAAGTTGGTAGGATTACTAATTAGTAATGGGAAAACATTAACATGCCGTAATGCGGTAATGGTTCATTAGTAGAATTGAAAAAAATGAGAGCCCCAACATTCAAAATTAATTGACAGTCATTACATTATTTGTGACTAGGAGGCTATTCATTAGGATATAGTTAAATGCTGGTTCGTGTCAGGGTTATATATCAACTACTTTAGAAAAACCAAAGCTTCATAATCAAAGCTTCATAATCAAAGGCGTACCGTAGGCAAGATTGTGACCGCCCTAGTTGGAATATATTACAAGTTCCAGTCGGGGTGGTGGGTTCGTTCGCAATTCAACCTATATGAAAAGGTTAGAAAAATGGCAGGTAATAACTACACATAGCAAGGGCTTCTTATTCCTGTGAGCAACGAAAGGCACTTGGTGGCGTGGTCTCCAATTCTGCCGATATCATAGATGATGGGGGCTACGTCACTTTAGGTCACTATGAGATACATCTATCCTACATTATTGTAAATCCATTATTGGGGATATAATTTCCTTCGTGGTCTGGTCTTCTATTATGTGACAGGACAGTACAAAAAATATTACAGATGAGTCTGGCATACTATGCCTTACCCTTGCTATGTAACTAGAAGATGTTTATGAATCAAAAGTAGTTGAGGACCTTGACCCACAACTTTATAAACTTCCAGGTTTTGCTGCACATGATCTACCTCAACCACATAAATGAGTCTCTGTACAGTTTGTATCTTGAGGATGCAGAAAATTGTAGACACAAGAAATCTTTATTTGATTCCAGTTGACAGAAATAATGTGCTTTATTAGGGAAGGATTTTCTAGATTAAACATAATCGTATTTAGTAATCATTCTATCAATAATGCGTTGTAGTTAAGAGAGTTACACAATTCATTTAGTGGTAAACTCAAGATACAACTTTATGTCATTAAAACTTTATAACAAAAACTTATAGAGGGGGCCTCTGTCCATCCAGAAGTTCCATTGTAAGACTTTATTCAGCATAATAGTTGCTTAGATGTACCTGATACTAGCATACATGTGATTGTAAAAATTGAGAGGCTTTTGCATAGCTGCGCCCTAGATGGAAATGCTGGCTTTTTTTTTTAAACCGTTTCAAGAATAAATGGACTTGTTTTTATGGATTGTGTAAAAAGAGCAGTTTTAGGAAAATGCATATTATGGCTTAGCTCCTTTCACTGTCAAACCATCTGGGGGATTCTGATTGTAAAACTTGATGCCAGGACCTCGCTTGATGAAATCAAACTGTGTTCAGTAACTTTTCATGTCTGGATAGCCTGCAGCATCTTTTGATATTCGAATATAATCGGATTAGGCACATCAAAAGTAAATATTGATTGCTGAAATGTACAGGAAAGAAAAGATTATGGCATTTTTATCCACACCCGTCTCTATTTCAAGGCTCCTCTAAACCTCAAGACAAGTTATTTCCATTCCTTTCTAACTCGAAATTAATTCTCTTTCCAGGCACACAGCAAGCTGCGTCAGGTTCCTGTTTCGAAAGTTTTCAACAGTTATTTCCTCGCTCTAATTTGTAAGTACAACTCAATAATTTTTATTTACATGGCATGCTGGATAAACCGCATAGTTCTAGGCACTATATCAACAAATGTTAGTATTACCTACATCATTGGTACTCAGTCATTCAATTAAAGTCTGAGTCAACCCTGACAAGATTTAAAACGATTATCTTTGGGTCTCTGACTAGGTGCTTAGCACACACAACAATGGGGCAGATTTACAAGCCCCTTGCGCCACTTTTGCGTCACTTTTAACTTGGGAAAAGTGACGCAAAAGTGGCGCAAGGGGATTGTAAATCTGCCCCAAGGTACATAGGGCGTCAAAAGCCCCTCTTCTATCATAAATGGACCACTGTAAAATGTTTTCATGAAAGGTAGAAAAATATATGTTATAATGTATGCTGCTTTGCTTTTCACCTAACAAATAGCACTGTGCATTGCATATTAACACGCCTTTCATATTTACCCTGCTGTTTTTAACTGACTGAATGTAGCGTGTCAAAGTGTCTACAGAGTTCTGCATTACCTATATGTTCCTTTGAAATGGCTCCATAATTTTTATTGCTACAGACAAGTAGTTCCTTTTCGCTAGATGTAATTTGTAATTTGTAATTTGCATTTATATAGCGCGTTATCACCAACGGTCTCTAAGCGCTGAAAGAGAGGGACCTGCTTTAGATTGATGGTGGGGAGGCGGTACTTTACTGTGTGCCCCAGGCTTCCTTGAAGAGAATGTTTTTTAGTTGTTTCATGAAAGGAAGCAAGAAGTGTTCCTTTCGGATATTGTCAGGTAGTTTATTCCAGATCTGTGGGATGATAGTAGAAAATGCTCTGCCTCCGAGGGAAACCAGGCGAGAGCGGGGGCAGACAGATGTCATTGTGCCTAACACATAAGCTTATTGCTGTAACACTCAACAGGCATTGTCATACACTGTAAAATTCATGCATATTACTAATACAAGGGAAATGATTTGCTCTCTTTGCGAGACTCTGAGGGCTACTCCACAGTCAACCAAAAAAGTAATGCTGGCAGTTCAAACCTTTGATCAGTGTAAACACGATTGCCCTGAGGACTAAGTTAAAGCTCAGTGTCCAGGTCAGGCAAATGAATGTAAACTTTATTATCAGAGTTCCCCCCCACCTCCCCGGGTGCACATCAGAGGGACATAAGTATTGCTTTCCTCTCTCTGAATTATCCATGATACCTCCAATATGCCTATCTGCACGGTAGCACAACAAATGTGAAATGGGAGTTTACAATCACAAAGAGAGCTATGTGCATCAAAAGAACAGATACTCTCCAGAGCCATACAAAGAAAACAATTCTCCACCAATGAAGTTTCTGGCTGCCAAATCTTTTCTGAACTGTAAGACAAATAGAGGCACTACATATCTAGAATGGCATAATATAATGATCCGTTCCAGGAAATTTGAAGAGGCCTATGCTAAAAGGGTTGGTGCAACTAAAAGGTTTATGCGAGTTTGGACTTTTATGGAACAACTAGAGAAGGACTCGTAGGGCTGCTATGATGGAGTCGACTTATGATTATAGGGAATGGACGGAGGATGGCACAGGAGAAAAATGGAAACACTTTATGATTTTTGCTGGGTGGGATCAAGGCAATAGATGTTTACCTTTTTTTCTGTTTTATGTAACATCACAAAGTGCAATCTACATGAACTCTAGTCATTATCTTTCTTTAAGGGTGGGTCCCTGTCTTGTATCTTAAGTAGTATGAAGTCTACCCTATTGTTTCAGAATTATTATTATCCAGCTTTTATTATTTATGATGTAATGATGTAATGAATTATTCTTATTCTTTCTGCTCAATAAAACAAAAAGAGAGCTATGTGCATAAATAGTCTCCGTTGCAGTTTAAAGGCCGACTCAAGGCAAACAAATCTATAGTATGGCATTTATAATATGACTGCAAGTATCATAGTGGTAGTTCTCCATCCTTCATCCATCCACACTTTCATCCATCCATCTTCCATCCTTCCATCCATACATCCATCCTTCATCCATTCACCCTTTCATCCATCCATTCACCCATCATTCATCCCCCCATCTTTTCAAACATCCACCCATCCATCATTCATCATGCAACCATTTATCCATCCATCCATCCACCCTTTCATCCTTCCATCCATCCTTCATCCTTCCACCCTTTCATCCTTCCATCCATACATCTATCCTTCATCCATCCATCCAGCCTTTCATCCTCACATCCATACATCATTCATCCACCCTTTCATCCATCCATTGACCCATCATTCATCCACCCATCTTTTCACACATCCACCCATCCATCATTCATCCATGCAACCTTTTATCCATCCATACATCCATACATCCATCCTTCATCCATCTACCCTTTCATCCTTCCATCCATCCATCCTTCATCCATCCAGCCTTTCATCCATCCATCCACCCTTTCATCCATCCATTCATTATTCATCCACCCACCTTTTCACACATCCATCCATCCTTCATCCTTACATCCATCCATCCATCCTTCATCAGTCAACCCTTTCACCCATCCATCCACCCATCATTAATCCACCCACCTTTTCTGTGCCTCTCTCATGCGGGGAGGGGGGGGGCAGTATCTCTCTGCGTCTTCTTCCTTCTTCTTTCCCGCTCATGGGAGGGCAACTCTGTGCCTCCCTGTTGGGGGCGGGGGGGGGGGTTGAGGGGGCAGATAGGCTGTAACAACATCTCACCATGAAGAACAGACTCTCAGGCACATTTCTCCCACACAGGCACCAGGTATGAGGGCTCCTGGGACTTGAACCAATGATTTATGGGATGTGTCACGGGACCCACAGCTCCAGGCGCGCAACATCCATTGAACTCAAAGGGCTACACTACAGCCTCCTCCCCCAGCCCCCCCCCCCCAGCTCGTGTATGTGAGCCCGGCTGAAACAGCTTCAGGGACACACACACGGCCACACCCTAGTACTTCACAGGTCTTTCAAAGACCTTTTACTTGTTAATGAGGCTTTGATGTTTTTCACCCCTCTGTCTGAATTAGGCCTCCGCCGTGAGCACCCTCAATCAGCCCAACGACAGGAACTGCCTGCTCTGACAGAATCTGCGATCCCCTTTCAAGGACTCCACGACCCCCCTGGGGGTCGCGCCCCACAGATTGAAGACCTCTGATCTGGACTACTTTTTCGAATATAGCGCTTCAATGTATACAGCAATAACTCTGACATATTGCTTTCATGTGACTTACTTATTAATGAGCTCTACAAAAAAATCAATCTCTTTTCTGTATTCTCCCCCTTTTCTTTCCTGTGGGCATCTCGTACATTTTAGCCGTGCAGTGGCTGCGGTCTGCTATCTGCTATCCAGGCCTTGCCACATTTGTTCTGTTTTTAGGGGATTGACATTTACATTTCAAATTTCAATAACTGTCCTTCTGATAACACAACTTCTGAGTGGAGGTCTTGGGAAGCAAGAGAGAAGGACTTATTTGCCCTACTTGCTCCTAAGGAACGTCATGTTATTCTGGTTTACCTGCCAGCCTCTGGAGCAGGACGTATGTAATAGTACATTAAAAAAATTGCTTCTTTTGATAGGAATAACTATCACAACCAAATGTGTAGGGTGCAGATAACTTCGGCTGAAGTGAAGTTGGAGTTGCTTAACTGTTAATGGAGTTAATAATCAATTATATTAGTTATGAGATATGAAACCTGTTAAACCCAAGCTCAGCTGCAGTGCACTCCAAATTGATAAACATTTCTATATGGAATCATCTTCGCCTCAGACATTAAGGTTGCCATTATCACGAAATGCTGTCTCAAATGATTGAAGTGATAAGGTAGGGGTTGCCTTCAAGGGATTTTTTTGACCGAAATATTCCACAAATTATTTATAAAGAATAAATCATAGGCCCAAATACTTTTGGCCCAAGTTAAACAATAGACAATCACCATATAAATTTGCAGTGACTTTTTGATTTGGATAAAGCACTAAACATTACATCAAGAAAATACATAAAAAGCAAAAAAGAGCACAGAAACCGGTGTATATAAAAATATTTTTCTTTATAGTTGTATTTTAAAGAGGGTACTAAAGTGTATATGAACAATGTGACAAGAAGGGAAACAGTACACAATAAAGACACCTTCACTGTAACATAATGTAACGCTTTTCTTCTTTTGTTAAAATTAAATACAGACAAATGATGCAAGAAGAAGCGTGGGTCGACGTTTCGGTCTCTACAGTTTCAATACAGAGACCATCTTTAGGACTATACAAATATACAG
This sequence comes from Lissotriton vulgaris, assembly GCF_964263255.1. NCBI lineage: Eukaryota > Metazoa > Chordata > Amphibia > Caudata > Salamandridae > Lissotriton > Lissotriton vulgaris. Next base: position 1,205,738,450 of record NC_141691.1, read on the forward strand.
AAGTTGACTCCTATAACAGTAAAACAAGACATAATTACTGTTCAATTCTTGATACATTGATCTAGTAAAAACAACCGGATGAACTGTGCATAGCAAAATTAATTCATATCACAAACAAATTTACAAAAACAAAAAAAGAGTACTTTTAATCATTCTACGGCTTACTTAATGTTCAGACATCTCTTTCCAGATCATTGTCCTAAATTACATTTATTCACTAGATGGGCATAATTAACTTAAAAAATGCCCCTAGGTACCTATGTAGACAAAAACATACAGATAAATACCTGAAATCAGGTGGTGGCACCCGTATTCGAGAACGTCATACAGATGTATTCGAGTAATTTTAGGTCGAATCTGAAACCATCAACGGACATGTGATATATTGTTAATGTTGTATATTTATGTTGACTATGTTTAAAGTACAACAGCATTTTGGATGGAGAATGGAGAATCATATGGACTGGCCTCATATCACAAGCTAGTATGTGAGGTCTTGATTGTATCTATAGTTAAAACTACTTGATTGACCATCTAGTTATAACAGATGACAACATTCTATAAATGTATTGTTCACTAACGGGAGGCTGTTGAAGCGAAAAGGTGGTGCACTGTCACTGCGCCTCCTGAGAGCAGCCCTCTGGAGGGTGAAAAGGGGGTCCTATGGACTCCCTAGACATCCCCTTGTAGGCAGTGCAGTCACTGACTGTACCCGCCTGCAAGAGGATGTCTAATCCCACTTCAAAGTCACTGTGAAAACACAGAGTGGCTAAAGCAGCCTCTTGATTTTTCACATGTGTTATCAGTGCATTCATCATAATAGGGCGCATCTATAATGCAGCCTCAGTTCTTTAAGCATATCCTAAATGCCCTCCTGTCTAGGGTGAGCTTTGTTCAGCTGTGCCTCAAGTGAAGTGGAAGATGATTCCAAATGTAGGTGGTGACGTTGAAAAAGATTTCCTTCCAAGCACCTACAAGTTTTAGCAATTTCTTTAAAAAAAAAGTACAATTCATGACCATATAGTTCTTGACAGGCAGGTGAGTGACATCTTTGATGGACGAACAAGCACATCAGCTATGAAAGGCCTTATGTGTAATGCACAAGACCTTAAAGTCAACCCATTTGTTAAAGCAGCATCTGAGGCTCCCCAGCAACAGTATTAAATGATCCATGAGGTGAAGGTAAAGTAATGGACGTGTTGTTCAGTTCTTGAGTCATCACAGACAGGGCAGTAGATATATGGGCAGACCTCATAGGCTCCTTTGTTTAACTTGAAATGAGCCTTGGCAAAGCCAACCGGCTGGTTATTTTCAAATATATCTTTGTTTCATTGAATGGTGATTTTGTGAGTGTGGGTGTGTGGTAGGGTGCATGTGAAAAGAAGTCAATTGTTAGTTGGGTATGTATGGTTGATTGAATAAAGGAGTGGTCATGTGTATGAATAGTTAATGGGTGAGTTTAGAATTCTTGTAGGCCAGTAATTATGTGTAACTGCAAAAAGTAAAAATATTTCTGGGCAATTACTGGAAAGGAATAACAAAAAACATGAAACACAAACAAATTGTAAATACAGAAGGCCTGATTACAAGTTTGGCGGTCCTCCTGCAGAGTGCCATGGCAGCGCTCCGCGGTACTACCACCAGACCCATAGTCAGACCGGCTGCCAGGTTACCAGTTTAATCCTGGCGGGCGGTGTCTCCTGTGGCTCTCCCAGATTTCTAGGATCAAAGGAGAGCCATAGAAAGGAAGCGCCGTCGGAGTGCCAAATCAGATTCCTGAACAGGAAGAAATGTACCATGTCATGCATTTCTTCACAAGCAGGAACTGTGGGTGCAAACATCCAGGGGGCACACCATGTGCCCCCTGCACAGAGGCTGCAGGGGGCCTTGTAAGGGCCCCCTAAGTTGCCTCACTCCCACCTTTTCCACAGCTTGCTCATCACCATGGAAAGGGTTGCGCTGAGGCAACTTATAATATGCTTGGCGGTGCTGCGCCAGCGCTCCAGCAAACTGCTGCCTCAGACGGCTGTGCCACCGCCACGGGATCAGGGATCCCCGGTGGTTGCAACAGTCCAGTGGTGTTACATACTGGTAATACAGAGGGTGGCTCACCAGTCTGGTGGTCCACGGTCTGCCACCACAACTAGTCGTAATCAGGCCCAGAGTATGTGACCAATAGCTGTACAGCAAAAAACCTGGATATCTAAGATAGATAGGCAAGCAATGAAATATTGATCTCATAAAAGGCGCAACTATCTTTCCTATTCTCTGTGCCAGACACAAAGCAATAAGCAGAGAGAGATTTTGCAACGAAAATACCTTTTATTGATTAACAAAAATTACAAATCCTCTTAGGTGAATATTATGAGAGAAAAGTCTGCGGAATATCCACCAGTGTGTAACAAGATGGGGCACCAGATACACAATATGCTAAAATGAACCAGTTTCATCCCTTTGTTAGTGTTAAATGTATAAATGATATCTTGAAAATAAACAAAAGAAATAAAGAAAACACCGATGGCTCATCAACACTTACATGTTTAATCATGGTTATGAAGTAATATTGTGTAATACGGCAATCCAGAAATGTTGTCAGATTGCATAATGCCAAATAGTAGCTGTCAGACTCTCAATTCAACTGTGGGGGATTTCTGAATTTTGAAGCTGCTCTGTCTCACCCACTTAGTTTACCAAGGAGACAAAAAAGCACTTCCAAGAACATGGGGGGGGGGGGGGAAAGGAATTTTGAAAGAAGCATGACACTGAGTGGCACTCTCTCATGGACCTGCTAAGGATTTGTTTTACGCTTTCACTTCCTGAAGAGAATAAACAAACATTTACTATACAGTTCAGTGAACTGAGCTATCTACAATACTGTGGATGATATACCTGGTAGAGGTGGGTAACCCTCTTCAGCTATGTGTGCTTGTGAATACAACTGGTTCATCTGCAACATATATTATTAATTGTTAGTCTAAATGTTAACTCTTTTGCAGTGTGATGATATATGTGTGCTTTACAAAATCTCGTAACTACCTTGAATAACACATAATGCAGTCTATATTAAGTTCAGAAAACCAAATCAAGTACATGGTGCTAAGTATTTAGAAGGAATGGGACATTATAACTCCGCAGATAAAAATCTAATTTCAGTTAAGTAGAATCAGTATTTGAGCAATACTGCTTTTGAAGAAATGTTCAAGACTTTACAAACAGAGATGGTGACCTTCTAACAACAATCGTTTTCACTGAAAAGGTCAGCTGATACACCAAAGAGGATTTTCCAGAGAGGATCATAGCACAATTCAGTCTTCAAACTGTGTGAGACACAAGCAGACAATAAACGGCCAGTGGGAAACAAGATTCTTCGGGGCAGCGCCTAGATATATTAGAGTTCAAAGAAGGGCACTACATTCTAGTTAACATTTCTTCTAATTTGGGATGTGATTCTCACTATGTAGACACTATATTGGTTTAGGAAATAAACCAGACACTCACCACTTTGACGTTCACCTTATAAGCGTAGAATATTACTTATATATGCATTCAATATTAAATACATGAAACCAAGATTTAATATATGTATGTTCTGAAGGAACCATACATTGACCCAATGCCTATGTCTATCTGTGTTAATTGACCACGTGATGAGTCCTCGCCTACTCTAACCACAAGTAAGGCATACTGTGTTGATGTTCCTGATAGTAACAAGCATATCTGTTATGCTGTAACAATTCCAAGCTGTAAAATGTCAGGCGTGGTACAGTACTCTAAATATTCAATTAGGTTGCCAACTTCGCTCCCACCTAGTAAAGATCTCTGATTTTATATCTTTATAATCTTGTGATGCATACATTTTCCATCTAGTGTTGGCTTTTTGTAGTGTACCATTATACTTCAGCAATGGTAGCAGGCCACAAAAATGACATTATTACGGCTTGTGCTACTGTATCCCTGCTACTACTGTTACAGTGCTAAAATGAAAAGCTGCAAAATATCTCATCGTCCTCATTTCTATGTGGTCTGTACCAAGTGCACATATTTTTTCATGATAATGTTTTACTTAATTCCTCTGTTCCGATTTACTTTTTTTACCATAAAAGTACTGGAATACTTCTTAAGTGTCCCTTTCAAAGTGCCCTAACCGAGCCCGTGGCTTTCCTGCAAACATAAGTTAAAATTGTGCTGTAAAATGTTCTATTTTTGCTCTTTGTTTCAAAATGTTTTTTTGGTGTCTTGACCCTTACCTCCAAACCTCCCTCGAGGACGGTGGTCTTTATTGCTTCACAAGCATATTGCACTTTAGATCAAGTAGGACACCCAGAATTGGGTGAAGTTCATGCACGCAGTGAACAGCACCAATAGTGGAAATTGGTGGAGCTAGTGATGGAAATAGTCAGGAGCCTCTAAAGAAACATTTTGGCACCTGCACTTCTTTTTTACAACATGCTCAGATGCACATGCACCAATTAGTGTAGAGAGGTTCACAAAACAGTTTTTAAGTACAGAAAAGAAAATGCATTCATCTTCAAGTACAGATGTTCAGAAACTCCCTAAGCATTTCCTTCTGTAAATTAGAATTTCCAACATTAATTTTACATTTGCTTTCTCGAGGTTTTTTTTCTTCACCCATTCCACTGTTTTTTTCCTGAAAGAAGCAAAAGCAGCATATATACAGAAGGGTGTCCAGTTGTAATGGAATATAATGTACTCGTCCAGCCATTAGCCATACTCCTATATTTACTTGATATAAACATGTCATTTAGCAGAATTTGGGAACACTGACTGAATGTAGGGAACAAGTTATTCCAGCAATAGCTCACTACTCAGCCCAGTCAGTCACGCTCAGGTTGTTGAAGCGCCGGGACACTCAATTGAGTAGCCATGTGCTCTATAAATTCCTAGTAACAGTATATTGTGTGTACAGTATATTCTGTCAAAAATATCAGGACAAAAATATAGAGAAAGTAGGTGCATATAGGTAAGTATAGATATACTATTCTTATTACCACAAAGATTTACCTTGAAGATATATATCGTTAGGGTACACATATGTGCAGTTATGTATAGTAAAACTTTACTTATCTATAGAAACTTACCTTCACAATATTTTTGTCCTTGATATTCTTGACACGATATTGTGTCCCACCATAATCTTGGTTCCGGTATTCTGTATAAACACCAGAAAATGCACTCAATGTACATAAAAACCTTCACATGCAATGCTAATAGCACAACCATGTATTGAGCAGTTAAAACCTGCTGATGAAATAGCACAATTTCTCCCAGAAGCAGGAAATAGGTAAAGTAAACATGATGAACAACAGTGAAACTGGAGAAAATAGCCCAATGAAGAATTCATGTTTAATAGAACAGGAAAGAGGAGAAATGAAGTCATTTGTAATTTCATGACAACACTTGTGCTGATTCACAAACCACTGGCCTGATTCCCAAAGATTTTGCTCAAGGTTAGTGTACCTTACTTTTCTAATAGTTCTGGTACCCAGGAGGATGGAAGATACACCCCTGACTTACTCCTGGAGTTCAGAAGTAAACCGGGGCAGCACAAAAATACAAGAGTTAGTCACAGCAACACCTTTGTGAATAGGACACCACATTTTAGAAGATGAAAATCTACCCATCTGAGGTTTACTTTTACAATTTTTGAACATTTCAAAATGTTGGGAATTAGCAAAAATCACCAGAAAAAGTCCCCGAAGTTGGCACAAATTGTAGCTTTCCATGATTATTCCTACTCTGCTACACTGACTCAGGGTTGTCCTTAGAGTGAACTATCCACATGGATTCATGAATTCTCTGTAACGGGGTACTCACCAACTTATATTCCTCCTTTCAAATTCTGTCTGTGGCCAGTTCCATTCTGCTGGATATAATGGCATACAGCTTATGCATAGGCACTATTTTGTGTGTTCCAAAGTCGTGTACGGAAACGAAAATGAATAGTTCTAATAAAGGCATTATTTTTTAAAGACCCGACTAATGAATTTCAGAAGTAAGCCAGGAGTAAACAAAAGTAAGCCAAAGGTGAATCTATGTGAAAGAGCCGAACCAAGAAGAGGGAAAACGCAGAAGGTGGGAACTTAATAAAACACAGCATCTGGGGAATTATTCCACCCCTTCTCTCCCCTAGATCATAGCTTAATATCTACCAGTGCAATGAACTTGGATATTAGTGTATGTATGATGCAGTAGGGGTGTGGTTCTTTCAGAATTATTCTCGTTACCATTTCAATTAATATTGATGAAAGTGGTATCGTCCACCCATGGTCCTGATTATGAGCACCTGGCACAGATTTAGACAGTGCGTTCTATTATCTTGAATGCACAGGGCAGCCGCAAACTCGTGGCTGCCCGGAAGGCAGAGCATTCAATGAAAATGGAGCAGCTGCAAAAATGTCTCTCCATGTTTCACAGTGTCTGCAGCAGCCACCTGCACTTTAAAGAGTGAGCAGAGATAGCCCTTCAGGTGGGTACAGTGAGTGACTGCACCTGCGTACAGGGGGGTGTCTGAAGGGGTCCATGGAACCCCCTTAGCCCTGCCAGAGGACTTCCCTCGAACGGTGCACTAACAATGTGCCACATTTTTGTCGTGCATTGGCAGTGCCCCTTCTACCGGCCCGGTTGCCTCTGCATCTGTGTTTGTAATAGGGAGTGAGCACAGAGGCAAAGTGATTCCCTCATTTGCATGGGGCTACGCCTGCATACAAATGAGGGCGTGCACTCTTAACATATCGCTGGCACTGCATGTGTGCCAGCGCTTTCAGTACTACTGAAAGGGACACAGAGGTGTCTGCGGCCCCTTCTGTAAAACCATAGTGTCCATGGTGTGCACAAAGCAGGCATAAATGCCTGTTGTAAACACAAGGAGCTGATGGACGGAGCACTGAAACTTTTCAGACATTCACCCCCCAGTCACAGATCTGGGTTGAATTCATCATCGTTCTTTAGTTCACTTTGCCACCTCAGTTCAGACCCAGCTATATGCAAATCAGTCTTGACCCTGTGCCTCATGGGAACAGTCCGGCCCGAACTCCCAATCCAGGTCTTCCCTGGACCGGAAACAAGCATCTTGGGACCAGGCCCGGACTGGCCGTTGCGGGCACCGGGCAATCCCCCGGTGGGCCGCATGGTTGGGGGCCGGTTTTGGGCCCCTAGGGGCCGTTTTATGTTACAGGGCCGTTTTTGCAGCTATGCTGCAAAAACGGCCCTGTAACAAAAACGGGCAAAAAACGGCCCTGGCACAGAGCGCGGTCGCACCCCGGCCCCCCGCCCCACCCCTCCTCCCGGAGGGGGGGGGGCGGCCGGGCACTTTGCCAGGGCCGGTTCTGGTTCCAGTCCGGCCCTGCTTGGGACCAGTTTTGGAGTAACACCCCTCATCAGCCAGGCAAGCTTGAATTCAGTGGCAAAGTGAGCAAGGAACCAACGTCTGGCATACCCTGCCAATTTAGAGCAAGGAGATGAGGAAACTTTCCAGACCCTCACCCCCAGTCACAGATCTGCCTGTTGCGCCCCAGGGGCACAATGCATAATCCGTAGCCCGATGATTACAGCGATACAGAGCAAATTAAATTTATTTCAGTCAGCTCCAAGAATCTCCAAGTTAGAAGATGAACTTCCACACATGAGACTCTGACTCATGTGACAGATGACAACATTTTCCGTGTCCAATCAGTGACGTAGCAAGGGTGCCATGGATCTTTATGTAAACAAGAAAGAATTGTCATTTGGGTCCAACAGAGCGCCCTCACAGTAACGTTGGACCCTGGCGCCACTCCACCCGCTGCCCAAACCATAGCTACGCCTCTGGAACACACTGAAACATACGGGGCTATAAGCACATACGTAATTTGACTCATACCCACAAGCTGTTGCAGGGAGCTCCTGTGCTCCAGTTGCCTGTGCTTCCAGTAATACACACTTTAGGAGTACCTTGGCTCATAAAGCTTGATGCAACTGTACATCATTAACAGCTTCAGAAGCAGGAACCCTATTTAGGGCAAATCAGAACAGTCTGTTGGATATGATCAACTGCATCTGTGCCTTGTCCACAAATCACTTACCTGACTGCAGGAAAAGACAACAGATGGCCCGAATTACAGTAATCAGATTTTATTCCAGTAACACTACTCGCTACATGGAAAAAGCCTTCGTTAATTTCTTGCAGGATGGCCGGCGCCCTGCATCCCCTGCAAACGAAGCCTGTAATTCTATTCCAGACGCGGACAAGCAGTTCTGAATCCTACACAGATCGAATAAAGAAAAACAGACTCATACATCATGCCTCACTTACTGTAACGTTCTGATAACAACTTTGATTTATTTCGACTTTTTTCCAAAGCTGTAAAGTGAAGAATGCGCGCGATCTGCATCCTGAATGTAGGCTTTCGTGAGACTGTGCAGGGAAACGTCTGGTTTGTAACTCACTGCTAGTAGCAGGGTCTCTGACTGGGATGCAGACAGAAGAAACGGGGTCAAGAATCAAGATACCACAGAGATGTGTCAAATGGGAACAGCAGGTTCAAGAGTGGCAGCCAAATGCAAAATAGGAAGTAGAACCGCTTTAAGGAGATGTAAGGAAACAGACACTTGGAATTCCGCAGCAGGGGGTAGGAAATGGTGGCATGAAGTATAATATTGTATTGTATTGAAGCACTTATATGGCTCTTACTTCCCCTAGAGTACAGTGCTTAATTTGAGCTGGTGGCTTCGGGTGCTCACCACCAGGGCTTGATCATCAACACTGGTGCTTTTTCATGAGCACCAGTTAAGAACAAGGGAGATTAAGTGATTTGCCCGGAATCACAGGATGTTGAGCCAAAACTGAGACTCGAATCCGGTTCTCCAGCTCTGAAGTCGACAGCTCTGGCCATTATGCTACACCCGCTCCCCACTTTCATGGTTAGTATTTGGTTCTTTTTAGGCAGCCCTAACAAAACAAATGGGCTGGTGCAATCTGACTCCTGACGAGGGTCCCCGGCACTAATTTCTTTACAAATTAACCACTGCCCCTAGGTGGTGTGCTGCTGAAGTACTTGCCAATACAGGTAAAATGCTACACCTTGCAGGGGCATGAGATAGAATTTGATATTTTAAACAAGTGCAATTACATATGAATGGCACAGTTAAAAGTGCTTTTAAAACCGAACCAGCTTGGCAATATCTAAATGGAAAGAAAACAGTAGGAATCCACCCACATAACCACCCTGGAATTAAAACACAAACAAGCTGGAATTAAAAGACGAGAGTGTCAAAGATCTGCCTAGATGGATATAGTCCACCTATGTGATCCTCAGGGTCGGTGATCAGCGAAGGTCAGAGTATGTAGCTAGTGAGAGCTCGGACTATGTTAGAGTCCTCTGTTGGCCAGCATTCTTTGGCAGATCGGTCTATGGTATGCTTACTTATCAGTCTGCCTGTCCAGTTGCTGTATGGTGATTGGTTGAATCGGTGTGGGAGAAACTCTTGTGCATAGGTCTGTTCTAAATTCCTCCCATCTAATGTTTATCTGTTCTGTAGGATATTTTGGTTGGCCAGAGGTGGAGTGAGGGAAGACCTTCAGTCACAAATGCTTCTTGGGGGGCTTTTGTGAACTTCTGGGCCAATGAAAGGAGGAAATAAAGAAAATGAAAGCATATACATCTCTGTTCTGCAGTGTTTGACGCAAGTCAAGCAATCAAGAGTGCCAATTACAGGGAACCTAGGCTGATGATTCAAAATGCCCCATAAGACTCTGTTGTGACATTGTGGTTACAGTTCTGAAATACAGGATGCAATCAAATCATCTTTCAGCACTATAGCTTGTAAGAGTGAAGGTCTACCCCCCGAAACGGATAAGGTGTTCAAAGCCAAAGTGACCAAATTTCTAGTCATCCTTTTCAGTGACATTCTAGGAGTGTGTGATTTACCCCGCTCATTCACGGAAGCAGTAATCATTTGCTTCCTGATAAAGGACAAACCTCCTGAAACACCAGGCTCACATCACCAATTAGCCTGCTGAACAGCAATTTCAAACATTAAGATCAAATTTCTCAATCCGTCTTCAATGGATTGGATCAAATGTTTTGTCATCTTGTATGGCAGGGAAAGAGAGCCCGCCCTAATTTTAGGACATTACAATAAAAGGTCGAAGAAGGACGATTGGCTCTCCTGCACATTAAAAGGGATTATCACGCCTCTTTCTTTGACTTGCTTGCATATGCGTGCACTATGAACAAGTGTTTGGATTGTGTTTACCTCCAGCAGATGGTATGAGAGGCTGATATTCCACTTTATGTTTTCCTAAAAATACCAAAATCCCTAAACGCACATGGTTCAAGCTATCACACACCTTGGCTTTTAGATATGCGAAACTCAAACATGAATTTCAGATTCCGCAGTTTCATCCCCATGTTCCTGTACGTGAACGACAATTGTTAGGATTGCAAAGCGAGACCACATTTATTAGGAGATAGGAATGGGTGGGTTTCCACAGGCTCAGTGATTTCCTGCTCTCCAGGGCTGTGAAGACTTGGGAACAGGTTGTCTTCCAATAATTTAGCCATCTCTGAATTAGCCACTTTTTAGCAAGTAATCCACCATTACTCCCAGGTCCCTTATGTCCCTGTCCCATTCATTAACAAAGTGGAGATAACCATATCCCAACAGAAAAAAAGAGCAGAGGAATGATAGGATCCTTACCCCGCCCCTCCCACTGGGAGTACACAAGCAGCACCTACCCAGAATTCCACCTATTCTTTTTTTCTGTCTGTTGACAGAAGTGTACTGTGGATGCTGGTGCTGCTCCTGCTGGGATTGAGTGGCTTTCTTCCCTTTGTACTCCGGCTGCCTGGCTGTTCAGTCGGGGTGCCTGCTGTCCTTCCTCCCGGCCTGACAGGCTTGATGGGAGGCTGGATTCTTCATGGCCAGTTCTTCTGTGCCGACCGGCCCTTTACAGATGGTGTGTCGGACTCCCGGTCTCTTCTGGGTCGAGGAGCGCATCTTCTTGGGTCCTGGCAGGGTGGAAGACACGCCAATGTTGCTTCCAAGATGCCCCCTGGCCATAGCTTTGTTCCTGTGGTGCACCATGGGCTGGTGGTGGGAGGGGGCCTTCTTTGTGTCTCTCGGCCTCCCAGTCCCCCTCCCGGGTAAGTACCGCATAGCGGTTTCTGTTTTTTCCCTTCTTTTGCCCCTGGTGGCGTGGGCTTTAGGAAGGGGGTCTGGCCTCCTCTGATGGGGGAGTGTGTTTGCTGTTATGATGCCGGCTGGTGCTGGGGAGCAGTGTTCGTGCCTTGGCGTCGCCTCAACATTCCGCGATTCAGGGCATGTAGTTTACTCTCCTCTAGCTTTCCGCAGATGATTATATGTGCCGTACCTGCTGCTCATGTGCTGCGCTCCACTGCTTTTCTGATACTGTGGTGTTTGTCCACTATAGTATAGTAATTTATTTTTCCTTCTGCTGCTGCTGGCTGGCATTCTGGATCACGCAACGGTAGACGCCTGCGAAGACGGGGGCTTGACTCCAGGAGCTCCTGCTTGCACAAAAGGGGGTGGTGATGAACCGAGCATCTGAACCAATCAAACACTCACACCCAGTCAACAGATCTGTGTTTGATCCATCACCGTTCTTTAGCCTACTCTGCCACCCCAGTTCAGACATGGCCATATGAAAATCAGTCTGACCCCGTGCCTCATGGGAACAGTCCAGCCCGAACTGCCAAGCCATGCCTTTCCTGGACCGGATTCAAGCTTCCTAGGACCGGTTCCTGGCATTACAGCCATCTTCAGCCAGGCTTGCTTGTATCCAGTGGCAAAGTGAGCAAGGGACTTACGTCTGAGCATACCCTGCCAACTTATGGCGAACAAAGCTGTACAAAAGGGGGTGGTGATGGACGGAGCATCTGAACCAATCAAACACTCACACCCAGTCAACAGATCTGGGTTTGATCCATCACCGTTCTTTAGCCCACTCCCCCACCCCAGTTCAGACATGGCCATATGCAAATCAGTCTGACCCGTGCCTTATGGGAAAAGTCCAGCCGAAATGCCAAGCCATGCCTTCCCTGGACCGGATTCAAGCTTCCTCGGACCGGTTCCTGGCATTACAGCCATCTTCAGCCAGGCTTGCTTGAATCTAGTGGCAAAGTGAGCAAGGGACTCACGTCTGAGCATACCTTGCCAACTTATGGCGAACAAAGCTGTACAAAAGGGGGTGGTGATGGACGGAGCATCTGAACCAATCAAACACTCACGCCCAGTCAACAGATCTGGGTTTGATCCATCACCGTTCTTTAGCCCACTCTGCCACCCCAGTTCAGACATGGCCATATGCAAATCAGTCTGACCCCGTGCCTCATGGGAACAGTCCAGCCCGAACTGCCAAGCCATGCCTTCCCTGGACCGGATTCAAGCTACCTAGGACCGGTTCCTGGCATTACAGCCTTCTTCAGCCAGGCTTGTTTCAATCCAGTGGCAAAGTGAGCAAGGAACTCACGTCTGAGCATTCCCTGCCAACTTATAGCGAACAAAGCGGTACAAAAGGGGGTTGTGATGGACGGAGCATCTGAACCAATCAAACACCCACACCCAGTCAACAGATCTGGGTTTGATCCATCACCGTTCTTTAGCCCACTCTGCCACCCCAGTTCAGACTTGGCCATATGCAAATCAGTCTGACCCCGGGCCTCATGGGAACAGTCCAGCCCGAACTGCCAAGCCATGCCTTCCCTGTACCAGATTAAAGCTTGCACGGCACGCTCTTCTCTGCCTTCCACATGTTGGGGCTCTGGCATGGAGTAGGCTGGGGAAGCCGGGTGTTTGTCCTCCCTCGTGTGTGGTTTGTCCTCTGCCTCTGGGCTCCTAAGTGTAGGGCTGGCTGGCACGGTATCTGGCTGCTTGCCTCTTCTGTGCTGTGTGCTGGCCTGCAGCTGTTCCACCCTGTCAGCCCCTGCTATCTTCTGAGCTCAGATGTTGGGGTGGGTCGGGCCTGGTTGGTGCCTAATTGTGAGTCCTTCTGGGGCTGCCTCGTGATGTGGGCTTTACAGATGCCTCTTTTGGCTCGTGTCGCTGGCAGTTGTGCTGTGTTGTATTCTGTGCGATTCGCTGTTTGCTGGGCTCTGTGGGTTCCTTGCCAGGGTTCTTGTGTTCCCCTGCTGCCTTCTGTGCCGCGCTTGGGTGAACTCAGCTTGGTTCTCCGTGGCTGCCTTGGCGACTCTTCAGGCCTTGGCTTTCCAGGTTCTCCTCTGTTTCCTGTGCTGGCTCTTTTCTGGTTTGCTTCGGTGGGTGCATCCTAGGCCTTCTCCTTGGGCCTGGCTTTGCCTGTCCGTCGGTTCCTCCTGTCATGCTGCGCGATATGGGGCTGCTCCTACTGCGGCCACATTTCTGATGGTTGGTTCTGCCTGTTGACTGTGTCCTCATGCTGCACGGCTGGTGCTGGTGTGCTGCCCCTGTTTCCTTCGGGTACCGTTCTTGCTCTGTGAACTTCCGTTCGGTGGCTGAGTTTCTGGTACTGGTTGGGTCGCCATGTAGCCTGGCCTTCTGTGTTTTTGTGGCTGATGTGAGTTGGGCACCTGCTCTTCTCTGTTCTTTGGTTGTGGGGTGTCTCGGGTCTGCCTCTGGTTGTTCGTTGGGGCCCTTGGTGGCCCGGTCCCTTCACGGCCTGGATGTTGGCTGTAGGTTGGTCTTTCTTCCCACGGTGTGCCTGGCGCCCGGGCTGGTTGCTCCTCCTGCACTGTCGTGGTGGCTGGGGATCCGCCTTGGGCTAGGGGGAGGGGGGCGTTGTTCGTTTCTCCCATTTCCCCCAGTTGAGTTCCTTGTGGCGGTTCGCCTGTTTTGCTCCATTATCCGGTTGTCCCTTGGAGTCCGGGGTTCGTGCTGCTGCTGTTTGGGCCAGGCTGTCTTTCATTGGTGCCCTGTCCAAGTCGTTGGTGCCTGGTCTCCTCTCTTCCCTGCTGTTCTCCAGTTAGGGGTCCGCCTGGGATTCTCGTGCGATTGCTTGGCCTTATGCCTGTTTTCCACCTGGGCTTTCCTGCTCCTGACGGCTTTACAGCTCCTTCAGCCTTCCTCTGCTCTGCGTCCTTGCCTGTGCGCTCTCTGGGGGTCCTGGCATGGTGCGCCCATGGTTTCGGCCAGGCCCTTGCACGCACTCCTGGGCCTGCTCTTGCCCGCCATTCTCTTTGAGGGCTTGGTTTGCCCCTGGTTGGGTGCCCGCGTTTTCCTGCCTGGTTCTGCTGGGTTGTCTATGCCTGGTGTTTGGCTCCGGGTTTTGTTGTCTTCCCCCATTGCCCTTGCGCTCCTCATTTGTTGGCTCTTCTTGTGGCGGGCGACCTTTCTGCCCTGTTTGCCCCTGGGCCGCGTCTGGCCTTGTTCCAGCCTGTGTGGGGACCTGGTGTTCTGTGCTCCTGGGTTGATGTGTCCGGGGTTGCCTCCGGTTGCTCCTGGTCTGCCGGCTTGCAGCTAGTTCTGCTTCGTCTCTTGCCGTGCCTCCTTGGTTTCGCTGGCTGTGTGGTGGCTTTTGTGCCGGCTCTGGGGTGTGTTTCGCCTGGTGTCCAGCGTCCCTTTCCTGGTACCAGTGTCCTGGCTTGTGTGCTCCCTGTCTGTTGGATGGCAGGTCCCTCTCCTGTCGGTTCCTGGTTCTTGCTGGGTGTGGGGTGTTCTTGCCGTTTTGGCCTTATGGTTCGGTCTGGGCCTGTCTTTGCCTGTCCACCCTCTCCTGTCTTCCCTGTGCGCTCCCCCGGGTCCTGCTCCCGGGATGGGTATGTCAGTTGGCATGCCCCCCATCTCTGTTGGGATGCAGTCCTGTGGTGTTTGTCTTGCCTCTGTGGGGGTCTGCCCTCCTTGCTGCTGATTGTCCGTGGCCTGGTGGTGCCTGTGCCTCTGGCTTCTCTGGTTCCTCTGGTTTCCGGTCTGTTGCTTCTCTGCCAGCAGCTCTGTTTTTTTCTTTGGTTGTTGCATCTGTTGTGTTTTCGTCTGGCCTACTGTGCGGTCCATCAGTTTCGTGCTGGGGTCTCTGTCGGCCTCCCTGCCCTTTGCTTTGGCCTGTGCTCTGCGTGGACCTATGCCGGGTGCGTGTTCGGCCGCTGGGTCCCCCTGCCTGGGCGGGTTGCTTGGGTTTTCCCCTGGCTTCCTGGTTCCTTTTTGCATCTGTTGTGCTGGTTGGGGCTGTTTTCTTGTTGCCTGGGTTTTTTCCCTCTTCTCCTGCCAGCCCTTGGTGCCTGCTGGGCCGTGGAGTGTGTGTGCCTGTGTGGTCTGTTTGGCTACCACCTTGGCTTCTGTTGCCTCTCTGGCTTGGCTGGTTTTGGGGGTTCGTTTTCCCCCCCTTGGGGTTGGGATTTCGGGGTTTTGGCCGTTGGCCCTGTCCTGCACCTTCTGTGCCTGTGCAGTTCCGGGCTGTTGATCTGCGGTCTTTGCTGGCCTCTCTGTTGTTTGACTACAAAAACAACTAGAGAGTGAAAGAACAAACCACACTTAAAAAGAAATTAAGGTGGAGAGCAAGAGATAGACAGAAGGTGAAGGAGAACCAAAAAAGGTTTTGTAAGAACCCTCACTCACCACCTAGTGGTGACATGCTTCATCACTGGGTTCCCACTGGAAAGACCTAGCGTCTTTCCAGTGTGCTACAACGCCTGTTTTGCAGCAGAGCTGGTTGTTGTGAGTGTTGAGGGTGCAAACGTGAAGAAACCAAAAAGTGCTATGTGAGTGCAAATTAAAAAGTGCGTAGTTGTGACAGTAAACTATTTTATTCAAGGTCCAACTAGCACTAGTAAAAACAATGTTGAGTGGAGACTAAGGTAAGGTATCTGTAATTAAAGACACCTAGTCCACTGGGTGAAAAAAATGGTCGACATGTTTCTGCTGTTGGTGAGCCCAAGTCGCTCAGCTTTCGTCAGGACCAAAGGACAGTGATCCTCCGGTGGTATGCACACTCTAAGGTGCACCCAACCGTAAGGAATGTTATGTGAAAAAAAGGTTTAAAATATCTGGAAAATTGTTCCAAAATAAATAACGGCTTAAAGCCGGTTGTGACCCATGCAGCCAGTCACTTGGGTCTGGACTTTTCGAGGATGACAAACTCTCCTCATGGGCAAAAACGCGGTGGAGGGAAAGCTTCACGTCGCGTTTGTTTCCGCTGACGACTCCCCACTCGGGACCTAAGTTCGTTGAACACCGCGGCCCGGAAGAGATCTCTCTGTTGTTTGGTCAGCTGTCTGCCTGGTCTTTCTGGGGACTTGTCTTTGTGGCCTTGGGGGTTGGCCTCCCCTGCTGCTCTGGGGTTTCGTGTTGGGTCCTGGTTCTGTTCGTGGCCTTGTTCCTTGTGGGGCTTTTACCTCCTGGGATTCTGGTCTTTGGCTCTTTCCCTGTACTGTCCTGTTTGGTTGGGGTCTGGCTGTCTGGTCCTCCTGGATTTTGTTCTTTCAGAGGCTGGTTTTTGTTGGGGTCACAGGCCTGCTCCCTGCTGGCTCTGTGGGCCTTGTGGAGTGGCGTTCCCGGAGTTGTGCTCCTGTTTGCCAGGTTTTCTTGCCCGTGCCTTGGCCTTTGCTTGCTCATGGCCCTCTCCTGGGCTCTCGCTGTGGCTCCGCCTTCTGGGCTGGGTGCTCGGTGGTTGTTGTCTGGCGGCTCTGGTGGTTGGTGCTGGCCATTTTTTCCTAGGGCCTGGTCCTCCCCTTCTGAGTTTCGGGTGCTTTGTCCTCTGGGCTCTCTGTGGGACGGGCCGTTCTGGTGAGGTGGGGGCTGGTGCCTGGCCTGGGCTTCCCTTCCTCCTGGTTTGGTCTGGGTGGCTGTGTCTGCTACTTGTTGGCTGGCCCTGGCCTCTTTAATTTGTTCGTTCTCTGGTGTGGTTGGGGCTCGCTCTGTGTCTGGCTGCTGCCGGGTCCTGTGGGCCTCCCTGGCGGTGCTGGGTTTGTCGGCCTTTGTCCGGTGGATTCCCTTGGCTGTGGGCTATTGGGGATTTGCCTTCTTTGGTCCGCTGCAGGCCAGGGTGTTGGTGGTTGGGGTTTCCCTTCAGTTGGCCTGGGTGCCCAGCTTCTCTGGTTGGCTGCCTCCATGTTGTGTCTTGTTGTATCTGTCGCCTTCTGTTTTCCTTGGCCCAGTTTCCGGTCCACGGTTGTGTCCCTGCTGGCCGGTTCTGGCTTGCTAGCCGGTTGGGCTGCTGGGGTTTTTCTTGTTTGTGTGGCCTGCTTGTTGTCCTTTGTTGTAGCGGCCTCTGTTGGTTTTGTTGGACGTTTCCTCCCCCTTCCTTGTTCACTTGGCGGGGGGGGCATTCCTGGTGTGTGCTGGCTGCCCTCTGTGAGTTGTCCTCTTCTTTGTCTTGGTTGTCTCCAGTTTGCCTTGGTGGGTGCGTTCCCTCTTTGGTGGGGTGCTTCCTGTCTGACTGCTCTGCCTCTTGTTTCCTGCTGTTCCCTCATTTTGCTTCCCTTGGGTTGCTGCCTTGGTGTGGTTTACTGGGTGTGCTTGTGGGTTTGGAAGGCCGGGTTTCCTTCTTTGGTATTCTTCACTTTGTTGATGAATGGGACGAGGACATAAGGGACCTGGGGGTAATGCTCTATTACTTACCGGTGATCATCATTTCTCCGGGTCCCATTGTCCTCGTCCCATTCATGTGCTCCGCCCTCCCTCCCAGATGGCCGGCCTTCCTGGGGGGGTTGGTGGTTCAGGCAGAATGCTGGGTAAGTGCTGCGTATGTACTCCCAGTGGGAGGGGTGGGGTTGGGGTCCCAGAATTCCTCTGCTCTTTTTTTTCTGTCGGGAGATGGATTTTCCACTTTGTTAATGAATGGGACGAGGACAACGGGACCCAGAGTAATGAAGATTACCGGTAAGTATTAGACCAATATCTAACACACTCCTTGGCGGTTTCAGCAAAGCCTATTTGTGACCTACCTTACAGGAATAGAGATTAGGTACTGTGTAGTATATCAGAAAGAATGTGAGGCTGTGATTCCATCATTTTTGAGCAACATAATGGCCTTCACAGGATGCAAGATCAACTCACGCTCCTGGACCTTGTATAATCTAATGGCCCAAAAAGCTTTCTCTGTGCAAACGTCAAGCGGATGGCCTTCTATTCCAAATGGATTTCTTTTTAATGCCATGTTGATTGCTAAATCTCTAATTTTGCAAAGTGGAGATCCTCTGAGGCACCTATCTTCATCCTGTAGCTTAATGAAATGTAGCGGGTTAAACGCTTTGAAGAGCTCTATGCCCAAAAAATGGAAGCTATCAAAACATTTGATATGGTATGGCAGGTTGGAATAAACCATTACATTAGAAACTTAAGTTACACCTTAGATCTTAGATGTATCTTGTTTTTATCTTGTTTGTAGTATTGTTTCGATCAGCCTCTAATTGGATGGTCCATCTTTTCTCCTTTTCTCCTTTTCTCTAACTCTACTGGATTCATGTCCAAAACTTGCTTAAAACATTATTTTTTTCGGTACATGACTTAATTTTTGAATCGTGGTGGATAATTTTAGTTAACTTTTTCTACCTGATCAATGAAAACAATATTGAAAAAAAGTTTACAGTTACCCCTCCGACATCTGGGCAGACACTCTCATTTCTACAAGTCGGAGAAAAACAGCACTGGCAAAACCAATTAATAGGTGGCCCCTTTAGAAGGGAATTGCCGACTTATCGACATTTGTATTCCGCACGCATTGTTGTATTTTATTAGTTTACTGTGCCGATGTTGAAGCTGAGACACATGCACCCTCATGTGCACACCCAACAAACATCTAGTAATGCAAGGTGGCATCCCTGTGTGATTGTGTTCATATACTTTGCAATGCATGTACATGTATGCCTCCAACACATGCATAAGTGTGCATTGCGATGAGCCTGCAGCCATTTTGCATCTTGTTTTATTTGATCATTCCAACATAGCTGGTGGATATGGCAGAACGGTAAACTAAATATGAAAAATAAAGTGTGCCGTGCAAACCAAGTGGGTCTGTAGAACTTTGCAACTGTCAGGTTTTCTGGAGAAAAAAAACACAATAGCACTGGATTGATATGGGCAGAACAAAACTGATAGGAATAAGCTGATAAATGAGCAGGGAGTTGAGGGAGGGGTTATTAAAGGATATAGTAATAGTGCAAGACCCCCTAATAAATAAGCAATAAAACATAAAATAAGGCATTGAAAACAGTGTGTGTGTGGATAACTTTTTTAAATAGTCCACAGCTATGAAATACCCTGGGCTGGTACAAATGCTGTTGTTGTTGCTGGCAACCACTGGTCTAGTTGAGGCCCAATCTTTATAGTTGGTCTTATTAGTAAGCTTAGGTGAACTTTTAATTCCACCGTCATGTTTTGCATAGCTTCAGGAATTTTACATTGCACATGATCCACAAAATTCCTGAAATTATGCTATTACACCATGTTGCATAATTATGTACAATTTGCAGTAAAAATTTACAAAGAATGTGCCATTCATAGGAAAAATGTATACAAGTGCACATTAACAACAGAGTTCAAGCAACTGTTGTTCGTGTGCTTCCACTTTTTGCACTATTTGTTTAGCACAAAAAGGCACTAAACGATGGCTTTGCATTTTATGTAATTATGCATACTCTTGCAGAAATCTTTCATAATTAATTATGTAAATGCAAACTACACAAAGTTTGTGCGCAACAACCTTTAAATAGAAAGAACATCATTCTGAATATGGATCCTGAATATAAACTCCTGAGCAACAGTTGACCACAATATTGTGGTCAAAATAGCTTGACTACAAAAACATCAAGAGATAAAATATTTAGGGTAAGCATATGTTAGCATATTTAATCTCAAATGTCATTAAAAAAATAGTTTTGCATGTTTAGTTATTTTTTAGTGTGTTATAAATGTCCTTGATATATTATTTTTGGGGTTAAGAGGGTTATTTGGGGAAGTGGTTAGGTACTGTTTGAATAAAATTGTATATTACTTATTATCTATTCATTTTATTTATGAATTCATGGTTTTCAGAAAAAGTTACAAAAATAATTAAATATTAATTCGATTCTTTCTTACTTAATGCACTGTTTAGCATATATTAATTAAAAAATAAACATAAAGGATTATTGTTATTTTTATCAGAAATTAGTTACTTAACATATATGTAAATTACACAAAAGTTATAGGAGTTAGAATAGTAGATCTGACGCCTAATCCCCCTTCCTCAAACATTTGTAAGTTTGCCAGTGTTTGTGGGCCTGGAGTTAGAATATTAAATCTGACCCTCCCCTCTCATAAGAAATTATAGAATTTCCTCAACTTTTTTATGATTTGTTGGACAAGAGTTTGAGTAGACCTCTCCCCTTTAATGTATGGAATTTCCCTGTTTTTTTAACTTGCGTGCGGTAGCTGGAAGGATCAGCTCGTAGTCCGTACAGGAAGCTCGCACAGAGCACTTCCTACTTCCCATCTGGGGCTTGCATTCAGCTACAGGGGGAGCTATTTATCGCTTATTCTTTTGCCTGAATCTGCTGCCATTGCCCTACCTGTCGTTGCTGTTGTTGGGGGCACTTAAGGACGCCACCGGACCACCGCAAGGCCACATCCATACCAGCCCACCTCTATGCTGGGGACTTCATGCCCCAGCATTCCTCGCAACACGCACGCTGCGCACCTCATTTGTGGTGCCAGGAGATGCTTCAAAAAGGGCTAGGGCTCCCGCAGCGCAGGACGCGCGCTGGCGTGCCCATCACAGGCAGGAAGAGGCTGGGCTGGGCCACCCCCCTGAGAAGTTTGGATTTTGCATTCTGCAATTTTGAAAACTTTTCAATCCCACTGAAGAACGAAGGTACTGTGCAAGAGCATAGAATATAGAGACAACCCAGGTTGTTTGACTCATTAGGTTGTTTGAAAAGGTAAAAACGTTAGGGGGTTGCTGGTACGCTAGATGCTTTTTTAGAAAGGGCAGAGTCACTCTTTACTCATGAAATTCAATTGACAGAGCGACGCCTTTCCCTAGACCCCTCTACATTACAGAGACATTTAACAACTGGTATCTCTTCACCTGCATTGGGGAATATTGTCCAGGAGATATCACCTAACATCGCTATAAATGTCCTGTCTGCCCCTTCCTCTTCCCCACCTCCCTCTGAAGTGATTTTAAGTTCTCCAGTGGTTCCAAATAGAGCTACAAGGGCCAGGGCAGCGAAAAACGTGGTCACAGATAAGACTGAGCCCCGATTAGATAAAAGAAAGCGGGACACTGGCACAAGAAAAACTAAGGGCAAGGATAGCAATGGTACTTCCCCCCCCCCCCCCCCCGCCCCACCCCCCCATGAAAACGAATTCTGTTGGTACACAGAGATAACCTCACCCCTACCAGCGCAGAGTGTAATTAATCCCAAAAGAAGCTATGACCGAGTTCTCTGCGGGAGTGAATGACCCTGGGTTGGGAGCTGCCCTAACTTGTGTTTGCGACTTGGCTGAAAAAAACTTTTCTATATGGTGGGATAAAATCAGCCTACTAGTGTCTTGAATAAAAACCTTAAGCAGTAATATTGTGGGTGCGCAATCAACCAGAGCAGAAAGGAAGGACACAAGGTCAAAGATGGATAGTTGCTCATCAGCTGCCCAAGAAGGGAATATGATAAAACAAACAAGAATGAATCCTTTTTAAATAACAAGGGGAAAATAGCTTGGATGTTCTGTCTGTAGGACCGAATGTGATAGTCTCCCAGGGCAAACAGAGGGGGACATGTAACCATTTAGACAGGAGTGATGGTGCGAGTGCCCCTATTGGGTGCCTGAGAGCCAATGAACCTAATGATTCTTTAGCCCCCAATATGGAGACACTGCGTCTCCCCCCTGCATCATGTCCTTATGTTTTGGTTTTGATTTTGACTGGGGTACCAGCACTGAGGGTTAGGCAGAAAGAAAACTGGATTGACTTAAGGAACAAAACTATAGACTGGTTGACTAGACACAAGAACTTCCATCCTTCTGAAACCCACGATATTCTAATCGAGATTCTAATGGTTCGCAGACTAGGGTTGATAGGGCAATCCACTAAGAGTATAAGAAGTGTTTGCAATGTGGTCAATTTTGCAGGCCAAAGGTGGTTCATTATCTTTTAAATTATCGTGAAGCAACCTTTGCCCCTAACACTGGGAATAGTGCACTTCCCTTAGGATACTTCTAGAAGCCGGAAGGTGAGAACAAAGCTATTGGATTTCCACTCGTTGCACAATCCAAGCGTTGTAGACTTGGATTCCCAGGACTGACAACTATTTGGAATTCGCCAGAGTAAGACACCTTTAACAGCTCACAAAGATCTGAGACCTAAAACTAATGATGGTGTAGCTGTAGTGATATCTGTTAGCACTTTAACCGCCTCTACAGAGACGGGAACTGTAGCTATTGATAATATGGTCTCAGAGGTGCTTACCAGTATTTGCCAAAGGGACCAGACTGGTAACGCCAATAGCACTCAGAATGAAAACGTATGTAGGAGCTTTGGAGGACTTTCAAAGTACACAGACTTAAACAAAGTTAAATGATGAGAAAGATCCAACAGCTCAGCAGGGTGAGGAGGGTATACTAAATGACAATTTTGTCAATGACTGTGAGGAAGCCCCAAGACCAGAAAATGAAAGTGGGATGATAAATTGTGATCAAAGTAGGGAAGAATGTAAAGCAAAGATAAAACTGACCTCATGGAATATTGCAGGGATCAGGAAAAACCAAAGGGATCCAATATGGCAGGATTACATTGGAAATAGTGAAATAGTCCTACTCCAAGAAACTTGGGCCATGGAAAGCCCCCACAAGATAGGGTTTAAAACCTTTAGTACTGCTGCTATTCCCTCAGTGGGAGGAAGGCTCTCAGGAGGCCTAGCTATCTGGACAAAAATTACTCTAGGTGCCGACTTTAAACAAATTGATTCCCCCTGTCAAGACTTATTGGGAATAAAGTTTTTAGCACCAGATAAAAGGGAAGTTTATATTTTTAATATATATAGTAGACCAAGCGTAGCAAGTAGAGAAGTGGAAGTTATCGAGCTCCTGGATCAAATTCTAACTACGATTAACCAGAGTGCTTTGATAATCATTGGGGGTGATTTCAACCGTAAATTTGAACCTGTGGCTGGATTCGAAAATATCTTTGAAGAAGAGGATTTGGCCAATAAAATTCCTTTATTGGATAGTAGCCCAGTAGTATTGTGTACATGTGCTGCAGCGCAGCTGTTAAAGGCTGGTTTCAGCCCATGGTTTACGCGCTGGTAATGGGCGATTACCTTCTGATAGCCCAAACTTACCAACATTTATTCAGAGTAGTTCTAAAAGCTATATAGATTATATATTGGTATCTATCCCACTTTGGTCCATGGTACACAATCTAGTAATTGAATACAGGACAGAGAGTGATCATCAGCCTTTATGCTTGACGCTTTCAGCCTCTCTTTTTCAGCTAAGTCCCCTAAGGAGATGTGACCTTAGCTATAGCCCAATTGAGCCTTTACTGTTGAATAATCGTAGAGCACTGAGATGGCCCTTGTTTCTGGGAAATGAAAAGATTATTAAAAAGATTTAATATATTTATATAGAAATAGTCTCTCCGTATATAAACCTACCAATAACAGATTTACCAATCATGGAAATGCATGATAAACTGGTAGAGGAACTTGAACCAATACTAAGTAAGGCTCTAAAGCCGTAAAAAAAAAGGGAATATCTGATTCAGCTATGGTAGAGAACCCATGGTACAATAGACTGCCGCAATGCAAAAAAAGATCTGATCCAGGCAACAAATGACAAGAATATGGGAACCCTAAGGGAAAAAAGTATTTTTTACAAGAGGGTACTAACCCAGGCCAAGAAAAGTTGGTATGACAATATTTGATCTGAGTTGATGAATGCAGGTAAATCAAATGACCAAGCTACCTTTTGGCGTTTGATTTCTAAGGGTAACAAAAAAGGGAAATGCAATAAGGATCTTTTCCTAGATGGAAACACCTGGGTAACTCATTTCTCACAACTTTACTCAACTGCTAATGATACCAACATTGACTATGAAGAATTTGCCACTCATTCAAGTGATTCACCTCTACATTTTAGCATAGCGGAAACAATAGTAGCAATAAACGCAAAAAAGCAGGGATGGCACCTGGACCAGATAAGATACCAGGTGACCTATGGAGACATGAGAAGGAGGTATGGGCTCCCTATAATAATTTTTTGTGTAATGCAGTTGCATCAGGTGCACCGATACCTGAAACGTTGAGGGGTACAGAGATTGCAGCTATTTTTAAAAAGGGCAACCGCCACGACCAGTCACATTATCGGCCGATTAGCTTAATTGATGTTTTACAAAAGATATATGCACGTCAAATTTTAAATAAATTGATTAATTGGATTTGGGAGTATAGTATTTTATCCAAGTACCAAGCAGGCTTTAGAGTCAAAACTAGCACAATTGACCAGGTTTTTAGATTTCTCTGTATAATCTGGAAGTATATTAAATTTAAGAAAGCCCATCTGTATATTGCCCTTGTAGACCTTAAGGCAGCCTTTGACCTCATACCCAGAAATCTCCTGTAGAAATCATGAAGAGATCAGGGTGTCCCAGGGGAAATCCTCATGCAGATCATTAGACTACACAAGGATAATTTTGCAAGGGTCAGATGGGGGCAAAATGACGAACTTACAGATTGTATACAAGTAAATAGGGCAGTAAGGCAGGGATGCATGCTGGCCCCTACCTTATTTTCGTTGTATGTTAATGACATCCCGGAATATCTCTTGGGCTGCGAACATGATTCTACCAAGTTGGGGAGTGCCAGTACCAGCACTTTTATTTGCCGACGATACAATCTTAATATCACAAACCCCCTAAGGTCTGCAAAGCCTACTTAATACTTTCGAAATTTACTGTGAAACAAAGGGCTTGGAAATTAACTCTACCAAAACAAAATACATGGCAGTTAATCCACATCAATCCTTTAAAAAAATGTAACTGTCAAAAATGAGAAGATAGCTCATATGTCAGACCCCTCCCCGACCACGACACACACACTCATGCTCCGGCAACAACAGTACCTAGCCCACCTCAGAACAACAGAGAAGGGATACATCGCAAACACTCGGCATAGGATCTATGATGTGGGCGACAAAGCGGGACGAATGCTGGCGTGGTTGGACAGGAGAGGGACTGGAGTGAGGGGTATACATAGGCTCAACACGAGGGACGGGCAGACACTGGTACGCCCAGAGGACATAGTGGGCGAACTAGCTCGACACTATCAGGAAATCTATACACCGGGAAGGAGGGTCACACGACAAATGGCAACGGCAACGCTTGCAGACATTTCCATCCCCAGCATTACACAGGAAGATAGGGACACCCTAGAACTAGACCCGACGGGGGAAGAAATCCAACTAGCGATCATGGCATTACAGTCAGGTAAAGCACTGGGCCCTAACGGGATACCGGTGGAGTGGTATAAGTCCGCGGCTGCGGACCTCAGTGCCCCATTACTGGACATGTATCTGGAGAGTAGGGACAAACTAGAGCTGCCACTGGATCAACGCACGGCAACGATTGTAGCAATACCCAAACCCGGGAAACCACCGACAGAATGCACGTCATACCGCCCGATCTCTTTACTGAACATCGAAGCCAAAATACTAGCCAAACTTCTGGCTACCCGATTGCTGCCCCACCTCAGTACTCTAATCCACCCTGACCAGTCGGGCTTCATGCCCCACCGGAGCACGGCGTTAAATCTTAGACGAGTCCACGGAGTGTTGGCCCGTGCACACCTCCTCACGGAACAGGCAGTAATCCTCTCCCTCGACGCCAAAATGGCGTTCGATTTAGTAGAGTGGGAATACCTCTTCATGGTACTGGAACGCATGGGTTTTGGGCCAAAATACATACGGTGGATACGGCTGCTCTACACAAACCCCGTGGCACAAGTGGTGGCCAATGGCCACACGTCGCCGAGATTCCCTCTGGGCAGGGGGACCAGACAAGGCTGCCCCCTGTCCCCCCTGCTCTTCGCGCTTGTACTTGAGCCCTTGGCCATCCAAATCAGATCGACACCTCTATTCGCGGGCATCATGTGGGAGGAGGGGTGGGAGGACAAAGTCTCGCTATACGCGGACGATATGCTCATATACATGACCGCGCCCGAGACCGGCATCCCAGCCCTACTAGACCTTTGTGACACGCATGGACGCACATCGGGCTACACACTCAACTGGGCGAAATCCACCATATACACTTTAAAAGGCCCGGAGCCAAGATTACAGGAGAGCTGTCCAATGCTTAAGACGTCAGCCTCTTTCAAGTACCTAGGCATTGTCGTCGCGAGCGGGGAAGCAGACTTTTTTGTGAACAACCTGAAACCACCCATGGATCGCCTGCGCGCGGATGTTAGGCACTGGGCGAACCTCCCTCTGACCCTACTGGGCAGAGCGGCCTTGTACAAAATGATGGCCCTCCCTAGGCTCCTTTACGTGCTGGAAAATACTCCTCACCTGGTACCACAGCGTTACTTCCAACAGATTGTGGCGCTGGTCACGGTCCTGCTCTGGGACACAGGACCGGCGCGCATAGCATACGACAAGCTGGTGAAGAGCTGGTACGAAGGTGGCATAGCACTCCCCAACATCCAGCTATATTACTGGGCGGCCCAACTCAAGATAATAAACCACTGGATCCACGCCCCGAAGAACGACCCGGCATACCGGGCAGACTGGTCGCAACTTGGGACGGTCTGTATGCTGTCCGTGCTATACAATAAGTCACAACTGAAGGACCTGATCGGTCCGACCAAGCACACGGCGGCGCTGTGGCACATGGCGCAGGCCCGTCTGGGGTGGACAGGCCGACTCACTAAAATGACGCCCTTGTGGGACACGAAAGCGTTGGGGAACCTAAGAGACTGTAAGGGGTTCGAGCGGTGGGACTCAATAGGCATATCTACGATAGGGGACCTCTGGGACAATGGCACAGTATTACCATTCACACACTTACAACAGCAATACAACCTCGGACCCACAGAAACATTTAGGTACGTCCAGATTAGGCATGCATTACTGCAGGCAATCCCTGCCGGCACCACATTACCAGATTCCTCCCCTTTGGAAGATAGATTACTAACCGAATACATGCTCCAAAGCGCCACCTCCCTTACATACAAAAAGTTGATCAACAATCTCAAAGACCCGACACTAAAGCTCAAAGGGAAATGGGAGGGGGAACTAGGTGAGACAGACGAATTCGAATGGAATGAGGCCCTGTCCTCCCCGAAAGAGGTGGGAATCTCTAGTAGGCTTAGACTGGTACAGCTTAAAATCCTACACCGTATCTATTACACCAGGACACTGCTACACCGAATACAAAGAGCACCACACCCCTTCTGTTTACGAGGCTGCGGGGAGGAAGGGACACTATTCCACACGCTTTGGGAATGCCCGCAAATACGCGAATTCTGGAGACAGGTGCTCCGGTCCATCTCCCAGGCCCTCAAACTCTCCGTTCTACCCGAACCACGTAAATGCCTTCTAAACATCTGGGACCCAAATGACCTGGGTAGGTATGAACTGATTAGGGCGTCACTGGCATTAACAGTGGCTAAACGGGATATAGCACAAAAATGGGGGGCGCCGGACGTGCCCACCGCCAGTAGGTGGGCCAAGAACATGGACATCATAATGGTGACAGAGAGAGCGGTGTATGTGATTCGAGCGGCGCCCCGAAAATGGAACAAGGTATGGGCGGCATGGAACATGTACAGAGGGGAGCTTTGTGAGCCCTTGCCAGAGGGAGAGGAATCAGACTCTGAAGGGGAGGAGGAGTGAATGATCTGTTGCGGGGAGAGGGACTTGGACATATGACACGGCTGCATGGGCGGCGATGAACTGGCCAGTTAATGCACTACAGGGTGCAGCGCAGGGTATCACGTACTATGGGACACGTCTAAGGGTTACGATGACACATGGTTGGGGGGGTATGTTGGGAAGTTTGTTCTTACGGGTAACTTGGAAGAAAATGAATCCATCACTGAAGCTTGAGGGAAGGACTACCGAGAGTCCGCGCTATACGGCCGGATGTCATGTGTTGAAAACCTATGAGAGACCCATGATGTAGCAGAAACTATGTATTAATTTCAGAAATGTAGCCAGTGCAGTATTGCACAGATAACTTGTACAAAATGCGTAATTGCCGATTGGATGTATGCAATTGCTTAACCACTATTCCTTCCCAACAATAAAAGTTTATAAAAAAAAAAAAATGAGAAGATAGTATATGTGCTACATTTTAACTATTTAGGTATCATCCTAGATTCTAAAATGAACTGGATACCACAGCTATACAAAAGCAAAACAATATTAATTCAAATGTAGTCCCAATAATAAGGAAGCATGAGAGCAGTTTGTCTAAAGCTGTTCTCCTGCACTCGAGTTATATAAATATAAGGCACAGTCTGCTTGCCTTTATGGGGCTGAACTTGGGGTCATGCAATAAAGAACACTTTTATGGTCCACGAAAACCAATTCTTTAGGAAACTACTAAGTTTACCAATGCGCACACCCTTAACACCATAAGTAATAGATTTAAATATCCGCCGTACTGACCAGCATGCGCTTTTGTGGCCACTATTTTTTGGGTCCGTCTGTGGTCAACAGATGAACTTGCTCATTATAGAGAAGGTCTGGAGGAAATCTTAAAATTAAAAATGGCACTAGGTTGCCATGGCTGAATCATATTCAGGATTGGTTTTACAAAATAGGATTATAACAGTTTTGGGAGGTCCCTCTGGGTTTGTCGTCGGGATCCAAAAATCTGTTGAAACAGACCTTTTGGGCATTTATTCAAGATAGCTTGTCCCACAGTTCAAAACTAGGCACTTTATCCACAAGGTTTCTAGCAACAAAACCAAATGCTAAAGTTGAGTCCTTTTTGGACAAATACAACCACAGCTTGCTAAATCCCTTTACCTAAAATTCTGCTACGGCATCTTACAGATTAATGCAAACACTGTGAAGTGGGCAATTAGCGATGGTGGTGCAAACGATGGTTGTTGTGGTATCTGCCACACTGGTGCAAAAGAGAATGAATTGCATTTGTTATTCTTTTGCCCAACCTATACTTATGTTAAGAGGAAATGGATTAAAGCCATTTGCCAACTCTTGGGTAATCATGTTATGAGGCGGGAAGAATATTGCGGACAGACACAACACAAGCAATAGTATTCAGTCTAAGCAGATACCTCATTGGTGATGATCTAATAAGAAAGAGAATAGGACTGAAATTCTAAGTATTTTTAAGTACATGTGGGTCAATCAATTTACATATAGATTTGTACCTTGTTCTTTTTTATCACTTGAGGAATTACGCCCTATCATGTATAATTTTAGCTGGTCGCCAGGGAACCTTGTATACCCTTGAAAGAGCCACTAAATGTTTTTAACTTTGAAAGTACTCCCCATATAAATGTGTGATCTTAACTTGTTGTTTTATTGTAAAAAGTATTTATTGACAGAATCTTGCTTAAATTTATTGTTTTTTAAACTCCAAGAAAGGTCGTATTTTGGGATATTGATTCCTAACTAAATTGTGCATTGTCGGGCCGGTTACTTTTTGTAATATTTAAATATTGTTGTATGATATTTTTATATAGAATGTAATCTTTTATGGTTTTCTAAATTGAAATAAAGATTATTTAAGTGAATTGAACTTAGATTTAGAATAGTGTCTGTTAATTTAAATTTAGAATAGCATATTTCACCCATTGATCTACACACTTTCCTCAGTGTTTGTTGACTTGGAGTTAGAATATACATGTGAGAGTCAGGGGCTCAGCTAAGTCTGAGTCCCAAATGGCTGCCAGCACTTCCTTTTTAAAGTGTTGGCAGCCTATCAGATCTCTGCATGACATGGTTGAGTTCACAGAGGGTCCACATACCGAGATATATAAATGTGGTTTTCCTTTAATATCTCAAAAACTACTGAATGGAGATGCACCAAATAACAAAAAGATCTCTGTCGGGACCAAGAGCTACCTTTCTGTTAAACTTGGTGTAATTTTGTCCAGCGTTTTGGGCTGCAATCATGTTCAAAATCCTAATGGGAAATTGCATGGGTGGAAAATAATTTTGGGACCCCGTTTTTCTTGGCCCCTGCTTCACGAATCACCCCGAAACTGTCAACACAGCAGCTGAGCTGAGTGTTGTACTAATTTAGAAAATATTGTGAAGATGCGTCAAACAGCGCTAAAGTTATTGGTAAAACAAAAAAAATATGCCTGTGGAAACTAGGTCCTAACTGTAACTACCTACTGGCAACTGCTATATATATATATATATATATATATATATATATATATATATATATATATATATATATATATATATATATATATATATGTGTGTGTGTAAAGCAAATTGCCCGTGAGCTCTAGAAGCGCACTTCAACAAACAACACACCCTCCGGTTTGCTCCATTTCGGTACCCCGCTCTTGTCCTTCTGGGTTTCTGTTAAGACCTGACGCGTTTCAAGGATTTCCCTATTTTTCAAAGGTCATTATGCAAATTAGGCACACAGGTGGTTCAGCAAGCAAATTTTAATTATATCGCTAAGTGCGTTCTCTTTTCAGTGCATGCTGGTACTTAAGTCCGATTTTAAAGAAACATTCCCCTTTGAGTAAGTCCTGTCTGCTTTAGCCTGCACTGTAAATGTTTATTCACCCTGAGTGGGCCCCAGAACTCGAGGAGCAGGTAAATCGCCTTGTTGTCTGTGCTGCATCTGGCGCTCGAGAACAGTTCCGAGCTTGCAGCCTCCTCGACTTTCAAGGATGGTGCCGCTCCTCACGGCAGGGTTGCCGTGTCCTTAATGTGTAAAGCACCTGTGTGCCTAATTTGCATATTGACCTTTGAAAAAGAGGGAAATCCTTGAAACGCGTCAGGTCTTAACAGAAACCCAGAAGGACAAGAGCGGGGTGCCGAAATGGAGCAAACCGGATGGTGTGTTGTTTGTTGAAGTGCGCTTCTAGAGCTCACGGGCAATTTGCTTTACACACATATATATATATATATATATATACATATATATATATATATATATATATATATATATATATATATATATATATATATATATATATATATATATATATATATATATATATATATATATATTCACTGAAAAAACCATAGGTTATAGACCATATATAGTTAGGAATTAGCATTTACAAAACCTTATTTTACTCACACAAAACCATTGAAATTCGCATATATAGTTAGTTGCACTAACTATATATCGCGCACCCGCAATCCACTGCTGATCATGTCACATATTACATCATTCATGACATGGTCAGTGACATCACTGATGACATTATCCAGTGACTGTATGTTTCTGTAAAGTTAAAATATGTCTTACATATTGAAGAATGAGTGGATGTATAATTGTCTGGATGAAGGATTTAGTAGGTGCATGACTGACTGTATGAGTGAGTAATTAAATGTGTCTCACTGAGTGCATGGGTTAGTGACTAAACTGTCTTAATTTGTGCATCATTATGTCTGTTGTTCTGTAAACTGCTGCATGTGTTGATCAGTAGCTATATGAGTAACTATATGGGTTATTGATTGGTTGCCCAAGTATTTGTATGGCAGACTGAGTGTGTGTGTGGGTGGCTGGGAGGTGTATGACTCTGCATAGATGTGTGAGCAGTTGATTCACTAGATGTATGGGTTCAAAAGTGCATGTGGAATCAGCTGGATGGGCGGTTGACTGTGTGCATGAGTGTATTGGTGAGTGAATGGATATCTCATTGCTACATGTCAAAGTAAGTACATATGTAAAACACAGTACATGTGAGAGTTGGCATATATAAATAACTGTGCATAAGAGCCAGTGAATGTGTGAGTGGCTGTATGGATCATTGTGAACTTGTATCAGGGATTGTATAAGAGAGTAAATATGTGTTAGTATATGTTTGAATAAGTAAGGTGTGTATAACTGTATAGTTGAGGAGATGGAGGTGTGATTGATTCTTTGCATGACTGACTAGGTGTGTGAGTAACTCCATGGATGAGTGACAGTCTGTGACTGTCTGTTTACACTGAGTGTATCTAAGGTTATATTAGAGTCTGAAGAGGTTCATCGTATTATCACATGAATGATGTCATCAGTGATGTGATCAGTAATGTCAAATGAGATGTCATCAGTGATGTCATTTGAGATGTCATCAGTGATGTCATCAGTGATGTCACTGACCATGTCATGAATGATGTAATATGTGACATGATCAGCAGTGGATTGCGAGTGCACGATATATAGTTAGTGCAACTAACTATATATGCAAATTTCAATGGTTTTGTGTGAGTAAAATAAGGTTTTGTAAATGCTAATTCCTAACTATATATGGTCTATAACCTATGGTTTTTTCAGTGAATTTTCAAGGTTTTGTAAATGCTAATTCCTAACTATATATGGTCTATAACCTATGGTTTTTTCAGTGAATTTTCAAGGTTTTGTAAATGCTAATTCCTAACTATATATGGTCTATAACCTATGGTTTTTTCAGTGAATTTCAATGGTTTTTTAATAGCAAATATCAAAAGCTGTAAAATGTGAAGTACGTGGTAGGTAAAAACATTTTCGTGTTTATGCACGCTGATGTGCTTTGAACACTGCCACCCCTCCCCCCGCCCCCTCTTTTTTTAAAGGAGTATTCTCTCATTGCAGATAGTGAAGGGTAGGTAACGCAGGCCTTTGCCCCTGTTGTAATCCGTCGTGCCTGCTTCCCTCTCCATTTGATTGATTGTTATTCAAGCATTTACTGTTTTGGAATTGGTTCTCTTTGGTTCATTCTCTATTTACAAACAAGCACAGAGTCGCAATACTCTGTTTAGTCTTTGCAGATAGTGAAAAATCGTTAGAAAAAACAAAAGGAATCAAGCAAAATCAGTAGGCCACTAATGGGATCTCTTTTTGACCTCGCTAAAATAGAAACATTAGGAACAACACCTCATGAGAAATATGAAACTAATGAGCCGACGCCATGATGGCTGCAAGACAGCTCGGCTCCGCCGCCCACGCCGCCCAAAATAACGACAAACCCTATGCAAATATTATAAATATATACAACACACCAGCAAAGTAACAGGGTAAAACGTTTTATTAAATAACTATTTACATGGCAGCCTGCTGCAACATCGATCCAAATGCATGCCGCCATTCCCGGGATTTCTCCCGACTACTCTGTGGCCTACGAGATGGATCAGTATGGGCAAATATACACTTGGGGATTCACAAGCAACAACAAGCCTTTGTATTTGGGGCTCAAAATCAGCAACAGTGACAGAGAACAGAAGCGAACTAAGCACTGAGGGGCTACGTTTAAACGTAACATCATCTCCCCAAAGGTTCATCACCTTACACAGACATGCACTCTGATCTCCTTGGCCTCAGTCAAGCATCAATAGTAAGATTTTCATAGGTGAGTGTAGGTTCATGGTTTTCCATCCACAGACTAAAAGCCTGGAGTGGGACTGAAAGAACCATAACTAGGTAAGAAGGAAGGCAGAGGCTGTAGGAAGGACTCTGGATATGGTATGTTGCTTGGTCCCTGAGATGCTTCGATGCCACTGCCTTGCACAAATGGCATAAGTCCTGGATGTTGGGTGCCATAGTTGAGGGTTCCGAGCAGTGCTTGTAACACTGTCTGAAGCTCATTTGCACCTGCTGCAGCTTCACTATTCTCAAAGTAAGTGGGGGCTGTTTGATGACCTCACTGCATTGGAAAGCAATGTGATGCGGTGCCTCCCTGAACCGCTTGACGGAGGCCCCCGAGGGGCAGTGTGAAGGCGCAGACTCGGAGGGGGCGCTTGGCTCCTGCCCCCTCCCCAAGTCTTGTTCCCCTGGTGTGGCCTGAGATCGCCCCCGACATAGGCGGCCGGCTCCCGGGGTCAGGCGGAACTTTTTGCCTTTTGGTGACTCTTCCATTCTGGACCTTGTCCCACAATCTGTTTGACCTGAAGACACGTCCTGCGGTGCCCTAGTCCGACCATCACATATACCTGCACCAGGAGACGGCTTGGGGTGCACTAGAAGGGAGAGGCGGCGCAAACGATCCTCCCCCACCTCCCCAGGTGGAGGTTTCTCAGCTACACCCCAGCGCTTCACTCGACCAGCTGACTTGCGCCCGCTCTTGCAGCACAGTGCCTCGCTCAGCCAGCTGAATTGCGCCTGCTCCACACCTTGTCCCACAATCCGTTTGACCTGAAGACACGTCCTGCGGTGCCCTGATCCGACCATCACATATACCTGCGCCAGGAGACGGCGTGGGGTGCACTAGAAGGGAGAGGCGGCGCGAACGAGCCTCCCCCACCTCCCCAGGTGGAGGTTTCTCAGCTACACCCCAGCGCTTCACTCGACCAGCTGACTTGCGCCCGCTCTTGCGACACAGTGCCTCGCTCGGCCAGCTGAATTGCGCCTGCTTTTGCTATTACAGCGTCTCACCCGCCATCCAACGGAATTGCACCCAATCTTGCGGTACAGTGACAGGCGGCTGCCACGGAGCTCACAAAATGGCGGTCGGCTCCACAGACTTGGGCCTGGCCTGCAAGGATGGCTCTTGTCAACCCTGGAACTCAGACGCTTGACTGCTACGGCATGGGCCCCATTCCCAAAAGCGTCCCCTCAGCCTTGAAGATTCTACAAGAGTCACCGGGGCCCCCGACTCCCACAGACTTCCGGTGGGGAGCGACTGCCATGATTGCTCGCGGAATGGCCACGACGGAGCCAGGTGATGGTGGTGTTCTCATGCTGACGTCAGCTTCAGTCTGAAACATCCAGAAACACTGTAGACTACCAATTCGATCAGTTCCGGTGGAGCCCCAACGTGACCCGGTAGAGAAGAACTAGCCCTCCCCTCTTTGACTGATGGTTCTTGTTGCCTGTCCCTTCTGTTGTCATTTAACAGAACTTTTTGGACTGCTGAAAGGGGTTCTGTTCCGACCGCTGGTTGGTGGAGACATTTTGACTATATTCTGGACCTGCATTGTCGCGTAATGCGTCATATGACGCGCCGCGTTAACGCACCCGGAAGTGCTCCGGTGCGTGAGGCGCGAAGCGCAGCTTCCCGGAAGCGATCCGGGGCACGGCGCGCGTAACGTAAGCATAACAGGTCATGTGACTTGTTAATAAAACTTTTCATTGGTTCCTTTTACTTTTGGTTTCCTAATGATGGAAGGCTTGGTCATATGACCTAAAAATAACACTTTTCATTGGTTTAGAACATTTTTTTTCCCAAATGATGAAAGCCCCACCTTTTTTTTCTCACTCTGACTTGTAAAGCAAAGGACCCAGATGCATTTACAGTTTATCACTAACAATGTTCCAGGCTAATGTATTTTCCCGGGAAATTTACAACTGTCCTGCAAGTAAAATATTCCTATTTCGAGAAAAAGGGCGTTTCTTCGTCCCATGAGGGAGCCGTTGAGCAAAAGAGGCTCGGCCTGCTGTCTTAGTCGCTGATAGGCCTGAATATCGGATTCTTATCGATCACTTTATGTTGCAGGAGTGGAAAACACAACAGCCCTTGACCATTTATCTTTACTGCTTACCTGCGTATTATACCTTTTAACCGTCATGTAATCGGGCTGCTTTATTTCACTTGCCTTTTACTGATTCGAAAACAGTGGCTATTATTCAAAACTTTACCAATCTAGGTACTACTACCATGTTTTGTTTTAAAAACCTTTATTGTGAAAATGTCAGTATACAAATACGGGCCTATAACCACGTAGGCCGGCCACGGAGCAAACGGTAATCGTATATGATGAGGGGACATTTACACTGTAGAAGAACGTAACGGGCGGGCCATTAGGTTGCAAGAACTAAGGTGTCTAACAGTTGCGGAATCGGTGGATGTACGTTTTATAATTAAAGTACGACAGGGCCAGTTACAATAAAATTATCTAGATATACATTTGCGGGCAAGTACCATGGGTGACATTAATTCGAACTTTCAATAGTACAGTAATCAATAACACATCAGAACTTAATATCAATAGGGATGTCAAAATGTTCAATCAGTACTCGTTCCCGCCCGCCATGTGCTTCAAAACTGCATACGTATCTCATGATAAAAAGGCTGGGCAACCAGTACACAACAAGGAGTTACGAGTCCCATTTATACCGGCGCCATTTTGGACGAGGCCGGGCAGGAGCAGGATATAGTCAAAATGTCTCCACCAACCAGCGGTCGGACCAGAACACCTTTCGGCAGTCAAAAAAGGTTCCGTTAAATGACAACAGAATAGATAGGCAACAAGAACAGTCAGTCAAAAGAGGGGAGGGCAAGTTCTTCCCTACCGGGTCTCGTTGGGGCTCCATCGGAACTGATCGAATTGGTAGTCTACAGTGTTTCTGGATGTTTCAAACTGAAGCTGCCGTCAGCATGAGAACACCACCATCTCGTGGCTCCGTCGTGGCCATTCCGCAAGCAATCATGGCAGACGCTCCCCATCGGAAGCCTGAGGGAGTCGGGGGCCCCGGTGACTTTTGTAGAATCTTCACAGCTGAGGGGACGCTTTCGGGAATGGGGCCCATGCCCTAGCAGGCAAGCGTCCGAGTTCCAAGGTGTCCCAGGGCCATTTTAGTGGACCAGGCCCAAATCCAAAGAGCCGGCCGCCATTTTGAGAGTCCTGTTGCAGCCGCCTATTGCTGCACCGCAAGAGTGGGCGCAATTCAGCTGGATGGAGGGCGAGACGCTGTGCCGCAAGAGCGGGCGCAATTCAGCTGGATGGCGGGTGAGGCACTGTGCCGCAAGAGCGGGCGCAATTCAGCTAGATGGTGGGTGAGGCACTGTGCCGCAAGAGCGGGCGGAACTCAGCTGGATGGCGGGTGAGGCACTGTGCCACAAGAGCGGGCGGAACTCAGCTGGATGGCGGGTGAGGCACTGTGCCGCAAGAGCGGGCGGAACTCAGCTGGATGGCGGGTGAAACGCCAAGGGGCGCCCCACTGCAGCTGAGAAGCCTCCACCTGGAGAGGCGGGAGAGGCCCGTTCGCGCCGCCTCCCCCCCCGGGGCGCCCCACGCCGTCTTTTGGCGCAGCATTGTAGGATGGCCACACCAGTGCAACTTGCTGGACACCACCTCGGTGCCATCCGGTTCTCGGTGCGTTGTGCTGCCTTCGGCCTATTCGCACATCGGTCCACTACTGACGCTCCCTCACAGGCCAACTGATTTTGTAGGCTTTTTATAGCCCAAAGCCGCATAACAGGTCATGTGACTTCTTTATAAAACTTTTCATTGGTTCATTTTACTTTTGGTTTCCTAATGATGGAAGGCTTGGTCATATGACCTAGAAATAACACTTTTCATTGGTTTAGAACATTTTTTTTCCCCA
This sequence comes from Lissotriton vulgaris, assembly GCF_964263255.1. NCBI lineage: Eukaryota > Metazoa > Chordata > Amphibia > Caudata > Salamandridae > Lissotriton > Lissotriton vulgaris. Next base: position 1,205,775,807 of record NC_141691.1, read on the forward strand.
AATGATGAAAGCCCCACCTTTTTTATTCTCACTCTGACTTGTAAAGCAAAGGACCCAGATACATTTACATTTTATCACTAACAATGTTCCAGGCTAATGTATTTTCCCGGGAAATTTACAACTGGCCTGCAAGTAAAATATTCCTATTTCGAGAAAAAGGGCGTTTCTTCGTTCCATGAGGGAGCCTTTGAGCAAAAGAGGCTCGGCCTGCTGTCTTAGTCACTGATAGGCCTGAATATCGGATTCTTATTGATCACTTTATGTTGCAGGAGTGGAAAACACAACAGCCCTTGACCATTTATCTTTACAGCATTCCTGCGTATTATACCTTTTAACCGTCATGTAATCGGGCTGCTTTATATCACTTGCCTTTTACTGATTCGAAAACAGTGGCTTTTATTCAAAACTTTACCAATCTAGGTACTACTACCATGTTTTGTTTTAAAAACCTTTATTGTGAAAATGTCAGTATACAAATACGGGCCTATAACCACGTGGGCCGGCCACAGAGCAAACTGGAATCGTATATGATGAGGGGACATTTACACTGTCACTGTAGAAGAACGTAACGGGCGGGCCATTAGGTTGCAAGAACTAAGGTGTCTAACAGTTGCGGAATCGGTGGACGTACATTTTATAATTAAAGTACGACAGGGCCAGTTACAATAAAATTATCTAGATATACATTTGCGGGCAAGTACCACGGGTGACATTAATTCGAACTTTCAATAGTACAGTAATCAATAACACATCAGAACTTAATATCAATAGGGATGTCAAAATGTTCAATCAGTACTCGTTCCCGCCCGCCATGTGCTTCAAAACTGCATACGTATCTCGTGATATCAAGGCTGGGCAACCAGTACACAACAAGGAGTTACGAGTCCCATTTATACCAACGCCATTTTGGACGAGGCCGGGCAGGTCCAGGATATAGTCAAAATGTCTCCACCAACCAGCGGTCGGACCAGAACACCTTTCGGCAGTCAAAAAAGGTTCCGTTAAATGACAACAGAATAGATAGGCAACAAGAACAGTCAGTCAAAAGAGGGGGGGGCAAGTTCTTCCCTACCGGGTCACGTTGGGGCTCCATCGGAACTGATCGAATTGGTAGTCTACAGTGTTTCTGGATGTTTCAGACTGAAGCTGGCGTCAGCATGAGAACACCACCATCTCGTGGCTCCGTCGTGGCCATTCCGCAAGCAATCATGGCAGACGCTCCCCATCGGAAGCCTGAGGGAGTCCGGGGCCCGGTGACTTTTGTAGAATCTTCACAGCTGAGGGGACGCTTTCGGGAATGGGGCCCATGCCCTAGCAGGCAAGCGTCCGAGTTCCAAGGTGTCCCAGGGCCATTTTAGTGGACCAGGCCCAAATCCAAAGAGCCGGCCGCCATTTTGAGAGTCCTGTTGCAGCCGCCTATCGCTGCACCGCAAGAGTGGGCGCAATTCAGCTGGATGGAGGGCGAGACGCTGTGCCGCAAGAGCGGGCGCAATTCAGCTGGATGGCGGGTGAGGCACTGTGCCGCAAGAGCGGGCGCAATTCAGCTGGATGGTGGGTGAGGCACTGTGCCGCAAGAGCGGGCGGAACTCAGCTGGATGGCGGGTGAGGCACTGTGCCGCAAGAGCGGGCGGAACTCAGCTGGATGGCGGGTGAGGCACTGTGCCGCAAGAGCGGGCGGAACTCAGCTGGATGGCGGGTGAAGCACTGTGCCGCAAGAGCGGGCGCAACTCAGCTAGATAGCGAGTGAAACGCCAAGGGGCGCCCCACTGCAGCTGAGGAGCCTCCACCTGGGGAGGCGGGAGAGGCCCGTTCGCGCCGCCTCCCCCCCCCCCCGGGCGCCCCACGCGTCTTTCGGCGCAGCATTGTAGGATGGCCACACCAGTGCAACTTGCTGGACACCACCTCGGTGCCATCCGGATCTTGGTGCGTTGTGCTGCCTTCGGCCTATTCGCACATCGGTCCACTACTAACGCCGCCTCACAGGCCAACTGATTTTGTAGGCTTTTTATAGCCCAAAGCCGCATAACAGGTCATGTGACTTGTTTATAAAACTTTTCATTGGTTCATTTTACTTTTGATTTCCTAATGATGGAAGGCTTGGTCATATGACCTAAAAATAACACTTTTCATTGGTTTAGAACATTTTTTTTTCCTAAATGATGAAAGCCCCACCTTTTTTATTCTCACTCTGACTTGTAAAGCAAAGGACCCAGATACATTTACATTTTATCACTAACAATGTTCCAGGCTAATGTATTTTCCCGGGAAATTTACAACTGGCCTGCAAGTAAAATATTCCTATTTCGAGAAAAAGGGCGTTTCTTCGTTCCATGAAGGAGCCGTTGAGCAAAAGAGGCTCGGCCTGCTGTCTGTGTCACTGATAGGCCTGAATATCGGATTCTTATCGATCACTTTATGTTGCAGGAGTGCAAAACACAACAGCCCTTGACCATTTATCTTTACAGCATTCCTGCGTATTATACCTTTTAACCGTCATGTAATTGGGCTGCTTTATATCACTTGCCTTTTACTGATTCGAAAACAGTGGCTTTTATTCAAAACTTTACCAATCTAGGTACTACTACCATGTTTTGTTTTAAAAACCTTTATTGTGAAAATGTCAGTATACAAATACGGGCCTATAACCACGTGGGCCGGCCACAGAGCAAACTGGAATCGTATATGATGAGGGGACATTTACACTGTAGAAGAACGTAACGGGCGGGCCATTAGGTTGGAAGAACTAAGGTGTCTAACATTTGCGGAATCGGTGGACGTAAATTTTATAATTAAAGTACGACAGGGCCAGTTACAATAAAATTATCTAGATATACATTTGCGGGCAAGTACCATGGGTGACGTTAATTCGAACTTTCAATAGTACAGTAATCAATAACACATCAGAACTTAATATCAATAGGGCTGTCCAAATGTTCAATCAGTACTCGTCCCCGCCCGCCATGTGCTTCAAAACTGCATACGTATCTCGTGATATCAAGGCTGGGCAACCAGTACACAACAAGGAGTTGCGAGTCCCATTTATACCGGCGCCATTTTGGGCGAGGCCGGGCAGGTCCAGGATATAGTCAAAATGTCTCCACCAACCAGCGGTCGGACCAGAACCCCTTTCGGCAGTCAAAAAAGGTTCCGTTAAATGACAACAAAAGAGATAGGCAACAAGAACCATCAGTCAAAAGAGGGGAGGGCAAGTTCTTCCCTACTGGGTCACGTTCGGGCTCCAACGGAACTGATCGAATTGGTAGTCTACAGTGTTTCTGGATGTTTCAGACTGAAGCTGGCGTCAGCATGAGAGCACCACCATCTCGTGGCTCCGTCGTGGCCATTCCGCAAGCAATCATGGCAGCCACTCCCCACCGGAAGCCTGCGGGAGTCGGGGGCCCCGGTGACTTTTGTAGAATCTTCAAGGCTGAGGTGACGCTTTTGGGAATAGGGCCCATGCCCTAGCATGCAAACGTCCGAGTTCCAAGGTGTCCCAGGGCCATTTTAGTGGACCAGGCCCAAATCCGAAGAGCCGGCCGCCATTTTGAGAGTCCTGTGGCAGCCGCCTATCGCTGCACCGCAAGAGTGGGCGCAATTCAGCTGGATGGTGGGCGAGACGCTGTAGCCGCAAAAGCGGGCGCAACTCAGCTGGATGGCGGGTGAGGCACTGTGCCGCAAGAGCGGGCGCAACTCAACTGGATGGCGACTGAAACGCCAAGGGGCGCCCCACTGCAGCTGAGGAGCCTCCACCTGGGGAGGCGGGGGAGTACCGTTCGCGCCGCTTCCCCCCCCCCCCGGGGCACCCCACGCCGTTTTTCGGAGCAGCATTGTAGGATGGCCAGACCAGTGCGGCAACTTGCTGGACACCACATCGGTGCAGTCCGGATCTCGGCGCGTTGTGCTTTCTTCGGCCTATTCGCACAACGGTCCGCTACTGACGCCGCCTCACAGGCCGACGGATTTTGTAGGCTTTTTATAACCCAAAGCCGACTAAAAGACAGGCCAAAGCAGCCCATTGTTGCTACTCCGGGGAGGGAGGAGCAAGGACAGTGTCAAGCGGACGGTGAATGCTTTGAGATGGATGTTGCAGCAGGCTGCCATGTAAATAGTTGTTTAAAATGTTTTTTTTTAACGGGTTTACTTTGTTGGAGCGTTGTATATATTTATAAGTTATTAAAGTGTTATAATCCTACTACTTTGTTGGAGTGCTATATATTTGTAATGTGACACATTCTTGTGAAGACTTTGATGTACAGAAAGGCATCCCTGGAATCTTCCGCTTCAGGCTCGATCCCACACACCCTTACAGTGAGAATCCCCTCCCCAATCACAATACAGGATCGTTATCAGATAGTAGGAACGCGTGTGGTGTGACGGATCTCATGGGGTGGGGGCCTTGATCTACTGTAACTCCTTTGAAGAGGGGTGATTCTTTACAGTTGGGGCCATAAACTACTTCCTCAGGGCTAGGTGATAGCCTGGGACCGGCCTGAACAATCGGACACAGAGGAAGAGGAGTGTCAGAGGGTGCGATAGTGAATAGGGTGAAAGGGAGGTGTCGGGCGGGCACGGGGTGTGTTTCTCAGGGAAGAGCAGCGCAGATGGGGGAGGTTTATGGCCCATGCATGAGAGAGAGAGCGGGGGTGACCAGTGCGTGGGGGAGATGCTTGCGAGGGTAGGGAGCCGTGCTGAGGATTGGCGGCGTGCAGAGAGTGGGTCTGGTCAAGGCATCTAAAATGGCTGCCGTGCGCGACAAAAGTGTGGCAGGGAAAAAAGGCAAGATGGCGCAGACAATGTTTATCAATACGGATTAATTTTCCACAGAGAGAACGGGGGAGGTCAGAGAGGGGGGGTGTTTGTAGCGCCAGGGAGACGCGCTGGGGACCGGCGAGGGGCAAAGGGGCCATAGCGCTTTCAAAATGGCTGCTGCTTGCTAGAGCGTACGTGCCTGAGTGGGGACAAGGTGGCGCCGATTATGTTGACATCGCAAACCAGATTTTAACACTTAGACATGAAAGTGAAAACTGCACCATTGCCCCCCCCCCCGACTGACACCCTCCTTTGCCTCAGCTTGGATCATCATTTGCTAAAGTGTTCAAAGACCCCACCGTGAGTATAAGCACAACCAGGGCCTTACTGCACACCCTGAGAAAAACTACGCAGCAAGACAATCTCTACCTTCTCCCTTTTCCATGTTCCAACGCTTTGAAATGAACAATATATTTACTCGCAGTGACAAAATGGCGGTCTTCACTTCCTGATTTCCTTCGAATCGATTGTTAACAGACGTCACGCAGCAAAAAAAAAATTCCGCTCACGCGCAGCCGCTGGAAGACATGTATCAACATATATGAGCATCCTCAGCCACCCTCAGAAAACATAGGGGGTCAGGATACGTCTCCCGTGCCCCCTTATACCCATTTCCCACATTGTTTTCCCTCCATCTTGTAATTTAATTAAAACGAAACACAAAATGGCGAATTCCCGTTACGCTACAGGTTTGCGACCCGGTTCGCGTACCGGGAAGCGCTTCTACCGCGAAAAATCAATTTTTTTTTATTTGCCCCACGAGACCCTTTAATAACCCCAACATCATTCCTAGGGGGTCAAGAGGGGTCTACCTTGCCCCCATTCATTAAATTCCCCCTTAGTTTTTCTCCTCCTCTTGTCTCTCGATCCTACCGAGAGACAAGATGGCGGCCGTTCCGGACTGTTTAGAATGTTGACAGACACCGGAGAGCCAATCAGCTTCGCTTCGCGAAGTTCCGTTACGCGTCAAGTTCGCGAACCGGGGCGCTAACCGGGACGCTGTCACAGATATATCTGTTTTTTAAAACGTTCATTTCTCAAAATCCACTGGAGCACATATATTGAGACCTAGCAAAGGCACATCGGGTTAACAGTCCCTACAATTCTGCCAAGTTTCGTGTAAATCCATTCAGCCATTCGAGCTAAAAGTGAGGCCGACCGCCCTATGGAAATCTCAATGTTAAAAACGCGTTTTGGGACCCCCCTTTTTTCTCGGCCCCCCCTTGACAAAACCCCCCCAAATTTTTAGGGGCTGCTCAGAAATAAATGGTGCCATTTTCCTGAACATTTCAGCCAATTCCGTCCACAAACACCAAAGTTATTAGACATAGAATTTTCAAAAATCCCATAGAGAAAAAATCCTAACTATATATACCTACTGGCGACCGCCAGTAGGTAATATATATATATATATATATTACCTACTGGCGGTCGCCAGTAGGTATATATAGTTAGGATTTTTTCCCTATGGGATTTCTGAAAATTCTATGCCTAATAACTTTTGCGTTTGTGGACGGAATTGGCTGAAATTTTCAGGAAAATGGCACATTTTGTTTCTGAGCAGCCCTTGAAAATTTGGGGGGGTTTTGTGGAGGGGGGCCGAGAAAAAAGGGGGGTCCCAAAACGCCTTTTTCCCATGTTAATTTCCATAGGGCGGTTGGACTCACTTTTAGCCCGAACGGCTGAATGGATTTTCACGAAACTTGGCAAAATTGTAGGGACTGTTAGCCCGATGTGCCTTTGCTAGGTCTCAATATATGTGCTTCAGTGGATTTTGAGAAATTAACGTTTAAATCAAGATATATATCTGTAACAGCGCTCCGGGCAGCGATCCGGTTAGCGAACCTTTCGCGTATCGGAACTTTGCGATGCGAAGCTGATTGGCCCTCCGGTGTCTGTCAACATTCTAAACAGTCCGGAGCGGCCGCCATCTTGTCTCTCGGTAGGATCGAGAGACAAGAGGAGGCCAAAACAAAGGGGGAAATTACCATAAGGGGGCATAGTAGATCCTCGTTGATCCCCTAGGTTTTATGTGGAGGTTTTAAAAGGGCCTAGGAGGGTCCAAAAAAAAAAAAAAAAAAAAATATTTTTTTTGCGTGGTAAGCGCCAAGTTCGCGAACCGGAAAGCGTTCTGGGCAGCGAACTTTATGGATAAAAGAATGAAAGACTTTTCTAATACTGTATGTTAATTGTTTGTTGTTTTTCTTGTTTTTTTTGTTTTCTTTTTTTTAAAGTGTTTTTTTTTTATTCTTTTTCATAATTTATTAAACTTTCTAACATTTCAGTGTCTGAAATGTCATTATTTTCTTGAAATATTGTTTGCAATCTGTGAGGTTGCAAAATGTCCTCATTTGCAAGGAGGACATCTACTGCTTGGACACATTGCAGCAGTTCATTATCCAAGCTTTCATCCATAAATTCCATGTCAATTTGTTCAATTAATTCCTGGCTGCTCTCTTGCAGGTCCATCTCAAAAGAAACTTGCTGCTCGCCTTCCATTTTGCCTGAAATTTGGATTAAAAAAATATATATTAGTAGAGATAGGGCACTGTTGGGATTAATTTTAGATAGGCAGTTTTTATCAGTGAATTTATCTTTTGGCAGTGTATAGTATGAGAGTGGAAATAGGACTATAAAAAAGTGTATGTGATTTAACCAAGACAAGCCTTACTCCATTCATAACTATAACAGAGAAGTCTATCTAAATACATTACTACTACAGAGGGATAGTGTATATCTAGCAGAAAAAGCCTACTATATTAAGTTATAGTGCACAATATATTAAATTATAACTTACCTTCACAAAGAAGTTGAAGTTTTTTGAAGCTATTGAAATAGGAGGTACAACAAGAAGTAGTAGTCAAAATGGCTGTGTTTCCTTCTCTCCCTTTATATATATACAGGTATATAACCAATCAAATGTCAGGTAATAAAAGTAGAAAATGAAAGTAACATTTTCATTGGTTGTCAATTCCAACAATTCAGATGTGTTTTGTGAAGTAATTTACCTCACGGTACTTGGAGAGGTCTACAGGCTAAATGGCTAAATGAAATTTCAATGAAATTTGTGAGAATGGAAGGGATTGTTATGTAGTATGAGCTAATCTATATTTGGTGAGAGTGTCTCTAGTCGTTTTTCTGTAAATTACTTTCCCACCTTTTTTTTGGACCGCTTTCCGGGAAGCGGCCCGGTTCGTGAACCTTAAGCGTCACGGGAGTCCACCATTTTGTGTTTCGGTCGCATTAAGATACAAGATGGAGGGCAAATAATGTTTAGAATGGGTAGAAGGGGTCATGGTAGACTTATCTTGACCCTCTAGGTTTTCTGAGGGTGGCTGAGGAGGCTTATATGTGCGGAAAAAAACATTTTTTAAAAAAATTCCGCGAGGTTAGCTTTCGGTTCGCGAACCGGGTAGCGCCCCGGGGAGCGAATTTTGTGGAAAATTAATGAAAAAAGTTAGAAAAAATAATAATTGTGAGTGATCAGATGAAGGGTAGCTCTGAGAAGAGCTTTTGGGTTTATGGTACATTTAGGTACTTATAAGTAGGTACCAATGCACAGTCTTAAATTCAGAATGAAAATTCTGTTGCCCTCATCTGAGAAGTGAACTCCATCTCCTCTGTAGATATCTTGCATGTAGTAACACAAGTTATTGTTGTACAGAGAGCCCATTCCATGGTCTCTCATGAAAGCTGAAACAGATTTGTTTACATGCTTCCTCGCTTTCTCAATTTGTGGACAAAATTGGTTGGACCACTTCCATTTCTGTCTTTGGCATATATTGGAATATACCAAGGCAGTTTGAGGAAAAAGTGCCATTAATTGCTCAAAGGTGTCCTTTAAAAGCATTTCTAGACCTACCCCTGTCAAAGTGCCCAAATCATTACCTCCACAGTGCACAATTAACAGGTCAGGTTTTGGCAAATGCATAAAGGTTTTCACCAATGGTATCAATTGGTGACATTTTAATCCTCTTTGGCCCAACCACTTAATTTCCACATCTTGTAAATTGAGGTTAGGTAAATTTCTGTTCTCAGCATACCTTTGAGCCCAGTGGATGTAACTATGTCCAACAATCCAGACCTTAAACATGGTGGGAGAAGGTTGTTCTGCAGTCAGATGAAGTGTGGCAATGAAAGGGCAGTTGAAACAGTAGGAGTTTCTAAAGAAAAAAAACTGTGGATTTACAATGCTAATGATTCATTAGCAGTGATTGGTGCATTTCCATTTCTGAAAACAGAAAGTTAGGGTGCATGGATGTGTTCTTTGAAACATGTAATTTGAATGGTCAAGGAAGAAACATTTAATGAAAGATTGCACTGGATACGCAGGTGCACTGAGAGTTCAGAGTTCAATTGAAACATTGTTGTGTGAATTTGCAAACATGAGAGGTCTTCCAGGAGGTGGTTGCTATGGAAACAAGGCAGACAGGGCAGAGGGGGGAAGGGTTTTGATTTGAAAAAAGTGAGGGAAGAGGTATGATTGGCTAATATGAGACATATGTGAAATGAATATCTGTATTTCTGTGCTTTCAATAGCTGCAGCCTTTGGAGTGCATCCTTTTTCTTCTGCTGAAGACAATTTGGTGTATTTCTTAGACTGTTTTCAAAACTCAAAAAATATTTGCTACGGTGAGAAAAGATTTATTTAATTTAGATAGAGAATAGTATGATTTAAGGAGAAAATGATGAAGAAAGCTGTGTTTTTAAAATGTGGTTTTGTCTCTAGTGATATAGTAATAGAATTAGTTTCATAGAGAAATTGTAATTGCATATTTGGGGTAACATTCTAGCATGCAGTAACACAAGTTATTGTGGTACATGGAGCCCATTCCATGGTCTGTTATGTAAGGTGAAACAGATATGTTGCTTTTAAAACCTATTTAAGAAATCAATTACATTTCTGGATATGTACTGCTAGAGCTTCATAGGTTGTTTTGAGCCATATTTATAAGGTATTTGAGTGTCTAAGATGTTATGTTTTCCTTTTAAAATGTAAAGTGTTCCTCATGGGGCAAGTGTCTTGTAAATACGCTCCCACTTGTGCTTGGCAAATTTAGATTTTGATTATGGGAGTTACCTAGCCATGTTAATAGTGTCCCAAAAATGGTGCTAGGGAATTGCAGAAAACACTTTCATGTGTCTCAAGGACATTTTTAGTCATTTCTTCATGAATGCAGGTATACAATTGATTTATATGCTGTGTTTAAAAACGAATTTTGAAATCAATTAAATTTCAGGATATGTACTGTTAGAGCTTCATAGGTTGTTTGGGGTCATATTTAGAAGGCATTTTAGTGTCTTTGATGTTATTTTTCCCTTTTTAAATGGAAAGCGTTCCTCATGGGGCCCTGAGCAGTTCTTAGCCATGTTATTTAATAGGAAGTGGATAACATGGCTAAGAGCATTTGCTGGAAAATGCATGAATATTGCTGACTTTTCTGCGATGTTATGTTTACCTTTTTAAATGGAAAGTGTTCCTCTTGGGGCAAGTGTCTTGTAAATACGCTCCCACTTGCGCTTGGCAAATTTAGATTTTGATTATGGGAGTTACCTAGCCATGTTAATAGTGTCCCAAAAATGGTGCTAGGGCATTCCAGAAAACACTTTCATGTGTCTCAAGGACATTTTTAGTCATTTCTTCATGAATGCAGGTATACAATTGATTTATATGCTGTGTTTAAAAACGAATTTTGAAATCAATTAAATTTCAGGATATGTACTGTTAGAGCTTCATAGGTTGTTTGGGGTCATATTTAGAAGGCATTTTAGTGTCTTTGATGTTATTTTTCCCTTTTTAAATGGAAAGCGTTCCTCATGGGGCCCTGAGCAGTTCTTAGCCATGTTATTTAATAGGAAGTGGATAACATGGCTAAGAGCATTTGCTGGAAAATGCATGAATATCGCTGACTTTTCTGCGATATTCATGCATTGCGGCCGTTTTTTTTCGCATTTGCGAGCAGTTCTTAGCCATGTTATCCAATGGGAGGTGGATAACATGGCTAAGAGCATTTGCTGGATAATGCATGAATATCGTTGACTTTTCAGCGATATTCATGCATTGCGGCTGTTTTTAATCGCATTTGTGATAAACAATTACATTTCTTGATATGTACTTTTAGAGCTTCATAGGTTGTTTGGGGCCATATTTAGAAGGCATTTTAGTGTCTTTGATGTTATGTTTACCTTTTTAAATGGAAAGCGTTCCTCTTGGGGCAAGTGTCTTGTAAATACGCTCCCACTTGCGCTTGGCAAATTTAGATTTTGATTATGGGAGTTACCTAGCCATGTTAATAGTGTCTCAAAAATGGTGCTAGGGCATTCCAGAAAACACAATCATGTGTCTCAAGGACATTTTTAGTCATTTCTTCATGAATGCAGGTATACAATTGATTTATATGCTGTGTTTAAAAACGAATTTTGAAATCAATTAAATTTCAGGATATGTACTGTTAGAGCTTCATAGGTTGTTTGGGGTCATATTTAGAAGGCATTTTAGTGTTTTTGATGTTATTTTTCCCTTTTTAAATGGAAAGCGTTCCTCATGGGGCCCTGAGCAGTTCTTAGCCATGTTATTTAATAGGAAGTGGATAACATGGCTAAGAGCATTTGCTGGAAAATGCATGAATATCGCTGATTTTTCTGCGATATTCATGCATTGCGGCCGTTTTTTTTCACATTTGCAAGCACTTCTTAGCCATGTTATCCAATGGGAGGTGGATAACATGGCTAAGAGCATTTGCTTCAAAGGTTGTTTGGGGTTATACACCATTTTTGGGAAATTATTAACATGCCTATCTAACTCCCATAATCAAAATCTAAATTTGCCAACCGCAGGTGGGAGCGTATTTACAATAAATTTGCACCATGAAGAACGTAAAATAGCATACTAGACACTCAAATGCCTTATAAATATGACCCAAAACATCTTATGAAGCACTAGTAGTGCATATTTCCAGAAATGTATTGGTTTTCATTTAATGATTTACTTCATTGGTAGGCCTTCACATGTTTTTTTACCTTGGTTTTTTTCAGTGATAATCTTATCTGCAACCATGTGTTGGCCTCACCTCAAATAAACAAAACAGGTGATGGACTGAATGTGGATCAATGACACACATTCACCCCAGTCTAAAGATCTGGGCCTAAACAAATCTTTAGATAGGCTACATCTTATCGTCATCCTGAATTAATGATTTAAAATATTAGGGAGTGATTTATGAGTGTTGTATGCCTGTTTTGTACCATTGAGTGTCATTTTTGTGATGCAGTGCTGGTGGAAAATATTTGCTATGTTAAATAATTAGTACGGCATTAAGTTTTAGATGACTGTTATTTATTTACTGTTTGGTAATAGTGGTTAATAACATTTTATATTATATTTTTCCACAGATTCAACTGCAGATTCTTTCATAGTTTGTAAAATGCCTTCCAAAAGTAGAATAAGAAAGGCTAGAAAACGTCAAAGACAGCAGGATGATGTTTTATTGCAGCAGTCCTCTTCCCCAAATACTTGTCAAAACACCAAGAAAGGTCCGGGTAAGAGCACAAAATCATTCTTAAGAAATATTTGTAGTAAAAAAAGTTTTGCTCAAAAAAATGTTTCAGTTCACAAAAAGAAAAGTAATTTAAATGGAAAGGAGAGACCCATCACAAATGTTACTGGTAGAGGAAGAGATAACTCTGTGCATGATAGTAGAAGGAAACAACAGTTTAGGGACATTCGAAATCGAATGTTCCGTAATAGGATATTAGTTAATTTATTGAAAAATATTAAAAAGAAAGGCCAACAGAAAGCGGCATTTTATAAGAAGAAGAAAAATGTAGAGAAAATTATTGATCATGCTTTTGAAATTAAGCGAAAGTTGTTTATTTTGGTAATCAATAGAATTAGGAAACTAAGCAAGGTAATTTCTGATTTCAAAACAAAAAGTAGATGGAAGAGAGTAGTAAATCGTACTAACTTTTGTGAAGTTTTTTCCGGAGAATGGATGCATAGTTCAAGTTCTGAGGCATTTTTTAATGAGGAGACTTATTTTCAGGATAATGATTTGGTGCATGCAGTTGACATCAGTGGTCGAGCTTATGAAGTGAAGGATGGTTGTCCAGTTGAAAAAGAACAACTTGTGACAACAGAGACAGAAGAGGCGCTAAGTGATGAGGTTTTAGGAAGACGTCCTAAGGGTCCTGTGTACATTTGGAAGTGTTGTTCTATTTGCAGTGTGCGACAGGTTTCAATCAATTTGCTTTGTGATTTTATACGGACATTTAATAAGAAAAGTTTGAAGCAGAAAATGAAGTTGTTGCAAGATTTAGATCCTTGCAGAGTGAGACAAATGACAGGTTTGCGTGGTCATTCACTGGCTTGTCTTTCCAGGAGAGTATGCCAGAGTGTTTTTCATCATTTCAGGATGCTAGCAGTGCATCATAATAAAGTGAGAAAATTAGTGAGAATGTTGTATTATGCTAAGAGTCCAGCAATTATGCTTAAACAATTATGTGCTGCTCTTTTGCATGGTTCTGAAATAGATGTGAAGAATATTTGTGAAGAAATTGAGTTTTGTTACTTTGGTAGTAAAGATGAGAATGTTCAAATTGACCCTGAAGTAGAGGGTAATGTGGAAGATAATGTACAGGTTTCCAGTACAGATAATTTTCAGAAGGAAATTGCCACGTTTCAGATGAAATCAAGTGCGCGGCCTAATTTCACTTGTGTATGTTGTCGACGCACTTATTATAAGAATCAGACTAAGGTAGTGGATTTATATGCAAAAAGTGAAAGGGAAAATAATAGTGAATGGAAGGATTTTGCCACATACTTGATGGTAGAAAATGATTTTGATTTGGGATCGGATCAACGTGTGTGTACTTATTGTTGTAATAAATTAAACCAAAACCAGATGCCTGCTAGGGCAGTTCATAATAATCTGGAATTGGTTGAGATTCCTTCTGAATTGAAGGATTTAAATACTTATGAATCTATTTTGATTCAAAGTATCCATCCCTTTCAGGCTATTGTAAGAATGGAGCCAAAGACAGGGAAGTTGCCTCCAGCAGATTTACAGAGAGGATTAAAGGGAAGAGTTGTTTATTTGCCTCTAGATTTGAACAAAAACATTAACACAATTGGAATAGAAAAAGTGGAAGAGGAACCTCTGGTTATCTTGGTTAATGGGGTTCCGACAAAGAATAAGAAAATATGGCAAGATTTAGTGGATGTTAGGAAAGTCAAAAAGGCAACAGTGTATTTGAAGAAAAATAATAAGTACTATAAGAATGTATATGTTGCAGAAGAGGAAGTAAGTGATGAAGAGGATAGCGATTTGTGTGCTGGCCAAATTGAGAAAGTAGAGGCCTCTAAAAGTGAAGAAATATATGAACATTATAGTGTTCATCCTTTGCATTCCAAGGAAGTCATGGGGAATGCTATTGAGTTGTTTCAAATGAAACAAGCCAAAGGGAGTCCCATTAGTGTTTGGGAGGAAAGTTTGGAAGCTCGGTGTTTCCCACAGCTATTTCCCACAGGTCAAGGAGGAAGATATGATGAGCGACCTCATCAAATTCCTGCGTCTGAATACCGGACTTTACGATTGTATGCAGAAGATCCTAGGTTTCGGCAATGCATTCCCTATTTGTTTCATCTCCTGTTTGAAAGCGATCTGTCTGGACTGTCATATGCAGTGAACCACATCTTAAAAAGTGGTATACAGATGCGAAACATCTCGGCAAGTGACTTTATGCATAAAGTCAATGTCCAAGACAGTATTTTGGATTCTCACTTAATTAATCTCATGGCGTGTCAGCGTGGTACTAATGAGTACTGGTACCGTCGTCATGGTGATTTAAAATGTATGCTGAGGAACTTAGGAACTCCAACATGGTTCCTCACTCTGAGCTGTGCCGAGTATGGCTGGGAAGACTTACTTGAATTTCTACGAGAGGCAAATGGAAATATTGAAAACATTGAATTCAAGACACCTGGAGAACTGTGTTCTTTGGATCCAGTGAATGTATGCAGGTACTTCAATCATAGATTTGAAGCTATGATGTCTTTCATCACAAATAAAAAGAATCCACCTCTTGGAGAGGTGTTGGATTTCTTCTGGAGAAAGGAGTACCAAGCAAGAGGTGCCCCTCATATACATATGTTGTTGTGGATCAAGGATGCACCTAAATTTGGAACAGATCCGGATGACTTAGTGATGAATTTCATCGAACAGTATTCTACGTGTGCTGTTCCAAACGCAACGGAGAAGAAAAGTCTAAGAGAACAAGTTCTACGTTTCCAAAGCCATCGTTGTGGAAAGTACTGTCGTCGTAAATTCAGAAACAAGGACAAGTTCTACACCAAATGTCGTTTCAACTTTCCACGACCGGTGATTTCTAAAGGAAGAGTGAACAGTTTGATGTCTTCGCTGCGACATAATGTGACGAGGAAATCACCCAAGAATACATACAATTTGAAAAGGAACGAAGAGTCCAAGTACATCAATGACTACAACCCAGTGATTTTGTCCATGTGGAATGCTAACATGGATATACAGTTTGTGGCTGACAACTGTATGGCTGTGGCTCGGTATGTGACATCTTACATCACCAAAAAAGAAAAGACCGAACTGAAGGATATGTGGGAGGACATTTCCCATGAAAAGAGCCTCAGCAAGAAGTTGTACAGTTTCAGTCTGAAGATGTTGTCGCATCGAGAAATCGGAGCTTACGAATGTTCTGACCGGTTGTCTTCCGCAAGTCTCTATGCCAAATCCAGGAGTCTCGTTTGGGCGAGTCTTGGTCTTGCTGCAACGCGAAATCGAGTTCTAAAACCTGTCCGGGAAATTGAGTATTTGGCAGAAAAGGAACCAAACAGTACCGACATTTTGAAGACCAACATGTTGGATACATATTATCCAAATCGAAGCAGTCACCTTGAGAATGTTTGTCTATATGAGGTTCTCCAAAATTATATATTCAAGAGGAACATCAAAGAAGATATTGAGAAAGGAGTGTATGCTGTAATTGGAAGTGAGGGATGCCTGGTCAAGCAAAGAAAATGCCAATTAGTAAACCATCGAAAATTGAGTGGTGAATCTCCAGAAAAAAAGGAGTTTTTTTATTTAGCACTTTTGCAACTTTTCAAGCCTTGCCGTGCAGAAGAGGAACTGCTTGGAGATTTCCTCTGTTACAAAGACTCTTTCAATGCAGCCAAGGAGTCCATAGAATGTCCTGCTTTTTCTAAATATCAAGAAATGCTAACTTTGGAAATTGAGCAGGAAGCAACGATTGCAGCCGAGATTGCCAGAGACAGTTCTCAGGACACTCAGAGTTCTGTTTCATTGAGTCAAGATCCACTTGGAGGACCTATTATCGAAAATGAAGCTGCCACTGCTATGAATGAAGTAGAAAGAGCCATGGCACATGCTCAGGAGGATTCAGTTAACTTAGAAGACTTGGAAAAACAACTCAACGTTGAGCAGAGGAAAATATATGATGAAGTTACCAAAGAAATTGAGCACGGATTAAGTCATGAGAAGAACAAGTGCTCATGTACATCGTTGAAGCCTGTCCGACTGTACGTGAGTGGAGAAGCGGGAACTGGAAAAAGTTTCCTCATTAAAGCAATCTCTTGTTATTTGCAGGAAAGGACTGAGTCATCGCTGTCTTGTGTTGTCACCGCTCCTACTGGACTGGCAGCACATAACATTAAAGGTATTACTTTGCATCGTCTACTGATGCTGCCGGTGGAGCATGACAACAAATTACAATACAACAAGTTATCTGGAGATGCTTGCTGTGAAGTTTCAAGAGTCTTGAGGAAAATGAAACTACTTATCATTGACGAAGTAAGCATGGTTTCCAATGTCATGCTTGCCTTTGTGCATTTGAGAATGCAAGAAGTACTTAAAACTGAATATGATGTGTTATTTGGTGGGAAACACATCATTGTTTTCGGAGATCTTCTGCAGCTGACACCAGTAAAAGGTCAACCTGTGTTCAAAATACTCACGCATGAAGATACCAGGAAGTGCCTAGGGAGCATTGGCAACGTCAATATATGGTTAAACTTCAATTATGCAGAACTGCATCAAAATATGCGTCAGGCAAAGGATGAAGATTACAAGAATATTCTACAAGATATTAGAATTGGAAAAGTGACTGAGCATGGGAAAGAAGCTTTAAATGCACGATTACTGTCAAATTTATATCCCAAACAAGAGATTGTGCCTGAGAATATTTTTCAGAAAATTACTGAGAAGAAATCCGGGATATGTCTCATGCCAACTCTTGCAGAATGTGCCATCTTCAACAACAAAATGTTGAATTTAGAAAAGCAAGAGATTATGAAACTTGAAGCTATCGACAAATTAGAGCATATGGGATCAACAATTATTTTGTCAGACAATTTGAAATCAAAATTGGATTCATTAGAGAAGACTATATCTAAAACAGCGGGTTTTGAAAAGACTTTGAATGTGTGTTTAAATTGCCGAATCATTTTGAGAAGGAATTTACATGTAGAAAGAGGTCTGGTAAATGGATCAATGGGTAATGTTGTTGATTTTGAGAAATACAGAAATAGAGATGGAATAGAATTTTTAAGAATTAAATTTGATGGCATTGAGGAAGTACAGCAAATTGGTCGTTGTTCTGCTAGGTTTTTGCTTGTTAAAGACTTATATGTTCGCCGTAAACAGTTTCCTGTTTGCTTGGCATATGCGGTGACAATCCATAAATCGCAAGGTTTAAGTGTAGACTGTGCATTGGTGAATATTGGCAGTTCTGTGTTCAAGGAGGGTATGGCATATGTGGCATTGTCACGAGTTAGAACTTTATCGGGATTGTACTTAATTGACTGTGATGTCAGAAACATTTGTGCGGATCTAGATTGTGTTAAGGAATACAATAGGTTAAGAAGAGAGTATGCGCCACATTTGCCTCAATATCCTTTGTTTGAGAAACGTGTGGTAGGCCGGAAACGTAGAAATAGCAGTAATAGTAGGGAGGTTGTTGCAAAAAGACTAAAAGTCAATGAACCGAAAATTGTTAGCAGAAAGAAAGTGGATTCTGTTGAAGATGTTGTTGGTTTTCAATTCGAAAACAGTTCTGGTGTCAACTGCTATGCAAATGTAGTGGTTAATGTTCTCTTTTCACTAGAGAGTTTAAAAGAACAGATTCTGTTGAATTCAGAACAAATTTTATGCAGTTTGTTGAATTCTGTTTTCGAGAAATGTAGCACTGATCGAACAAAAGTAGAAAGTGTGTCTGAAGTTCGTTATCTGTTAGATGAATGTTCAGGTCAAACAGACTTCTCTGAAAGTAATCAGCAAGATTGTCAGGAGTTTTTAATGTATATGCTTGATATATTGCAAGATGAGGGTGTAGATGTAGATCAACTGTTTGGGCTTTCTTATCAATGGCAGCATGACTGCGAGAATTGTAGGGTATCAAGTACTACTAGTGTAGACTCAGAAAGATTTATATATTTAACTTTGCCAGACAGTAAATCAGTCTCCTTTAATAAGCTAGTAAATGCAGCTGATCACAACATGGAGTGTAGCCAATGTAAATCTGAAATGATGTCAACATTACTTATACGTAGATATGGCCAGTATGTCATTTTAATGATGCAACGATGTAGGCCTGATGGATCAAAATTGTCAACTTTAATAAAAAATTTTGTGGCTTCTCAGCTTTCAATATCAGGAAGGACTTTTGTAACTGTAGCAATTATCTATCACGATGGTCCTTCAACTACTTCAGGACATTATACAGCTTATTTAAAGTCTCGAAACGGCTGGTCATTCTGCAATGATTCCGTTGTAAGTTTCAAAAAAAAATTGCCGTTTGACCTTAAAAATTCTTACCTGGTGTTTTTAAAACCAAAATTTTAAAGAAAGAATCTCGAGATTTCCTATGAAGAATTGGAAAAGGTTCATCAAGTTGAGGGAATGTAAGTCTGCAATGCTGTCTAGATTATTGGTCCAAAACTTTTAATTGTAATGTTATTTTGTAAAATCCGACTATATAAACCTGATGCAAGTAAGTCTGCTTCATAGTAAGCAGTATCAGTGTCATAGGAAAAGGAGAACATGAGTGACAAAGAAGGGTAAGATATTAGTAGTCCAGGATTGTGAAAATTATCTTAAATGTTTTCTTTTTGAAAGTTGCGAATATAGAAAATGACGGGATTTGATTGGAAGAATTACAAGACTTGTGAATAGCTGCAACATGATTTGGCCAAGTGGAAACGTGTGGTAGAATGTGCGAAGTCTTTTCTTGTATGTAGCATATTTTTCGAATCGTTGGAGGTTTTCTTTCAGAAAGTGGCGGGCTGACAATATTTATAGCACAACACAGTGGACGCTGTTCATAGGACATCCTTCGACGTCATTGAAAGTAAGTTAATTTTAAGGAGTTTTGAATTCAGATTTCTTATGTTGAATGGGTTTTTTAAACACAATCATTTTGATTGTGTTTTTTTTTCCCCGCTGTTACATGATGAATACCTTCAAGTCACTGATTTAAGTGAAATTTGATACATTCTGAGAACAGCAAAAATAAACCATTTAACATGTATAATTAATGTTTTGCTTTTTGTACTTATGATATACATTTAGAAATGTGAAGTAGATATGGAGAAACTGAGTCTTCTGTAAGTGTCAATTTTAATCCTTACAGTGCTGTACTTCTGGGTACTGTTTTTTTAAAAAAAAAAATGAATAGGCCTCACCTCAAAGAAAGCTGTTGAAAGCACACATCTTATTTGCATCCTGAAACAATCATTTAAAATGTTAGACACAATTTTATGATGGCTTTACATCTTTTTTGCGCTGCAATTGCATCACTATTGTGAGACATTAGCAGTGCAAAAAAAGCACCATGTTCCAAAATAGGCCTCAGTTCATCAACATCAAGATACAGTTTTTTTAAAATATATATATTTAGGATTGTGTAGGGGACGTAGAGAAGCAGAGACTTCTGTAAATGTCAAAGTTGTTGAAAAACTGTTTGTTCTTGAACCTTTTCCCTTGTCTTTTCTAATTTTTAAATACATGTTTTAATATTTTTGGAAATGTTTGTTCTCTGTTTTACAGATTGAAAGTATGAAAAAATATTTTAAAAAGGTAACAAGAATTATAAGGTAAATGTTTTCTACTCTTTTTACCCGCAATGCACTGCTGATGATGTCACTGACACTATCTCTCATTTACTCTCTATAGCTGTCTTTCTTTTTACATTATTCTCTGTTTACTTCCCTTATACTAACTCTTCTTTTTTTAAAAAAAATATTTTTTTAGTTCGCTTACAGTTCGCGAACCGGTCAGCGAACTTGAAGCGAACCAAAAGAAATAGAGCTTGCCAGAGTGATAAACATTCTAGCAATTATATTTGAAAGGGGAGGTAGTTCTGAAAAGAACTTTTTTTTTTTGTTTTTGTTGTTTTATATATATTTTTTTTTTTTCTGAACATTTTTTGATTTTTTTGTATTTTTAGAACAGTTTTATGTTTTTTTTGTGTTTTTTATGGAGGGGAAACAACAAAAAAACAGGCATTGAAAACGGCTCAACAGGAGCAAAAAAAAAATTACTGCTTGGGTGCATTAGGGCACTTATGGTTTTCGAACACCATATTAATCAAGTTGATGCTCATGTTCCCATACGACAGCATAGCACCACAATATATACAAGTAAACCTCATATGTTTAAAATTTGGTTGAATGTTTGGCACAGTTTCCTGTGCCTCTCTTCCTGTCAAAGACATTGTTGAGGTAGATCTGGCCACAGGAGTTGTCGGGGGATTGTCTTGTAGGTCCCTTAACTCAGCCCGGCTGTAGTTTAAGGGATGCCACCTGGTCATATGTCGATGCATAGTATAGTTGCCCATACTATATTTCTTCTCTGTGCCTCTAGACAATCTGTAATCACAGATGAGGCAGGTGGCATATTTCGCATTCACCTTCTTCTCCCCTGGAGGGATGGAAAAAAACTGCCAGATGAAACTTGTTTTTCTCTTAGAAACACGGGGCAACTCCGGGATAAATTGTGGTTGATCTGTATCCTCTTCTTCTTCTTCCTCCTCTTCCTGCTCTCTGTTGGAGGTAAATTGACTTGGTGGTCCTCTCTTCTTATGAGGAGGTGGAGGTGGTGGTGGGGGTGCACCAGCTGCAGCAAGTATGGAAGCCATTGTTGAACTCCAGGTAAATGGTCTTTCTCTCACCAAGATGAAAGTCAGAGTGAGGAAAGAAGGAGGGGTTTACATGATTTGGGAAAAGCAAAAGTTCTGAACCAATGAAAAGTGTTATTTTTAGGTCACATGACCTAGTCATACATCATTTGGAAACCAAAAGTGAAATGAACCAATGAAAAGTTTGATAAACAAGTCACATGACCTATTCCGCTTACGTTACGCGGTGCGCGCCGCGTCCCGGATCGCTTCCGGTTCGCGGTCCGGAGCACTTCCGGGAGCGCTAACGCAGCGCGTCATTAGACGCATTACGCGACAACGTGATACGTCGCGCTTCCGCGACGCGTCACAGTTCCGCTAACGTAACGTTGACCGGTTCGCGGACTAGGTCGCGGCATCAAGATGAGCTAACGGAAAGCTTCCCGGTTCGCGAACTAGAAGCGAAGAAAAAAAATATTAAAAAAAAAATTATTAATAAACATCTAAAATATATTTTAAGATTTAAAGAAGAATACATTTTACAGCTAGAGATGTTAGCTTTTAAAAAACCAATGAAATTCACAGAAAAAACCATAGGTTATAGACCATATATAGTTAGGAATTTGCATTTACAAAACCTTGAAAATTCACTGAAAAAACCATAGGTTATAGACCATATATAGTTAGGGATTTGCATTTACAAAACCTTATTTTACTCGCATAAAACCATTGAAATTCCATATATAGTTAGTTGCGCTAACTATATATCGCGCACCCGCAATCCACTGCTGATGATGTCACATATTACATCATTCATGACATGGTCAGTGACATCACTGATGACATCTCAAATGACATCACTGATGACATCTCAAATGACATCACTGATGACATCTCAAATGACATCACTGATGACATCACTGATGACATCTCATTTGACATTACTGATCACATCACTGATGATATCATTCATGTGATAATACGATGAACCTCTTCAGACTCTAATATAACCTTAGATACAATCAGTGTAAACAGACACTCACAGACTGTCACTCATCCATGCAGTTACTCACACACCTAGTCAGTCATGCAAAGAATCAATCACACCTCCATTTCCTCAACTATACAGTTATACAAACTTTACTTATTCCAACATATACTAACACATATTTACTCTATTATACAATCCCTGATACAAGTTCACAATGATCCATACAGCCACTCACACATTCACTGGCTCTTATGCACAGTTATTTATATATGTCAACTCTCACATGTACTGTGTTTTACATATGTACTTACTTTGACATGTAGCACTGAGATATCCATTCACTCACCAATACACTCATGCACACAGTCAACCGCCCATACAGCTGTTTCCACATGCACTTTTGAAACCATACATCTAGTGAATCAACTGCTCACACATCTATGGACAGAGTCATACACCTCCCAGCCACCCACACACACACTCAGTCTCCCATAGAAATACCTGGGCTACCAATCAATAACCCATATAGTTACTCATATAGGTACTTATCAACACATGCAGCAGTTTACAGAACAACAGACATAATAATGCACAAATTAAGACAGTTTAGTCACTAACCCATGCACTCAGTGAGACATATTTAATCACTCACTCATACAGTCAGTCATGCACCTACTAAATCCTTCATCCAGACACTTATACATCCACTCATTCTTCAATATGTAAGACATATTTACACTTTACAGAAACATACAGTCACTGGATGTTGTCATCAGTGATGTCATCAGTGATGTCACTGACCATGTCATGAATGATGTAATATGTGACATCATCAGCAGTGGATTGCGGGTGCGCGATATATAGTTAGCGCAACTAACTATATATGGAATTTCAATGGTTTTATGCGAGTAAAATAAGGTTTTGTAAATGCAAATCCCTAACTATATATGGTCTATAACCTATGGTTTTTTCAGTGAATATATATATATATATATATATATATATATATATATATATATATATATATATATATATATATATATATATATATATATATATATATATATATATATATATACATATCACAGACTACGCAATTGAGCAGCAGCAATTTCTCCTCGCTACCTTCACTGCAAATACGGACACGGACCAGAAGATAAGTGCAGAATCCTTTATTTGTTGCTGTATGTCGCCATAACGTTTTGGCTCGTCCGAGCCTTGTTCACATGACAATATATTATATATATATACGTTTTCAAACTTCCACCAAGACCGACTCTCACCTTCCAGGCGGGTGCTGCTACTTCACGGTGGTAGACAAAGAACTGAAGCGATAAATATGTATATTTACACTACTCCTATAGTGGTGCTTCAATGAACGTTCGTCACTCAAGAAATGGGTGGATACATTTATTCCAATTTTGGCAACAGCACACTATCTCTCAGATGGATTTTGGCAATTATTTGCCTTTGCCACAACAAAGAATTGCTGAAACGTATTAGAGAGATATTCTGCTGTAGCTGAAATTGGAATACATTTTTTAACCCGCTTCCTGAGTGCCAAACGTTTGTGAAGCACCACTATATGGTTAGTGTAAGTATTATGATCACCCAGTGGCGTGACGCACAGCCCAGCACCGCCCATAGTCAGGCGCCGACCAGCAGAACAACACCAAGATTCATATATATATAGATATGTATAATTTAATACCGTATCATTGTACATAATTGGATGGATCTGATTGTTAATATTTTATGTAAATACTTTATTTGGAATTATCGGTTCTGAGTTACCATTTGTACTTCACATTAATTTTGATATTGATATGTAGAACGGAACATAATTTGGTGAAAATACTTTATTTAAATTAATGGTTCTGGATTACTTTGGGTACTTTACGTTAATTGTACATATTTATGTATATAGTTACAAACATGTACTGACCATGTGCTTACTATGATGGGTTGGTGGTCTAGATGACCATGAAAATAGTAGAGGGTACTTACACTGTTCACGGTATTTAAGTAAGGTCTAGACCTGTGGACTCTATGGTCCAGTGGAAGGCAGGAGCCGAAACGCGTAGACCGTCCATTTGATGCACGTTCTTTTTTGCACTGGTGTGTAAATAAAAAAACGCAGAAAACTATCTGTTGCTCTGCCGTGTCTTTGGTCTACTTAACGTAGGAGAAAGAAGCTGTGGCAATATTTTGGCGCGTGAGCTGGAACGCGCAACACAGGCACTCCAAGGCGAGGTGAAGCGGCCGTGATTGATCGGGAGATCGGAATCCAGCTGGTTGCAATTTGGAAAGAAAACGACCGACGCCTCTGCTGCAGAGCCAGGAGGCTCGTGAGGATCCGCTGCGGGGAAATTCGCAGCGGGAAAAACGCTAACGGGACAGTACGAAGGCGACCGGAGCAGGGGTGAGTGAATCGACGTGGTGTATGTCAGTTTGCCTAACTTTGTAGCGCAGCGGAGGCTGTGTTCGGTTGGGGTGAGAGGCAATCGCCCTTCGGCTCAACGAGCTCCGGCGAAGGAAGCCCTGGTGTAGCGTGATGTTTGGCGTGTGAAACCACCTTTATGGAATTAATCTGAACATACACGCAATATCGCTCACCTGTTTTAAAACGTACAGCCTGGCAACAAACCCCGATTGAATCGGGAAGCATTAGCGAATTACCCTGAAAGGAAACTGAGGAACCACGTCATCGGCGAGACCGACGAGATCAGACAATCCTTAAAGGGACAGTGCAGCATTTTTGGATAAACCGTGTGAACACAGGGTGCTTCACAGGGAGCAACAGACGCGTATATTTGGGTCCAGCATACTTTAGGATTAAGGGAGCTGGTTATTCCCAATATAACTACGAACACTTAACACACCAAGTAAATTGAAACTGTGTATCAAAAAGAAGAGAAATAATAACCCAACCCAGCATAGTCAAACATGGCAGATAAAACAAGGAATCGCCAGTTAAGGGCGAGTGAGCTTCTGAACGACGACAATCCACCAACAGTACTCTCTGACGCTAAGAAAGATGGGGGAGAGAAAACAAAGGAGAGAACAATTGCCAACATTGTACGAGAATTACAAAATCAGCGAATCCAGGAAGTCAACAAGTGGTGGGAGAAAACATCATTGGAAAAATATATTGAGTTCAAAAGAGTCCCTCGAGGCTTGAGGATCCTAATAATGCCAACCTTGAATGACCTGGACACTGATTTGATAAAACTATGGCAGACTGACACAAACGAATGCTCCTATAAGTTAATGAGGACCCTAATCATTCATGCGGAGAGAAAACTTGAAAAAATTACGAGCACGATAGTGGCTCTGGAATCAGAACTCGCAGACATTCCAACATCTGAAGAAAGCAAAGAAGCATTGGAAAACATGGAAAAGAAGGTAGCTAAGCATGAGATGGAGGTAGAGAAGAGGAAGGCCAATAAGTTTACCAGAGATAGGTTGGACTATATGAATGGTCGAATTTACACCTTCGCAAGAAAATATGATACCTTAAGAAGCCATGTTGCCATGGATAAGAACATGGATAGAACCACCGATCCCACAGAAGAAATAGATAGCTCTGAAGTGAGCTCGGTCGAAGGAGAATCGAATACAACACCATTGGATTTTCAGGGGGAGATCAAGCTAGCGCACATGGTCACGCGACAAAGAGGAAGAGGCAGATCCAATGCTTGGGGAAGGGAACAACGTCCACCAAAGAAACCCCCGACAAACCAAAAACCAGAAGGGGTGGCAAAAGAAGTAAAAGCAAAGCGAGGCAAAGGAAAGCCAAAATAATAGCAAAGAAAAAAATGTCCGTGCCCAACAATATAGTGGTTACTTTATCGAATAAACATCTTTCGGACACTCATCTAAAACTTTTAAACAAAGGTCTCTCCTTTTGCCCGACAAAAATCATGAATGTACCCAACGCACGCATTGACCTGTACAAATTCTGCAGGAAGGTGAAACTTAAAAAACACTTTGCTGAAAGAAATCAGAACAACAAAAAGACATGTGCCTCTAAAATGAATAGGATATCAACTGTCACACAGAAGGACCTAACTGCTATGATAACTCTAGCATCAATCAAGGAGACCCCCTCTAATAGCCAGGAGGATAATACAATCACTTCAGACATGGAAATAAACTTTTGTGGAAACATTGGTCTATCCACTAACATAGGTGGAAATAGTGGATTAAAAAGAAACTCAAAATTCTGCCCACAGCTCCCACCAGGCAACAAAGTAGACCTATTTCAGGAACTCATGGTCGAGGAAATAATGAAAATTTCTGACAAATCAACAAAAAATGGACGAACTAGAAAAAAAAATCTTTCTTTGGAAGAACAAAAGGCAATGATAGACTTGAAGAATGATACGTCCATAATCATAAAATCCTCAGATAAAGGGGGTAACCTTGTTATCCAAAATGTCTCAGACTATATTGAGGAAGCAAATAGACAACTACATATCCAGGAACACTATGAAAAACTGACCATGAACCCGATGGAAGGATGGACAAACGAATACCACTCTATGTTGCTAACCTGGAAAGATAGGGGTCTATTAGATTTTGATGAATACAACTATTTGAAAATGAACAACCCGATCATGGCAACCATATATTTCCTACCGAAAATCCATAAGTCACTAGACCGTCCACCAGGGAGACCAATTGTGAGCTCAATAGGATCCCTTTTAGAATCTACTTCAAGATTCATAGACATTTTCTTGATGAACTATGTGACCAATCTACCCTCTTTCCTAAGAGATACAATGGATTTTTTGCACAGAATAACCACATGTGAATGGAAATCATCTTATCAAATGGCAACAATTGATGTTACATCACTTTACACCTCAATACGCCATGAGGATAGCATTGAGGTTGTGAAAGAAGCCCTTAAGGCACGATCTGTAAATTTTCTAGAACACTCGAATATGTTACTGGACATGCTCCGATATTGCTTGACCCACAATGCCTTCCTGTTTTTGGGGGAGACATATCTCCAGAAACAGGGGACAGCAATGGGGACATCATTTGCACCCACATATGCGAACCTTCTGATGGGGGCATGGGAAAGTGACGTGATAAAGAAAGACCAAGAGGATCCTGAGGGGCCAAAAATCAAACTTTGGTGTCGTTTCATTGACGACTTGTTCGTCATTTGGGACGGAAATGAAAATTCACTGGAAGCCTTCACTGAATCTTTGAATAACAATCGATACAGTCTAAAATTCACGTCCACAACTAGTTCCCATTCTCTAATATTCCTAGATGTGGAAATCTTCGTCAAAAATAACAAACTTTGTTCAAAAATCCACAGAAAGCCAACAGCATGTAATAGCATTCTACATGCTAATAGTGGGCACCCCATAAGACTGAAATGGAGTATCCCCTATGGCCAAATGCTAAGGGCAAAAAGAAACTGCTCTGAAGAAGAGGATCTGAATGAGGAAATAGAAAGAATGAGTACTAGATTCCTGGAAAGAGGATACCCAATAGAAGTGATTTCTACTGCAAAAAAAACGGATGCATCTGAAAGAGAGAGAGGAGTTATTAACTCCAAAAAATAAGAAGTCCAAAACAGATCGAGAGCAAGAATCGGATCAGGGCAATGAAATAGCCAGATTAATAGTGGACTATGACAACCAAAGCACACACATGAGAAAAGCCTACAAAAAACACTGGCAAGTCCTCCGTCTGGATAACACCTTGAGTGAGACCCTGACAAGAAACCCCAGCATAACATATCGGAAAACCTCCTCCTTAAGAGACATATTAACGCAAAGTCATCTAGTACTGAGTGAGGAGAAAAAACAGACATGGCTAACAACACCTGGCTTCTGGAAATGCCACAAGTGCAAGGCCTGTGAGCATGGGATAAACATCAAACATTACCAACTACAAAATGGCAGAAAAGAAACCATATATGACCACATCACCTGCGACTCAAAATGTGTGGTCTACAGGCTCCAATGCCCTTGTGGCAAGTACTACATTGGGAGCACTATAAACAAACTAAAGTTGAGAACATTGCAACATCTAAGGGCGATAAAGAACAAGGACCCTTGCTACCCAATGGCCACACATTTCGCCCAATATCATCAAATTGATCCCACCCTTTTGAAATATTCGGGAATAAAGTTGTGCAAACTCCCAGAACGGGGTGGAGACCAATTGCAACAATTGAGGCGTTTGGAATCAAGAATGATACTGAACATGGGAACTGAAGCACCATTTGGTCATAACTTGGATGCCGAACTATATGTACATTTGTGAATTGATATAGAGACACTGAAGAACATTATGATACTGTCATTCCAATGTGTGGAATTATAGGGAATTTTGAAAATGATTTTGATGTTGGAGTATGTACATGTCTCAAACACTATGGAATCAGAACCGATTAGTTACTCAGATCAAAAATTCCAAATAGAAGATAGAGAATGTGGGGGAAGATGACTTAGAAAAATTATGAAAGAATATGATGATAGGAGGAAAAAAGTTAAATGTAGTACTTTACATATATTATGCTTTGCGGCATAGGGAGACACATGTCGAAGTAATGTATATAATTATAAATAATAGGTTGTGCATAGACCTGATTTACCATGTTATGCATTATTGAGATCTACTCCCATGAATGGTTTATACTTTATTAATTAGAAAACTGCAGCGATTTTGAAACTTTGGTTTTCTCCTAACCTTCTGACTGTTATATAATCATAGGTCATCTTCAACTTTAATTTAATTTCGTCTTCTGTTTATAAACTAGTACAGTACTTCACATGGAAAGGTATAATTTAATACCGTATCATTGTACATAATTGGATGAATCTGATTGTTAATATTTTATGTAAATACTTTATTTGGAATTATCGGTTCTGAGTTACCATTTGTACTTCACATTAATTTTGACATTGATATGTAGAACGGAACATAATTTGGTGAAAATACTTTATTTAAATTAATGGTTCTGGATTACTTTGGGTACTTTACGTTAATTGTACATATTTATGTATATAGTTACAAACATGTACTGACCATGTGCTTACTATGATGGGTTGGTGGTCTAGATGACCATGAAAATAGTAGAGGGTACTTACACTGTTCACGGTATTTAAGTAAGGTCTAGACCTGTGGACTCTATGGTCCAGTGGAAGGCAGGAGCCGAAGCGCGTAGACCGTCCATTTGATGCACGTTCTTTTTTGCACTGGTGTGTAAATAAAAAAAACGCAGAAAACTATCTGTTGCTGTGCCGTGTCTTTGGTCTACTTAACGTAGGAGAAAGAAGCTGTGGCAATATATATATATATATATATATATATATATATATATATATATATATATATATATACATATCACAGACTACGCAATTGAGCAGCAGCAATTTCTCCTCGCTACCTTCACTGCAAATACGGAAACGGACCAGAAGATAAGTGCAGAATCCTTTATTTGTTGCTGTATGTCGCCATAACGTTTTGCCTCGTCCGAGCCTTGTTCACATGACGATATATTATATATATACGTTTTCAAACTTCCACCAAGACCGACTCTCACCTTCCAGGCGGGTGCTGCTACTTCACGGTGGTAGACAAAGAACTGAAGCGATAAATATGTATATTTACACTACTCCTATAGTGGTGCTTCAATGAACGTTCGTCACTCAAGAAATGGGTGGATACATTTATTCCAATTTTGGCAACAGCACACTATCTCTCAGATGGATTTTGGCAATTATTTGCCTTTGCCACAACAAAGAATTGCTGAAACGTATTAGAGAGATATTCTGCTGTAGCTGAAATTGGAATACATTTTTTAACCCGCTTCCTGAGTGCCAAACGTTTGTGAAGCACCACTATATGGTTAGTGTAAGTATTATGATCACCCAGTGGCGTGACGCACAGCCCAGCACCGCCCATAGTCAGGCGCCGACCAGCAGAACAACACCAAGATTCATATATATATAGATATGTATATTTACATGTTTTAACATACAGTTTATTTAATGTTAAGCATTATTTATTAGAAATATATAATTTGTGGTGGATATTTTGTTCAGTCTATTATTTTTAAAATACTTTATTTTTGTTGTATAGTATTTTTTAGCCTGCTATATTTTTCACTGTTTATATTTTTGTAGTTCATGTTTTTATTTTAACAATATGAATAAAAAATCAATATTTAGACTGCAGATATTTTGGCAAAAATATTCTTATAGTTAGCTATTTTTGTGGCTGAAACTTAGAAAGTATACTTTGAAATACAACTCTTTCTGCGGCTGTAGCTCCAAGGTGGACCTTAAGTGTAAGGGGACACTCTTTCTCGCCAGTCTACCCTGAATTTTGTACGTAATGCAATTGTTCGTCAGAATAATGTTATGAAAATATTTTTTAAACTTGTAAAAGCTAAATATTACTTATTAAAAATATACAGCCTGATTCATCAAAGACCCGTTTTGCGAGTCTTTAATAGCGATTCATAAGGAATCGCTATTACAGACTCGCAAAACGGGATTCATGTAGGAATCGCAAAATAAAATGCGATTCCTACACATTCCTTATTTGCGATTAGCAAATTGCTAAACACAAATAAGGAATAACTCCCCATTCATTCATATGGGCCAAAAGGCCCATAGAAATAATAATAATATAATAATAATAATACTGAGTTTTATAGAGCGCATCAGCTACCTCCGTAGGAAGTGTCCCGGCGCTGGCATGAGCAGTGAGAGTCATAGTGCAAGAGAGATGAGATTTATTGCGTGAAAAGCCATGTTTTCAGTAGGCTTCTGAAACAAGGTTCAGAGGGTGCTTGTTGGATTTCCTGTGGCAAGGTGTTCCAAAGCAGTGCCGTACTTACGGAAAAAGTTCTACCACCTAAGCGCGCCCTTTTCACTCGAGGAACGTGGAGATGGACCTTATAGCTAGACCTTAAGAGTCTGACCTGAGAATATCTAGGCAGTCGTTTTTTTAAGTAATTTGGGCAGGTCCCATGAAGGGCTCTGTAGGCCAAGGTGAGCGCCTTGAATTTTATGCGACTTGCCACAGGCAACCAGTGTAGCATGCGCAAGTGGGGAGAAATGTGATGTCTAAAAGGGACCTGCCTGAGTAATCAAGCCGCTGAATTCTGAACGATTTGCATCTTTTGCAACAAAAACTTCGGAAGGCCTAAATAGAGGCCATTGGCATAGTCTAGCCTTGAAGTGATTGTGGCGTGGATAATCGTTTTGCGGCAGCTCACTGGGAGCAGTCGGAGAAATCTACGTAGGCTCCTCAGTTTACCTATGCATCCTCCAACGACCTTCTGTATCTGGGGAGCAAAGGATAGGCCATTATCCCATGTAACCCCCAAATTCTTTGCCTTTATGCTCGGAGATGGTGCGGGACCCATCTCTTCCGGCCACCAAAACTCAGCGGGGGGGTGGGCACTTGTGCCAAAGAAGATCACCTCCGTTTTGCCTGCGTTTAATTTCAGCTTGTTGGTATTCATCCAACAGGCCACGTCGCGAAGGCAGCCCTTACAGTTAGAAAATGCAGCCTCAGAAACCTCAGAGAATGGGAAGACCAGCTGGGTGTCATCAGCGTAGGAAATTGCAGTGACTCCCCAATTGGCAATCAGCGTGAACAGCGGGGCCAAGTAAATATTAAAAAGCAGCGGGCTCAGGGCAGAGCCCTGTGGGACCCCGCAGTTCAAACTCCTGGAATCTGAGGAGAAGGTACCAAGAGCCACCTTCTGCGATCTGTTGGACAGATAGGAGTGGAGCCAGCCTAATGCCTGGGCTTGGAGGCCGATCTCAGCCAGGCGTTGTAATAGCCTGTCATGATCCACCGTATCAAAGGCGGCCGATAGATCCAGGAGCACCAGCATTGCCGATGCTCCTGAATCCAGCGGCCACCTGACTGACTCGGCCACCTCGATCAGGGCGGTCTCGGTGCTGAAGCCGGCTCTAAAACCTGATTGTGTTTCATGCAGAGCGTTACTGTCCTCCGTAAATTTATTTAGTTGCCGCTGGATTATTTCTCGAGCATTTTACCCGGCGCTGCCAGTAAGGAAATGGGACGAAGATTACTCAAATCTTCTGGGGCCCCGTTTGGCTTTTTTTTCAACGGGAGTATGGTAGCATGCTTCCAGCACTCTGGGAACACTCCAGAATAAATGGACACATTCCATATGTGCTGGAGAGTAGGTGCCACAAAATCCGCCATCAAACTCCAGAGTTTTGGTGGGCAGGGATCATCAGGAGATCCTGATTTGCAACTGTTAATTTCCTGCATAACGGCATCTAGTGTGATTGGTTGAAATTGGCCCAAAGTTAGTTGCGGCGCTCTATACTCCATGACATCTGATTTAACAGTGTTTACTGCAGGAGTGAAAGAGTCAGATACTTTCAGAATTTTGTTCTCAAAATACTCAGATATAGTACCACAGAGTTTGTCAGACGGAGTCACATCCAGCTCAATACATCTGGGTTTAAAAAAAGACTGCACTATCTTGAACACTTCTTTGCTAGAGTGTTCTGCTTGATGGATGGAGGTGAAGAAAAAAAGTTTCCTAGCAATTTTTATAGATTTGTGCAAAGCGCGGCTGGCGGCCTTGTAACGTGCCTTCGCCAAGCTGCAGTAGTCCACCCTCCAAAGTCGCTCTAACTTTTTACAGGCGGACTTCTCCACCCTCAGTTCCTCAGAAAACCAGGGAGCGGAGGGGGAGTCTCTGCGGGACATAGCCCGTTTAGCTGGCGCAATAGAATTCACCATATCGCCAATCCATTTTGACATAGCCACTGCATCCTTATTAACATCAGATGAGAGTACAGGAGGGTTGTGGGCCAGGACAGGGCCTATGTTTTCAGGGATCAAGCTTTTCCACTGCCTCTTCAGAAAGGAGCGTCTCCCTGTTTTGGGCCCTGACCCGGGTAGCCTGACCGAGAATGGGATTGAAGCATGGTCCGACCAAGTCAACTCTAGAGGTGAACCCACTACCAAATCATTCATATTGGAGAAGATTAGGTCAAGCATATGGCCTGCTTTGTGTGTGGGAGCTGTGCTACATAGTGTCAGATTAGCGGCATACAGTGTTGAAATAAGCCGCTCAGCAAGTGGACAAGCCGCCGCCTCAGCATGCACATTAAAATCCCCCACAGCTATAAAGTAAGAATGGAGGATAGAGCTTTGGACAATGGCGTCAATAAGCGCCGAAAGAGCTGTATCTGCACAGTCTGGAGGACGGTAGATAACCATGCCTGCCAGGGATTGGCGGGGATTAATTTGTAGGCAGAAGAACAAGCCTTCCAACCCTGCAATTGTAGTGGGTAGTGAGGACGTGAGTTTATAGCAATCTCTAAAGAGAAGGGCCACCCCCCCCGCCTCGCCTTCCATCCCCTCTGTTAGAGAAACACATTTTAAAACCAAGTGGCACCGCTAGAGCAATGGTAGGCATAGTGTGTTCATTCAGCCATGTTTCAGTTAAAAACATCGCATCCCACTCACCGTCCTCAAGCAATAGCCAGATGTCATCGGCGTGTTTGGGCATGGACCGGCAGTTTAAGAGACCCATTTTCAGGCTGCAACAGCTTGAGTCAGGCCGGTCAGCAGATATGTAAGAGGAGCAGGAGCCAGAGAGAGTAACCCAGCTCAGCGGGAAACCGCACAGCGAGCAGACCTGCAGACTCTGATCAGCAGCTGGGTCCAATAGGGCTTTGCAAGGCTGCTTCGAATTTAAAGCAACCAGCTCCTCTTTGGACCAGACAATCCTGGCTGTGTCTGAGATCAAACCATCAGCGTGGCAGGCCCTGGCCGCGGTCCGGTCGCGGACGGGCGCAGACGGGCTTGCCTTTGGCGCGCCTTCGGCGCGCCATCGGCGCGCCCGCTGCGCACGTCCGCTGCGCGGCCGTGGACACATTTCAATATAAGAAAGCGCCCCGGAAGTGAACCAACAGGGGGGAGGAGTCGCGTCCCTCCGTTTAATCGGCACAGATAGCCGTGACGGAACGGGGACCGACCGGGGAAGTGCAAAATAGGCAAAGTGCAAGGTGCAATAAACAATTTAATGTCAACAGTTCACCCACACACTAATTTAAAAATCGATCTTGGTTTTAAAAGCACAGAATGTACAAATGCTAAAAACGAGTTGTGGTACTTAAATCAGCCACACACATTAGCTAGAAACCTCCTTTAAGCAATGCTCGCCACCAGCGCCTGTCTCACGCTGCTCTCACCAGCGAGGCTGTTGAATTCTGGCGCTTTTGAAGTCTGCAGGGGGAGGAGTCGCGTCCCTCCGTTCAATCGGCACAGATAGCCGTGACGGAACGGGGACCGACCGGGGAAGTGCAAAATAGGCAAAGTGCAAGGTGCAATAAACAATTTAATGTCAACAGTTCACCCACACACTAATTTAAAAATCGATCTTGGTTTTAAAAGCACAGAATGTACAAATGCTAAAAACGAGTTGTGGTACTGAAATCAGCCACACACATTAGCTAGAAACCTCCTTTAAGCAATGCTCGCCACCAGCGCCTGTCTCACGCTGCTCTCACCAGAGAGGCTGTTGAATTCTGGCGCTTTTGAAGTCTGCAGGGGGAGGAGTCGCGTCCCTCCGTTCAATCGGCACAGATAGCCGTGACGGAACGGGGACCGACCGGGGAAGTGCAAAATAGGCAAAGTGCAAGGTGCATGTCAACAGTTCACCCACACACTAATTTAAAAATCGATCTTGGTTTTAAAAGCACAGAATGTACAAATGCTAAAAACGAGTTGTGGTACTTAAATCAGCCACACACATTAGCTAGAAACCTCCTTTAAGCAATGCTCGCCACCAGCGCCTGTCTCACGCTGCTCCCCATTCATTCTCAGGAATGAATGGGGAGTATTCCTTGTTTGCGATTAGCAATTAGCTAATCGCAAATAAGATAGCGATTTAAAGGGGTGTCCAGAGGACACCCTGTAGCACCCCTTAAATGCTAATTTAAACAGGTGTTGCGCACACACATGTCCAAAGGACATGTGTGTGTGCAACATGCAACTTAGAAAAATGCATTTAAAAGCATTTTTCTGAGTTTTCGCTATTTACCACGAGGTTTGACCTCGCGGTAAATAGTGGCCCGAAATTGCGATTTCGCAATTTGAAAATGGATGATGAATTGCATTTAAGGAATCTCAAATAGAGATTCCTTAAATGTAATTCCTCGCAAATTTGCGAATTCGCTATTACCGAGTTTTGCATTTGGGATGATGAATCCCAAATGCAAAAATTGCGCTCGCAAAGGGCCAGATTCTGAGAATCTGGCCCTTTGCGAGCACAATTCACCTTCATGAATCTGGCTGATAGCCCCATGGCGTGAGGGTTTCAATTATTAAGTACAAAAGTACTATATTTTCTTAAGCGTTACGATATTTTGGTTTCGATATTCTGGTACCCTAACATTTGCTAAATCAATCACAGCTTTGGGAAATCCTTGGTGCAATAGAGTTGACGCGCTATGCACATCCCATACTGTGCGACTGACCTAAGTATGCAGGTGGAGGCTGTAGCAAGGACGAAAATGATTAAAAAATGACAAACTGCTGCTTATTTCTGATAAGCCACAGCTCACTGAGAAATAGATTCGTGTAGCTACGGTGCAGATTGTATGGATCTTCGCAGAATCAGGAAAGCCTTATACATTTTAAAATGTCTTCATGGATGCATAGCAAGTCTTCTAGTCCCACCCTACACCTACAATTCATCACTGAGAATTGGTATTCATATGGTGCAAGATGTTGCTGTGTGACATCTGATTTAGTAGCAAACGCCTTTCAGCTCAAATAAGAAACGTAGGGGACAAAATGCTGCTGATATGGGTCATATTTAAACTGCTTCTTGGCTATAAGTTTTATTGTACAGTGGTCGATCACTCAGAGAAAGTTCTCAGTTGTGACCTTTACCGGAAACATGTGAAAGCACAAAGAGGCCGGCTACAATCATGGAGACATTCAGACTATAGTCAATAATGACTGCAAAAGCAACACAGTCTCTCACCATGGTCACCAAGCAAAGGGAAAGAGAAAACACAAAAAGAAATATTAACAATCTATGATAAGAAAGCACATGGGGCCTCATTTATGAAGGCCTTGCGCCACTGTTACGTCACTTTTTACCATTTTAAAAGTGACGCAGCGGCGGCGCAAGACCTTCATAAATAAGGCCCATGGGATTTTAAAAAGTTCGAGGTCACGTCCAAATAAACGCAGCCAAATAATGAAAAAAATCTGACCAAAAAAGATAATTAATCTGAAGTTTGGTAGCCTTTTGGAAATAACCCCAGTTGTACAAACACACGCACGCCCACGCATTCTCTCACACCACTCTGATATATTGGCTGCATTGAATTGCGATGTAAGTGTCTGCTTGGGAGAGACATAACAACTTAATCGCGCTGACAATCAGTGTTAATCACAGGAGCTGAGCAAGTGGGAAGCGACATGCACCACGGTATCAAAATAAGGTGATAATCGCTTCTAATTTTAAAAGTGCCTTAAGTGCTCGATCTGCCAATTACTGTGGGTTTGATATGAGTAATGTGTAATCCGGAGAGAGAAAAAGACAATCAGGCGAGTCCCGCACAGAGGGATGATAATAATTTTCCCAGGGGGTACTTCTTTCTGATGCGCACAGTCATCGCTTAGTACAAAATGTCCGTGCCAAGTCTGCGTGTGATGTGTGATGCCATTCAACTCCGCGGAGAATTCAGAGAAAATTGCTACCGGCCTTTTATTGCTTGTGCACTTGCTGAATTTGACTGCTATGCGTTGTCATCACTATAACCCGACAGGTACATGGAATCTTTCAGGTGAAAAAGATAATTCTGGCAAACCACTCTCAGAAAAATGCAAATATCAAGGACAATGGCTCTAGAACTCCTAGAGCAGGGCAATAATATAATTGTAAGCAAAATCCCTAGGCAGTCATGCTGTTCAATTAATCTAACAACTCATCTTATCAACGACATCATGATATTAAGAACGCAGTGTGGATGCAGTATAACTATATTAAAACATATCTGAATTGTATTTGACTTTTTTTTTAAAAACATTAAAAAGTTCATAAATACAATACAACATGATTTCAATGTAACAAAAATTACAAAAATCTCAAAACCCACAAAGGGATAAAATAATTTGGAAAAGAGAAGATACAACATTAATTCATACATATATACATAATGAAAAAGTGGCTATGAAGTGGAACTTCACAACGCGCGTTTCGGCACTAAAAGCTCCTTCATCAGGAGTGCCACGACTTTATCTTTATGTATATGAGAAGCAACTAGTTCAGATCGTAAGGTGTTGTAAGGTATATAAACGCAAGACTTAGGGTGCTGTTTCTGTATAGAATGGATCCCATTCTCGGTTGTAGTACTCAATATCGGTTCTCTATGGTACCTCAGTATTGATGTAGGAATCCGAATATGGGTGTGAATTATTGATAAATATTCACATTTCTAATAGCTCGCCATTGATTGTGCGTAGCTCTGAACGTCCGCTCAGTTAGGCGTTGGATGGAGTGGACATGACTGGGAACAGCAATGTTGTCCGTATGCGTATCTGGGGTCTAGAAGTACAGAGTCAAGCAAGGATATGCGGGTCTATGCGCGATTTCAAGCTACGCCGCACGGGACGAATCTCAGGAAGCCATGCTTATCAATAATTCACACCCACATTCGGAGGAGTGAGCAGCAGGACCATGTCTCTGGTTAAGCACCGCTAACCAACCCCCATGAGCTGGAAGCCCACTGCTATACACAACCTTTGATGAACAGCGGAGTTGGGTTGCAGGATCCAGCCTGCAGTTTTGTCAGCACACAACCCAGTACAGGCAGCCTTTTCATCATTTTTTTATGTAACCTTCTTATTTTGGAACCTTTTTTATTATATTTTTATTAAATTGTTTTAGAGATTTTAAATTTTGTGCTTTTTTTGTGAATTTTTTTTATACGTTTCCCTTCCCTAGAGGTTGGGTGCAAAAATGCCACACCAAAGGCTCGCTCTCAGACCTAGCTGCAGCAGAAGCCTTTGATTCTGAAGCCACCACCACAACACCATCATCCTCTAGTGACTTGCAGAGACAATGGTACTTCTGCTATCCAGATTGTTTTGTAGCTTTTTCTAGTCTGCTGAGATGCCATGATACCAACAGAATACATTTGCTTGTCTCTCTCTGAAAAAACATACTTGTGTCCCCTAAACTGTGAGATCTTTCTCTCTAAATTCTCTGCGGCTCCAGTGAGACAAAATGCTGCTGTGCAGCTCCACTCCTGCATGTTCAAAGCCAGACTTCCTTTCCCGGTACAGCAATGTGAAAACTGGTATTGCAAATCCCATACTTTTTGCAAAGTTGAATTTTATAAGAAATGTTTGAGACTAGATATTCACTAGGAGCAGGGGCATAACACAGGCCCCCGCAGCCCATGCGGTGCGGGGGGCCCCTAGCTCCAGGGGGCCCCCTCGGCACTGAACTCTGGGCGGAAGAGCTCCTGATTGAGCCCAGAGGGGGCCCCCCTAAGTACCGTGCAGGGAGGCCCCTCACTTTTCGTTACGCCAGTGACTAGGAGCAACGTGAACCTCAGTACTGTAGTGGTACAAAGTTTTTGGGGAACTCTTGTACCAGAAATTCAAGTCCTTTTCTTAGTGTCATGGAAGATTTGTGAATTATTGTACACCAATGGAAGAATTTAATTGATTCCTGTGACTGTATTATTCCACAAACATGCAGTTCTAATAGTTTTTGTGCAAATCACCAGGGGCCAGATGTACTATGAAATTTAGCATGCGCAAATGGGTTTGCGACCCGTCTACGCATGCTAATTCTGATTGGTCCATGTACAAACACTATTTTGCGAGTTGCAAATTATTTGCGACTCGCTCTTAGGAAGGGGTGGTCCCTTCCTAATAGTGGGTCACAAGCCATTTACCAATGTTTTGCAACTGCAAATTACCACCCTTTTTCAAGAGGGTGGTAATGCAGTCGCAAATGGTAAGGGGTCCTCAGGGGACCCTCTCCCTTTGTGACTTGCTCTGAAATATGTTTTAAGGGCAGGCAGTGGTCCAAGGGACCACTACCTACCCTTAGAAAATTAAACAAAACGTTTCATTCATTTTTTAAATGCATCCTGTTTTCCTTTAAGGAAAACAGGAGGCATTTTAAAAAACTGCTTTATTGACAAGCAGTCCCAGACATGGAGGTCTGCTGAGCCCAGCAAGCCACCATCCCTGGGAGGGCCAGCCATTCACAATGGGATTGCGAGTGGCTCATTAATATTCATGAGCCTCGCATTTTGCAACCCCATTGGGAATTGCAATCAGTGTCACTGACACTGTAGTACATTGTAAATTGTGCTTCGCAATTTGCGACTCACAATCTAGCGCAAATTGTGAGGCGAAATTTACAAGGATCATACATCTGGCCCTATATTCCACATTGTAGCAGAGATCTACAGCAAGTGAGTGGGTGTGTGAGTGACTGTAGGTCAATAATTGGGTATATGAGTAGCTGAATGGATGAGGTGTGGCTATGTGAGTTGCTAAATGGGTGAGTGAATGGTTGCCTGAGTGGCTGTAAGAGTGAGTGGGTGTGTGAGTGCCTCTGTGGAGCAAAGAGTCGGTATATGAGTACTGGTATAGGTCTGTGAGTTGTTGTATTGGTGTGTGAGTGGGCATATGAGAGGTTGCATGGAGTGTGAGTGGTTTTGTGGATGCTGCCTTCATGGATTTCACTGATCAAGTCATGAGTGATGCAATATATGAGGTCAAAAGCAGTGCATTGCAAGATCATAAGTTATAGTTAGGTCAGGTAACTATAACTGCTGAATTTCACTGGTTTTGTGTGAGGGAAATCTGAGCCTGACTATAACATCCCTGTAACTTTTGTTTTTTTTTCAGTGAATATCTTTATTTTTTTCAATTCTGTATGTTAACTATAACGTCCCTGTAACCTTTGTTTTTTTCAGTGAATGGCTAAGGTTTTTTTTAAATCTATTTCCTAACTATAATGCCCATGTAACTTTTGTTTTTTTAAGTAAATTAATTTTTTTTTAACTGGTAGTCGTGTTTGCACAGTAGTGGAGAAAGGGAACTTACTGGAGGTAAAAGGAGGGATTTTTGTTCCCCAAGGCCCCTCAGCATCCAAAAAGACTTCATTACCCAACCAGTATTTCACCAGAAGGCAAATTGCAGAGTGGTGGAGAAAGGGGGCGAGGCCTCCTAAGACCTCCAACCAAATGAACTCTGTGGAACATACTGGAGGTAACAGGATGGGTAGTTGGCAACCAAGGACCCTCTGGAGCCAAGGGGACTTCATCCCCAACCAGCAGAACGTCAAGAGGTGTGTTAGCACAGTACTAAGGGGGCCTGGCTTCTGACAACCTCTCAGCAATCTTGCTTTGTGGGACATGCTGCAGGTAACAGGAGGGGTTGTGGTGCCCCAAGGACTATCAGCAGCTAAGGGGACTTCTTCTCTCAACCAGCAGTGCGCCAGGAGGTGAGTTTGCAGTGTGGTCGACAAAGGAAGCATGGCCGCTTAAGACCTCTCAGCAATCCCACTGTGTGGGACAGGCTCGATGTAACAGGAGGGCTTGTTGGCCCCCCAAGAGCACTCTT
The DNA here is from genome assembly GCF_964263255.1 of Lissotriton vulgaris. Lineage (NCBI taxonomy): Eukaryota > Metazoa > Chordata > Amphibia > Caudata > Salamandridae > Lissotriton > Lissotriton vulgaris. Next base: position 1,205,816,410 of record NC_141691.1, read on the forward strand.
GACCTAAGTGGACTTCATCCCCCAACCAGCAGTGCACCAGGAGGCACATTTGCAGAGTGGTCAAGAAAGGGTGCGGCGCCTTCGGCGATTTGCTGGCCTATTTTCATTTCAAAAGTGTTTTCATTTATTTTCCTTTCCTATGCCAATTTTGGACCCAAGACTCCATCCTTGGGCAAGGCTTATTTTGAATAGGGGAGGGGAACACGTGGCCACTCACACCAGGCTGATTTCAGCCCCGGGGATCCCATCCACTGGGACTCGCCCAATAAAAAAATTATTTGATAACATTAAGGGAGGGGGGCAAGCAGCCCCCTACCCGAGGCCGATTTCAGGCCAGGAAACATCACCCCCCAGTGCTCAGCATTTTTTTTATTTAAAAAAAATAAATAAACAAGGGGATGGGGCTGCATGGCTTCCCTCCTGGACCGATTTTGGCCCTGGAGACCCCACTGCCCAGGGCCTGGCCTCTAGTGTGGGTGGCCTGGTCCCATGCAAGGCCCTCACATTTAACTGTTGGGGACTGCAGGGGAGCCTCAAGGCCACCGTGGTCCGTGCTGGCTCCCTGCCTCCTGCGGGAGCTGGCATTGCTTTGACACAGAGGGAGCTGCTAACATGCAGATCCCTCTCTGTCAAAGCAATTGTGCGTGCTTTCAGCAAGCAAGACCATTTTCGATGCTCTCACTTGCTGAAAGTGAGCACAGTTTGCTTTGGCTTGGCGGGAGCTGTTAAGCACCCGCCAAGCCATAGGAACCAGCTATGTCCTGGGGGTGGGCACCCTAGGACATAGCAGGAATGGCCCTGAGAGGTGGCGATACTAAGGGCCATCTGTAGCTCTAGGAGTAGAGCTGCTCCTTTGGTTAATTTAGCCCCGGGAAGGTGGTGGTCGCCGTCTGTCTGCAACTGACTCCTCCATTATAGTATTTGAGCCCCAGGGAGGTGGTAGTCCCAAGGGTTTTGAGGAGGTCTGCCCAACCACTGCTTTCTTCATACATGAAGCAATGGGGAGGTGGCAGTCCCGGTGGTGCAGGGATGGCCATACAAGCCTCCGTTGTACTAATTTAACATATAATCCGGGGAGGTGGCGGTCCTTGTGGCTGCAGGGTGGCTGTGTGGGCCCCCGTATTAGTTTACTTATGTTTGCCCCAGGGAAGTGGCTGTCCCCGGGGGAGCTGCATGGGTACCTACTCATTATTATAAAACACTGCCCCGGGATATGACTGAACAAAAAGGGGCTTCATGAAAAAGACATGCGGGAGCCCGCACACCTTTTATTTTATTCCACCCATGAATCTGTGGCAAAATTCCTTAAAAAAATGTTTTAAATCCCTGGCGAGGTCTCTGTTGGACCCCCACCTTATCTGTGTGGGTCATGGTCTTCCTACCCTGCACCCCTTTCTTTTTTTTTTAATTGTTTCTGTGACTCAGCTTCAAGCCAAGTCCCAGGATGGCTGTCATCACTTCCTGGAAAACGTGTTGGCAGCCAATCAATTTTCAGTAGGATCGGCGAGTCCACTTTAAGTACTCACGTCCCCAGATATCTATATTTTTTAAACTTAAATATCTCTAAAACTACTGAATGGATTTATACCAAATCACAAAAAGCCCGCCTTCTGGACCAACATCTAGCGTCCTGCTAATTTTGGTGTAATTCTGTTCAGCAGTCCAGGCTGTAGACATGTTCAAAAATGAAAAATCCCCATATACATGACCTGGGAAAACACATTTTGGGAGCCCCTTTTTTGGGACCAGCTTGACAGATCACCCCAAAACTTTGAAAGCAACAGCTTAACCAAAAAAGGGGATGTTTTTTGAAAATTTTGTGAAGTTTCATCAAGCGGCACCCAAGTTATCGGCAAAACAAAAAATGCTTTTCCTATGTAAACATTGGTTCTAATTATAGCTACCTACTGTATAATGGGGACCTATATTGCCATAGAGGGGTTCTGGTGACATTTACAAACCACTTGGTGCTTCATAAATGTCTCCTAAGTCCCAAAATAGCAAAGAATTTAGCACTCTTTATAAAGATATAGAGCATTTGAGCATCATCCATTTAGTAGCTATTGTTTACCTGAGACTGTAGATGTGTCATCATGCCCAGTTTTGTCATCAGTTATGTAATTTCAAAAGTTGCAGTGATGTTATGAAAGATGTTATAGAACATGTTGTGAGTAATGTAATGTGTGGGGAAATTAGCGCTGCATGCCAAGAGCATGAGATATAGTTACTTAAGGGCACCAGTAATAGTTAATAGAGACAAGTATAACGGTTGAATTTCAGTGTTCTTTTAGTTTTATACAATACATTGTCACTGAGTTTTTCACCTAACTATAATGTTGCTTTAACCATTGTTCTTTCAGTGAATTTCTAGGTTTTTTTTAAAATCAAAAAGTATTTTATTACTATACATGAAGCAAACATCACATCACTTATGGTCTTTGGACATGTGTGATGCAAGGTTGGTTGCAGAGCTTGGCCTGCAGCAAGGCCCTTCACCAAACACCCCCTCCCCCTTGAGAACCCTATCATCGCACTGTGCAGGTCCTTTTGCCATAGTCATCATTTACTTGGTGCAAAGGCCTGGCCTGCAGCCAGGCCCTGCACCCAACCACCTACAAGCACACTACTTCACGCAGCACATGACCTACTGGCATTTGCAGCATGCAGTAGGTCACGCAGGTCCAGGCTTCTTTCAGGCAGACTTACTGACTTTTTCAAACAGACAACACCAAAATATAAAAAGTGGGCCTATTGGTTTTATCATTTTATCAAGGGATGAGCATATCACTATATATAAGGAAAATCTGTCATCTTTAGCCAAAAGTAAACCATATTTTTTTATCCAAAGTGTATATTAGTAATTCACTCATTGTAAGTTTAATAACAGTAGAAAAAATAATCAGCAGGCTGCAAGTCTTTCTCTTAACGTAGTTTTATGATTGCATTTTGTAGGCTTGAAAATGTTTTAAAAAAAGATTTGGAGACATTGTTTGTTGTTGATTTTTTTAAATAAATAAAACCAGCATATCTCCAGGTTTTAACATTTGTTAGCACACAAAATGCAAAAATAAAAACAACCACAAGAGGGCCTTGCACTCCAGCTGAAGCGTATAGAGTTCCAGCTAGGAATGATTTATAAACATATGGGAAGATTTCCTAGGGTCATGGAATTAATGACTCAGAAGAGTTACTGTTTTTAAAAATGTTTCGGGGGTGCTGCACTCCCTCCAGGCCCCACAACATTAAAAGAAAATTGGTGGTGGCTCTGCACATTCTAGGGACCTCACTAAACTAATATAATGGCTGTCACCCATTTTTTTTATTGGTCCCAAAATGGCTGGTCCCAAATTGGGGCCAGTTGTTTTAGATCCATTTCAGTGCATCCCCTGCATAAAAAAGATTCAAAAGCTGGCATATGCACTCAAGACCAATACTTCTTAGCCTTTATTCTTGAGCTAAAAACTAAAACCTCACTTCACAAAGGTAAGTTGAGAGGAAAGTCGAACTTTACAACTTTCGGTATTCACAAAGGGCATTTACTACTCATAAATGCCAGTTGTGAATCCCAAAAAGTTGTAAAGTTTGGCTTTCAGAATTCACAAAGGACCATTTACGAGAAATAAATGCACTTTGTGAATACCGGAAGTCATAAAGTTCGACTTGCCTCTCAGTTTACCTTTGTGAATCGTGGCCAATGTCTGTCAGTTTCCACACACAGTGACTCCTCAGACCTGCTTCAGCCAATGTGTATTCCCAGAACACACCTTTCTACTTTTCAGCACTGGAAGAACGCTACATGTTTTCTGCTGTCAAAGTGCAGAAATGGTAGACGTCAATCAAACTAGGGCTGCTGCATGTTGAAGTGAAGAAGGGCTCTTTTTTCCCTTGTTGGTTGAGCCTTCTTCTTCATATAAATTGTACTGCCTGCCACCTGTCCAGTCAATTTGTAAGCAATGTGCAGACAGCCACCAAGACAGAGAGAGACCTGTAAATAGTACGGGTCTGTGACTCACTGTCAGTAGCTTGGAATTTAAGAGGGAAATCGTTTTTCCTCGGCGCCAGTACAGCAGCACTGGATGCTGGAGTTGCTGAGTACCAAGGATACCTTGTTTTAATTCCATCTCATGCTACTTTTTTTACACAACTTTACACTTCCTGTGTCTTTTTCTTACACTTGCATGTTCTTTTTCATGCTAACCTTCTCTTTTTATCACTGTTTCCCTATTTTCTATTCCTCTTTCTTGCTCCCTTTTCTGTGTTTCTATTTTTGGTCTGGACGGAAGTCTGAATCAGGGAAAATAAATTGGGGGCTCTCCAAATATGAATGTTCGTGTCCACAGCTTGCCACCACTTGCACACATTAAACAATGGGTCCAGGCTCTGGAAAAAATGGCTGGGCTCCTGCCAGGCTACTGCTTGTGCGTCTGACTGTAAAAGTAGGTCAGTTTCCACACTCACTCTCTGAGTTGCGCCCTTGATCTCCCAACACCCTGGACAACCCTGTCTTACTGATTGTTTCATTGAGCTCCCTCTCGCAGTAGTCTGGCATAATCAGTGCGGTTGTAACTGACAGTGGGGCTGTTTTTGTATTTAATTGAAGTTTGGCAAATGTCTGAATAGTTAAGCATATTGTCTATTACTTAAGAACAGTAAATATTCTGAATTAGGCAGAAAAGAACAGAAAACGAAAAGGTGCAGCATAAGGAACATACAATTTGAAAAGACAAACAAAGGTTCTGTGTCTGTTTCTCTCGTGAAATTAAAGGTGAGTGCCCTTGATAGGTGTCCTTTTTTCCAGTGTCCTATAATAGACATTTGAAGGTGTCACATGTTAATAGAAATACCTTTGCTACTGCTCCCCCTTTTCCTGTTACAGCACAAGTACAAGGTCCGTGTAGCCTTGTGAGAAACCTTTTCAGAGGGCCACAGGGCACGCAGGGGTTACTGGGCCCAACTGTGGTGGTTGAAGCCTTTTACTTCTGATGTCCTAGGATCCTACTATGAATCCTGCTCAACTGGGCCATGTACCCCTTTTGCAATTAACACTCAGTGGTAGCTGTGGCCAAGCATTCAAGGCTCACTCTAGGGCAGAGGTCTTCAAACTTTAAGATGCTGAGACCCCCCTGTCAACATTTTGAGGCGTAAGGACCCCCTCCTGACAAAAATGTCTAAACCTGTAGGCAGGGCTACTGGAACTATGAGGCAGGTGAGAACCAAATTACGTGACAGGCTTGACCAAATTGTGTGAGAAGAAAATGTAAATAATGCTATGTGATGCCACATATGTTGGGATAGCATTGCTTCATTATTTTGACATTTTGTACACACAGTAACACTGAGGAAAGATATCCCCCCATCAGTACCAGTTTATAACCAAAATACAGCAATTAACATCCGAAAGATGTCTAGTTAACCTTTTTGGCGGGCCTTCCACTTCGCAGGAATATGTGCTGCCACAGAAGCTCACCTGGCCCTGGCAGGGAGCAGCAGGGGTCCCTTAAAACCCTTGCGGCCTTGTGCAGAGTTAAGTAGTTTACCCATGCCATTTTCCTCTCACCCCCTCCCTTCCAATCCTCTCTCCTCTCCTAATCCAGGATCCCTCTCTCACTTTGCAGGCCATTTCTTTCACCCCTTTTTTACAATTTCTGAACTGTCCCCATTCAACCTCTCACTTCTCCTTTAATAACCTTCTGCCATTCTGTCTTTTCCCTGCCCTCATCTCTAACAGTCTCTCACATTTATCTCATGGCCTTTATGGCCGCGTCATATCCTGTGCCCCTCAGCACTTCTCATTCACCTCAAGTCTCTGTAATCAAATTTGTGTCTATTTGTATCTTACACCTGTCCAGTACCCCCATTCATCTTTCACATCTCCCCTTTGTTCTTTCACACCTTCTTGAACCAATGTCTGTCTCTCCTGTTACCTAAGCACCAGTGCTTAATTTGAGCAAGTGGTTTCCACACTGGCACCTAATTGTGCACACGGGCACTTTGACAGTCTGTCATATGGTGGCTCTGTCTGTGTAATTTAGAGAGGGGCAGAACAGCTGTTTATTAATTCAATATACATTAAAAACGATAAACTCCTGACACCCATGCAAATTTTATAGCTTTGGGGGCTTGAAATAGTCTGAATAGTCACACTTTTGTATTTTACAGAGTTTTATATAGCACAAACTTGACCCAATCTGGTATCAGACCGCTTTACATGAGGACGCATTCATTTTTGTTTGGGTTAGGCACGGGGAGATTAAGTGATTTGCCCAGAATCACAGGATGTTCAGCGTCATTGCCTAGGCTCGAACCCAGTTCCCCAGATTCGAGGACGAACACCTAAGCTGTTAGGCCAACTCCTCTCCCATAGCACTTGTGCAAGTATTATGATTGGTAGTTGCATGGGTATTGTCATTGGACGCACAGACAAGGCAGTGGGTGGGTGGTTAAAGTTGCAGTGGCCTACTGGTGAGGGCCCTTGCAAATGTTTTATTACAAATTAATCACTGCTCAGTACTCACACCAGTACAGCAAATATAAATAGAAAGCACTTTTAATTGTGTTCTATGGCGGCCTCAATGATTCATGACTGATAAATAAAGGTAACAAAGACGGAAAAGTCACATAACAAATGAATACATATATTTTTATTTATACCTCTATTTTGTGTCGAGAGGAGGTCTTTGCAGGCTCTTTAAACAACACATGGCTGGCATTTTTCTTTTGGCAACCCTACTTTATATTCCTTTTCATGAAATGCATTCTCACACTAACCCAGTACATTTAAAAAACATATGTAAGGAACAGGCAGAGTGGGGGCCCAGGGGGTTCTGAACCTAGAAAAAAAAACTAAGCCTTGGTAACCAGTTTACAAAAGGTATGTAAATATGCAAATGGTCTTTAAAGACCTGTGAAAAACCCAGGCGTGCCGGTGATAAGACTCCAGACACTGCCCAGCCCAGCCCACAGCAGCTCGAGCTGCCACAGCCTGGGCTGACACACACGACGGGGGAGGAGGGAGGCTGAAGCCCTTGTAGTCCATTGCACTTCCCTTTCATCCCTAATGCCACGAACAACTATTTTAATGAATCCTGTGTTCGCAGATTATCTTGCACATTTTTGTACCATACTCTCTATTGTTAATCATCACAAGTTGCAGCCTCACACTGACCTTATTGGGCGATCGTATTTTTGGTTTCACTAAAACGAATTAAATATGTTACCTTCCGACAATGTGAATCGTGCACCCGAGAGTGATGTTTCACTTGCACTTTGTGTGACAATGCAACTCATTTTTTCAATGAAGGAAAGGCATTTCCTGGAGAACGTATCTAATTAGTAGCATAATGTGAGATGATTGATAACGTTAAAGCTCTTCGGCATATGGATATATAATATCGATGGTAATAAGTCATTGACGCGCAATCAGCTTCTTTGATCCCGAACACCTTTCAACTTCTAAATCTGAAGCACGCTCCTGCTTCGGGGAGAATGGAGACGACAGAAGTAATTTGTGCAGAAGTGTGACCGGGAATGCGCGACCCCCTTCCTATCACTCCACGGCCCCACTGGGGGTCGTGCCCCACAGTTTGAATACCCCTGCTCTAGGGGGTGTGTGTAGATAGTGGTCAGTGACCATGACCCATAAAAGTGCGAACAGTGCGACCAATAAATCAATGTCCAGCCAAATACTTTCTTTTATAAGAAACTCTACACATGCAATGAAATGGGACATTCCAAAGCAACAAAACAATCCACCTTGTGGTAAGAGTTCTAGTAGTTGTTGGGCAAATCCCTTCCCCATTGTCCTTCGTGTAACATGTTGAGGGTAATTCCCAATTCACAGGTGGAATGAAATCTATTTGGACATACTCGAGTTCTCCTCTTTGACTCTTTAGGAATTTAGTCATTAGTGTCTGTGGTGCGGTAGCAACGTTAGAAGTGAGTTCCCTTTGGCCCAACTGACCCGGTACACGTCTTACCCACGTTTGCAGCACAGCAGAGTTCAGTGATCCGGCAGGCACATTCAACGCACACCTGTGAGTTCTGTTGAGTTCAGAGAAGTCGAACTGGTCACAGTCAACTTGGCAGCTCCCGGAGACGCAGGGTCTGTCTCCTGACAAGTGCTGCTGGAGGTCTCTCAGATGTCAGAGCAGCTCTCTGCTCATAAAGAAATGGTAATTTGACTTTACTCAATGGTGGGTGGATTCCTTTTTTCATATGCAGACTGGAGCTAGTAAGGATGTTATGTCATCCACGGTAGTCCTCCACATTGTGTCATGGGCAGTTACCTTGCAGTGCGAATCCAACCCTCAGATCAGAGCATCAGTCTTTCCTTCGGGCAATGTCCTGAATACTTTGACGACATTGGGACAGGCAGCCCTTCCTGGCATATGAAGTTGCTATGGTATTTGCTTATATGGGAGCAGGCTCTTTCAACATAAGCACTCCGGACAAGATGATCATAAGTATTGGCAGTCCTTGGAATGGAAACTTTACTGGTGGTCCCCTCTGGCATACAGGGTCACAGGAGAGCAGCGTTACTGGTGTAGAAAGACCTGCTTGCCACTCAATACACAGTTCAGTCTACTGCAGCCCTCTGCTAGCGTACGGGGGTCACCTAAAACAATCCTGAGCATGGACGATGGCCTGATTGGTGCACAGTCAAATCCTCACACCTCACACAAGGAGTCCTGGCATTAGAACTATCTCCAATGGTCTCCTCTTTCTCACAGGGCACACTGGTCTTGGCAAGCAGGCAGGTGGTGGGGCTCCAGGCTCTAGGGCAGGTGGACTTGGTTTCCCAGAGTGATGTCCCCTCACCCAACAGGGAGACTAGAATTCCTTGTACCCCACTCCTGGTCACAGGCAGAAGTCTTGCAGAGTTTCCCTTTCTTACACAGCCCGTTTGGCTGCTTGGCAGATTGCACATTTTGTGGACTCAAACTCCGCTTCTTATAGTCCTTTTACATATATCAAATGGGATTTAGTGTCTTGGTCTTTGAAGTTTTATGTTGAAGTTCCCCCTCTTCTCAAGTGGCCAATTCTCCTTTTCTTCTTTCCTCATGAAAGATGTCTGTCACACAGGGCCAGACTGCCTACCGGGCATTTTGGTGTGCTGCCAAGCTGGGGGCTGATTCCATTGCTGGGGACCTGTGTGTGCTGAAAAACATTTGTTTTGCTTTGCTTATTTCGAAGCACACGCAGGTCCCCATCAACAAAATCGGCCCGACTGCATTGAAATCAGCCCCCAGCATGGCAGCACAACAAAACGCCTGGTAGCCAGTCTGGCCCTGCTGTCACAAAAGGCACGACTCTGAAGCTAATTGTCCACAACACAATTCATGGAAGTGACCATAGTTCACACCTGGATGTTAGCCACAATGATATGCGCATCAAAATGTTAATCACAGGACCCCCCAGTCATCCTTTTCTTGATTGTCTTATCAGCCCGATCTCTTTTCATGAGGTGTGTCCAGGTCCCTTCCTTGTGATCTATTAATGAATCAAAGAGCAGTATTTTGAAGTGTAAAGAGAGTCTCTTCCTTTTCCCTCAAAGTGTGTCCCAACCAGCTCACAGGAATGCAGCAACACACAAATCTGTCTGGGGGGATTCCTCTCCTCCTCATGTCTTCACCAGGGAGGCCTGGGATTCCCAAAATGTACCAAGGGTCCTCGATACAATGTGAAATTACAAGTATACTCACTCAGTGTATATTCACTGCACACTTTGGGTTCAGCAATGTTACCACTGTGCATTGTACCCATACACATACAAATCCATTCAGTACACACACCCTATTTGCATGCACTATTCAGCAATGAAGCTTTTCTATCTTTAACCAGGATTTGTTATTTACAAACACACAACATACCAGCACATTGAGTCACTATGTGTGCGCTGCACAACAATTCACATTTCATACTTCCACACAACAACCCAGCACAAGCTTTCCCTGCGCAAAAACTGCACAGCACTACAGTTCTAATGTAATGTATTCCTCTCAGGCATACATACACCCATTACATGTACTAACCACAAATGCACTGCACAGATTTGCTACATCATGGTCCTGTACCATTCCTAGGTACACATACAACCAATGCAGAGTTGCTACCCCGGTGTTGCACAGCATTCTACATACATCTGATGTTGACAAAGGGTGAGGTAAGTACACAGCAGCTAAACTTTTAAACAGGTGAGTGAGCCTGTAGGCCTCACTCCAGTGATAGAGGGTAAAAGGCGCCTGTTCACAACTACAAAACACAACACAGTATGCTGCCACCACCGTGCTCATGCTGCTTAACTCCTGGTGAATCAAAAGGGGGTGGTGATGGACGGAGCATCTGAATCAATCAAACACTCACACCCAGTCAAAAGATCTGGGTTTAATCCATCACTGTTCTTTAGCCCACTCTGCCACCCCAGTTCAGACATGGCTATATGCAAATCAGTCTGACCCTGTGCCTCATGGGAACAGTCCAGCCCGAACTGCCAAGCCATGTCTTCCCTGGACCGGAAACAAGCTTCCGAGGACCGGTTACTGGCATTCCAGCCTTCTTCAGCCCGGCTTGCTTGAATCCAGTGGCAAAGTGAGCAAGGGACTCACGTCTGAGCATACTCTGCCACACTTATGGTTGAAAAGCGGTACAAAAGGGGGTGGTGATGGACGGAGCAGCTGAATCAATCAAACACTCACACCAAGTCAAAAGATCTGGGTTTAATCCATCACCGTTCTTTAGCCTACTCTGCCACCCCAGCTCAGACATGGCTATATGCAAATCAGTCTGACCCTGTGCCTGATGGGAACAGTCCAGCCCGAACTGCCAAGCCATGTCTTCCCTGGAGCGGAAACAAGCTTATGAGGACCGGTTTCTGGCATTCCAGCCGTCTTCAGCCCGGCTTGCTTGAATCCAGTGGCAAAGTGAGCAAGGGTCTCACGTCTGAGCATACCCTGCCACACTTATGGTGGCCAAAAGCGGTACAAAAGGGGGTGGTGATGGACCGAGCATCTGAATCAATCAAACACTCACACCCAGTCAAAAGATCTGGGTTTAATCCATCACCGTTCTTTAGCCTACTCTGCCACCCCAGTTCAGACATGGCTATATGCAAATCAGTCTGACCCTGTGCCTCATGGGAACAGTCCAGCCCGAACTGCCAAGCCATGTCTTCCCTGGACCGGAAACAAGCTTCCGAGGACCGGTTTCTGGCATTCCAGCCGTCTTCAGCCCGGCTTGCTTGAATCCAGTGGCAAAGTGAGCAAGGGACTCACGTCTGAGCATACCCTGCCACACCTATGGTGCCCAAAAGCGGTACAAAAGGGGGTGGTGATGGACGGAGCATCTGAATCAATCAAACACTCACACCCAATCAAAAGATCTGGGTTTAATCCATCACCGTTCTTTAGCCCACTCTGCCACCCCAGTTCAGACATGGCTATATGCAAATCAGTCTGACCCTGTGCCTCATGGGAACAGTCCAGCTTGAACTGACAAGCCATGTCATCCCTGGACCGGAAACAAGCTTCCGAGGACCGGTTTCTGGCATTCCAGCCGTCTTCAGCCCGGCATGCTTGAATCCAGTGGCAAAGTGAGCAAGGGACTCACGTCTGAGCATACCCTGCCACACTTATGGTGGCCAAAAGCGGTACAAAAGGGGGTGGTGATGGACGGAGCATCTGAATCAATCAAACACTCACACCCAGTCAAAAGATCTGGGTTTAATCCATCACTGTTCTTTAGCCCACTCTGCCACCCCAGTTCAGACATGGCTATATGCAAATCAGTCTGACCCTGTGCCTCATGGGAACAGTCCAGCCCGAACTGCCAAGCCATGTCTTCCCTGGACCGGAAACAAGCTTCCGAGGACCGGTTTCTGGCATTACTGCCGTTTTCAGCCCGGCATGCTTGAATCCAGTGGCAAAGTGAGCAAGGGACTCACGTCTGAGCATACCCTGCCACACTTATGGCGGCCAAAAGCGGTACAAAAGGGGGTGGTGATGGACGGAGCATCTGAATCAATTAAACACTCACACCCAGTCAAAAGATCTGGGTTTAATCCATCACCGTTCTTAAGCCCATTCTGCCACCCCAGTTCAGACATGGCTATATACAAATCAGTCTGACCCTGTGCCTCATGGGAACAGTCCAGCCCGAACTGCCAAGTTATGTCTTCCCTGGACCGGAAACAAGCTTCCGAGGACCGGTTTCTTGCATTCCAGCCGTCTTCAGCCCGGCTTGCTTGAATCCAGTGGCAAAGTGAGCAAGGGACTCACGTCTGAGCATACCCTGCTACACCTATGATTCAGATGTTCCGTCCATCACCACCCCCTTTTGTACCGCTTTTGGCCACCATAAGTGTGGCAGGGTATGCTCAGACGTGAGTCCCTTGCTCACTTTGCAACTGGATTCAAGCAAGCCGGGCTGAAGACGGCTGGAATGCCAGAAACCAGTCCTCGGAAGCTTGTGTCCGGTCCAGGGAAGACATGGCTTGGCAGTTCGGGCTGGACTGTTCCCATGAGGCACAGGGTCAGACTGATTTGCATATAGCCATGTCTGAACTGGGGTGGCAGAGTGGGCTAAAGAACGGTGATGGATTAAACCCAGATCTACTGACTGGGTTTGAGTGTTTGATTGATTCAGATGCTTCGTCCATCACCACCCCCTTTTGTACTGCTTTTGGCCACCATAAGTGTGTCAGGGTATGCTCAGACGTGAGTCCCATGCTCACTTTGTCACTGGATTCAAGCAAGCCGGGCTGAAGTCGGCTGGAATGGCAGAAACCGGTCCTCGGAAGCTTGTTTCCGGTCCAGGGAGGACATGGCTTGGCAGTTCGGGCTGGACTGTTCCCATGAGGCACAGGGTCAGACTGATTTGCATATAGCCATGTCTGAACTGGGGTGGCAGAGTGGGATAAAGAACGGTGATGGATTAAACCCAGATCTTTTGACTTGGTGTGAGTGTTTGATTGATTCAGATGCTCCGTCCATCACCACCCCCTTTTGTACCGCTTTTGGCCACCATAAGTGTGGCAGGGTATGCTCAGACGTGAGTCCCTTGCTCACTTTGCCACTGGATTCAATCAAGCCGGGCTGAAGATGGCTGGAATGCCAGAAACCGGTCCTCGGAAGCTTGTTTCCGGTCCAGGGAAGACATGGCTTGGCAGTTCGGGCTGGACTGTTCCCATGAGGCACAGGGTCAGACTGATTTGCATAAAGCCATGTCTGAACTGGGGTGGCAGAGTGGGCTAAAGAACGGTGATGGATTAAACCCAGATCTTTTGACTGGGTGTGAGTGTTTGATTGATTCAGATGCTCCGTCCATCACCACCCCCTTTTGTACCGCTAACTCCTGGTGAAGGCGGTAACCTTTTACCACAATGAGGGTAGCACTTTTGTGCCTCTTAGGTCCAACAAGACCACCATCTGTGTGACAGGCCTATGTCATGATGCACACGCATGATCCGTGTTCTCCTATGACAAAAAAATCTGCTTTGGGGATGTGGACAATAGAGCAGTGGTGAGCTCAGTGCAGGGATACATGTCTTTGCCATGCAGAGGACTTTTCCATCCCAACAAGTCATTTATGTATACGTGTGGGCATCATTCAGTTGTAGTTTTCATCTGTTATCCAGATCAAAAAAGGACTCCTGAAATCATTGAATACTTACAGCCGATCATTGATTCTATAGATTGCTTGTTCATTGGTTGCCATTGTCATTAAGATTCTATCCAAACCTCATGAGTCAGTGCATCTGTGTTTTCCACTGCACAGGAAAACATAGTTTGGCAACTGCCAGGGCAGAGTCAAATCATCTTTTTGTTAGCCTTCAGTCATTTCAGTGCTAATTTATTTGAAGGGTTAAAGGTTGTATTGTAGTTGATTATGATGGTGCACTATATCTTTTGCCAGTCGGGTTTAATGTTTGAGAAATTCCACAGAAGATAGGCCTTGGTTTAAGTACTCTCACGTTTCCATTGCCATCACTGCAGTGTGCGCATTTGACCCGCTCTAAAACTAGTGCTTTTTTTGTAGGATTTTTTTTTAAACTGAACTTGAGGCATTCCTCCCTTAGGCCATCATCCATTAATGTTTTTGTAGTGTTGCTTGCTGGGTATGTTTTTTCCTGAGATTAGTTTTCCATAATGGTCCCACTTGATTAGATAGGAATGCAAGGGAGTAATAGTGTTTTAAATGTAGTGTGCATTTCTCAACTATTTGTTAAGCAATGTCTCAGTTGAAAGTACTTCCAAAATTAATTTCTGTCCAATAGGAACTGCATTGATGACTCTACAAAGTATTTTAGATGGCCATAATAGATAATATGGTCAGGACCACAGACATTGGAGGATGTGGTGCTTCATCTGATATTTTATTTGTATTGAAAAGGTTTTTCCATTTGTTAGAAAAAACTGTATTAAGTTCTGACCATGTATTGGAAATGATGTCCACAATTCTATTTGAGGTGCAGAAGGTAAAAAAGTTAGGCCTCACAAATTCAAAACTGGCTGTAAATTCAATTAAGGATAATATTATGAAACACAATTCAGAAATGGTTGTGTCTTCTGGAAGGGTAAAGGATGCTTGTATACAAGTTGGTATGACAAAGAGTTATGTAAATGTAAATGTAAATGTATTGGCATTTATATAGCGCACTACTTACCCGTAGGGTCCCAAGGCGCTTCGACCGCTGCGAAACCCTTCCTGGCTTCCCTGAGAGATGGTCCCTTAATGGGTATCTCCAGGGTGAGACCAGGCATCCCCGGCGGTCTGGTGGGGCCGTTAGTGAAGATGAGGCAAGCTAATGCCCAGAGTTGCCGAGTGTGATCGCTGATCAGAGTGGGCACCGAGGCGAGAGAATTATCGAGTCTGCTGACCCTGGTCCAGAAACCTGCCGCGCCGGGAATCGAACCCTGGTCCCGGGCCATCCTCTGCTCTCGGGTCTGCCGCCTCTAACCAGTGAGCCACACTACCTCACTGGTTCTTTCCTGTCCAAATTCCACTTATTTTCTTTATCTTCATACACGAAACTATGTGGTGTCCCCCCAAAATAATTGCACTTCTGAAATTGAAGGGCTATGTTTAATTATATTGCTTGTGGATTATGATCAGAACCCCTCTTTGGGTACAGCCAAAATAGAGATCTTTCCAATATTTAAAAAGGGGTAAAAAAAGACACTAATGAAGTTGGGAAGGAAAATTGATTAGTGCATCAGCCAGGAGGAGGGCTGGAAGTGGAGTCTGCAATTGCATTAACCGCATTGCATCACTTTGAGCCTATGTTAAGTAGTGTGTCAAGTAGTGTAACGACAAAGTCATAAGGGTACAATCAAGAAAATTAAAATAAAAAGATAAGAAGAATCCCTAAGCAGAAAATTAAAATATTGCATTTCCTCATTAATTATGATATGAAGAGTTTTAAGGGGGGTTTGATGACAGTCTCTGGAAGGTAGTGCTTCAACGGTTCTTACAAAGCAGATTCTCCCGAACGATGACCCACTCAGGTGGAGGTGAGAACTGGAGCAACCCCACTTGAGCTTCCTGGAGTGGGAGGGGGAATTGGAATTATGGCTCCTTTACTCTTGCCGAACGTAGACTCCAGGTTTGTTAGAAACTGCGTTGGGTGACCTAAGGGGAAATTTTCCATTTAGGAGGGGTAAATATGGAGTATCAGGTGTTTTATCCACTGAGTTTGAGAAATAAAGATCATTGTACCACAACAGCTTCTGCAACTAACCCCCTTCCCTCACTTAACTATGGGACATCACGTCTCCTCCAGTGAAAAGAAGCTGTATCCTAAATTGTTGTTTGGAGATTGAAACTTTAAGACTGGTGAAAAGTGGTGACATCACAAATGTGACTATTAATTCATTTGCTTTGAATTCCTATTCTAGAGTTAACTTTGATTCTTTGGCCATCTCAAATCTAGTTGTACAGAACTGTAAATGGTTTAAAAGTATCTAAGTCAATGGTAATTGTTGCAGTGGGACCTGATTCTGATGTTATACAAGGGAATCCCAAAGACATAGTTATTTCACTAGGGCAAGGGGGTCAAGTATTTACCTTGGTGAAGGGCCCTGTAATTTATCCCTATGCTGTTGATTTGAAGGATGATGATCTTCTACAGTGGAGTTGGGTGGCGGGCACTTTGAATAACGCCCGCCCTTCATCCAAGAGTAATGAGCCTTTGAGGTAGCTTGGGTGAGCTTCTTCTGTCATGGAATATGGCCGGGTTGGGTTAAGTAGAGACAAAATTACATTTTCTGAAGTCTTTGAATACCCTACTCATATACATACAAGAAACCTGGTCATGTACTGAGTGGTTATTTAGAATTTTCCTGTAATGTAAGAGGCGTTCTAAAAGGGGCCATGCTAGTGGGGGGATTGAAATTTTACTCAAGAATATAGTTTATTGGAACCATGTAGTCTTATATACAACCCTCAAATTTGTGTCTTTGCTTGAAACTGGCCTTACAAGGTGTTAATGGCTGTCCTTCCTTCTTCTTATAAGCAAATATGTATATTCCACCTTGGACACCATTTGACTTCCTGGTGGGTTCACTCTTTGCCTTTGTTTATGACATTAGTATTACTGAAAGTTGTCCGCTAGTTATAACAATGGGTTTCTCAATGTAAGAGTGTCTAAATCTGCTTCTTCAATCTTTGCTAATGTGGAAAACGATGATGTATGATCTAATACGGTGATTCTTCTCCCAGATGAAATTAGAACAAACAAGCCTGGGTTCCTATTACTTGAAACTTTTTGAAAATGTGACTTGATTATAGTATTTTCAAAGAACATATCAGCACTCTAATGTAGATGGCATTAAAAATAGACATTTGTCTGGATCATTTTGCTATATAGATCGTGCAGTTATTATGAAATTTCGCTGATGTCTGTTATTGTGATGGCATGAAAGTTCAAGTCATGTAACATCACTTCCTGGAAAGTCAAAAGTCATCTTATGTTACTGCCTAGGATGTCTAAGGTTTGTGGTGTTACTCCTGCTACCCCTGAGATTTTGGTGAATCAACGTCCTTAACCCTAAGATCACATCTCACCTCTTTTGTTCTGGCTGGTATAGACATTGAGCCCTGTATTTCTAAAGGCGTCAGCAATGAAAGTTACTGGCTGTAAGAAACTGGGTCTTTAGTTAAGGGGGGTCGAAAGCCCCACTCAAATAATGAACACAATCCTTGTCAAGGTGAACCAACAGAATCCCTCAATTAAACTGTGCTTAACCCTCTAGTAGCTTTGCACAAAGCAGCCAGGCTTAACTTAGAGGCAATGATTAAAGTATTTATGCAACACTCAAACAGAAATAAAGTGAAAACACAATACAATAAAAATCCTGTACCTTTTTGGAAAAATAGAGTATTTTTTTTATAAATAAAAAGACACCAAAAATACAGAAATTAGTAGAACCAGAAATATGAGTTTTTAAAGTTTGAGGTGAAAATAGCATCAAGAAGCACAATGCACCACTCGTGGTTATCTGGTCGCGCTAGACTCAGAGAAAGTCACAAGTTCATGCCAAAAGTGATGCAGTCCAGGTCAGATACAGGGTCAAGTTAGTCCAGAGTTACATTTTCATGTCTTGCACAAAAGGTAATGTTCACATTGACAGGGGTAGCAAGAAATAGGAGGCTGCTGACTACGAAGATCCGATTGTCGCTGGAGGTTTGCGTTTGTTGGTTGTCACAGACTGTCATGTAGAATGCAGGTCGCTCATTGACTCTCATTGCAGACAATCACTATCAGCTTGAAGAGTGGTCCTGCTGGAACTTCGAGTTGCAGGTCGTCATTAGCTGTTGATTCTTGGTGCGAAGAGGTCACTTCACTTTTGTGAGCACCACAAAAACATTTTCGCGCACCCACCATCTTCGAAATATGCTAGTTTGACTACACACTGTGAATCTCTAGCCTCTTGAAGTGGATAGCTCAAATAAATCTGTTGTGCGACACTTCTGGAGTGGGCAGAAGAAAGAAAGTACTAGGTCGATCACATGCTAGTACAATATTCTCTTTTCTTGAAGGGGGCTCTATCACTGCTTCACCTTGTCAGACATTGACATTCCCATTCCTGAAGAAGGCCCCATGTCTGGTTGCCTCAATCCTGTATCAATAGGTCCTCCTTGGGCACCAGGAGCATTGCTTGTTCTTCTCCTTTGTCTCCTGACACCCAGGTAAGCTGCTGAAGAAACAAGATGCAACCAACTACTGTGTGAGACCAGCCAAAAGTGAAGGGAATCAGGTACATGTGGCTATGGGTGAGTGGGTTGGAGCAGAACACCCACAGGAGAATTAACTGCCTCAACAAGGGAGAAGCAACTGTTAAATATAAGCTGATACTGTTGAGTAAAACATAAATGTGAAAGAAACATAAGCAACACCATGAAAAAGAATAGCTGCTGCACTCTTCAGAAAAACTAACCTAGTCAACTGTGTGGTTACTAGGCACTGCCTAACAGCCACTGGCTCCCTTTCTAACGAAAGTTAAGCTTAGCCAAATGTTTTATTACTCATTAGTGAGAGACCATATATCAATAGTAACAGTATATCTGGTCTTGATAGAGAATTGGGTTGGATCTGTAGGGACAGAATGTGTTACCACTTTAGATCCAACTAGCGTGATGAATTGTTTCTCTAGTGAGAGACCTCATGTTAATACAAAGGCTGGCGATCTTTACTGTTTCATTTGGGAAAAGCAATCCTCCAAGCCCCTAGATCTATACCTGTTTTGTAATGCAAAGCATGTGTGACTGATAATAGGCCTGTATTGGTGCAATGTCATTACACATTGTTACAAACTGTAGGAAAGCATTGTGTTACTTGGAATCTCACACAGTACCAAACAGGCTAGGGGTTTGGTGTTTGATACCCCATCTGATAAATCCTTGAGGCAGCTTATTTGCACCCTGATCATTTATATGCAGAAGGTAATTGAAATATAACTTCATGCTTTGGTCCTAAGTGTGTCAGATAGGGTAATCCATCACAGATATTACAGAGTACTCTGCCTGCCAAACTCTCGGTACGCCCATTCTGTTGTGAGTCAGGCTGACCAACTGTTTTCTGACTACAATTTCCCTGCTGGCTCCACCATATTACCACATGTCACAGTCAGGGCCACCAGAATAAGGGTATCAGACCACCCTTCATATTTAGAGCAGAAAGGCTGATGAAATTCCTGTTCAGTCTATTACTGTAAGGTTTCACCTGTCAGTTACAAAGAGAAAAAAAGAATGATCCTTCCACACCATGGGAGGTACCTCCCCTGGTGTCAGGACATAATTGTTTGCTTTTCAGAAACGTAATCCCAGAAAAAAATAGTTGTTGTGCAGCCACCTGAAAAATGACAGCTGTGCTCCAAGCACTTAATGCATTCACAGGAGTCCCTATAGCACTTAATGCATTCACAGGAGTCCCTATACCGTTTAGCTGTTCCAGGCTGAATCAGGTCCTTGGCAGCTATTCTAGCCTGTGGAGATGACTTTTGCCTCACTGATGGACATGGGCTGCCTGCCAGATACTAAATCAAGTAATTGGTCTTTTTATGGCCATATTTACCAAACTCTTCATTGAAAGTAATGGTTATGTCCCAATTAACTGACTGATTGTAAATTGTATTTATATAGAGCTTTCTACCCCTGATAAGGTGTTAGACGCACTTCACAGTGAGTAGCACACCACTTCTGATAACCAAAGTTAGAGGTTTATAGGATAGGTAGTAGATAAGTATTTAACGTCCTTTTTCTTATTGGATTGGTTTTGTTTGGTTTGAGCCCTCAACATCTCATGCATTTACTTTATTGTTTTGAATGGGGAGGGATACATTGAAATGGATTAGTAAAGGAAAGATGCAAGATGGCATTTGGAGTGGTGAACATGTGCACCGCTTAGTTGGATGAGTAGGTGCATACAGAGGAATTTGGAAAGCATGCATGGGAGTCAATAGTAGACCTAGAAGTACATTTTAAGCATCTGATTTGATGTTTGATAATAGAGGCATCCTGGCATCTCACTGCAATAGCAGAGAAAGGAAAACTGCAATGGCAGCTGATTTCCTTTTAAAAAGCTTTGAAGCACCCTGACCACAGCAAAGTACCTATCTTCTAATGATCACAAGAGACAAAAAAGCTAAACCAATAGTACTTAGATAATACCACAATAGCAGGGATGACTGTATACATGAGGTTTAAAACGATGCTTTGCTGGTAAACAAAGCCTTTCATGGGTTCCAAAAAAAGGTAAAGGGTGATATTTTCAAATTAGCAAAAGCTTTATTGAAGAAAGACTTTGAAAATGTATTTCTCCTGACATAGCAGAGGAATTCAGTACATCTTCAAAGCGGATAGACAGGATTGTATTTAATAAGGACATACTCGACATCTTAATTAAGAAGAATTGATTCCATTATCTAAACTATGAGGACACACCATACTAGCAAGGCCACTTCAGTGTAGGTCATTAAGGATATTTCTCCAATCTTAAAGTTTCAACTACTAATCATTTTTGATATGCTATCTAATTTGTTCAATGGAATCAGAACAAGACTACAACACCCAGAATGCATTTGTTTGCCATATGCCAGTCCAGAACTGGATACATTGTTGTCAAAGACTTGAAGGAGCTGGTCATCCTAAACCATATTAGGGTCATCTTCACTATGTCAACATACAAACTGTGAAATCTTAAAACATGTTAATGAGCACTTACTTTGAAATGGCACTAAGATGTGCATTTGCTAATTGAGTTATCTTTAACACTGAATCAAATGCATCACTTCCAGTCCAGATATTATATCCAAGATGTCCACACACAACAAACCTTCATATAGAATGGCACTGGACATGCATGATCCGATGGACAGGTATGTATGTATGTGGAATTTCTATAGTACAAGCTTGGACAAATGGCAGTGGTACACTGTATAGGGTTAAAGATATGCATAAACTCAATGAGTGATAGGAGAGGTAGTCTGTTAAAGCATTGTCATGTAGCATTCTTTAAAGACTTGATCGCTCCCTGTTGGACCTAACACTACACTTGCCTGCAAAATAATACTCAATAACTGGAAGAATTCAAAGGAAATTTCTTTCAGGAAATGGCAAGAATGGTTCTACTTCCTCAGAGGGGTGATAATATCTTACTACACTCTTCGCCCTGGCGTCCTTCACAAAGGAAGGTATGGGAATCCCTTGATGTCTTTTCTTTTAAATATGACCCTCCCTGAACCAAACAACCTCACAGGAGTCTCATGCATACATTTTATTGTCTCCTTAGATGAGAACCAGTACACAACTCCTTGTGATAGGACAGTCTCTTTCCCGAGCATGCACCCTCCCATCTGTCCCTTCATTACGGGACCGTAACACATTGGACAGACTTCATCTTATCCTGATAATGTCTTTAATATAATATCATAGATAGAATATGGGAAGATATGTGGGTTACCTGCTGTTTTGATATTCTAGACTGACATCAAGATTGTACACAGGATATGTGATTATGAATATTATAATACTGTACTGGATGCTCTGACATTGTATCCTTGATGTTGCTTGTTCAAACGTTTATAGCTCCAAATGTATGTCTATCACGCAGGGGTTACTGGGCCCAACCATGGGGGATTAAGCCCTTTACTCCTGATGTCAAGGGTTCGGACCTGCTATGGATCCTGAGTAACCGAGTAATACTTTGGCACTTGACTCTCAGTGGTAGATGTGAATGAGCAATCTAAGGATAACTCAGGGGGAGGTGTGAATATAGATTAGTGAACTCTGATCACAAGTTAAAAAACATGCAGCAGCAGCAATGAATCACAGGCCTCCCAAACACTAATTTTATAACCAAAAGAAGTATTTTATTTCTAACTCTACTCATTCAAAAGATGGTCATGGCATTCGCAGACAACAACACATTTCCCCCATAAGGTCGGCGCTTCAGTGTTTGATTGGCAAATCCCTCTCCACCTATTCCTCGCAATTTGATTGGTGATAGAATGCTCACTATCAAGCCTTTTCTCAATAGTCCACTTTGACTCTTCAAATATAGTCAAATGTGTCTAAGCACTGCAACTCTTTCATCAGTGAGCCCCACAGGGCCAGGTAGGTTCATAAAAAGTCTTCCCTCCCCGGCAGAGAGGAAAGGGGTAGTGTCTGGGAGGGTGCCACGGCCACGGGCACTCTCAGCAGGTCCGCTCCTGATCAGATGAGTCGGCTGCAAGCAGACTTTACAGCAACAATCGGCAAGCACAGTGACTCTACTTAGCCTGCACAGTTGTGCTCGGGCAGCAATCAGTGGCTTTTCTGCATGCCTCTTCCGGGGAAAGTTTCCAAACTCCCATAGGAGGGGGTGCTATTCTGATGCTTCTAATTTCAATCCTGGTGAGGTGGCGATGCTCCCACAGCATGTTCATTTGGTCAACGGGGTCGGGCCAGTTACAGTTCTTGTTGCTCCTGGTGACCTATGGGTCACCACCGCTCACAGGCTTCTGCCCAATCCACCCTGCACAAATAATTCCAGCATCCCCTCTTGACATACAGGGTTGCTGCACAACTGCCATGCAAGGCTTTGGCCTTTACCACATGTCAGTCCTTACCACAGTGGCCCCTTCTGGCATACGGGGTCACCGCTAATGTGACACACAGGCTTTGACCTTAATCTTAAGGCAGTCATTTCCATGGCAGCCTCCCATGATTCACGGGGTCACCGAAATAATGATGCTCAGACTTCCACCTTTAGTACACAAAAATCTTTTTACACAGCTATCTTCACAGTGGCCCTCTCCTAGCATACCGGGGTCCCCTACTCAGTCCTGCAGGGCAGCAATGACCTGAACGGTGCAGCAGCTGTCTCCTCACACCTCGCACTGTGACTCCACTCAACAGAATGCCCCCCTGGTCCTCTCTCCCTCCAACACTCTCCTCTTCCTCACCGGTCACACTAGTCTTGGCAAGCCTGAAGGCCTGGTGGTCCAGGCTCCAGAGGAGGTGGTCTTATTTCCTTGGATGATGTCCTCCCACCCAGCAGGGAGACTAGCAGGACCTGGACCCCAGTCCTGATCACAGGTGGACGTTTTTCAGAGATTCCCCTTATGACACAGCCCATCTGGTTGCTTGGCAGATGACAATGGTTTCAATCTCAAACTACTCTTCTTATAGTTAATTTCAAGACACTAAATGTGATTTAGGGGCTGGGACACTGAAGTTTTATGTTGGAGTTCTGCTTCTTTTAAAGTACTTACTTCTCCTCTTCCATTTCCTCTTAAAATGTCATCTTTCACAGCAGTAGAGCATGCAAAGCTGATAGTGCCAAAACAGACCATGGAAGTTGCTAGAGATAGCACCTTGATGTCAGTCATAGTGATATGTGCATCAAAAGATTGATATCACGCTCCCAGACACACTCTTTACTTTATGATTCACTTATCAGCCCCATCTCCTTCCTGACATGAGTCCATATCTGTTCTTTGTGATCCCGCACTGAATCAAAGAGCATCCTTTGAAGTGTACAGGGGCAGCCTTGCTCTCTCTCCTCCAGTGTGTCCCACCCAGCTCACAGGAATACAGCAATCCACAAATCGTTCTGGGGGATCCCTCTCCCTCCTCATGGGTGCTCCATGTAAAGTACCTTTACAAACACACATGCACTCATTGTATGTACACAGCACACACACTGTCCAGCACTGTTACCTTCATGTACTCTGTCACCACACACAGGCACACATACTCTCAGCACACACATTCACACTGCGCACAATGCTAAATGTTGTAGCCCTTCTGCAATGTGTTATTTGCAGGCATACCACACATTCACTTTGAGCACTCTGCACAACACTACACACTTCAACTACTGCACTCATCTCAGTTACACGTACACCCAGTACATGCACTCTCTCACAATGCACACACTGCTCAGTTCTGCTCTGTCTCTGTGCTGTACGCTTCCCAGCCACACATACCACAATTGCAGAGTGACCACTCCTGCACTGCCCAGCATTTCACATCTAACTGATGCAGGCCAAGGGTGAGTTAAGTTTGCAGAAGCGGAACTTTAAAAAGTGAGTGAACCTGTAGGCCTCACTCCAGTAGCACAGGTTCAGAGGTCCTGTTCTCTCCTTTAGATCACTTCACTGTATGATGCCACCACTGTGGTCGTGCAGCTTAACTCTTGGTAAATGCAGTAAACTTCCACCACCTCCCAGTCCAACAAGACTGCAATCCAGGAGACAGCCCTATGTAATAGCACACATGCATGATCTTTGTTTACCTATGTCAGCATATATCAGCATTAGGGATCCAGACAATAGTCCAGTTGGGCACCAAAGGCAGGGCTGTATGTCCATTACCATGCAGAGAACTTTTCCGTCCCATCACAGAGGGAACACATCAAGTAGGGTAGATTGCCTCACATTGAAACAAGCGGTACATTGCTTTATTCAAAACTCAATCTCATATTTACTCACCGATTCATTCATACAAAAGTCCCACATTATTAGACTCATTGTTGCATGGATTTTATGTGCTGGAGACAAGATCTCTGGTGACAATGATCTCTTTCTTTTCCTGTATTTATTGTTTTTGCATGTATTTAACCAATTTTAAAATGGTAATGACGATTCAAATACAATTTTGCACAGTTGTTCATTTTGCCTTTTCTTTATCGTTTTGAGGGGTATTGACTGTTCAGATTGCTTGTTCACGTTAAATCACACACATATTAACAATTACACTTGCATAACTGTACCACCAAAAATATTATTAAAAATATGCACAAGTCACACCAGAAGCAACTGAAACTGTCAAGCTCAGCCATTAAAACTATGAATTTGTGCATTTGATGATGCCAGCTCTATGTAAAAGAAGTACAGCATGGTGCGTTACACACCCAAAGTAAGGGCGCAATAGAAAATGATCTTTAACACAATATTGTATGATATTCCATAATATGGCAACCCAAAAAACTCCTGAAAATCCAAATACTTAAGAGGAACAATTTAACAAAACTAACTGCCTTCAGGAGCCTGGTCTCAGTTTCCAGACTGAAAATGGTTTCAAGTGAGATGAAGTTTAGCTGAACCCAACACTGTTTAGCTGTTCCAAGTTGAATCAAGTCCTTGACGGCTACACAACCTCTCTCAACTCTTGTCACTCTCAACACACGCCAAAGGCTGCATGCTTGACCTAATCACATCCATTGAAGACAAACAACCTGTCGACATTGCCAGGCATCCTTCTTTGTGTCTTAAACCTGGATCCATCAGATGAAAATCATCACAGAAATCCGCATCAACAAACTCCTCATCCCAAAATTGGCCAAGTCAAATCCATCTGCCAATATAGGTGTGACTGTGTGAGTACCATAGCTCATATGAAACTAAAACATCACTGCTCCAATCCGAGTCAACTACGGTTCAATGCATTCTGTCCCCAACGTAAAATGTCAGTCTTAAACCTGGGGAGAAAACTGCTAGCTATTAAACTAGCCAGCAGTATATAGAAACTGAAGAGGAATGGTGGTAACTATAAGGTGCTGGGCGGTTTCTGCCTAGAAAAAGGGCTAACTATATAACTAAATGCTATCATACTTCAGTTTTAGGTTTCATGGAACAATATCATATACCGTCTTTCTTGCTAGATTATCTCCTTCGATCTTTGCAATTGTAACTGCTTATAACTGTTTTTTGTGCTTTCCTTGTTGAACCGGTGCTAATGTTAGCTGCTTGTAAGCAGTGGAAACCTTTGTTCATGTAGTGCGCTCTTATACCAAACTGGGTCATGTTCATGATGTATTGAACTGAAAATATAATAAATAAACAGAGGCCTCTAAGGAAGGAATACAAGCAATCAATCAGCATGTCAAAAGCAAAATTAACCCAAATCTTGCTTTAACTATGTATGCCACTTCGCTTTTAAATATATCTGCAAAAATATCTCATTACCATCCAACGTGCAAATATGTTCATCTCCTTATAAATACAAAAATATCCATACTTTTTTCTCTGAAATTACCACTATCATTAGAGATAAAATATCAGCAAATCAATATCATGAGGAACGATTCCTCCAAAAGCGCAGAAAAACTTTGAAGTCTTGTCTATAATAACTTCTGAAGACCTATATAATATACCAAAACTACAATTATCAAACAACTATCAGGATGCACTCCCACTTACCATTATCAAATCACATTTCCATCTCCTGGAACCATCGTGGCACCAAAGGATCAATGCATCACAGATTCAAGCTCTATTCCCAACTTTAATAAAGGGCACATCACCACGATTATACAGAAATTCAGTTTGGACTCAAATCTACTATCCAATTCCAGACCAGATTCTCATCTACCCTAGCTGGGTATAACATCTAAAACAGTGTCTCTTACCAATTGAGTGTGTACATAAATGCAACCACCTTCTTGAAGACTGCCACTCAGACTTCAGGTCAGGTTTCAGCACAGAAATGGTAGCCTCTATAGTCCTAAAAGACATTCACCATATTGTTGAAGAAGCAAAGTTGAGCTTACTCACCCTACTGACAAACACAGTGCCCAGATAGGTCATTTTTCAATTACTCAAACAAGACTTCAGTGCTTTGAGATAAAGCCTGTGTGTTTTTTAAGGACCTACTTTGTTTAGGTACTGGTGGGGCTGTTTCTTTGTGCCATCATTTTGCTCCTTATGTCACTGCTGCATTGAAATGAGAAATATTTAAACTCTCGAGCAGAGCACTTTTGGCCAGTTATCATTGGTAATTTCGAGGGGACATATGACATGTAACTTATCACTTCTTTGTGAGTGGGTGCCAGATTTCTTCGAAGCACTCTGACTTCCTGTAGGATCTCGTTACTAGAAATCAAAAGATTACACTTGTGTCAGAGACTTAGATTCAAACGCTATTTTTTTTAGCAGCAGACTCTTTCTGTATTTGTTTCTCTGTTCTCCTTCGGTTGCATTTGACGGCACCGTGCAACTGAAGGAGAGCAAAAAAAGTAGGTCCTTAAAAAAATATTTTAAAAATATATAGGGGTTTGGTTGAGGGTGACTGACACAATACTAAAAAACACATTCTTTGGTTTTAATTTTTCTACTTCATCAAGTCCGAGTCCTGAGGAGAACCCTTAAGCAGTATAGGGTTTGAAACGCGTTGGCTTGTGCTCATGGGATTAACAGCTGAGTGTGGCTCGAGGAATGTATATATCGTTTTGTCCCCATATAGACAACGCCCTTTAAAATAAGTATTCCTGAGCTTTACACATAGGCAGGACATAAGGTAAAAGCCTTTGGTATCATTTTTGAGTGTCCGCCAGGTGTATTTGAAAACTACGGACTGGCTATCTGTACCTGTATTGTCTATGTATTGCACTGTGAATTTTGTTTTGCATTTTGTGATGTTACAGCATTACATATTGTTTTGAATGTGTAAATATGTTTTTGAAAAATATATGTGGCCCGACAATAGACATGAGAACAATGGTTTAATCTTGTTTGAAAAAAGAATAAAAAAAGAAGTGAAATAAAAAACACTCAGGCTTTAGATCAAAGCACTGAAGTCTCGTATGAGTAATTGAAAAACGACCTATCTGGACACTGTGTTTGTTAGTAAAATTAAGAGTGGTCCAGTCCAGATAGTGTACAGACCCAAGCCTTCCGTGTTCATAAAATACTCACCTTATTGGGCACCGTGGACAATCGTGCTAAAATTGTTTCTTCCTCTTCATCCCACACAAACCCAGCTAGAGAAGATTGGCAAATACATCTCAAGTACAGCACCAATGGGTAACATGGGCCCTCTTTTCGAGTATTGTGGCTGGTTTGTCAGTTTGCCATGGCAATAGAGGGATGTGGTCTCCGACCATTAGCTGGAGATCTCTGTGCTTTCAGCAGACTTGCTGTGGCTGTGGCTCAGCTGAAGGCACTGTGACTTTGAGACTCAATTCCATGTGTTATGTATTCTCATGCAAGAAAGTTTTTAGTTCTTCAAAAACAAACTTCCAAAGCAAGACTTTGCTATATATAAACAAAAGTGCCCCAGACACACTGGAAAGTTTCGCCCAGACTGTGGGGGTAGTTTCTGTGGTTTTCCTATTGGTGACCTCCAGACTTCCGTTGGTGATCCAAAACAGGATCACAATGTCTGACAGCGCAGTTTCTGATGGGCCATTAGTCAAAGGTTTTCACAGGTGGAACCTGCATAAAATTTGCAGTTGGACACGTGGCAGTTCACCCAATTCAAAATAGAGCGGGAGAACCACGTGTTTAGTAGACGGCTTATCCTTTTGACGGTCTATCCATTCCATACATTTGGGCCCATCTTTAAATGAGAGCCATTGTTTCAGCAACACTGCTTAACTTTTAATTACAACCCGTTTGCACAAGCTTGTCTGACATGAGTCAAAAATCGAGAATATGCAGATGACACAATGATAACAGTGTCATCCTTTCATGTCATTCTCACTCTGCGGACTTGTCTTCTAGAACTCTAGTTGTGGGTATCGAACAGGTCCCTGTCGTTGAACCCACAAAAGACTGAATATCTTCTCATCATACACAAATATAAATGAACAAATTGGCCCAACACTTTTTAAAGAGCAAATGATTGAAGGTTTCTCCCTCTCTTTATCTCCAGAAGTGAACTAATTGGGCCTCACGCTGGACGGTGCTCTTTTATTTGCGCCCCATATAGACAAATTGATAGTCATTGCACCTCTATCTACCCTTTGCTAAAGTAACAAAAATGACACCACAATTCGGTCTGGAGTGTTCCTAACGGAGCAGGACCAATTCTTATTGGCACATAGCTGCTCTCTCTCTGGAGCTCTGGAGTGGCACTGTGGTTCAAACAAATAATGGCATAGAGTGCAGTCCGATTAATTACCAGTGGTCGAGCTTTATGCAAGTATGTCATCCATCAAACTTTTGCTTCTGTGCATGTATTTGTAATGCAGGTTTTTGTAGATTTTCTTTAAAAAATGAAGATATGTAAATATATTTTTTTTTTACAATAAAAAATTACAGAAATAAAAGAAAATATGGTTCAAAATCGTAAAAAAAAAAAAATGAAGATATATCAAAAAGGACTTCCAAAGTACTCTATTATATTGAACAGCTCTCTCAAAAGAAATAAATGACAAAGCTGTGTGCTTGGGCAAATGGTTTCTGTAAGCAATTCCTTCAGGTCATGCAAGAAAAGGGCTATTTGCAAGCAGCAGATTCCCCTAACGAGTGCCTTGTTTTGGGATCACAAACTGAACCAGTGCGACATTTCCTCTGGGAGTTTACATTGCCTCAGGATGTTTGCTTTAATAAATGTCACAGATGGGCTTTCTGCTAGTCCATCACAATTATCCTTCTGCTCACTGGCAAGCTGATGTTTAAAGTTAAACGCAAAGGATGTGTAACTTATTCATCGCACTGATGCTCTTCTCTGATGCCCAATATTAGTTCAGTTGGTGCAGCAATGCGACTGAATGTAAATCCTTCTTTAATAACTTCAGTGCAATTCAATCAAGACTGCTCAAAATGATGCACCAATTTGTGCGATTTCTGACCTTATTTAAAAGCTCTTTCTTTGTACTTTATGTTTTATGCCATCACTAATAAGTGAATTTCATACTGTGTGTGAGAGAATTGTTCATCCAAAGGAAAGAGGTTTTTACTGTAAGGTGTCTATTAAAGATAGATTACGATTATTGTAAAGTTTGTTAAACAGTTAACATTCATATAAGAAACTATTCGTAGCATGTGTGGCTGTAGATTTCATGCTCTGAACAATGCTACATGTAGACATTTGCAATCTGTGGGGACCGTAATGAAACCACTAGGGCTGATTGCTTTGTGCACAGTAATAGTGTCACACACAGGGCTACATATAGGGTCACTGCTAGAGGGTTTACTAAGGCAGTGGTCACACGCAGAGGAGGAATGGATGGAAAGACCTGAAGATAATTAATCCAAGAACTCAGCACACTCTAGAATAGTGTAACAATAAGAATTTGCTGCGGGGCAGGCCTTTTCTGAGCCCTAAACTGTATTTAACCGCATCGCTGCTGCTGTGATTTTTGCGCTGTGCGGCTGTTTTCCATTTACCGCGATACATGACGAGCTCAGCTCTTCATCCGCTCACGTCACCTGTGGCTGATGACGAGCTGAGCTTGTCATCAGCATCGAAGGGGTTAACCATTCCCACATTATAACCACATGACGGTTTTGGGGACCTGAGCACAAAAACAAAAGGGACTCCACATCAATTTCTTGGATCTCACAGCAATCTAATTAGCACTCACAGCATTTTACTCTATCATTCGAGGCAAATCCGTCCTCATAATGATAGACAACATAACAGTGATGTATTTGCATCCACAAGTTAGGTGTGGCTCACTTCTCCCAGCTGTCAGCATTGGCCTAAACCATTCACACTTGGCCTTTCAGAATGACTCACTCCTTCCAGTGGAGTGGGGGTGTGCAATGATTTTTTGTACTTGTTAAGCAGGATGCCTAAATAATGCATAAGCTCGTCCATCAAAGGAGACATAAATCAACAAATACATCACAAGTACTTCCACAGATGGGGCACTCCCACAATTTATCTGCTCACCACTGCATAAAACGCAAATTGCCAACACGTTACCCCCCCAGTATCCAGATTCCATGGGCAATGCACTAAGGATGAACTGGCTTTTCCTCTTCTGCATCTGATCACTCTCACGTTGTAAGAATGTGACAAGCATCAATAACCCTCATCCTTGTGACACCTGCTTGGGGGAGGCAGCCTTGGTAATCCATGTTGCTAGAAATTTCAGTGCATCCTCACAAGTCACTATAGCCGAGACCATATCTCCTCACTCAGCATCAAGGTCAACTCAGACATATGACCCTGAGTCAGCTGAATCTAGCAATTTAGCATGTGCTCTCTCCTTTAAACCTGATAGCATTGGTTACACCCAAGTGGCACATGTAATGTACTCGTGAGTCCTCAGTAACATGGTGCTACATGTAACAAGGGCTTGTAAATGAAATGCTACTAGTGGGCCTGCAGCACTCATTGTGCCACCCACTAAAGTAGCATTTTAAACATGTCTCAGTCCTGCCAATGCAGCCTGTGTGTACAGTATAAACTGCCATTTCGACCCGGAGAATAAACCTTTTGACTGGCCTAAACCTTCCTTTTTAATACATATAAGCCATCTCAGGGTAGTCCCTAAACACCCAATACATCAAGATGCAGTGAAATTTAAGAGTGGGACATGTACTTTAAACATTTCAACTTCTTGGCAGTGAAAAACCTACATAATGATTGTTGGGATGTGCATTAAATGTCATTAGTGGTAGCATGCAACCACTACACCTGCTCGAAGCAGAGTCCAATGGATCCCTGTGTGCATGCTCTGAGGCCGTAACAACGCCATATTTCCAAAGTAGCCCTGGACGCAGAGCCTGCTTGCAACCATATTATGGCTGTTAGGAGTGTGGTTTTTTGTGGTTGAGAATGAATCAAACATGGACAATAAAATGGGAAATAAATCATTTGTGCACGTGTGTGTGCCTAAACCGTTGTAGACAAATGCCCGCTGACTTCCCAAGCTCTGGTGCAAACTCACTAGGCCTGTAAGTCCCAGGTTGTGCAGATTGGCGCATGCGCAGGGGACCAAAATGAAGGCCTGCTTAATTAATTGCGATGTTTACTGCCTAACTTTGTTGTCATGGCCATACGAAGGTGTATTTGGAAACTTGGCTGATCTCACTATTGGAGTACTATTTCGGTGTGTTACAAG
This sequence comes from Lissotriton vulgaris, assembly GCF_964263255.1. NCBI lineage: Eukaryota > Metazoa > Chordata > Amphibia > Caudata > Salamandridae > Lissotriton > Lissotriton vulgaris. The sequence continues at coordinate 1,205,848,184 of NC_141691.1, forward strand.
GAAAACGAAATATTTCCTCAATACTATTCAATTTATTAAAAATGAAAAACTTCTGAAATTAGAGAGCAGGTTTTCAACACATTGAGCCCATCCATTAATATATAGCAAAGCATAAACCGAGTAAATTCTTTCACACACATATGTACATATTCTATACATTTCTTACAAATCTTTGCGTGAATTCTCATGTAGCATTTTAAACATCTTTTCTGTGTAGATTTGAAAGTTTCTTTAAAATTGGAGAATTCTTTCTTGTATCCAAAGTCCTCATTTAGTTTGTTAATTTACCAAACTAGCACCATTCCTTCTTTGTATTCAATCCTTTTCTGATAGAATCACATCTATGGATCCATTTGCACTCAATACTCTGTAACACATGAGAAACATCTTCTTCTCTTGGTGAAGGAATCGCTTTTTCAATAACCTGTCATTTCATATCATCTGCTTTGTGATTCTTCTCTGCCTAATGTTGTACAAGAGGGTCAGTCTCAACTTGGCAGCGTGCGCAGCTTCTGTGTTTCCAAACCTTGATTTGATCTACCACCAAATTCTTATCACCATCTCACAGAAACAGTATTTATGTTTTTTTAAATATGTTTTTGCTTTATAATGGAAATAAATAACTCAGCTCGGCTAAGATGAGTCTTTTGTGACAACAAATAGATTGGACTCCAGAAACTCCTTCAGTCTTTTTTTTTTTAAAATATTGATTGTCGAACGGTTTGTTCTGGCCCCCCCATTTATTATTTTTGGAATCCTTCAAATAAATCTACATAGAGATTCATTCCCTGTAAGAATTTTAAGACCTGTTTTTTTCTACTGTCTCCAGACATTTTATCAGCATCAATAGCAACAATATATGCTAGGACTCATCCTTCCATCACTTCCATGGAATAGGAGGTTCTCCTTGGCACAACAGAAGTTTTGGTGGCCTTTTAAATCACATTTTGGGTGGAAGGTTTGAATAACCGAGTTCCAAGTAATTGAAGGCAGCAAGGATCCAAGTTGAATAAGAGCAGAACAGATACAAGAAGCGTGAACAATGCAATAGCTATGTTGCAAGTAATGAACTGAATTTGATGGTACTTGGAAAGATACAGATTACATGTGGCAAAATACTGAATAATTCAAATTATCCTATGAACGGTACCTGTAATATGTAATAGCATCCCAACAGTTGTAAACTCAGTGACAAACTGTGCACACTAAGATGACCGATGTATGCATTGGAATGCACAAATCCATAGAATATAATAGTTTTCAAAATGGCCTCCTGGATTGAAAGTAAAGCTTGAAAAGTCAGGCATATTGAGGAGAAATGAGGCAGAGACGTATGGAGATGAACACAGGAAGAAGTCACTGGCCCTGAAGTGGTAGTTCTTGAAGGAGGTGACTTAAAGCAATGCCACCTGATAATTATGACAATTTACAACGTACGCGTTACAATGCGTGTCATTACAACACATTTTTTACATTGCAGAACCCATTACAATGCATGTCGTCACAAAGCATGTTGTTACAACACATACTCCATTACAACGCAATTACTATTCTAATTCCGCTGGGGTGTTACTTTGCGGATTGCGTGGTAATTGATTATGCGATGTAATGACATGCGTTGTAATGGATTTCAGGTTGTAAATCATTCGTTGTAATGACACGCGTTGTAACACGTGTGTTGTAAATGATATTTCTCCCACCTGATGGATGTAATGGAGGCAGGCTCTCCTCCCTGTCAGAGAAGACACAACATCGACTGCGCTGACAGATTGGCTGAATTAGCTCTGCCTCGGAATAGCTATGGAACATTGAGGAGAGCAAGAATTTAAGGGTGTCAAGGAGACAGACTGGAGCAGTGACAGAGTGAGAAATAAGGCAGCTTCATAAGGTTGCACAAATCAGGGAACAGCTCAGCAGATGCACAAAAGTTTTAGGATTCATAGAAAGAAACAGGTAAGGATAGCAAGAGAGTGCACTAGGATCCGTGCAAATATGGCAGCACTCGGCATGACAATCTGCTCTATCCTTGTCACCAAAATTAGCCTTCTTCAATGAAGGCTACAAGGCATAGTAATTAATCAAGATTTATAAGTGTGAATAATGAGAACCAGTTCCCACAAAACCTCATCATGAAATGCCATTGGGAACTGACAAACAGGCAAATAGAATGTTTGTGAGGTTCTATTGGAAAAACAGGGGAGGGCAGAAATGAGCGATGCAAACAAAGGCAAGAGAGAGGGATAGCACATACAAACCCTTTAGGGAGACCTATCTAAGGCCAAAACCTCCACTTCAATGGACAGGAGATTCATGGACCAGGAAACAGATATGTCCAGCCAGATCGGAGCAGTAAGACTCATGCCCCTTTGTGGGCTGTTTTATAGCTTTATAGTGAACCTAAAAAGTCAGCACATCATAAGACTCTAAGATGAGTCCAAAAGAAACCCAACTTTTGATAATTCACAAAACCGAGGCGGCATATATAATTAGAGCCTCATTTGGAGTGTATTCATTGAATTTGGTGGTGAAACCTCGAGGGGAAATACAATTGCAACATTGTCGTATTTCCCCTGAATGTATTTCACCACCCGATTCCTATTTTTCTAGTCGGAATTGGCAATAGCTTGTGGGAACGGTCTCTACAACCATAAAAACGCTTGGTATACCACTTTTAACCTTTCTGTTAGCCATGCAAATTCTTTGAAGGAATATCTAGAGATAGTGGCATGGCGAGAACCCTGTTAGGGAGCAAAATTTGAGTTGTAGGTAAATGGCATCTTTTGAGGTTACTCTCAGTCTATATGGATGTCCAAATTAGAGCAAGAGATCTGAGGTATAAATATTCTAGGAGAAATGGGGCAGACTTAATGCAATACTATTCTGATGTTTCATTTTCAACGAGCATGTATTACTGATGCGTCCTCGTTTAGAGAAAAGTTTGTGATGAATGCACGCTGGTGAATTGGCAGTACTCTGTCAGATGGCTAGCAATAACATTAGCATTAAAAGATTTTTAAAAAATAGCATCAACATTAAAAGAAAGGATACAAATTATTAAATGACTTGACAAATTAAACATTGGAATAGATCAGTCAGCCCACAGTTGAGTCACTTTGATCCTCTGTAGTAAAAAAATCATCTTTGTTGGATAAGCCTTTGCTTTTAAACCCTTGGAATGCATCAATTTGATATGATCAGCTACTGACAGCTATTAAATATTTCAGGCAAGAAGTCTATTTTTGTGATAACAAACTGATTTATTATTTAACAAAACATGGAATTTTCATCCTGGAAGGAATAAATGATTTGTTGCAGAGATCTGAATATAGAGTTTAGAAACACAGTGAATGGTATAGCTCTTGGCAGCCCATAAATTGATAAAGTATTGCCACAGTAAAAAACAGCTAACTAGAGATGAACTCCCCAAGGCTGGCATGTACCCAAAACATTCGAGTTTTGAGGACGTTTGTCAGTGAAGATTGCATTGATAGGAAGAGGCGCTTTAACTGCTGAGGCTATAAAAGCATTTGCAGGAATACAGTATCTATAAAAAGTACTGGAGTAAAGCAAAAAACTTCTGATTAAGATAAATACCTTTTTTATTTATTGTAAATTGACATAACAATCTAAAAGGGTGAGAAAAACATAATAATCAGTGGTGCTAAGCCCCTTGCACAGTATCACATATAGATCACAGGACAAATTCGGCAATATTTTCACATTTTAGAGCAGTATTTCAAGAGACCAATCTGGGTGCATTGAAGAATCAACTAAAAGTTCAATCTGATACAAGAACAAATTGACCTCATTAAGACTTTGCTGGTCATGCTGCCAATCTGCTGTTGTGGGGAAACGAAAAGGAAGGAGGCGTCTCATGGGGAAATGTCTTAGGCAACAGGTTCAGCCATGTTCTGGCAGCACCATTTAAATACAATCACAAATGAGAGTGCTGCAAATGTAATGCTAGTGTGATGTCACATTTCAAATGATAAAAAGAACCCCGAGGTGTCGTCACCCAATAGGCGAGGAACATTTTAAGGCAGTTTGGCACAAGACAATCAATGTGTACATGGTAGTCTTGTACAAAGTAACAACAGCCTCATTTGTGGTGAACCGGCCACTCTAAATTGAGGAGCTGAATCAATGCAAGTTCTGACTGTGACAAAGTCACCCATTGTTGATCCCCTTTTGGAGCCAGAACAGCACTACTATTCAGAACTACAGCTGCACCCGCACTCCAGACAGGGCGGGGTATGCAGAGTTGGTGGGCAGATATGACTGCCATATTTTTTGCCACAAAAATAATACCACACAAAATCTATCTATCGAGCTTCACTTGAATTTAATTCTAGAGTTGCATATAAACTTTTGACTAATGGTAAAACAATCATTGATAGTTGGTTTGTCTCCAAAAATTCATAACTTGATTGTTTTGAAGCACGCATGTACCTAGACCCTTCCCTGCTCTGCCCATTCCTGGCAGCACTACCAGCCACATTGGCCATTCTAAACAGCTATCCTCCAGAAATAGGACAACATAAAGGAGCATGCCAATTTACGCTGATAACCTTTAATTATTGTCAAAATATCTTGTTGGAATACAGAGACTTCTCAAATGAGCAAAAATACAATTAAGCTAACTTCTTGGCAGTAAACCTATCTGTGACTATAATAATGGTTGTTTTTTAGTCTAAGGCTCTCATTACAAATTTAGAACTAAATTTGGATCCAGGTGCTAACACTGATGTGTTTTTTCCCTGGAAAACGAATGGGCCCCTGAAAAAGGATAAAACCCTAACAGGGAATCGACTATTTTGAAAAATAACAAACACCGGGCACAATGCTATTTACTGCAGAAGGGCATGTACACTCTAGATCAACATAGACATATAACAAATGTGAAGCATCATCACACATATGGCTTGATGAATATTTTATTTATATTATTCTCTTTGTATTTTTAAGTTAAAAAAAATATATTTTGCATATAGAACACCCAGATAGATAAATATACAATCACAATGGTAGAGCGCAAATTAGAACCACATGTACATATGTATCCAAACAGTCGGTACAGTTGATTTGAATTAGAAATGTACTTATTACTCAAGAATTCAATACAATGAACATAATTAATCACTGTTGCTACTATGTTATATTCTTTACGTTATGCAATTTGACATGTAATAAGATCCAAATATGCAGAGACTGGTGACATATGTCGAAAACCAACGCGTTTCGGCGAGACCTTCAGGATTCCTGTACCAGTGGTTACTCCGCTTACTTCTTGGATGTCACTAATGGTTGATATACCACATCACTTAATTATATGCATGGCTTCACTCTTCAATATAAATAACTTCATTTAAAAAGACATATGTATAGACCTCTATATGATTCCAAGTCAGCAAAGAAAGATGAGAAGACTCATGATCTGTCCTCCAATATTAGGCCCCTTGGCTACAAAATCACACAATATCCAATTATGTCTATTTATTTGACTTGTGGAAGGCTTGTCAATTTCTTTTGATGTAAAATGAGGGCAGCCGGAAGCGCACTCTTAATCCTAAGCGATCTGAATGATTGGTAAAAATGATTGTATCATATGTCTCGGTGTGCTAAGACACTTGTCTCCTACTCGATGTGGTGACCAAGGCCCTCATGTGTGCAATAATTATCACACCCTTATAGTTTTCTCCAGATAGATTTCAGTAGGTCATACCTGGCAAAATATAACCGGGAAAATGACTTGAAAAACCGGCAAAATAAGCAAAATATGCTGTTAAAAGTGATAGTAAACATTCCACCTCACTCTGTATTGCTTATAATTAGCGCATACAACTAAGCATGCTTGGTTTATCAACAACTCTAGAATAGATCAGGTGATTTAATACTGCTACCTATGCGGGCTGGCTATCAAGAGGATACACAACAGATGCTAGAAGATCTTCTATTCATGGAAAACTGGACATATAATACCCCCAGACATTTTGTACTGGAATGTTGTCGCCTAGCTTTAAAGGAGAACTATTTTGAATATAATGGGGATCTCTTTCTGCAATGCCATGGCACTTCCATGGGCAGTGCCTTTGCCCCTTCGGTAGCTGGACTCTATGTGAGTCAATTTGAGAGCCAGTTTGTACTCCATGATGGCAACCCTCACGTTTCCAGCATTATATACTGGAAACATTATTTTGATGATATTCTACTGATTTGGCAGGTTGACAAGGACTTGAACCTATTCATGGAGTGGCTGAATGGCAGAGATCGGTGGTTAAAATTCACCTTTACCTCCAGTAACCAAAGGATAGATTTCCTTGACCTCACCATCTTTTCTGAAAATGGAAAATTGGAGTCCAAAACGTTCACAAAACCTACTGCAAAGAACAGTCTTTTGTCTTACAAAAACTATCATCCCAAACCTTTGCGGGACAACCTCCCTTATAGCCAATTTCTTAGACTAAAACGCAATTGCAGTAAGAACAGCGATTATACACAACAAGCATAAGAATTGAGCCATAAGCTAATAGCAAGAGAATATACATCCTCCACCATTTCCAAGTGCCGCAAACGAGCCAGACACCAACCGAGAGAGTGCCTTCTACAAACCAACCACAAAGAACCGGTCCAGGATTTAGTTACATGTGTAACTACTTACTGCCCAGCAACCTATGAAGTCCAAAAACTGATAAAAAATACTGGCAGATTATTTCATCCGGCAAAAACAACTGGCCGAAACCAAGGTTCGCAAACAAGCGTACGAAAAACCTGAAAGATGTGTTGGTACCCACACATCCAGTCAAGAGAAAGAACGTGCCACACACTAGAGATATGAATATGATGCCTATCACAGGACATTACCCCTGCGGGACTTGCGTGGTGTGTAAACTCACAAACACTACAAAGACACTACAGCTCACAGAAACTCTAGTGTGGACCCAAAGACAGCATATCAACTGTAACTCCGCCCACGTGGTATACCTGGTGACTTGCCCATGCCAAAAAAAGTACATGGGCATGACCTGTAGAAAAGTGAAGGTCAGAATAGGAGAGCACAAGAGCAATATAAGATTGAAGAAAAACACCACCAAACTGTGCTCACATTTTGAAGAAACAGGCCATACCTGTGATGAACTGAGATGGACAGTCTTGGAAATGCTGACAGACAAAACTATGAATGCAGAAAAAATATTGTTTGAGAAGGAACAAAGGTGGGTGAACCGTCTCAAAACACACCTTACAGGTCTCAATGACAATATACCGTGGCACCAATTCACATGAAACCATCCTGCTCATTGTGATCCTTAGTAAACATCCTCACTAGAAAAGGCAGACCCTAATGGCATCACTACACAAAGCGGACCTAGTCTAATTTACCAACACAGAGGTATTACTTCCCATTTTTGAAAATTCCTCTTGAAAATTTACATCTCTCCACCTTCCCTTCTAGCCACACACAAATTAATGATGGGTAAGAATATTTACTAACCATTTCTCCGTCTGTTTCTATACCCATTTAAAAAACTAGGGTATATCGATTTGAATACGTGAGGGTCTACAGATTAGCATTTTTCTGTGCCCCACCACACAGTTTAATTTTCAACACTAGCGACCAATCAGGTCATCTCATTACGACCCAAACATAAGTCTGTTAGATTCTAGCATTATCGTGACCCTATTTTCATTTCCATTAGTCTGTATTTATTGATTTATGACTCACTTATATTGCGTTATATTATGAGGAACTGCGTTCTTACTACCTTACTTTTTTACAACGATTGCCATTTAGAACGCATTGTAACACACATTTGTTCCTTCCATGATTATAAATCTTTCTGGCGAAACCAGGACTAACCCAGAGCAAGCCATTGTGCACTGCATAAAGTTCCGTGTTTTTTGAATAAATGGCACGACTGCAGTCCCATCTCTATTAGGAAGTAGGAGCAGCCTCCGTTCATCCAGGGGCAGAGCCAGCACAGGACGTGGAGACCGCTCCAGCACGCGGGTGAGAATGGCGGCGCTGCGTTATCTACTAAGAAAGTATATCGGTAAGGTGTTTGAATCCGCTAATTTAGGATACCCTCTCGTTTCCATCCACTACAGCTCGGGTTTAGTATACCCACGCACACTGAAGATGAATGCTATCTCCTTAATCAAGGTAACATTTTCACTCAATACGAAGCCTCCAACTTATGTGCAATGAGTTTACTTATTTCCACAAAAACATGCTTTTGACCATCTATACAATGCTTAGAAAGTAATGGCTGAATTTGATATTTCTAATATCCTATGTACTAATAGACGGGTTCAAACAAGCACAGTTTGATTGTCCCGTCGAGTTCAAGGGGCATTCAAACAGTTACATTCATATGAAGAGATGTTTATAAATGTTTCAGGAATTTCACATATTTTCAAAATGGAGATTCAATAGTCCTCACGCCGATAATGCCCATTAAGTGATTACTGCATGGTCTGTCGAAGTTATCTTTTCGGTCTGTTACAAACTACCAAAGGAAATATCGGCACAGTTTCATGGCCGTGTTTTTTCGTAACAGCTACCAAAAATTAATGCTTACACAGCGAGAGATGTTTTTTCTAAAGATGTCTTTTCTAAAGATTTTTTCTAAAAGATTGTCAAGTGTTCCCACTCTCTATGAACTCTAAACTAGTCTCTGTATCATTAACTTACTCATAAACATGACTATCATTTCCATACTGTTTCGTAATCAAGCTCAAAGTGATTCTGGCCAGGACCCGTTGTGCTCCCAATGATTACCCCTCCTCTTTTGGTCAGATTGCTCATAATATGATGCACGTTAATTTGTTAAACCCTCTGAAAACAGTGAATACTCACAGTGCTATATTGTACAATCCCTTACAATTATAATGAGGATGTTTGTTCTTTTGTTTCTTTATTCTAGGAATCAAAAACATAAGTGCTAACTAGTGTGGAAAATCACACACTCTTTTGAAAACTACACAAATGGTGTAAGTACTTTTCTGTTGTCCTGTTTGTCCTGACGAATGCTCTATAGACCCGGCTGGGCCAAAGAGAGCAGAAACATGTCGACCGTTTTTTAAGAGATATAAGGTGATCCAGTAACTTGATTGACCACCATATCCAATTCCTTTTAATAACATTACCTCTCCTTTTTACAATAAAGTTTTCTTTTGGTGAGGCATTGTTTTTTAGCAAACCCTCTCTTCTTTTCTTCACCTACCCTATGGGGGTGTCTCTCATTCTCTTGACACTGCTACCCAGACCAGAGGTTGCCTCAGGAAGAGGCTGGCATATAGCACGTTATTGGACACCCGATGACTATGCCATAACGCTGAAAGTGGGGCGGATAACAGATATACACCGCATTTAACATCACAGCGTTTATGAGGGTGATCCATTATAACCAATGGTTATGAAGCTACAAGTGTCCATTCTCCTTTTTGATTAACCTTCAATAATTATCACACCCTTATAGTTTTCTCCAGATAGATTTCAGTAGGTCATATCTGGCAAAATATAACAGGGAAAATGACTTAAAAAGCTGGCAAAATAAGCAAAATATGCTGTTAAAAGCGATAGTAAACATTCCACCTCACTCTGCATTGCTTATAATTAGTGCATACAACTAAGCATGCTTGGTTTATCAACAACTCTAGAATAGATCAGGTGATTTAATACTGCTACCTATGCGGGCTGGCTAACATCACATTAAATCGGAACAATGATTTCAAATATCAAAGTCTCTCTCTCTAAGGAGGGGATACTGGCCTGAAGCACTCACAGCGTTGATTATTAAAGTGCACTTATTTGTGTTGCACTGTGCCACAAACCTCTGCAGCTTTGTTAATGATAAGCCCAATGAAATATCAATGAAATGTGTTCACAAAGTATTCAATCACTTTCAATGCAACACTCAGACTTGAACACTGACTTGAATCCCTTATCTACATTGGCAGATAAATATTTTCTTTTTATTTTATACCCTGCATTGGATTCTCAATACACACCCTGAAGGGTAATCTGCACACAACAATTATACCTTGCAGCAATGGGTCAGCCTTACCCCCAGTCCCCCTTTGTCTTGATCCCATTTGTTACAATTGAGATTACTTTCTCACGCGACAGAAGAAAAAATAACTGAGGAATACTGTATACCCTGCCCTACTCCCAAATAGTGGGGATACTTATCCAGCATTCCTCCTGTTCTTTTTCTGTCTGCTGACAGAATGAAAGAACCAGAACAATTGCTCGGCCCCTGCTGGTCTGGAGTGGCGATATTTATGGATCTTCACCAGCCCTTATGGAAACTGGGAGTTGTGCCGGACAGCAGGATTTCACATCGTCCTGCCTGCTGGGCTTGTGGGGAGACTTGCAGGATGGCAGGCATTTCTTGTGTTTTGCAGTTGGCCGTTGGTGTTTTCTGCCATTTGGCTCTGGATGACATGGCACCTGACTTCCTGCCTGCCTAATGATCCTCTGAGCATGTGCACCACAAGGAGAGTGTGTGCATGCATGAGCCTTTCTCAACTTTTCAGTGCATTTCCTTATGTCAATGGGAAAACTATAATTGCCAGCTGCAGGGGCGAGTTAACCGTAGCAGTTTTTGTTTCTTATGAATTTCAATACCACTGGATGGTTATTTCCTGATTGGTTTACCATGGCATTTTAGCTTGCTGTTTTCTGCATTTTGTCTTTGAAGATGAGCATACGTGGTCATAATTGGAGGCATGTGGTGAGTGAGACAACCTCTTCTTCCTCTTCTCTCCATCTGCCCAAGAAAGACAGGGAGAGTGGTGATGCAAGGCACAAGTGGCTTACCAAGGCGACTTTGATGAAAATTAAAGGATCCAACAAAGTTAAGCCTAAGGAGACTTTGCCTTTGGGGTCTTCCCAAGCCTGAGAGTCAGAGGATGAAGATTGTCCTGATTGAATCCATATTAATACTTTTGTGGCCAGTCTGGTGGTGAGAATTTCCTTGGCTGAGGATGCAATCATGAGGATTCTGTGGCTAAAAAGGTGGGTGAGTCCCGCTGTAAGGAGCATTCAGGCTCACATCTGGCTCTGTGGGCTTGGATATATGGTACTTACATGGCCCAGTCTCTGATTACTGACATTAAGGCAGTACACAGGTCCATGGATAATGCATCTGATTGTTCAAATTTGCTGGAGTAAATCGAACATCAGGTAGAATATTTATCTGAAGTCTCATCTAATGTGGTAAGGGCATCAGCCCTGTCAGGAGTGGCTTTTGTGGTTGCCAGTCGTAACTTGATGCTTAAAGACTGACATACTGACTCGGCCCAGAAGGTGTCTGCACTCAGATTGCCTTTTCTGGGAAATCAGCTGTTCGGGGTTGTGCTGGAGCTGAAGCTAGATGCGTTGTTTAAGGAAAAGAACCATTCCACTTAATTGAATCATTAAAGCATCCGGCTTCAGAGAAGCAATCAGTAAAGAAGAAGTCCCCACTCTGTCAGTCTTCTCAGAGGTAGTATCAACATACTCATGGGCGCTTTCAGGTCCTTCGGGGTCATAATAAGAATTTGAAGTCTCATCCAAAACCACGTTTGTGACAATATGGTGGTCGAAGAGCACATCCACCAGTTTCTTCAGGCCTGGGAGACATCTTCTTTTGATGCCTAGGTGTTGGACATCCTGTGAGAGGGTTACAAGATCGAAGTTATGGAGGTCCCTCATGCAGGCCTGGAGTCTGTCTGACTCAGTGGCCATCTCAGAGGGAGAAGAGGTTGGCTCTCGCTCAAAGCATTTCCTCACTTCTGAAGAAGGGTGCTATTCTGGAAGTTCCTCACATGGAGAGGAACAGGGTTTTCTATTCTATCATTTTTCTTGTGGCAAAGTCCATGACCGTTTTCTGTCTTATGTTGGGTTTGAAGGTGCTCAACATGTTTGTTCAGTCTCTCCCTTTCAAGATGGATACCCTGCAGCGAGTGACACAGATGGTGATCAAGGACAAAGTGATGTGCACCCTGGACCTTCATACTACCATGTTCCGGTTCACCCTAATTTCCAGCAGTATCTAAGGTTCTGTGTGCAGAAGAAGCATTTCCAGTTCAGATTCCTGTCATTCGGCCTCAAGCCAGCATCCAGGGTCTTCCCAAAGATGGCGGCCCCCTTGGTGGCATCGATTCATCTGCTGGACATTCACCTGTATTCATACTTGGACGATTAGCTTTTCCATGCTCCCTCTGAAGAACAGCTTCTTTACAATCTGATCTTGGTCTTCATCAAGATCCGGTCTCATGGATTCCTCCTGAATAAAGAAGAAATGTCAGTTGGTGCCATCAAGGCATCTAAGGTTTATAAGGGGCCCGTTTCATACAGATCTGAATAGGGTGTTTCTCCCTGTTCCCAAAACAGTGCTCTTGAGGTCTCTGGCCTTGAGGGCAATGGGTTGTGATTACCTTCCGGTCTGTCAGTAGTTACGACTGCTGGGTCACATGGCGGCAGCAGCATTTACTGCATCGTGGGCCCGGTTTCATCTTCAGCCTCTGTGTATCTATCTTCATTCATTTTAGGACTTGAAGTCAGGAGAGTTCAAGTGTGTGGTGCGAGTGACTGCAGAAGTGATCAAGGTCCTGAGTTGGTGTGCTCTGCCGGCCACCCGCTTTCAGGGCCTGCAATTGCAGTAGGGTCCTCCTATAGTGCTCACAACGGAGGCTAGTTCCTTTGGTTGGGCTGCCACCCTGGGGAACAGGTGACTGCAGGTTCGATGGTCTCTTCAAGAGGGCTTTTCCAATTGACAAGAGCTGATGGTAGTCTACAGAGCGGTGATGGAGTTCAGTCCCTTTCTGGTGGGTCCAAATCTGGTGATATTCTTAGAGAACCAGGTTAATGTGGCTCATTTGAATCATCTGGGGGAATCTGTTCAAGTTCCCTGAATGCTTTGGCCATTCTACTGTACAGGGGAGAGAGAAGCATGTGTAGTCCCAGGTGACAGTCCACATCAGGAGTGTGAGCAACAGGGTGGTGGATTCTCTCAGTCAGTTCTTTCCTCATCCCCAGGAAATGTATCTGACCAATGATGTCTTTCTTGAGGTGTGTGGAAGGTTTGGTGTGCCATTCTGGGACCTCTTTACTTTCTGGCTCAATGTGCAGGTTCCTAGGTTTTGTTCCCACTGTCCACAGGATGGGGCATGGGGGGTGGATGCATTGACCCTTCCTTGGCTGGATCAGCGGTTATATGCATTCCTCCCGATTCTTCTTATCCCCATGATTCTGGCTCAGATGTTTAGGGAGTCCCAAGTGCTGTTTTGGTGGTTCCTTTTTGTCCCCGGAGGTCTTGGCTCCCCAGCTCAAGTTTCTGGGGATTCAGGGGCCTTGGATAATTCTGTGCTCCCCTTCTCCTCTCCAGTCGTCTCCCATCCTGCCCTTACAAAGGCTTCATCTCTCAAGTTGAAAGTTAATACAAGGGGGTTGCAGAGTAAAGGGCTTTCTCAGCATTTAGCTATGGCTTTCCAGCAGTCCCACAAGCCTTCTCCCTGGAGGTCCTACAAGAGGCATTGGGGTCGTTTTCAGAGTTAGTGTAGTCCTCTTCAGCTGTCCCCCTCTTGAGTGTAACCTCAATGAGGTTCTGCAGTTTTTGTGAGATGAGTTTGATAAGTGGTTGGCTGGGTCTACTATGCATGCCCAGTGGGCTGTTATTAACGCTAATAGGCAATAATTGATGGTGGGCTTTGCTTTTTGCAACTGTGGCAAATTATAGAAATTCAATACATTTCAATAAAGTACAGCACCTTCGGCTCCATACGGAAGTCAGAGAGTGTTTAAGTTTCAAACCATAAAAGCTTATTAAAGGATTAGCAAAGTTACAACTTCAAATCATCAAATTTATTATCAATCAATATTCAGTACATGAATGCATTAGTCAATATATTTCATGGCAGCTCAAATTCATAAAAACAGACGTACTATGAAAAAGTCGTTTCAAAAAGGCAAATTAAGTAACATTAATTCTCCCATAAAAAGGGCACCATACTCTGCTAAATCAGGGAAAGGTTCTGATAGATAATCAGAATAGGCTCCTGAAAGGCATCTGACCCAAAATTATCTTAAATTGCACAATTCTAACATTGATACACCTACACATGTTTCCCATATAACTAGCCGATCAGAGTTAAGGCCCAAGTAGAGAGCTAAGCTCATTATTTTCTCAAGCTCTTAGACAACGAGGCTTATCTAAGCATCCTTCAAACTTAGTTATATGCAACATAACAAGATTCATCACACCAAGCTATACTCTACAGGTGCTCACTGGCTACTAATTAGGGTATTCTGCCATTACTGTGTAAAAGACAACATTTCACAAGAGAACATGAACAAGGCCAAATTCACATTGTAAATGCAGACTCAGCTTCTCCTGGAATAAAGAAAGACATGGTATGTGAAGCAAGATGGCACCCAGACGTTTTTTCATTTTAAAATACAGGCCTACTTTCTCTATTGACAATCTAAATGTGAACAATAAACAATCAGCATATTTGCTAAAAATAAAATCTTCAATACAACATGAAAAGAGAGGAAAGCATGGTTGCAAAAGTACATCCGCTTGCATTAAAGGAGCCCTTAGAAGCATATACATTTGTAGGTTATCATGCCATAGCTTTCAAATAAAAGTTATCTTATAGATAAGGCAGATTTGTATCTCAAAGACAAACAAGAATGCAGTCCTTTGTTGACACCCTCTTGTGCATATGGAGTCTCTAATTTTTCAAGACAGCCATTCAGTCAGAAACGTCTTGAGTCAATATACTATCCTAATAAGGTCCTAGGGCCAGATTTAGAGGTTGGGGTGCAGGGTATTGGTTCTCCCTCAGGCACAGTCATTGCGTGAGGTAAATGGCTTTCACAGCAAGGAGCAGTGATGCTAGTTTCAAACAGGAGTACTATACACGGGCACAACAAAGTTTGATATCACTGCATATGAGTGGCATGATATTTCATATTGAGGCACAGGCAAAAGAGCAGGCACTGTTTAGAGACTTCCTCACCTTGAACAGTAGAAGCTGCAGTCTGATCCCTCAACCCTTCCATCCGCCAATGGCAGTGCTCGGGAAAATGTTGTCAGCAGTCACAAGGATCTCACTGATTTTCTCTGGTTAGCCCTGCCTGTTCTCCTTCACTAGATTGCCTGGCTCTCCACCCTGCCATCACAGAAATGCAGTCAAAACCCTTCCACTGTTTGAGCAGAGGCTAAACCAATGGTTATCCAAAATGGATCCAAATTGTCCCAGCACTAAGACTCACATCATACACAGAATCCCTCGACAACAGTCCTGCTGCACATCCACAGCACATATATACATTCAACATGTACATGGAATATCAGCTCAAGAGTCTAGGGTTTCACACTAAAGTAGAACCTTACACAAGTGGGGCAAATAGTCTAGACTCTTCTCAGACACTAAAAAGGGCCTGGTCAACTGATGTTCCATACATCTCTGTATCCTGCCACCACCAATGATGATCATGTGACTACGCTATGGCATGGGCAGCAGTCCCATGCAAGCTTTGAGGGCATTGTTGGTGTCCCGATTCAGATCACAGAACAAGTTAGGAACTTCACGTTACCATCGACAGGCCTAGGCCTCTACACACATGCTAGATTAACTTGCTTACAAGACCAAACAAAGAGTCATGCTTCCAGCTTCACAAACATTCAGGCACTTGGGGAGGGTGTACACTCCCATTCACTAAAGAACATAAGGAAGGTTTGGGCTTACTTTGAAAACATCTATGCATTCAGGGCTAACATTACTCACAGTAAAATGCACATTTGTTGTAAGAAGAAGCTACTTTTTGTGTCAATAAATAGCTGTAGAAGGTGCAGACTTAAATCTGACCTGGTTGCGGCATTCAAAGAACTGATTCCCTGAGCCAAGGATCAATTATTTTAATTATTGGGGTTCGCTGAAAATTGCGACCATCAAAACCAGCACCACGGTTTAGCTGGCAGACAAGTTCAGAACACCCTCAGCCAGGATACCATCCAGCGGAAGATTAGGAATTCCAATAAAGAAAAGACAAGAATTCAGGACTTTTCTATCTATGCACCCGGGATCTGGAGCAATATCCGGGTATCCATCAGGGCCACACCAATGCTGCTCTAAATTAGGAAAGAGTTGAAGACTCACCTCTTCAAATAGCACTACATCACAATCCAATTAATATCCACAACCCAGCATCCTTTCCTATTACTTATTGACTGTATCCTTGTCTGTGACCATATTTGGGAAAATGTGTTTGTGTTAAGAACAGAGTACAATCCATTAGAGAGATTATCAGCTCCCGGGGTTGTGAAGGAGGATACCCCGCATCTCGCCCGACTGGCAGCCTAAATACAACACTATTAATACACAGTTAAATATGTACATGGTTTGAAAAATGATTAATTCAATAAATTGGATACCAATGGGTTGGTTTGAGAACCCATCAGTGAACTGGATTGTGAAACAGTGGCTTCAGTTATTCACATTACAGTGGGAGTGAATAGTGCTGTAAAAATGTTATTCTCTTCAGGAGTTCACAATGAGAGTGACTTGCTTTCACAACCTTTCCTTCTCTGTATTAGAGAGAAGTGTATAACCCATTGGTTATATCCGATGTAATCAATACAGGAGGGTCACTGAAATATAGTACTGCTGCACCCTAAAACATTAATATTAAAAAAAATCAATAAAAATATCTTGAGGTTATATTTGTCAGCCCTTGCTTTCGAGATAAGTGGCATAAAGTTATTGCAAAAAATAAGGTAAAAAGGGCTATGAAATGACAGCGTAGCGTTTGACACTAGCCAATGTCACCGAGGACGTATGTGGCTTTCAGCGCCTCATTAGGAAGGTTGTCAGCACACTATTCCATCTATAATTTCACGATCGGTGTCTCTTTGTGAAGTTACGGCAAGTCACCTTCTTTCCAGATCTCTTAATTATTCCATGAATGGTTAAGGCTCGGAGCATCCCTGCAGGTGGTAGGAAAAGCTGTCCAAAATGGAGTTTGCTGACAGATGAGGTATATCCTTTCCGTTCCTCATAAAAACAGGTAATATGGAAAATTATATTTAAAATCATGGTCAACATTCTTTCTTTTTCATTTTCTGAAAACAAAGGTCATTAAAGGTGCGCCCCTCCTTCAGAAAGCTCACGCGCCCATGCATCTCCTCACTAACAAATTGTCATTGATGGAGAGTTGTGCAGAGGCTGCGTTTAATTTATTGCCAAACGCATCAGCTTTGAATGATTAGTTTTCGTGATTGTTCCTCTTGCAATTAACCGCGCAAGAATCGGGAATTACAACGCAGGGCATGAGATAATGATGCGCTATTTATAAACAAGGTAAACATAATTAATAGCATTTATTTTCCAGGGTATTTTGTTCATTTAGTTCAGGTCTGGGCTGAATAATGACAGGAACTGTATAGTAAACAATGACAATCAGATTTCTTCTTCTTTATATTTGGAGAGATTGGAGAATATCTTTTGGACATATAAAGAATGTAAAGGAACAGACCGCCAGCTAGCAGAGCAAGTGTGGCGCCTCATGTACGCTTCATGGATGTTTGGTTCATCTTGTCATGTTAGATAAGATGTGGGCTAACGGCCACAGCTGCCACCTTTGGGATTAGGGCACCAGCAGGACCACAATGGTAACCAAAAGCAGCCCTGGCAAATTTTGAAAGACCAACCCCCATACTGTGTGTAGCAAGTGAGCGCAGGGGGTGAGCCTTGATACTGCAAGGAGTGTTTAAGGGTGTTCTCCCCCCAAAGAAATGCAAAAAATGCTAATATGATGCATTTTACAACACTTTATTAATTATTGAACCTTGCCCAGTCATTGAATGGATGGATGGAGATTGGAGACAGGTTTTGGTGCCTCAATGAATCAATAATTGAATTTGTGAGGAGGAGGGAGTGAATGCATTAATTCAAGTTTGGACGGCAATGAATAAAGACTTTTAGAAACGTGGAGCTAATGGCCTAGATATATTAACACAGTGCACTGATTTATTACCTTAAAGAATTAAACACAGAGCATTATGCTTTGATATAAAACAGGAGAGAGAATGAGATAACCATGTAGAGGCTGTATTGCTAAATAACCTTGCATCGATCCCGGCTTCCTCTTGACCACATTGAATAGTCCTGGGCAATTACTTTTTTCACAGGGCCTCCTTTTCCTTTATCATCACATGGGAACCCCTTGAAACACATCAGTTCAGGGCATACACTGCACAAAAGAAAAATACAATAATATTACCCAACTATAGTTACACTCTCAGCCACATATAGGGGTCAAAGTGCATCTTTCCTCTTGGTTGATTAATAGCATCATTGTCAAGGCAGTGGTGGTGTGGGCATGAATGTTTCTAAGTTCATGATTACAATCTGTTGTTTCTAACAGTTGCCTCTTAATGTAATGGTATAATTTAATATACTAAGCAGAAATGCGTTGCAAAGATCACATTGTAAAAAAATACACTGTTTTGAACTTCAAAAAGTCTTTATCATAGGTGTACTGGAATCTTCGAGCCAAGCGACAGCAGATCCCTCACCCTCTGGCCCCCCGGAAGCCCTAAATGACAATAACCACCCGAACGCAAAGACAAGTGGTTTTTTAGCATGCTTTAAAACCATTTATTTTGCATTGTTTCATTGTAAAGTGCCGACGAGTTGCAGGCAGGAAACACAGCAGCCCATGCTCAGCAACAAAACCAGCTCCTAACAGCAAAAAAACGGTCCCCACGCTCAATGGCGTAACGAAAAGTGAGGGGGCCTCCCTGCACAGTACTTAGGGGGACCCCCTACGGGCTCAATCAGAAGCTCTCCCGGCCAGAGTTCAGTGCCGAGGGGGCCCCTTGGAGCTAGAGGCCCCCCGCACCGCGTGGGCTGCGGGGGCCTGTGTTACGCCCCTGCCCTCGCTGGATGCCCACTGGGAAAATGCTGGGTGCTTAATAGCCGCAGTCCAGGCCAGGAACCAGGTATGAGTCTCGTTGCCGCATCAGCTTCCTGTGATTCTGGGGAAGTTGCTTAATCTACCTGTACCTTAAAGAAATAATCTGACCTTGTGAGATGTAATCTAGTAGTAATATAATGCCCTTGGGTCAAGTTTGCACTATATAAAACTGCAGAAAAAAATTAGCAGTCCCGCAGCACAAAAGTTTAAAGACTGAATTACTTTGTAGAATTTATATAGCTTTTTCCTGTCCCTTGAGTAGTCCTCAATATGTTTCATGTTGGTCGAAAATGTAACTACTCTGTTGCACGATTGGAACAGAATTTTGGTTGAGGTATCAACTTGGGTAGTGTATTTTGGTGTCATAATTGATATCCAGAGGTGTACTCTTAGCTTGTGTGCCATCTTGTAGTAGCTTCTTATGCCTTGGCGTATGTGAAGCAGTGGCGGCTCCTCTGTTAAGGTAGAGGAGCATCTCTGTACTGCTTTTGAGCAGTGTGAATAAAGGAAAAATGAAATAATATCTCAGTATTATCATTTTATTGTTTCCTGCTGGGGCTGCTATGCGAGACGGGGCTGCTCTGCTCTCAGAGCAGGGGGAAGAGTGGTGAGCACTATGTAAGTGTGCATGAATGTTTGGCCGGCCAAACCATCATGCACACTTTGCATGTTCTCCTCCCAGGCTGCATTACAGCTTGGGTGGAGAACATGTTGATGCTCCAGCTCCCTGCCAGAGCTCTGAACCACGGTGCACGGACCAATCACAGCGCTGCATTGCAGATTGCAAAAATACTTTGCTTAGAGCTAACCTAAAAATCTGCTGTGTCTCATGAGGAAATGAGGCTCGGGACCAGCGGGAACCTGCTTGGAATAGAAGAGAGAGAAACCAGCCTTAATACAGCCTCGATAAAAATACAAGTAAGTACCAATCGTGGCCTCTGTCCACCAACAAAAGCACTTTGAAAGTAAGAACAAAAAAGCTGACCAGATAGTACTACATCAAGTACTGGTCGTCTTTTATTGATAAAAACCAAGAAGTCACTCCCCTGCAAGGTTTTTATGCAAGAAATTGTTTGCAACATGTTTTTGTGTAACTATTTTAAATTGAATAAAAGATTTAGAAATAAAAATTCCTGGTGTACGTCATCAAAGTATTAATGCCAGTGATGTTGCTCCTGTGCTAGCAATCTTAAAATCTTTATGGTTCTGTTACTGTGTAGATTATTTGTAGAATAATTCAGTTTAATTGCATAAAATGTATTAAAAGGATTTGAAATCAGTTTTTTTCATATGACAGATGCTTTTATGAAATATTAATGAATCTTGCAAATCCTTCAGGTTAATGATTTACTCTGAGATTTTGTAAAGCGCCCTACGTGAAATATATATCTTCGATGACAAAGATGATTCTTAATTGTAAAAGGGAAGCCTTTACCAACTTAATAAAAACACCTCTTTAGGTCTCTGGACAAGTCTCAGCGAAATTCTGCTCAGCCCTTCATAACTATGAAATAAACAGCACTCAAGTCTGCAGAGAAATCTGTGATAAGTTCAAGCACTGCCAACAGTTTAAAGTTAAGAAATCAACATTAAAAAATACTAAAATATTTTAAAAAGATAGAAACAAATTTAGAAAGTGAAAATTCACAAATACAACTAAATTAGGACAAGGGGCACATGAGATAAGATTATTTTCAAAGTGTTAAGGCAAAAGCACCGGAGAAGTAAAGAACCATCAGAAAATATCAGTTTGCATTTAACCAGCATGAAGGCATAGTTTCAGGTCCGCTGCGGTGGAGCGAAAGTCAAATTCACCCAGCGGGTCATCCTGGGCTCAGAGTCTTTCCGCACAGCGAGGTCCAAGGCTTAAACCGGCAAGGATCCCTTCAAGTTAGAAAAGCTGCTGTCTAGCCCCTGGTGAAGTCGGTGTTTATTTTCAACAAAAGCTCCTAGTGGCACAAAGCTTGATTTCTTAGCTGTCAAGGGCAGAGCGCTGCTGGGATAGATTTGTCACCTCATCACAATACAAGGTTTTAGCTTTGGATCTAGTCACTTTCTACCTGTGGTACAATGCTAGAAACTGCAGCAGGAAAGAGTTCTATAAAGATGGATATCTTCCGCAGAACCAGATTCAAAATGGCAAAAGTCTGTAAGTGAGACACATATGGTTTTCTCATTGGGTGTCTGGAATAGGACAAATGACTAAGGGCCACATGCTTCAGAGAATGGAATTGCGATTCCTAAATAGAGATTTTTAGGGAATCGCTATTTAGGAATCACAATTCCTTATGCATGTAGGAATCGCAAAAAAAAATGTGATTCCTACAAATTCCTTACCAGCGATTCCCAAATTGCGACTCGCTGTTGAGGAAATCCTTTCCATTCATTTGTATGGGCCTAAAGGCCCATAGGAATGAATGAGAAGTCATTAGCAATTTGTGAGTACCAAATAGGTACTTGCAAATTGGAATGCAATTTGAAGGGTGTTAGGGGGCCAATTTCCACCCTGCTGCACCCTCAAAATTGGCATGTGCGCCACATGGCACTTAGAAAACTCAATTTTTCTAAGAAATTGCAAATTACCATCAACTTGAAGTTGACGGTAATTTGCAATTCCAATTTGCTAAAACGCAATTTGCGAATGCATGGTGCATCGCATTTATGGAATCGCAATTTGGGATTCCCTAACTGCATTCGCAATTAGGGAAATCGCAAAAAAAAGTGAATTCCCTAATTGCGAATGCCTTTGGGCCTAATGCATCAGAAATATAACTTTACCAGTCGCAAACAGGCCGATTCGGTAAAATGCTAGATGCATGTCCCCCAAAGGACCTTATTTAGAGTTTAGTGAACAGGGCACTCACTTAAATGCAACAGATGTTCCAATAAATTCAGAGTGTTTTGACTATAATGCACTTGTAATGAAGGAGATGGGACGTCCTCAATGTTTCAGAGTACCTTATTTGTCAAACTTTGAATAAGGACCTATGTTCCAGATTTCACCAACTGCTGGAAAAGTTATTTCAGGTCACTCCTGCAGCCTTGAGGTTTCTTAGGGTAGGCTACTAAGCACCAGGTCTTTCCCCACCTAGAGCTTGCAGGGGCCAGTCCACTGTGATCGGATGGGCCTTTCGAAAGCTAGCAGCTCTTCTGCTTTTTTCCATGGAGCAAGCAAAAAAGAGGTCATCTACCCGACCGTAGGAGAGCAGTTCCAGTCACTGGGTGCCAGCAGAATTCAGAGGTACTTCAATCGTTTTCCTTCATTACAGTCATTAGCTGTTGTGTTTCAAGGTATCAGAATGTTCTGTGGTGATGGCTGTTAAGTGCATATTCTATCCTGTGCACTAGCCATTCATTGGAGAATTTTCTATATCCCCATCCTGTCTCTTTCACCTGACTTCCATTTCATTCGCAGCACTTCCTCTTTCCTTTACTGTAGAAATTCACACATCACGCCTCCCCATTTGCC
This sequence comes from Lissotriton vulgaris, assembly GCF_964263255.1. NCBI lineage: Eukaryota > Metazoa > Chordata > Amphibia > Caudata > Salamandridae > Lissotriton > Lissotriton vulgaris. The sequence continues at coordinate 1,205,870,620 of NC_141691.1, forward strand.
ATTGCCAAATTAAAAGAAGAGTGCTCAGATGGTCCTTTGCTCTGCCATTAGCTCCTGTCACCTTTTGAGATGAGTAATCCTTGTTTAATGACAAGTTATTGATAAGCCCCAATCTGTTGCTGAGGCCAGAAGCTAAGCAATTGTCCCCTGTCACTCGGGTAATTAACTTCTAGCCACTGGAGTGAGAAGAGGCAAAACTAGCTCTAAACTCGTTTTGTATCAGACAGGACAAAGTCCACCTTCATAAAGTTAATATTCCACTAAACTAACTAGATTTTCTCCAAGCGAAGATACAAAATACAGATTTTTATCACATTAAGCTTATTCATGAAAAATCTAGCCACTCCTAGCCAGAGAAAACATTGCAGGGTATTTAATAACTGTGAGGGCAGCCCAATCTCAATTCAGTATGCCAAATGTATCTCGACTGCAGGTAGTGCAGAATACGGCGGCCCGCCTTGCCCTCAACAAGCCAGCAAGGAGATCATCAGCACCGCTGCTGCATCAGTTACACTGGCTCCCGGTGAGGAAAAGAACTATCTTTAAGATGCTCTGAGTAGTCTTTAGATCACTACAGGGGAAAGGCCCGGCCTACCTTAGGAATAAACTCAAGTGGTATTAACCGGCCAGACAATTGAGATCCAGCAATTCCAACTTTCTGTGCACCCAGGAAATACGGAGGGCACGCAATGGCGGTAGAGCCTTTTCTTATTTGGCAGCTCATAATTGGAACATGCTCCCACAGAACATCAGGTCCTGCCGTGAACTAACCAACTTTAAGAGACTGTTAAAGACATGGCTCTTTTAGATATACATCCTCACTTACCTCCCACTTTGTACAGCGCCAAGAGATACCCTTGGGGATGATTCGTATGCGCTCAATAAATCCACAAAGTAAAGTAAAGTAAATGTGTTTATATGAAGCAATAAGCCCTGACATTTATGCGGCACACTTTAAGGGTGACTTATCTAATGTATAAAAATCAGTTTTCCTTCCAGACAATGACACTTTTCCCTGCCATATGTCACTGTAGTGCTTTTAAAATGCAGCCCAGAAAGAGCACAATAGTGGTTATGGCAGCCTTAGGATGTTTTCATCTGTATGGATGGTCTAAACATGCAACAGAACCTACATATGTCCTGACACCCCTGCATGGGACCCTTTAATAGCTTTCAAATGTAGTACTTTTTTTTAAATGTGGCGGGGGTTCCTGAGGTGGGCCTGTGCTCCTTCTTTTTGCCTCCTAATGTACACTTCTGGTAGTGCTCTTGCCCTTTGGAGCAACAGCACAACCAATGTACAAATCTCCTGTCCCATGCTGGGCTTATGAGGCACTGCCTTGTAATTGTTATGCTTATGAGACATTGCCTTTAAACCAGATGCCCAAGCAGTTGACAAATATTTACTTTTAATTAAAACACCTTTTTTAAAGTACCCATCAGTTTGTGGGTCCAAGAGGTGGGTGCCTCTCCCATTTATGTGGAGTACCAGGGCACTCACCTTGCTTAGTGCCGTTTTCATCAGCTGCACTCCAAGCTCCTCTGATCCACGCAGTCAAACTCCTCCCTGGCCGCCCTCTCTATCAAGGACTAGGTGAGGGCAAATTCTTTCTCCCACTCTCCTGCTCTAAAAGTCCTACAAAAATGTGTTTGGGTCCCATCTGCCACAGTGCCACCAGGATGAGTCAGGCAACTGTCCTCTTCGCTCAGCCTGCACATGTGTGAACTTGTGTGTTTACAAGTGTTCATACTAAACCTGTGCCGACTCTCCTAGCCAGCTGCGCAGCAGCCAACCATTTTTTTCGCAAAAGGCAGGCACTGGCTCTAACAGTTCAAAATATTTTAAACAAAAGCCTACTGGGGCTTCATTAGGGATACTTACAACAGAAGACCAAAAAGCAGAGATCCAACAGCAAAGCAAGCATTGAAAATGCAATAGGTCTCGCCCTCGTTTAAGTTAAAGCAATTCTGTTTGTAATTAGGTGGCTTTTTAGCTTTGCTTTTATTAGTGTTTTTCAAACTTTCATGTACATAACATGCATATGTATGCATATATGTATATGTATGCATGCATTCATATTTGTATTTATATAGATATGCAGATGTATATATATATATGTTTATATATGTATGTATGTATATATACACATACATATATATAAATGCATATGCATATACATATATATATATATATATATATGTGTGTGTGTGTGTGTGTGTGCATATGTGTTTGAGTAGAGAGACAGAGAGAGGTAGAGGTGTAGAGGTAGAGAGGTAGAGAGAGAGGTAGAGAGTGGAGAGTGAGTAGTAGGGAGTGAGTAGTAGAGAGTGAGTAGTAGAGAGTAAGTAGTAGAGAGTAGTAGAGAGTGAGTTGTAGAGAGAGTGAGAAGTAGAGAGTAGTAGAGAGCGAGTAGTAGTGAGTGAGTAGTAGAGCATGAGTAGTATAGTAGAGAGTGAGTAGTAGAGTGAGTAGTAGAGAGTAATGGAGAGTAATAGAGAGTAGTAGAGTAGCAGAGTGAGTAGTAGAGAGTAGTAGAGAGTGAGTAGAGAGTGAGTAGGAGAGTGAGTAGAGAGTAGTAGAGAAACAGGTTGAATAATGTTAGGCGCTATGTATACACTGAAAAAAAGGCATAATTAATTTTGTCTGCAAATACCTAGGAATAGCTGAGTTTACATGCACTTCACTCATGTAAATCTTTTTGCATTTTAAAGTGCCATGCCACTCTCACTCACACACAAACACAGAAACACACATAGCCCTTACTGTTTTCAGTGATGACGTTTTCAGTGATAAAGATGAAGATGAGGCAGAAACATCTGTAAATCCACAAATTTCTGGATTGCACAATGCGGGCTGGGGAAGGGAAGGGGGGGGGGGTTGTTTTGCAGTCTAATTCATAATCACATAACAAACCAATCTTAAGGACAAGCCGAGTAAAGACAGTAAAACATACTGTCCACTATAATTTGCACTAAAAGGAAGCATTTTCTATGACCGTACAGCACAGAGCCCCCATGCCCTGCACCTATTCATCAAGAGATTTCAGTCTAGGAGCAAGGAGCAGGCAGGGTCGCCCCCTATAATCTTCAACAGGTATTTGAAAAATCTCAGAGTCCTGCAATAAGCTACTTAAGCAGCGTCACTTTACATATGAGATTGTGACAGCCTAAGAGTGGCATCTCTCAAAGATGCTCAAACATCACAGACGTGTTCTGCCCTGTTTGGAGTTCTTTGCTTTGATGCAGTTGACATGCTCGCAGGATAGTAAAGAGACTCGATGGGCCTCATTAATACAGCAAGCGTAGCCTTACTTTAGCACACATACCCATGTGCCTTGAAAAAAGGAGGAAAAAAATCCGGGTTTATCGGCGTCAGTGAAGTAGCTAGCTGTGTGTGCCGCTGTCATGTGTACGCAGCTTGATCTCTGCCAGCTGCATGTGATGACAGCTTCGTCAAGCTCTATTTGGAAGGACTGTGGTGACTGGAGGCTCGTGGTGTTCGGTGCTCGCCAACAGACAAATAAAGTGCTGAGCCTTCAAAAGATAGAGGCAGTTCAAAAGGGTGACACTTCACGAAATATTTCAGGAGCGAGGGACAGCAGTGGCGAGGGACAGAAAATAGGCGATGTGCACGCGGGGACTGCCTTTACTGGCGGTGATAAAAAAAGTCCCCAGTGTATCAGTGCCCCGTTTATGAATTTGTGAGGTATAGTATTCTATTTCCAGGTATTTGGCCCACCTTTTATAAAGGGGCCTTAAGTCTTCCCACGGCCCCCTTAGAGACCACTCGCCATTATCATCCCACTCAGAGCAGTGAATATAACAAATATATTTAAAACGTTGACACTTATCAGCTGCGATATGGTGGGCTGCTAAAGTCCTTTTTTTACTACACTTTGTCCTGCATTCAAAACAGGAAAAATGTATGTACGTACCACCAGGCAGCCTGTAACCAAGAAGCCGTGAAGGGACACACATCTTACACTACATTGGACAGACTGAGATTTCGGTTTCAGGAAGCAGCCAAGCGACTTTCTTGACCAAATTTACAGAGAAGATGGGAGAATCAATTGAAAGTCCGGATGATATGCACTTCTCGCCATTTGTGAAGATAAAACGTAATCACCAAAATGCATATGTCAACGTATAGGATGGAAATGCTGGCCCCTGCTTGATGTTTCCAACTATACTTAAAATACCGAAAATCTCAATGAACAGCACTGTAATCACCAGAAAACCTGCTGCAACGGTGAGAACAATAATTGTTTCTCAAGAATTTTAAGCTTAGTGCTTCTAAGGTGCGCACAATTGCCTTTTTGGCTTATAAAAGTACTAGCAGCCCGTCCCAACGTTGTCCGGGAGCAAAAGGCTGCTTCTGGGCCCCCGCCCGCCCCGACGTTAAGGCTGCTTCAGGGCCCCCTGCAATACTGACACCCGTCACAGTTTTTATTTCGTGCAGCAATTGTGCCTGCCACCAAATTATGCCATAACAAACTAAGCAGCGGGGACAGGACCACCTTGAATAACGCAGCGTCGCGCCTCTGTCTTGCTTTTAAATCAAAAGGGGCTTGGCAAAACTACTCCCCCAAAAATAATTTTAAAAAATGGAACCCATTTGCTGCCTGGAAACAATCACCACGCTCACACGGCATTGCGTCTTTGAATGTGCTGCCAGACCGCGTTGCTATGAGTGAACACCAGCAAAAAAAGGAACGGCTTCAGTGACCGTCCTTCCATTATGTAGACTTTTTTCTGTATCGGGGCCCATAGCAAAGGAAACAGCTCCCAACTCGAGAGTTGCAACGGTTGCACTGCTCCCGAAGAGGGTATCGGAGGCATTGGCATTTTTTATCACCATTCTATGCAAAAGTGAGGAATTATCTAAATTTAACAAATTGTCTGCTCCTTTCCGCGCTCCAGGAAGTCCCTTACCTCGCGTCCCCACTGTCGCCGCCGCTAGGTGCAAAGTGAGGAATTATCTAAATTTAACAATTTGTCTGCTCCTTTCCGCACTGCAGGAAGTCCCTTACCTCGCGTCCCCACTGTCGCCGCCACTGTCTTCCGTGCTCCTCCCGCCGAACGCCACATTAGTTTTCCTCCCCACCGCTCCGCACATTTCAGTGAACAGGATGTCGGTTCCGCGCCATCTTTACTTTTCCTCCCCACGGCTGTACTCCTCGCGCTCCTGATGATGTCAGCACGTTCGTGCACACGGCCAGCGCTACTTCCAAGGGACTACTTTTTTTTGTAAAGTATATCTTTTAAAGAACGTATATTTTTGGGGGGTATATAGCCTATGTCACTCTGCAGACCCTGCCAATTCCAATGATGTATTGGGTGTTTGGATTGGCGCTGTGGTTCCCGAGTTTACCCGCCTCAAAGGTTCCCAGTTCTTACTTTATAATAGTAGTATAGATAACCGTGCTACTAAAGTGTTTTACAAATAACTGAATCTGCCGGGTCTCCCAGAAATCAACCACAGTGGTTTTTGATGAGAAGGCTGCAAAACACTCCCAGCAGAGATAAACTGAATACCAAATAAGCAAATGTTCGGTAATCATAAAAGTTGGGGATGCAGGGGTACTTACAAATGGTGGAAGGGGTACCGGTCGAAAATAAGACAAAAAGCTTCTTTTTAATGATCAAGAAGACTTCCTTTCCGTCCGTCTAAACCACGCCTACTCTCGTACACTTATGTTAATATGGAGGTCGAGTGTGTAGAGCTTAACTACCTAAGTTGAGATTTTTTTTGCCTTATTTTGTTCTAGTACGAGGGAAAACATCTGTATGAAGTGAAGAACCGGGTTTTAGAACCCAGCGGCGCCAGGGGAAACGCCCGATGTCTTCGAGTTCACCTGTCTTGGCATACAGAGACACAGGATACTTCTTGGTGGCGTCAGAAATCAAATTTATTGGCTGCAACCAGGAACAGAAGTCTACGAAGCACGACACAGGTGGTTCGCTAGAGACTGCACAATTTTCGTATTGCGAGACATCGTCTTTTATGCTAAAAATCACATTCCTGCCTAGCACCAATTATTTACAAACTATCCAATCACAGATGACATTGCAAAAGATATCACATAACGACATGCCCACTGTGAAATTAGCAAGTAATTATAATAAATTCAGGATCAGTATTCAGATGAAGGTTCAGGATCTGTTTATTAGCCTCATCCACGAACAGCCAAGCAATAACTGACATCCCAGAACATCACAGTATTCTGAGAATGGTATGACAAGAGAAATCTATATTCCAAGAGGAATCAAGTACTATTGAGCAAGGCAATACATTACACATCTCCCTCTTATACAATAACAATAAAAATAATGAAGGAAATAAGGAAAAAAGGAAAAAATGGTAAGGATACAGAAGTTACACTTTAAAGTGAAAACAAAGGATCAAACATAATCTTTCATATAAGCAGGTACCCTTTGTAGTCTCTGACTTCTCATGCGAGGAGAAACAGTATTGTTGAGACGGGACAAAGGGAGTCTGAATGAAGGAGAGGTTTCACAAGCAGTGTCAGAACCATCTTGAGAAACATTTTTCGATCTAACCACGACAACTCTACTCTTATTCCACATCCGACCATCTTGTGTCTTTATGGCATTATCAAACACTTTGATAACAGGTCTGACATTTGTGTACTTAGACCATGAACTTCTCCCAACAGGTGCCTTTATTTTTACAAAATCACCTACGTTGATTTTCTGAAAACGAACACATTTTTTTTTGTCAAAATATACCTTTCTACATGCTTGCTTCTCTAACTCCCTCTCCCTCCATACATCAATGTGATTGTCAACAAACCCTTTGTTTAGATTCATCCAACCCAGACACAACATTGTGTTGGGTGCTCTTCCTTTGAATAACTCAAAGGGAGATTTACCAGTGGTAGAGTGAGGGGAGCTCCGGTAGGCCTCAACCCTTTCTCTAAGAGCATCTTTCCAATTTAAACCATTGGCTCTGGCAAGTTGGATACATTTTTTTAGTGTTTTATTAACTCTCTCTACTGCTCCATTAGTTTCTGGGTGATACAAAGAGGACAGCTTGTGTGAAATGCCACATTTAGTGAGATAGATTTACAAAAGGGGGTGGTGATGAACAGAGTGTCTGAATTGAGCAGACCACTCTTACCCAGTCCAAAGATCAGGGCTTGATCCATCACCGTTATTTATCTCACTGCCCCATCCCAGCTCAGAACCTGGCTATATGCAAATCAGTCTGTCCCTGGCCCAGTGCATCATGGGAACAGGGCAGACTAAACTACCAAGCCAATTCTTTACCAGAAAGGAGACAAGCTACCGGGGACCGGTTTCTGGCATTTCAGCCGTCTTCGGCCCGGCTTGCTTGAATCCTGATGGAGCAGTGAGAAAGGGACTCATGTCTGAGTATACCCTGCCACACCTATAGTGGCCAAAATCGATTTACAAAAGGGGGTGGTGATGAACAGAGTGTCTGAATTGAGCAGACCACTCTTACCCAGTCCAAAGATCAGGGCTTGATCCATCACCGTTATTTATCTCACTGCCCCATCCCAGCTCAGAACCTGGCTATATGCAAATCAGTCTGTCCCTGGCCCAGTGCATCATGGGAACAGGGCAGACTAAACTACCATGCCAATTCTTTACCAGAAAGGAGACAAGCTACCGGGGACCGGTTTCTGGCATTTCAGCCGTCTTCGGCCCGGCTTGCTTGAATCCTGATGGAGCAGTGAGAAAGGGACTCATGTCTGAGTATACCCTGCCACACCTATAGTGGCCAAAATCGATTTACAAAAGGGGGTGGTGATGAACAGAGTGTCTGAATTGAGCAGACCACTCTTACCCAGTCCAAAGATCAGGGCTTGATCCATCACCGTTATTTATCTCACTGCCCCATCCCAGCTCAGAACCTGGCTATATGCAAATCAGTCTGTCCCTGGCCCAGTGCATCATGGGAACAGGGCAGACTAAACTACCAAGCCAATTCTTTACCAGAAAGGAGACAAGCTACCGGGGACCGGTTTCTGGCATTTCAGCCGTCTTCGGCCCGGCTTGCTTGAATCCTGATGGAGCAGTGAGAAAGGGACTCATGTCTGAGTATACCCTGCCACACCTATAGTGGCCAAAATCGATTTACAAAAGGGGGTGGTGATGAACAGAGTGTCTGAATTGAGCAGACCACTCTTACCCAGTCCAAAGATCAGGGCTTGATCCATCACCGTTATTTATCTCACTGCCCCATCCCAGCTCAGAACCTGGCTATATGCAAATCAGTCTGTCCCTGGCCCAGTGCATCATGGGAACAGGGCAGACTAAACTACCAAGCCAATTCTTTACCAGAAAGGAGACAAGCTACCGGGGACCGGTTTCTGGCATTTCAGCCGTCTTCGGCCCGGCTTGCTTGAATCCTGATGGAGCAGTGAGAAAGGGACTCATGTCTGAGTATACCCTGCCACACCTATAGTGGCCAAAATCGATTTACAAAAGGGGGTGGTGATGAACAGAGTGTCTGAATTGAGCAGACCACTCTTACCCAGTCCAAAGATCAGGGCTTGATCCATCACCGTTATTTATCTCACTGCCCCATCCCAGCTCAGAACCTGGCTATATGCAAATCAGTCTGTCCCTGGCCCAGTGCATCATGGGAACTGGGCAGACTAAACTACCAAGCCAATTCTTTACCAGAAAGGAGACAAGCTACCGGGGACCGGTTTCTGGCATTTCAGCCGTCTTCGGCCCGGCTTGCTTGAATCCTGATGGAGCAGTGAGAAAGGGACTCATGTCTGAGTATACCCTGCCACACCTATAGTGGCCAAAATCGATTTACAAAAGGGGGTGGTGATGAACAGAGTGTCTGAATTGAGCAGACCACTCTTACCCAGTCCAAAGATCAGGGCTTGATCCATCACCGTTATTTATCTCACTGCCCCATCCCAGCTCAGAACCTGGCTATATGCAAATCAGTCTGTCCCTGGCCCAGTGCATCATGGGAACAGGGCAGACTAAACTACCAAGCCAATTCTTTACCAGAAAGGAGACAAGCTACCGGGGACCGGTTTCTGGCATTTCAGCCGTCTTCGGCCCGGCTTGCTTGAATCCTGATGGAGCAGTGAGAAAGGGACTCATGTCTGAGTATACCCTGCCACACCTATAGTGGCCAAAATCGATTTACAAAAGGGGGTGGTGATGAACAGAGTGTCTGAATTGAGCAGACCACTCTTACCCAGTCCAAAGATCAGGGCTTGATCCATCACCGTTATTTATCTCACTGCCCCATCCCAGCTCAGAACCTGGCTATATGCAAATCAGTCTGTCCCTGGCCCAGTGCATCATGTGAACAGGGCAGACTAAACTACCAAGCCAATTCTTTACCAGAAAGGAGACAAGCTACCGGGGACCGGTTTCTGGCATTTCAGCCGTCTTCGGCCCGGCTTGCTTGAATCCTGATGGAGCAGTGAGAAAGGGACTCATGTCTGAGTATACCCTGCCACACCTGCCACCGAAGACGGCTGCAATGCCAGAAACCGGTCCCCGGGAGCTTGTTTCCTTCCCAGTGTAAGAATTGGCTTTTGTAGTTTGGTTTGCCCTGTTCCCATCATGCACTGGGACAGGAACAGACTAATTTGCATACAGCCAGGTTCTGAAACTGGGATGGTGCAGTGAGCTAAAAAACGGTGTTGGATCTAGCCCTGATCTCTTGACTGGGTGAGAGCTTTCTGTTTAATTCAGAGACTCTGTCCCTCACCACCCCTTGTTGTAAATACATTTAGTGAGATAGTCATCAAATTGCGCAGAACAAAACTGGGGGCCATTGTCTGACAAAATACTATTTGGAAAACTTTCTCTCATAAATATTTCAGATAAAAACTTAATAATAGACCCTGAAGTTATCTCACTGACAGCACACACTTCAATCCAACGGGAATATAGGTCGACCAAAACTATTAAATAAGGGGTGTCAGAAACACCAGATAGAGGACCCAAGATGTCAATGGCTAATTCGTCCCAAAAGTGATTAGGTAAAGCTCTACAAACCATTGGCATCTGTCTAGTTTTCAGAATTTTGTCACTTGCACAACATTCTGCACACTCTCTTACCATCCGTTCTGTCTCTAAATCCATGCCAGGCCACCAGAACTGGGAGCGCAACATTTCCTTAGTTTTTACTATACCCTGATGCCCAGAGTGTGCATGTAACAACAATCTCTTCCTTAAAGTATTGGGAGGGATTAGTCTCAAACCTTGTGTCAGAAGATCATCTGTCAAAGATAATTCATGTGAAACTAATGACCATGGTTTGTCTAAACGTTTATTATCCCTCATCAAAGATATTACCTTACATAGCTCTTCATCTTTTTGTAATTCTTCTTTCCACTCATCTTTCCCAACAACACCCTCAGTGACCTCACAAACATCAAGAAAATCACCCTCATCTACATTTATCTCATCATTGCACGGATCACTTTCTTTGACAAGCCTTGAAAAACAATCTGCTGCCTTATTTGATACACCAGGCAAATATTGCACCTCAAAATCAAACTCCTGTAAGGATATTATCCATCTTCTAATCCTTGAAGAAATTGAATCTAACCCTTTCTTACAAAAGACTTCTTTCAAGGGCTTATGGTCTGACTCTACAATGAATTTCGTGCCCCAAACTAAATTCTTAAATTTTTTAAGTGCCCAAAAAATAGCTAAGGACTCTTTTTCAATTACCGAGTAATTGAGCTCTGGACCACGAAGACATCTTGACGCACAGGCAATAAGAGAATCATGTCCATCTTTGTTTTGCACCAGAACAGCTCCCAGACCTTTATCACTAGCATCTGTATAAACATACGTAGGGAGACCAGGAACAAATGCCTGAAGACACGGAGCATTCTTTAACTCATTCTTTATCTCATTGAATTCTTTTTTACAGTCAACTGACCACTCAAACGTCACATTTTTAGCGGTGAGCCTCCTCATATTCTTGGTCTTGTCCGCAAAATGTAAAATGAATTTCCCATAGAACTCAACCATTCCAAGAAATGATAACAACTCATCTTTATTTGCCGGCTCAACCATGTTATTGATTGATGTGACTAACTCAGACTTAGGAAAGACACCTTGACTCCTAATACAGTGACCAAGATAGTTCACTTCCTCCAAACCAAACTTGCACTTTTCTTTCTTAAGAGACAACCCAGAATCTGACAACCTCTTCAACACCTCACACACACGTTCATTATGTTCTTGCATGTTGGCACCATAAATTAGTAAATCATCTTGATAGCATTTTACTCCGGAGAGACCTTTTAATATGTGAGTCATAATTCGTTGAAATACAGAGGCTGCTGATATTAATCCGAATGGCATCCTTTTAAATTTAAAGGTTCCCATAGGAGTAATGAAAGCAGTCAAATCTTGGCATGCGGGATCTAACTCCACTTGGTGGTATGCGGAAGCTAGGTCTAAAGTGGTAAAGTACTTCGCTCCCTCTAATGTCCCTACGATCTCATCAATGTTGGGTAACGGAAATCTGTCTACGATTACTTCCTTATTCAATGCCCTCAAATCAATACATAGACGAATTTCGCCAGTAGGCTTCTTAGCTATGACAATTGGAGCTAACCATTCTGTAGCTTCTACTGGTTCTATAATGTCATTATCAATTAATTTTTCTATCTGTTTCTGCACTTTTTCTTGTTCAGCTAAGGGAATCCTCCTTACTTTTGCTACAATAGGTATCGCATTCTTTTTTAGCCTTATGCAGTGTTTATAACCCTTTAAACGTCCTAACTTTTCTTTAAACACATTTGGAAACTTTCCTGAAAACATTTCTGACAAATTCCCAACTTGTTGTATTTGCACCTGAGGTGTGGCATTAGGATCAAGTGTTACTCCTAAATCTCGCTGATCTCTCCAGCTGATCAGGGCATCACCAAAGTTAGTCACATAAACTTTACCTGGAATGATGCGACTACCCAACTCAAGGGTGGCTGTGAAATATCCATATATTTTAATAGGCTTTTCACCATATCCTAAGGGTATTATGTCACTTTTGTAAAGTTTGACATTATCTCCAAAGGTTTTGCGTAATAATCCCTGGTCAATCATGGTGATCTGAGAACAGGAATCAAATTTAAACTCAATCATGGCATGATCGACTTTTACCAAATGTGAGGGATGTTCTAAAGGACCACCATTTACTTGGAAAGTCACAGTCTTAACCTGCGGTTGAGACCATTTTTTATATACATTATCTCTTTTACCAGTTCTAGTTCTACAACATTTAGAGAAATGACCTCTTCTACCACAGTTGTTACATATTGACTTCAAAGCTGGGCAATTTGGTGAATTAGCTAAATGCCCATTATTTCCACACCTAAAACATGAAAATTTATTAGAAGGATTAAAGTTAGTATTGGAATTATTCGTTCCATTTTCATTTTTCTCTCCAGACGATTTTTCTTCTTTCTTGACCTGGCACACAACTTCTTCCACTTTAGTTTCACCTTTTTTCTCTGGTTCATCCATTTTTTGTTTTTCCTCTTTCAACTCATCAACACATTTTGTCATGTGTTCAACCTGTTTCGCTATCACAAGAACTTCATCTAGTGGTGGTTCATCTTTTAGCCACAGTTCCTTCCGAATACTGTCATGAGCGTACTTCAACACAAATTGATCTCTTATTCTCTCATCCAAAGTCTGTCCAAATTTGCAAGATGAAGCCAACTTCCTTAGTGCAGAAACATATTCTTCAACTGATTCATCTTTCTTTTGTCCCCTTAAGCCGAAATGATATCTCTCCATTATCGTGCTCAGTCTAGGAAGATAATGTCGGTCTAATTGTTCAATTGCTATTTCGTATTCGTTTAAATTCCTCTGTTCAGCCGCAGTGAGATCAGGTAAATGTTCTAATACGTCTTGGCCTTCTCCTCCTAGACAATGTAAAAGCAATGAATGTTTCCTTTCTGCACTTAAATTCGTGCCACATACTCTTGCATAATTAGCAAAGATCTTTTTCCATTTCTGCCATTTTACGTTTGGCTCACCTGGGCTTGTTAAGAAGAAAGCAGGTTGTGTTACATTCTGCATTTTTTTTTTTTTGTGAAGATAAAAACAAAATTGAACTTTCCTTTTTTTTTAAAATTCTTTCTGATATGTTATACTAGCAATTCTTTAAAAATAAAATTGCTAATTTATTTATACAAAAGAATTTTGAAGAGATGAACTTCTTTTTAATTAAGATTCATAGATTCATTAGAAGTGTTAAGAGTATTCTTCTTATAAAAAATTTTCTGCTTGTATAAATTCCCTTGTGCTTCACAATGCTCTTTTTTTTCTTATCGAAAACAACGTTCTTTTTTAGATTCTTTTGCACTTAACAATGCTTACTTTGTTCATTTTTTTACTTGAGCAAGGCAATACATTACACCCACTTTTCAGTTGTCCAGCCCACCATCAATTACACGAGAAGGCCCAACATTCTTGCAAGAAGCTGGAACGAGAGTGGCGAGTCAGCTTCTGCCCGGGGATTAAAACAGACTATAAGAAAAGGCAAAAAGAGTACTATAAGGCTATAAGGGTCTCCAAAGCCACACACTATAAAAATCGCATTGCGGAGGCTGAAAATTCTTCGAAGGAACTTTTTTAAATCTTTAAAGAGATATCTGTAATCTCGAACAATAGTGTGCCTTCCGCTGATTCAGTGGAAACCTGCAACAACATTGCTCATTACTTTGCAGGTAAAATTTCGGACATCTATGCCAATTTTACGGGTAATCTGACTAATGGCCCTGATTTCGGCAGTAGTAGGGAGGTGGGTTTATTAGATTCAGAATTACCCAGCTTTCAGGTCCCTGCTGCGGAAACACTAGTCACTGTATGCAAGAAGGTTAAATCAGGCTCCCCCCGTGATCCGGCCCCCCCCAAAATACTCAATGCCAGTCTGGATGTGCTAGAGCCTCTGTTCAGACATGTTATCCAGCTGTCTTTCTCCTCGGCCACCCTTCCAGGAGACTGGAAGAAAGCCATAGTTTTGCCGATAAAAAAGAAACCTAATGTAAGCCAGGATATACTGGAAAATCTCCGCCCAATCTCCCTTTTACCTTACTTGGCGAAAGTGACGGAAAAACTGGTAAACACTCAGCTTATGGAGTACTTAGAGTCAAACAATATGTTTCATAGCTCTCAGTCCGGCTTTCGAAAGAACTATTCCACTGAGACTGCCCTGCTGAGAGCAACCGAAAATTTACGGATTGGTGCTGATGAGGGTAACACTATGGCACTTATCATGCTAGACCTCAGCGCCGCATTTGACACCGTGGCACATTCCACCCTGCTACGGTGTCTGAGCAGCGCTGGGGTTACCAAGGCAGCATGGGGATGGCTCAAGGACTTTCTCTCTGACCGTAGTTTCCAGGTTCAGAGAGGTATGTTCCTCTCCAACAGCGTGGCCTTAGAACAGGGGGTGCCTCAGGGCTCTGCCCTGAGTCCCACCCTGTTCAACCTGTATATGGCTCCACTGGCAGCTGTTGTTCAGTCATACGGCATAGATCTAGTATCTTATGCCGATGACACGCAGCTGCTCATCTCCCTGTCACAGTCACCAAAGTTAGCAGCTGCCAATTTTAAAACCTGCATGCAGGAGCTTGCTGGCTGGATGAATCAACACTGCCTGAAGCTCAATGGGGCTAAAACGGAGGTACTAGTGATAGGGGGAGATGGGGCGAGCTGGACTCAGGAATGGTGGCCGCCTTGCCTTGGCTCTCTGCCCATCCCATGCAGTGAGGCCAAGAACTTGGGGGTCTGGGTTGATCCTAAACTCTCGTTTGAGAGTCATGTTGACAAATTGGTGGGGAAATGCTTTGGGGTTATGAAGACCCTAAACCGCACTTTGGACCTACTGCCACTTGAGGCCAGACGCATTATGATCCAAGCTCTGGTCACTTCTCGTATGGACTATGCGAATGTGCTGTTATTAGGAACTACGGAGAAGAACCTGAGAAGACTGCAAGTGCTGCAAAATACGGCGGCCCGTTTAGTCCTCAGACTCCCCAAAAGAACAGCATCCAAGCCTACTTTGGCTGCCCTTCACTGGCTTCCTGTAAAGAAAAGAATCCTCTTCAAAGCCCTCCTCTTTTGTTATAGGATAACCTCTGCAGAAGCGCCAGGGTATTTGAAGGACTTGGCTATCCCCTATCTACCCCAAAGAGCACTTCGCTCGGTGGGTATGGGTCTCCTTACAGTTCCTCGTGTAAGAAGAGCCAGGATGGGAGGCCGCTCCTTTCGGGTGCTGGCAGCCACCCAGTGGAACAGCCTTCCACCTGTGATCAGACTAGCCAAAACTGAAACTATGTTCCGGAAACTTTTAAAAACACATCTGTTTGCCCTTTAGGGATGGATGCCCCTGCCCTCTTGACTCTCGCTCCACAGCGCGGGGACACGCCGTGATGGCGTCACCAGGCGCTTTAGAAACCCCTTTTATATTATTATATATTCTTGCTCGGACAGGCCGGACAAACCCATAATAAAAGGACCACAACCAAAACCAGAAATAGGCCATAAAAGAAGGAACAGAAACAGATGAGAAGCAAGATAGAAGGGTGTGTGCGTGTACCATAAACTCAGCAATGTCCTGCTCTTTGATCTCTATCTTAACCAGCTGCCGGACCAGGAACTGGCTCAGCAAGTTAGCTTCGGGAACAGAGTCAGCTCACTCAGGTCACACACAAGTCAGCTAAAGGTGTACGTGTCCCAAAGACTCGTTCAGCCGTAGTCATCGGCCAATGTGAGGGCAACCCGAAGGTTCAGAACGAAATCCATAATTTCATAATGAATCCATCACTCGAACATGACGAAAACACTCGTACATGCCGCACTCGTCATTTGCGGTCTGCTATTACCAAAATCGTCATGATACGACAATCTTTATGAAACGGGTTCAGAATCACAGAACCTCAGAAAAATCCAGCCAGATCCGAGACAACCCCAGTAAAACGGTTTGAGTGTGTCCCAGACTCGTTTAGGACTCGCGTGTTCTTAGCGTGCTTTGGGTACAGAGCAGCAACCTACGGGCACCGTAACATCTGCTGCGCAGTGGGGCCCCTTTGGCTCGTGTGCATAAGAATGTCTGTGATATATTAGAATTTTCAGTTTACACCTCTGCCTAAGACATGGCTAAAAGCATGTCGCCAATTGCCCTGTCACAGCAGGATGGCTGGCTCGGCTCAAAGACAGCCCACTGCAAGTTTTCTTTCCTAGTTTGCACTCTCCCCCACCCCCTGCTGTTTAATAATATCCATTTACCGGCCCTGGGATTGATCCGGTGCAGTGTCCAAAAAAAAGACTGTGGCTGCCGCGCCAGTGCTTGTTCTGTGCAGGGGACACCTTCCCGAGGTCGGGCATTAAAGGGGGCTAGGGACCGCTGCACGTGGCGGGGGCCACCAGCTTTTGTAGGAGAGGGGGTGCCCCTGTGGGCTGCAGCAGCGGAGGAGCAGGGAGGGTGGGGGCTCCAGTACCGGGACAAGCCCCCCTCCTCACCCCACCAAGGGTGGGAGTAGGCGAGGGACAGGCACCCAGCCGGGAGACCCGCCCCACTAAAAAATAGTGTAAAGTATACGGCAATTCATGGAAAACGATCTCTTTAATTAAACGTTTCAAGATTGTTTCCGAAACATGGCCTGTTTAGTATGAACACTTCCTACAGAAAGAACATAAACAACAGATGCTACAAGAGCAGTTTAAGGACAGCTTCTGGTGAAGACCGCAGAAAATTAAAGGCTATTTCAAGGGTCAAGGGCAAGTTTATTTTACAGTGATGATCATAGATATTGAAGGATTGCATTCCTGTGTCTTCAAAGCAAGTGAGGTCCAGTGTACTTGCAGATGCAGAAAGAGTCCGAGAGGCAGCAACGAGGCACATAAAACAAACAATGCTTGCAGGGAAGCCTCGCGCCATGACGTATTATTTTCTCTCTGTCTGCCGTCCCACTTGGACGGCCTCAGCCTGACTTCCTGCTAGCGTAAAAGGTTTATTATCTTCTTTATGGGGCCATCTGTTTCGCCCCATAACGATAACAAACCTTTTACGCCAGCAGGAAGTCAGGGCAGTCAGTTCAAGTGGGGCGGCAGAAAGATAGAAAACTGTACATCACCACAAGCTCTTTCCCAATGGCTGGTCACCGTTTAGCATGAACCGTGATGCCAGCCAATGGGAAAGAGGGGCGGGGCTTGAAGCCCTTAACTAAAAGCTCCTCAAGATCATTAGATCTCGGGAGCGAGACTGCGCATGTGCGCAGCTCTAGGCTTCGACCTAAACACTGGTGATTCTTACAGTTCAATATCCGCTTCCCTTCGGTCACAGTGAGCACTTTATGAATGCAAAATGATGTGATTCTTAAGCCTGTACTAGCAACTTACAAATAAATAAATATTAATATGCATTTTCACTTATGATGTGGAAAATATGCCGTCACTCATGAGTCTAGCAAACTGACTCATGAATAAAAAGTAAAGAACATTTGGCTAAGGAGAATTTCAAACTCTAGGTCCTTGACCTGGTACAGTGGCGTTCCACGGCTCATGATGAGCCCAGGCTCGTCACCAGCACACAAGCTCCCTGCTGCATGACGAGCCAGGGCTCATCATCAGCACCGTTGCGCCGTGCGCGGCCCCCCTCCCCCCGCACCGCGGGGGAATTAGCCCCGCGGCGAAGGGGTTAAACCATCACCCATTTGAAGTGATCGGGAGCCTGAGCCACATGCCCATGAGGACTACTCAAACCTTGGTGAGAAGCAAGCTTAGATGATCAAGTAACTATGTGTGAAGGTCTGGATGCTAACCAGATTTTTCTTCCTGAAGCTAACCCTAGCACCAGACTGCCATTAACACAAGGAGCTATAGCAGGATGTGGAGGCCCTTGTTAAGTGGATTGCGCAGGGTACCTTTTCCATCACCCCTTTAACCCCATGCCCTATTAAAAGTGTTAGATGCTCAGCCCACTGGCTTAACGACTCCTTGCAACAGCGTAGAAAGGACTGTAAATGCCAGGAAAGAGTATGGAGAAAAGATTTTAGCACAGAAAATAAAAAGAATTATAAAGTGCTTTAAGACAATATCACAAAAGTATTCAGGATGCCAAGAAGAGTTTCTTTGCATCTAAAATTGAGTCTGCTGGAAATAAAAGCAGAGAATTCTTTAGGACCGTTAAGAGTTTCTCTGCTCCTAGCGCTGTGACTAGGCTTTCCCCTCCCTCTGCTGATTGGACTGATTGGACTGGAAAGTTAGCTAACTTCTTCTATACGAAGATTACAACAAATTAGTCATCTCTGTATGGTCTGGATGGGAAAGAAGTGATGTCTCCCTTATCCACTGCTCTCCAGAATCAGGATGGTAGGGCCTCCCTGTCCACCTTTCCTCCTTTGTCTCTCGAGATGACTTTATCAATAATGAAGGACCTCAAATTCGGCTCTCCTGTGGATCTGTGCCCAGCCAAATTTCAGGCTTCAATGGCGGAGGTTCTAAATCTCAACATAAACAGCGTTCTGAACAAGTCTCTTCTTAGCGCCCAGGTCCCAGGCAGTTGGAAGAGCGCAAAAATTATCCCTTTCCTGAAAAAACCCACGGCCGATCCCATGGTCCTATCAACTATAGACCGATCTCTCTGCTGTCTTTCTTCGCAAAGACCATAGAGAAATATGTGCATTTAGTGATTAGCGATTGTTCTGAAGCCAATAATCTACTTCACCCAAGTCAGTCTGGTTTTAGGCATAATCTTAGCACAGAGACAGCTCTGCTAGAGGTCTCTGATTCCATCAAAGAGACCCTGAACAAAGGCGGCAAAGCTGTCCTGGTACTTCTGGACCTCTCTGCAGCTTTCAACACCATGCCCCACAGTCTCCTCCTGCAGAGTTTACGGGAGTGCGGACTTGAGGGCACGGTGTTGAAGTGGTTCTCCTCCTTCTTGGAGGATAGAAATCAAATGGGTCTGGATACCTCCTTTTTCTGCCGGTGTGACGCCCTTGAAGGTCAGCGTGCCACAGGGATCTATCTTGAGCCCTGTGCTCTTTAATCTTTATGGCTCCCCTCACAACCCTGGTGGAAGCATGCAAAGCTATGATTATATGCTATGCCGACGACACTCAACTGCTGCTCACTTTCAGGAAGAGGGAGGAGTTTAACAGGGAGAAGCGTAACAAATGCTTGAGAGATATTTTTTCCTGGTTCGGACATAATCATTTTAAATGTAATCCGGAAAAATCTGAAATGATCTTTTTCGGTACTCCCCCTCTTGACGCCTTGAAGCAATAGTAGCCTTCTGACATGTCTCCGACGCAGTCAGCAGTTAAGATTGCAAAGAACCTGGGAGTGAAATTCGATGATGCCCTATCTATGGCGCTCCAAGTACAATCAGTAGAAGGCACGTGCTTCGGCCTCTTGAAAATGCTCTGCAGGTTTCTCTTACTATTACCAACCTCACACAGACAGACGGTCGTTCAGGCCCTTATCCCCTCCAGATTGGATTATGCCAATGTCCTCTATCTGGGCCTTCCAGAGTTCATGCTCAATAGACTGCAAGTCATGAAGAACGCTGCAGCCAGGGCAGCGCTGAGACTCAGACCTAGAGATCGGATCTACCACCATCTTAAGAAGCTGCATTGGTTGCCTGTCCGATGTAGAATACTCTTCAAAGCACTTGTACTCGTCTTTAAAGCTCTACATGGCATAGGAGCTCATTACATCCGCAGAAGAGTGTCATACTACGTACCTGGCAGATCCTTAAGATCAGCACACCAACATTTAATCGTTATTCCTAAATGTCTTAGTGTCTTAGAGCCCGCCGATCGTTCCAAGTGCTAGTGGCTTAATTCTGGAACAAGCTGCCTCTATCGCTGAGGCTGGCCACAAGCTTAATGACTTTCAGGAGACAATTGAAAACCTGTCTGTTTCAAGAAGCAGTATAAGGGTTGTCCGTCCGGGGACTGTTGTTTTCTGCTTGGGCCTCCTGTATTCTTTCTCTCCCAGCGCCGGGATACTCTTCTGAGTAGCTGTGCGCTTTATAAATCCAGCAATCCCATAACATGACATAACATTCACATACCTGGAGCAAGATCAAAAACAAAGAGCCATTCACCATCCAGACCTTCATGAGTCATTAAACACTCTTGTTTTAATCCTTATAAAAGGAAGGTGAGAATAATAAATATGTTACATTATATAAAATGTAATTATTTTAAAATAGTTAAAAATATGAATACCTCAAATGTAATGTTAGAAATATATTAAAATTTGCATTTTTTTTTTTTTTAAACCTTTATTTATAAAATGCACAATACACAGCGTCTGCCTACAACCCCGCGGGGCCGGCCGCTATGACATACGGGAAAAGGATAAAAAGGAACTAATAGGACAGAACGCTGTTAAAGCCGTCTCTAAGCAAAGAGTATCGTGTGGAACCGCGAACCATAGTATAAGGATAGAAAAAGGTTGAATTTTATGATTTTGTCGAGTACAAATTATAACACTACAAAGCGAGTGGAGGCTAATAAATGACCAGGATAGCTGTCATCATTCAAAGAACACTGAACCCCCGACCCCAAAGGAAGCGGGAAAACGTAGAAGAAAAAGAAAGAAGAAGAGAAAAAGAGAAAGAGGGCCATAGAAACAAAGAGAAAACATAAAGCACATCCCATCCCCCCACCCTGCATACCAGCGGAAGGCCACGGCCCACCCCCCCCCCAATAGGCATGCCTGTCGCCCCAAGAGAACCCCCAAGTGGGAAAGAGAATATAGAGAGTGAGAGAAGACATCCCACTCCCCAACTCTCAGAAAAGGATGGAGGAGCCAAATTCAACATACTCCCGGTCCCCACCGGCCCCGTAAGCATCCCCCCCCAAAAGTATCATCTGCAAAACAGTGGTAGCAAGCAGAACTGCAGGTGGGGAAAATCATTTCCAAATCTGCGAATAAATCAGACAAAAGGCAGTCACATGCACAAACAGTGATAATCTCAGCTCAACCAGCCCATCAACCGATAGCAAAAAAGAGCAATCTGGCCCTGGCCCGATCTCGGGTACATCCCCGAATGGAGTTCCTGGAGAAAGCTCGGAGGAGGTCCCAATATTATCCTTCCCGGTCATACCCGCCGTGCAGTCTCTCCCCCCTCCGTGAAATAGTAAAACAATAGCAGTCTTAATTACGATATAAACGGGGTGAGACATTCCAGTGTGCACAATCCAAAGCATAGTCGTAGATGTTCCAATCCGAGTCCCCCTTAGCCCGTCAGTCCCGATCTACAAACAGAGTTCTTCAGCCCTGGCCAGAGCGTGACAGTCCCCCTGGGCACATCAACCGAGGAG
This sequence comes from Lissotriton vulgaris, assembly GCF_964263255.1. Taxonomy (NCBI): domain Eukaryota; kingdom Metazoa; phylum Chordata; class Amphibia; order Caudata; family Salamandridae; genus Lissotriton; species Lissotriton vulgaris. The sequence continues at coordinate 1,205,891,952 of NC_141691.1, forward strand.
GGCCTAATCCATGCAGAGCCGGGATACAAAATGGCCACCGTCGATGAAGAAACGGGAGACGGGGACAAAATGGAGGTCCCCAGGAGGTAGCCGCGCCACAGGCCGACAGGAGAAGCACCCCCATATCCACAGACGGACATACCTTACATCGCTGGGAAAAAGGCACTTGAGAAGCAGCAAGCTCAGGGGGATACAGTTGCAGCGTGAATGGAGGTTGGGGAAACAGTAACTTCTCCACAAGCAAGGTGCCAGACTCCAGTGTTGTTTGCAACAATGTGTCCCCGGTACCAATGTCGGACTGCCATTCACGGGAGTCGTGGCGTAGGCTGGCACTCCTCACCTCCTTGTCAGCGCTCGGTCCCACGACTTCCCCCTCCGTGCTCATCAATGGCGAGTCAGAACATCGCCGAGAGGCGGCCGGTCGGACCCACTCTGTCCGCCATGTCGTGTTGTCTCCCACCATGTTAGAGAGTGCTCGCAATTCCGCCCCGAGCTCAATCAGTGCCATGAATACATCACGGCAGGTCGGCTCCGTCTGCGAGCTATGCTGCTCCGCAACGCGAGTCCCTGCGCGCTGCACAACGTCCCATTTGTTGTCTGGCAGGGGGTCGCTTGCGCGATGCGGGAGGACAATCTCCGTGGCAGGGAGGGCAGCCGCCATTTTCGGTGCCTGGTGGGGCGCAGTACTGGAGGAGGGCAAAGTCGGTCCCAGGGAGTTCGGGATCGGGCCAAGGTGCCTCTCGATTCCGGAGCGTTGCGAGAGGAAAAATACTGCCGCCGCGGTGCAAGTCTGGGCAGTCCTGGGGCGATCCACTTACTTCGGACGGCGCAGGTCAGCCCCAGCCAGGGAGACGATCACAACAAAGGAGCGCTGCACCCTCTCACACCGATCACGCGGGCTGGGGCGCCAGGTACTGCAAAGCGGTTTCGTCCGACTCACCCAACGGCGTTGCTTCCAAACAGTGGATCTCCGCTTCCAGGACTCAGCGAACGTCTGCCGGTCTGGAGGTCCACGGCGGCCAGGGGCAGCACTGGTCTCAGCGCCCAGGCATGGGGACCGCCGCCCGATGCGACGATATCTTCGGGAATCTGGCAGTTAGGGACCTCGGCGGGGCACCGGGAATGTCGTAGCTATGTTCCGCTGCGGTGCAAGGCCGGATTAGAGACCAGGATATAAGTGCGGAATACACAGGCTTGCGGAGCCGAGAACCGAGCGTCCGTTCAGGTCGCCATCTTGGCTCCTCCCCCCACAATTTGCATATTTATTATTTAATTATAAATAGTATAGTACCTTTTTTGGGATTTAAGTATTAATGAAATAATTAACATTAAAATATAACTGCATTATTTTAATTAATCCCATAACTCAGTATTTATAATTATTAATGCTCAAATGTAATTTCTTTATTTATATTTTTACTATTTTAAAACAATCTATTTTCATTTAATTTAACATGAATTCCTAAGAAGTTCTATTTCAATTCCCTACCTCCATTATTTTCTATGGTGGGTCTTGCAGTACCAGTGGTTGGCCATTTGTAGGGCTAGACTTACTACTGTGTTTTTTATTAGTAACTTACACTGCGATTCAGTCAGTAAGCAAAAAGTAGTAAACCTAGTCAAAACTGCAAATTACTTACAAGCCTATGTTAACTCTCTAAAAACTACTTTATTTCTACATCCTCAACCTAGTCGTACTTTTGACAGATTTACTCCTACAACTTACTCTTTGACCATTGAGGCTACTAGAGAAAAAGGATCTTAATTCGCCGGTACAGGGAATTGCGACAGGTCAGCATTGGGATGCCCTGCACACTCCTGGCAGAGGATGATATTTAGAGTTCCCCTCCTGCCTGCTGGGTGTGTCTCTGATGTGGCTGCTCCCTTCACAGCCACAAAATGTGGTGAGCATGAAACATGCTTGAATCATGTACTTTGCAAAGGAAATAAGTGGCAATAGTCCAGGGCAGGATATGATCCAACAGTTTTGTAGTGAAAAGATTGCTATGCCATAAGCTATCACCAGCGGAGCAGCTGGAGACTCTGCCAGTTGTAACCGAGCAGCTTTCCAACTATAAATAGAATGGGTCAACCACAGGTTTCATGGGGCAGAAGGGTTGCCAGTTTACAGTGTTCTTCCCGCTCTGCCAACCCCCAAAAAGTGTCCAAAGTTTTTGCTGCAGCTTACACTTGTAGGTCTTCTGCACTTCAGCTATACATATATATATTAATTTACATGCACTAGTTACATTACACATGGACACTTTCATATTTTTTACCATGGGGAACTTAATGGGCCTGATTCAAAAAGGGACTCTGCATTCATGATGGAGGCCCCACAGTCATGGTGGAATCTCCGCACTCAGGGAAGAATCTCTGCAATGAGAATCTTCATTGATAAAATTCCACCCTGAGTACAGATTGGGGTGAACTGTGGGGTCTCCGCCATGCTTGTGGAGGCTCTTTGTGACTATAGCCCTAAGTGACTTGCCCATAATAACAGGATGTTGAGCCGACGCCAGGACTCAAACGCGGATCGCAAGATCCACATCATTGAGACCATTTAAATATTTTTGGTAGGGGCGATTCCCAACAGTGTATCCATTTCTGAGTCCGACTCATGGTATTTCCAAAATGGAAGTAAGGTCTGGTAAATTCAAAGTGTGGGAAAGCATGTTTCTTAATAATTTGTGAAATGTGTGCATTCTGTTAACACCTTTGAACAAAAAGCTAATTTTTTCTGTCGTATTCACAGCAATTTTTTCACTTAAAATGCCAATACAAAATACAAACCACGTTGATATAAAAATGTCCTTCACCAGCATTTTTAGGTCGTGCATTCAAGACCATGCGTATATACTTTGGTATCTACATATATATTACTAGCAGCCCGTCCCGACGTTGTCCGGGAGCAATTAGGCTTCAGGGCCCCCTCCCGCCCCGCTTTTGTAACCTGCAGACGTCACTTTTTCCTCCTGTAATTTACTTGCCTGTCCCGTCCCCCACCTGCCCCTACAAGAGTGCCCTTACCTCCGCCGGCGCTGCTCCCGCCTGTCCGCTCGCACCACCGCTCCTCCCCTGTGCCATGTCCGCCGCTCCTCCTCCGCTGCCGGTCCTCTGCTCCTGACATCACCGCTCCTCCCCCGCGCCATGTCCGTCGCTCCTCGGACGCCGCTCCTCCCCGTGCTCCTGACGTGACCACGCACGTCGCGGCCGGCGCTACTTTTGAGGGACTACTTTTTTTTTAATCTAAAATTTTAAGTAACGTTTATGTTTTTTAATTTATGTAGCCTATAACCATCTACACACCCTGCCAATTTCAACGGTGTATCGGGTGTGTAGATTTGCGCAGTGGTTCCCGAGTTTACCCGCCTCAAAGTCTGAAAGTTTCTGCTTTATTATAGTAGTATAGATTATATACTTATATGTGTATGTACTTTGTTGGCTCTGGAGATCAGCCCTAGGATTTGTCTGCTTCCGCTTAGGGACTTTTTTTCTGTTTAACTGCCTCTATTTAACTGTCTTAATGAAAAAGGACCAGTAGAGGTCAGGAAAATACCAGAATTGCTTTCTGCTGAGGGACTTTCTTTTTAAAAAATTTCTGGCAACAGCCTCTATTTAACTTTCTTGATAGAAAACGACCATCAGAGATCAGTAAAGTACCAGAATCACTTTAGCAATCTCTAGATTCCAGTCAGTAGAAACTGTCTTCCACGAGCACCCGTAGACAAGAATATTTTTTTCAAATTTAGTATTTTCAGTGCTATGACCACTGAATGCCCTGATTTTATATTAAAAACAGGACCTTGGACAATACCATTTCCCACTGAAAGACCTTGGGGCATATTCTCAAGGAGCTATCGCCGAGTTATCAGCACTTTATTGCAGCCAAAGTCGTGATAAATGTATCTGCCCATTCACAAGCTGCTGCTAACAGCCCAGTTTACCTGCGATAGCAGCCGCAAAAAACATCACCACAGATGACCCCAGCAACTATGGCTACTGAGATGCAGAGTAGGCATTCCCGTGCGAAAAGCTGCGACAACACCACTCTGCAACATTCTCAACGGCCAGCCAGATCAGCGATAAGATCACAAAACAGGTGATAAGGCGCGTTAGCAGCAGGAAATGAACACCTGCTCTGACCTGGGGTAAAGTTGGACGACAGCGTGCACCACAAAAGGGAACCCAGGCCAGAGCCACACCTGAAGGGTAACAGATGTCATGAAGCCACTAATCATGCAGGCCGGACACCCAAGAGGGCCACAACACCCACCGCCGCAATCCCCCAGCCCACCCCCCGGCCCTATCCCGGGCACCCCCACCTACCAGATATTGCACATCAACATCAGGAAATCATTAACAAAAGCATTTGCCTGATGTCGCACCTTTACAACAATCAACATACATGTGAGTACAGAAAATCTGATTTATTCATTCACCATTGAAAGTCTAAACAAAATATTACATTCAAATCTGTCTCCAAACAACTATTCTGAAGAATCATGGCGGGGCATCGATGGATCACAGCCTGCAAGACAATATCCAAGATAAGAAGGTGTGTCAGTCACTCATCAAAGGGCAGAGAGAGAGAGAAAGAGAGAGACTGAACAAGCAGCGCAAGGCCTATCAGGCCCTTGGCTCATTCATACATGCCAACTGTTGCATGTGTTTCGCAATTGGTGCACCCCAAATCTAAGGCCTGGCATTAAAGTCAGAGTGAAGGCCACATCACATTTAAGAAATGCAAGCAGTAGTCAGACTAAAATTAGATATGAAATCTCCTTTGTCTCAATACACAAGACGGAAGGACAACCAAACCTCCGACCTTGGTCCTGAATGCGGCTGGCACACCCTGCGTGAGATACCATACCAGTGTCCGACAACTCCACACCACGCACTATGCTAATGAAAGACTAACATGTTCACACTCCACACACACACTTGTCCCTGCTCTAGCTACACCTGCAAGGGATTCCCTTGTCACATTGGTTAAAAACAACCCATTCGTCCAAACGTTGCACACACATACGACTCAATGCCTGGGGCTGTGGCATAGCGTCCACAGAACTGCCGCCGGTCTGAGGATTGCCGGTGCTACGAGACCAAGAAACGCAATGGCAGGCAATCCCAGGCACATGCACAACTGTGCACGAATGCTGCATCTGTTGGGATCACTGCCAATGGCAGTGTTGCGAATCAGTTTCCATCTGAGTTTCCGCCCGCCTACGTCACCTGCGTCCAGCCCTGGTTCCACTGTTGATCATGCACATTCGAGTGGTGCATGGAGGTCTGCCTATCCAACGCAACGGTAGCAGAATTGGATTATGACTTGACAGTGTGCCCCCTGTTGGCCCACGAACAGGAGTGTCACTCGGATATCCGTGCATGGGATACTTTGATCTTCGGCATGTGTGCTGGCAGTTGTGCATGAGAGATTGCACAACTCCTTGTGTGCAGTGACCACATTGAGGCACTCCCCTATTGGTCTGTGTTGCGGATTGGTGAAACAGTGTGGACTGAGCACATCTGCCCAGACCAGTTAATTGATTGGCTCACCCTGGTGGGTGTTCTTTGAACCTGACGACGACACACTCTTGGAACAGATTGCACATAAAGCTACGCTCACATGCATGGACGAGTAACTACGTTCCTGCAGCCACATCTGTTTGTCACCTACAGCACAGGTCCCCACACCTTGTTGCATCTTGGGGAATGCTCACATATCCCACCACAACAGTGGACATGTCTGCCTTCGCCTGGACTCAGAATGCATGTAAGTGGAAGTACGCGTATGTACACACACCTGTTCAAGGTGATGCAGTCCCATGGGTGGAGCAGCACAGCATTGTTTGCCAACCCAATTCCCAATTTGGACATACTGCTGGGGGGAGAGTACACACATGGCAATGTAGTACGACATGTGACCTTGTAGGACCCTTTCACCTGCTCACTGTCAGCAGAGCAGAGAGTCGTCACAGTCCGTTGGTACAACACTATGCCGATCCCATGGGCTGTGATTCGTGTCTCCTGACACGGGACAATGAGCAGATGCCAATCATCACATGACTAGTCCAGCAAGGCAAGGTGGGCTGAGCACGTTGCCATCCGTAATGATTTGTGTACATTTTTGCCTCCCCATTTCTTGCACCTCGACATGTTCCCATGTTGTTTGTAAGTGTCTTAAGCATTCCCCTGCATTTTGTGGCCCTTGCCTTGCCCATACTGACACGCACATGCTAATAAAGTCTACACAACTTCACTACTGTCTAACTGTGATGAGTTTTGATTAGAATGACAAATCGTGTGCCTCAATGAGCATTGTCCGTACACAGGTAGGGACTGACTGACGCATGTACAGTGGGGGTGGCTCCCTTTTGACTGCTCCACCTCTGTGAGCCAGACATTGTGTATGGGATAGTTGCTGGCAGACCTGTGCTCTTACGTGTCTTCAGTAATGCGAGTATGGTGTCCAACTTCTGGCTATGTAGAACAATGTTATACATCAAAACAGACTGTGTCCACACAGATGTGTGTGAGTGAGTATGCAAAGTGACGTTCTGTTGTCACATGTGATGGAGGAAACCACTTCTGGCCTGCTACCGGTTTTGTCACTTCTACACACAGCCCTATTTAATACATGGAGGTGTGCCTACGTTGGAGGGTTGCGTGATTGTTCTTCAAGTGCAATGAGGCCCCAGCTAATTCACACCTGCACAGTCATCAAGTTGGCAATGTGTCTCAGGGTCAAACATGCGCAATGATGTCATTTACCAGGGTGTACCTTCTTGTGCAATCAATGTCCCTAATTTCATCCATACTTTCATGATTGAGTGAACATAGACATGACACATCTGTGTGATTTTTAATGTTTTATTCACATTCTAGTGAATGCCGGAGCTGGAGCTGTACATGGCCATGCCAAGCCCACGTTACATCGTAGCCCAGTGGTGGGCCAACCAGAGTGCTCTGGGGAATGAAAAGTGAATTGGAAGAGGGAGAATGCAGTCCGTAGTTGGATTGCTGTGGAATTGGTAACCAGTGAAGATATGGCAGTCCATATTGGGGTCCAGCTGAATGTCGCAGAGTGTTACGGGGGACAGTGGGAGGTGTTGTCCCAGGGCATGATGCATAGGGCTGAACCTAGCAGGTACAGGCCAAATGTCGGGGAAGGATGCTACTACCTCCTTCATCACACAGTCATTACCATCCACATCTGACTCCTCTGACACGTCTTCTGTGTCCGGTGTGTCAGGTGTGTGTGGTGGTGTTATGGCTGCATCACTGTGTGTCACTAACGCATCAGGGTGCGAAGGTGATTAGGCTGCATCACTGTGTGCCACTGACACATCAGGGTGCGATGGTGATTAGGCTGCTTCACTGTGTGCTACTGATACATTAGGGGTTGGAGATGTGTGTGTCAAGTTTCTGCTGCAGATATCTGGTACAGGCTCAGTGACAGCAATGGCAAGATGAGGAACTGCAAGGCATGGTAGATCTCAGCTACATCTCGCTGGTGTTCCGCTGTGGCAGCCATACTTCCAGCCAACATCGGCTTAATGGTCTCCATTGTCCTGCGCATCTGTGCCAACTCTGTTCTGTCTTCGCTGGTGCCTGTCTGACTAGACAGTTCTTGTGTCCGAGTAAGGGCCGCAGCGATGTCAGCCAAGGATTGTCGGGGAGCATGGTACGGACAGTGGGTGTTCGTTAGGGACTGTAAGTGGTCACTGATGGGACTCAGACACCCACGTATGGCATCGAGTTTGGCTGCCACAAGCTCAAAACCCACCAGCAGCTGATCAGCCATCTCCTCCTGGCAACTCAACACACGATGTTGGAATTCCATGTATTGGTCGGAGGTCCTGGGTACAGCCGTGGTGGTGTGTGTTTCCTGCTGTGTGGTCTGTGCAGGGGTTGGGGGTCACCTTGAGGCAGCTGGACTGCCCTGCTCCTGGGGGTGGTGCGCAGAGGCTGTCCATTAGCAATTGGAGGGTGTCTGAGCATATGTGCAGGTTGTCCTCTTCCTCTTCACTGATGAGATTGGTGGTCTGGTCTGCAGTAGGTGTTGATTGTCCCTCTGCAATGTAAAAGGGAGATGTGGGTTAACTGAGTGTCCCATGTATGTTGATGCTTTGTAGATGTTTACATACAGACTGCATGACAATGTACATTGTGACTGTTTTGGTGAGCTGGCTATTTGATGGCAATCAGTGGAAATTTCGACTACATGACGGATGTGTGGTCGTACTCGTACATTATCCTTTCACAGTGTCAGGCAATGCCAGATGTGAGTGGCCAGTTTCTACGCACAAGCGGAACCTGTTGTGTCCTCTGTCCTGTGGTGTAGGTGTGGCACTTTGTACCACATTGCTGTCAATGTTGATGTTCTGTGATTGCTATGTGTGTGTGTTGCATTGTGGAAGAGTCGCCCCTGCAGCTCAGATTTTGCGGACCCTTATCCCTTTGGGGCCGTATGCCTTTGACTTGTGTGCTTTTCGGTGGCTGGGATGTTTGCGATTTGGGGCATTTGTGCTCTTGGACAGGTTTTGTGGTCTTGTGCATTGTTTGTCTGCTGATGTGTTATGGACGTCATGAGTTGTAGGTGCACGTGGATGTGTCAGACTGTGGCCTGTTCCTTTATGGATGTGATCCCCACGGGGCCACCTCAATGTCGAATCGTGCACCATGCCCATTATTAGGACTGCAACCATGCTATCGGTCATCCATTTTCACTTGCATAGTCAGTGTGGCTCACAGTAAGTAAGTAAAAATTTTATTGCACAATTATTTAAAATCATTGCAATGTGTGCATACAAAAAATGACATTTTAAGTAAAAAGGAGGTGTTCCAGTCTGTTAAAAAGATCAGCAAAATTAATAGATTGGATAAAAGGAAGGTGAAGCTGAAAAGCCATGGAAGTGTCACTTAGGAGGGTTAAAATTCAGGCTTGCTCAGATGATAGAGTCAAGGAATTAATTTCTATGATGAATTTTACAAAACGAGTCGCCAATTGTGGCGAGTCCCCCCTCAAGCATGCCTCGAGCGCTTCTTGGCAAGTCCTGATGCCAAGAGAAAGCCAAATTGGTCTCAGCCAAAATATTCTTTGCGCCCGAAGGTGATGGCAAATGCACAGAATGTGGATTAGACTTTCCTCTCCCTGGCTACAAAAACTGCACTGAGAGGAGGCTTTTTTCTTGTATCCTTGGCCAAACTTATATGCCTTCAACGGAATTAAGCCGCAACGGAATCTCATTAATTGATGTTTAATGTAGGGCTTTATAGCTGATGCGAGATAAGATGGTAATATTTTCGGAGCATATAGTTTGGCAGCCCAGGAGCCGTGAAAAAGCTGCAGAACCTGTTGCATATCTGATTGATTTGATAGAATTTTGGCTTGCTTGGTTAAAAGCTTCGATTTCATTTCATCGGGCAGGGAAGAGGACCATATATCCCCCGCTTCAAGGGATTTGAGGCAGAATGTCAAATACTTATTCCATGATGTAGTTGGGTTGCGAAGCAGGAGCCAAATGCAGTTCTTCAGCATATGGGAGTTAGCTTGTTTCGCTTTCAGACAGTATGAAATGAATCTTGCTCCCATAATCCAGCGCATGGAGAGTAAGGACAATTCTTTCCGGATTTGGGCATGGGAAGTCGAATTTGGCAGTCGAAAGACTCGGCGATAGCATGATGATTGTGCTCTATCTAGCCAGTTGTTCATTTTGTCTTTGAAGATTATTGAGCCAAAGGAGATTGTAGGCAGGAACTTTGCTTTTATTAGTTTTATCAAAGGGACAAAGTCTTGGGAATGCAGAGCGCTCTTCGTTCTCATAAAGGCCCCCTCTAAGCTGTGAGCCACTGCCTACATCTCTGTTGTATGCACCGAACATCTCCCTTTATGATCAATCCAGACGCCCAGATATTTATATGCAGCGACAGTCTCCAGTGGTTTCCCTTCTATAAACCACGAGGTCTTTTTTTCCATTCGCAGGTGAAATTGCCATAGTTTTGGTTTTGCTAACGTTTATCTCTAGCATATTGTTTTTGCAATACTGGGTGAGGGAATTGAGCAATCTTTGGAGGCCCACCTGGGTTTGATCTAGGAGAATGGTGTTGTCTGCGTATTGCAGGATTTGGATTTTATTTTGGCCGATTCCTGGGGGGAAGGCTCTTGTTCGGGACAGCCATTCAGGTAGGTCGGCAAGATACAGATCAAAAAGAAGTGGTGCAAGGGTGCATCCTTGTTTTAGGCCTTCATTTGTAAAGATTTTATTAGAGGTAGACCATTTCGATGTTACTCGGACTTTTACCCAGGTGTCCGTGTGTAGGGCTATTAATGCGTTTAGTAGTGCCCGTGGGATGCCCCATCTTGCCAGTTTTTCCCACAATTTAAGACGACTAACGCTGTCGAAGGCTTTACGAAAATCTATGAATCCCATGTACATTGATTTTCCTTTTGTCGCTATGGTTATTTCCATCAGATGGGCTATGGAAATCAAGTTGTCCTCAATGTGGCAACCTTTTCGGAAGCCAGTTTGGTTAAAAGGGATTAAGTTTTTCGTTTCCACCCATTTTGTAAGTTCTTTTAAAAGTACCCTTGCGTAGGCTTTCCCATCCACATCAAGCAGGGCTATCATTCGATAGTTATCGGGATTGGAGCGCGAGCCTTTTTTATGGGAAGGTACAAGGAGTGATCCTTGCCAAGATTGCGGGATTGCGTGTCCCAATATTGCATCCTTGAAGAGAGGGGTCAGTATCGCGGACCATTTTTTTGCGGAGGCTTTGAATACTTGCGTAGGGATCCCGTTGGGTCCGGGGGCACCGCTGGGGCACATGTTCTTTATGACTCCTACTATTTCTTCTGTTGTTATCTTGATGGTGGAGGTTGTGCCATCCTCAGTGATAAGCTGATCAGGTGTAGGTTGGATATTATTGTATTGTATTGTATTGTATTGTATATTGGATTTATATAGCGCTTATCACCCAGGGGTCTCTAAGCGCTTGCCTTGGGAACCCGTCCTGGCTTTTCCCTGTGAGATAGCCCCTACAGGGCATCCCCAAGGTGAAAGCCAGGCATCCCGCCGCGGGGGCCGTTGTGGAGATTAAGCAAGCTTAATGCCCAGAGTTGCAGAGTGTGAACCCATGATTAGGTCAGGCACCGAAGCGAGAATTATCGAGTCCGTGGACATTTGAGCTCAAGACCCTGCCGCGTCGGGAATTGAACCCTGGTCCCAGGTCTGACCTCTGCTTCAGGGTCTGCCTGCTCTAACCAGTGAGCCACACTTCTCCACTGCTGCTGTTAAATGATGTATACGGTGCTGCTTTTCTGGATTCTACACATGTGCGTGGGTGGGTTGTGGCATTGGTGATATGGAGTGGGCCCTTTTGTGCACATTGTGGATGGAGCCCTACTTTGTGTTTCTATGTGTGCTGAAGTGTGACACGAGTATCAGGGACATGTTCCACTATCATTGTGCATGTGCAGTGTGCTACACATGTTTGTGCATGTGTGCCATTGTGTCCATCTTCCCCCCGTCCCCCCAGTCCCTGGTCATTACCCACCCTGTTGCTGTTGGGTCAGGCCATATTGAGCTGTGTCCAGACCCCCAACTCCTTGCACCGTCTCCACACTGGTGACTGTGGCCACCATTTCCTTCAGCTCCTCCTGTGGCGCAGGACTCCTACCTCCAGTCGCCTTTGATGCCTTCCTTTTGGAGGCGAGTTTCTGATTGCTCTGGCTCTGCACATCATGCCAGCGCCTCTTGACCTCCTCCATTGACCTACTCGACACTCCGACTGCATTGACGTTGTTGATGATGGACTGCCATATTTCCGTTTGTGTTGTCAATGACGCAGTGGAGGTGATGAAAAGTTGTTGGTAGTGTTCTGTTACCTCAGTGACGAGGATCCGGTTTTCCTGCGGACTGAACCCCGTCTTCCTTTTCCTCTTCACCTTGCCCTTCCCCGAACACAGGGTTCCTGGCTGGTCCTCAGTGGGGCTTGTCGGGTTTGGGTTCTCCTCTGCACTCGGTCCGGGTGCATCCATGGTGCTGCACAGTTTGCTTTGGTTTTGGTGTGTTTTTTTTGTTGCTTTTATAGTGCATTTTCCTGCATGATGCGTGGGAATTGCAGGCCTGTTGCTGGATGTTGCTGATTTTTGCACTGCGATTCGGGGCATCGCAACTTTTTTGGCATTCGTGTTTCGCATTTTTTGTGCGTTGCGTTGATTTTTACACTTTCATTTGGCGTGTTATCCTGCTGCTATCAAATGGTGCCGCTGGGTTGGGAATTGTACGTTAAGACTGTTATTTTGCCGCGACAGACTGCGATATGCAAAGTTGAGTTAAGCTAAATTTGCGATGTTCCTCACACGTTCTTGTGAATATCCCCCAATATTTTTCTCCATGTGTTCCCATACATGGTGTGTCACGCAGTTTGGTGCTTACTTTCCACCCTGTTAAAGAACAGTAGATGTTTCAGCACCCAAAGTCGAGACCGATTGCTTTGAAAATGCTTGTTCAGTCACTGATCAAATAAGCATTTACCGATTTAACGCTTTTAGTTGAACACAAAGGAGATGTGATCTAATCAGAACTCGGTATAATTAGATGAAATGCTTGCAAAATTAAAGCATACATTTAAGTCGTAAAACACTTAAACATATAAACACTTAGTAAAAAGTGATGACATATGTGACATGTCTGCCAAACACCTGGGGAGTATATGTGCTGCTACACAATTTTCGCATTAGGAGGCAGCATTTATCAGGTTTTGCTTCAAATTTGTCAGGACTGCGTGTCAACTGAAGAGTTTACCTTTCCAAATAGAAACTAACGACATATGGCTGTCTGGGTAATGCAATTCACTGGAGTTATTTTTATGAAGGAAATGCATTCCTTGCTCGACCACCATTTGTCAAGACTTTTATCTCTGTCATTGGCTGATGTCAACTGCGCAGTCAGTCTTTGCAGAGAACCCTAATAAAGAATAAACAAAGGAGGTTCTTACGTGGCAGCTCTGATGAATGTGACCTATTTGCCTTTGAAAACAAACAAATTAAAAATCATTCAAAAGCAGATCTTGAACATGAATAATTGAACTCTCCCCTCCCTCATATCCCCATGGGCACAGAGCAGCTTCCAAAATCTCTAGAAGTGTAGTTCTCCGGTTGGGGAATCGATTTGGAAACCATTGCTGACGACATGTTTTCATTTGACATCAAAATAGGTAAGAAAGGCAGAAGGATGTATATAGCTAGCACCTCTAAAATAAACACGGAGGGCCTGATTCACAAAGGTAAAATTACACAAAAAGTTTGCGATTGTTTGCTATTCACAAAGGAATTAACGAGTAGTATCTTTGAGTGGACAGTCTACGCACCGGAAAAGACCTATCTTTTTATGTGCGGAGACTCCACACTTGCAAAGATACTACTCTTAAATCTCTTTATGAATAGCAAACAATCCATAAACTTACATGAAAGTGTAAGTTTACCTTTATGAATCAGCCCCTGAGTGTGCAGTGCATATTTGAAGAAATCTCAAGCGATAGCAGATCATATTGTGGAGTCTTGATGCTAGAGAACAAAACCCTCCCCCACCCAGGGGCGGTATGCTTCATTATGAAAGGGGCATGTAATGGGTGTTGCTCTGGGCGTTCCACCACAACACCCATTGCTTTTTGATGCTGCCGCAGATTTACAAGGAGGTGTATATTTGAGGCAGCGCCAAAAACGAACCCCGTGCAAGCGAACGCATTAGAATAGTGAGACAAGTTGAAATACTTTTATTTCTCGTCGTTTTTTGCATTCTGTAGCACACATAGAAGAGCAAAATGACATTAATGATTGTTTATGTGCAGGAAGGTACACCTTCCTGCACATAAACAATCATTAAATAATGACGATTTGCTACTTCTATGTACGCTGCAAAACGCAGCACACAAAGAAGTGACAGATCGCCATTATGGAATGATTGTTTATGTGCAGGAAGGTGTACCTTCCTGCACATTAACAATCATTCCCTGCAACGCACGCACCCTTGCACTACGGTGTAAGGGTTCCTGCATTGGCTCTAGGATTCTAATTTTAGCGCCAGCCCATGGGAAATCACAGGGGTGCGCCGTATTGTTATAAATAGAGTGCATCCCTGCATTTTGGAAACAACAGCGCAGCGATGGCCAAATTTGGCTCAGCTCAACACCCTGACATTTCCTTGTACATATACCCCTATATTTTTTACACCTGCAGTTGTTATAAAATGCCGATGTGGTCTCTGCAAAACCGGTGAAAAGCTTTGGAGATGGTCTTTGATATGAATTAGAACTACTACAATACTGGTTGATCACTGCCCATCTGACAAAGGGTACCTCTCTATCTGGTGACACTGGGTGGCAACTGCAGCGCACTCTAAGGGGCTTATTATGATGTCAGACATGCGGTGGTCCCTCCAGTGGAATAAGTGCAATAAGGATGCGGCCGCCATACTGGCGGGCGCATCCTGGCCTTTTAACATTGCGGACGGTGCTGCTGGCTGCAGCACCATCCGCAATGTTAAAAGGCCATGCTGAGCATTTCCCTGCACTACACGGCAGGCACCATGCGGTGCCTGCTACACAGTGCTGGGAAATGCAGGGGGGTACCATGGGTACCACCCAGTGCACCCCCCCCGCCCCCCCCCCCACACACACACAGAGGTGGCCCACAACGGGCCCCCAAAGCAAGTCTCCGCCTGTCATTTTGTGGTGGGATATCCGCCACAAAAAGAGACATTGGAAAAAAAGATTCTCAAGCACTTTATAGGAAATCAGTAAGTACATTCTAAAATAATCACAGTGGCTTAAGTTCTCGGGCTCAGTAAAATGAGAAGTGCAGTGGCAATGTGACCCTCAGAGCAAGATGTCATAAATATACATCTTTCTGGGAAAAGCTTTCCCCTCATTGATCTGCCTCATCATGATTACACAATGTCATCACAATAAGTATGTTTGTTGTTAGATTTTCGATCAGCTGAGAGATAGTGTTGTTCTATAGGGGACAGCACCTACTGGTTGGTGCTGGATCTTGTTTCCGCAATGAAAATAAAGAGGGCTCCGAAGAGTGGCATTTTTAACGTCTTATCTCCATACCACTGTCTTTCACATGTAAATAATGTTTTATGGTATCTTAAAGACCTGGGTGACTAATTATGCGTGTTTCTTTTTTTTTTTTAAAGTTTTTTTAATTTTATTTCAGTAATTTTTTATTGAAAAGAAAGTTTATATATAGGGGTAAACCTTGCGATGAAAGACCAAGCAGTTTCGCATCTATTTTAAATCTTTGTTCTGCCCATCATCTCACTTCCCTCCTGCAGAGGATCAAAGGCTAAACATCCTGGGTGGGAGGAAGCTGGAAGGGTGAGCTGTAAGTGCACAATTCATACATTCGGCTCAGTGAATCCACAATGCAGCAATAACGAGTTTATCACACTGACATCCATGCGTTCCTTCCGGTTCTTGTATTCACCCAACATGTCGGTCTACATCACACACAAGTATGCAAAAATGGGTAAGGGAAAATAATTATCAATATTGAGAAGATCCAAACTGAATAATGCTGTTATCAAATTAAAGTCTCTTCCAGCATTAAATCGAATCGATATATATAAAGACAAATCTGTAAATATATAGCCTAGAAAGTGGACACTAAAAAAGTTGTATGCATTTTGAATCACCTAAACAATATTGAGAATAAAAAGTCAGCATTTCGTAGGTAGACATTTAAAGATAGATCAGTATTTTGGTGCTGATGAGCCATTTAATAAAGAACTCGAATTGAATGTATAATATTGTCGGAGAATTTCGAGTTTCAAACCATAATGTAAAAAGAAATTAATAGTATGGTATATTAGAAAGCAATGTTTTTGATCTTTTCGGCCTTAGACCCTTCTTTTAATAATATCTAAGACTATTGAGAAATGAATTGTGATTCAGAAATGGTGCAAATTGAGAGAAAGATTCGTTTTTTCTCAAATGTGTAAGAAAAACATTGGTTTGTGAACATTGGTAGAGCTACCTTTGGGATCGGCCACTGCTGCTAGAACTCATTAGGAAGTGTTTTTCACCGATCCTAATTACAAACCTAATCCTGACGAGGAAAAATGACACGAAATATGGTGCACAGACATAATATCGAGTTTTTTTATTTTGAACCACAGAAATATCGAGTTGGAAATCTCAAAGGGACAGAATATCGCCATCAAGAATATTGGTGACCATAATATCGACCTGAAGGTAAGAAAAATCGTTTTTGTTAATATCGTAATCAGTAATATCGTTTTCAAAAATATTGTTGTTAATAATATCGATGTTTATATTAGTGTTATGTATTTTAGTATGTATTTTATATGTACGTGTGCTATATTTTTTAAGTATTGTATTTTTTAAAATATATGTATTACATTTTTAGAAGTTAGTAATATTTTATAAAGTAAATGTAGCATTTTAGTACCGTAACTGGTTGTGGGTTTATAGGGGAATAGGGTGGGAAGTAATTTAATTATAGTAAATTAAATATTAATTTTTAGAAATTATTAATTATTTTTAATTAAATTTTGCATTTTAGTTCCGTAGTGGGTTGTAGGTTTATAGGAGAATAGGGTGGGAAGTAATATAATTATAAGAAAGGAATTATACATTTTTATTTTTGGGTATTGATAATTAAATTATTGTTAATTATTAATTGGAATTAATTTGTATTCATTGATAAATATATTAATCGTGTTAATTTATTTTAGGATTGGGGTTTGGGTTTATAGGGGAATAGGGAGGGCAGTAATTTATTATATTAAAGACATTATACATTTTTATTTATTGGTATGGATAATTAATTTATTGGTAATTACTAATTTGTAATTCATTTGTATTCCTTGATTAATTGATAATTATATTAACTTTGTAAAAAAAAATTAGGAGCGGGTTGTGAGTTTATAGGGGAATAGTGTGGGATTTAAATTAAATATAATAAAGTAATTATACATTTTTATTTATTGGTATTGATAGTGAATGTATTGTTTAATTATTAATGGATAATTAATTGTGATTAATTGATTATTATATTAATTGTCAATTTATTTTAGGAGCGGGTTGTGGGTTAAAAGAGGATTAGAGCATGCTGATGATGTTATGGAGAACCCAACTGGTGTTCACCTTTATATGTGAATTGTATGCCTTATTGTGGGTAATGGCTGGGGGGGGCGGCGGGAGCGGGGTAAATGCCTAATGCACTTTACTGTAGAGATGACTGCACTGTTCAGTTGGGAGAAAATGCCAACAAAAATGGTTTAACATTTTTTTTTTAAAATTGCTAATACCAAAAAAAAAAAAAAGAAAAAAAGAGGAAAAGAGCAGAAAGTAATTAATTATAATAAATAAATTAATATTTTTTATTTAATGGTATTGGTGATTAATTTATTGCTAATTAATTATTAATTGCTTATTATTTTTTAATAATTTATTTTTATTTATATTTTCTTAATTTATTGTTGGAGTGGGTTGTGGGTTTACAGGGGAATTGGGTGGGAAATAATTTTATTTTATTTAAAGTAATTATTAATTTTAATTTATTGGTATTCATAATTATTATTAATTTGTTATTTAATTAAAACAATTATTTAATGGATAAGCATGTTAATTTTAACCCTCTGCTATCCAATAATTTCCCTACAGTTAAACTCTCCGGAGTGGGAATAGTAATTTTTACCCCTATGCTATCCAACACTTTCCGTACTGTTGCACTCTCTGGAGTGGGAATAGTAATTTTAACCCCTTTGCTATCCAACACTTTTGCTACTGTTGCAGTTTCTGGAGTGGGAATAGTGATTGTTACCCCTACTCTATCCAACACGTTCCCTACTTTTGTACTAACTGGAGTGGGAATAGTCATTTTTACCCCTACGCTATCCAACACTTTCCCTACAATTGCACTCTTTGGAGTTGGAATAGCAATTTTTACCCCTATGCTATCCATTTTCACCCCTATGCTATCCAACACTTTCCCTACTGCAGTAGCGGCTAGTGGAGGGACTGCTGGCGGCGGTAGGCCGGGGCGGGAGAAGAGCAGGGTGGGGGGTAGTAAACTACGGAATGTGACCCAATGGAGGTAAGTAAACAAATAAATAAAACAAATGTTGTTGAGTGCGCTGCATCGCATTTGGCAATGCAGCTTGCTCAATGAAAATCGTTTTATTTGTGTATTTGTTTACTTACCTCTGTTTGGCCGTATTCCGTAGTTTACTACCCCCCCACCCTGCTCCTCCCCACCACCCGCAGCACTCCCTTCACGGGCCGCTGCTGCCCTTCTGTTGCACTTACTGGAGTGGGAATAGTCATTTTTACCCTCATGCTATTAAACACTTTCCCTACTGTTGCAATCTCTGGAGTGGGAATAGTACTTTAACCCCTACGCTATCCAACACTTTCCCTGCTGTTGTACTCACTGAAGTGGAAATACTAATTTTTACCCGTAGGCTATTCAACATTTTCCCTAATGTTGCACTCTCAGGAGTTGGAATAGTAATTTTTAACTCTACTCAATCCAAAACTTTTCCTACTGTTGCACTGCCTGGAGAGGGAATAGTAATTTTTACCCCTACACTATCCAACACTTTCCCTACTGTTGCACTCACTGGAGTGGGAATAGTACTTTTTACCCATACGCTATCCAACACTTTCCCTACTGTTGCACTCTCTGGAGTGTAAATAGTAATTTTATCCTCTCTGCTATCCAATATTTTCTCTACTGTTTTAGTTAATGTTGTGTATAATTTATTTTTAAAATATGACACATATTGTAATTTTTTAATATGTTATATATATTTTATATATATTTTTTTATATTAGTGTTTTTGTTTATATGTATTTATAATTTTTAAAATATTTTTAACACTTTATAAGTTATTAAAATAATTATTTATAAAGTATGTATATTATGTTTTATACAGATGTATGTTTAATTTATTCTTAACTTGTATTAGTTATAATTTAAAATATATTAAAATATTTTGAACTATGTTTGTTTTAGTTATATGTATTAGTAATTTATTTTACAATATATTTTAAACATTAAAAAAACAATATTTTTCATAACAATATTTTTAGAACAATATTTTTTCCGATATTTTTGTACTTGCCATAATGTAGATAGGACTTTGATATTGTGAACATTGATATTTCGGCTCTGATATTTTTGTTGTCGATATTTCTGCGGTCGATATTCTGTCAGTGATTCCATGGAATGTCTTTCAAAAAAGTGCAATGTTTCTTTTATTCATAGGCCTGTGCTGGTATTTCTTTAAAAATCGTGTAATATCTGTACATGTTCAATGTCCCTGTAAAAAAACATATTTGACACTAGAAAATGTATTTACCAAATAAAAAACATGTTCTTTGACAAACTTAAATTCCTTGCATTTTGCAAAAAAGGAACTGAAGGGCGGTATAAACTTCCCTAATTCGCTCTATAAACAAATAACAATAGAAGAAGGATTTGGTGCACTTGTGTCTTGCTTTCCCACTGCACTTGCCATCCTCTCTGAAAAAGAACTGCAGTAAAGAGACCAATTTTAGAAAGTTGAAGGTGGCTCTGTAACATCTCCTCATGAGCTATCGTCAAGGTGTTAATCCAAGCTAATCACACTTTTTGTCCTCCGGCCCTGTGGTGTGAGAGAAGTGGAGGGGTGGAGGAAAATTAGCGATTCAATGGGTAAGATGACATTGGCAGATCTGTCTTTTGCAACCGGTATTTGTATAGTCAGAGGAATTAGGCCTAAAAGGTTAACTAACTTTTATCTTTGGCATAGCATAATATTTAAAACTTTTGCAATGACACAACGAACACACTCCTGTGATGGTGTTGTGGGTGGAAACAGTCAAGCCCCCTTTTCAATTAATAAAAAAACATCTTCTTAAAGTTGGAGGACTGGAGAAGGGGGCAGGACTGGACTGGGAACCCATAGCAGCTCTGGCAATTTTCTCAGACCAGCCCCTGGTGGAGCACAGGTTGGCCCCAGGAGGCTGGAAAAGCTTGCTTGCTGCTTTTGGTACTGGGGAACAATATGCAGTACTGCTGCAAAACCGGGCCCCAGTAACAAAAGTGCCCCCACCGCTGAAAAACTGGCCCCCAACCTTTAAGCCTCTGGGTAGGCCAGTCCGGCCCTGGAGAGGGGACTTGCCAGTTGAAGATTTCAAGCACCGTGATCACCATTAACTGAATCCCAAGGAAAACTCTATTTGGTGGGGATGCAGAACATAGCAACCTAGCCCGGCATGCATGATTGTTAGGTACACTGTGGTCGAAGCTTCATGGATTGAGGCATTTAATCAAATGTCCTTGATTTTAAGTTCCCCAAAAAATTTCAAGTAACTTTTCTTCGTTTTGGTCTTTAAATATTTATCTGAAGAAGGGGTTGATAAAAAACTATCATCATAACTAAGAAACTGCAGCTCCACAACCGGAAATCACCTTCAGACTCAGTAAAAGAGAGTTGAATTAACAGCATACCACTCTTGGGGAAAACACTGCCCTGAGTAGGGCAGGGCTTTAGGAATGATCACCCAGTGGTTTTGTGGTTGTTGTGTTACGGTGGCAAGGGTTTCCAATGGCAGAGCCAGCTGAGCTGAGGCTTCACTCTTGCAATCCAACTGTTTCAGCCTCCTCCAAATAAGGCGGGGGAATTGCAAGTTTGGCAGGAGCGAAGTCCTTCATGTTTGCAGTGCTTTCACACTGGTTCTTTGCCATATGCTTAAACTTGTTTTTTTAATATGTTCATTTCCCATGTGATATTATTATACTTTCCTTTAAATGCTGATTAATTGTTCACTGATATTTTCAATACTTATTGCTGCATGTTACACATTTTTCGAAGATTACCAAGGTGATCACTCAAAAGAGATGATTTGTAATATAATGTAAGGTAATATGGACTTCTAAAGTGCACTATAACACCATGGATATCCTGGCACTGAGATTAACAGGGGTTGCCCTAAATGCACACATTTACCCACCGGATAATTATCCTGCACTATATCCTAGGGAAGAGATAGGTTTAAGCTTCTTCCTAAACTGAAGGAACTCTTCAAATTGCCTGATGTTGGGCGGAAGATTGTTTCAAAGATGAGCGGCCGCACAGCTAAACACTCTCCCTCCAAACCTAGAGGTTCTGATTCTGGCATTACAGACCAGATGAGCTGTGAAAGATCGAAGATTTCTTACGGGTAAAATGCCAGACACATTTTTTTCTGCAATGGCAATGGTCCATGAAGGGCCTTGAAAACAATGCATAGTGGTTTGGAACTGAATTCTCTGATGTAGAGGGAGCCAGTGGAGTTAATTAAGGGCCACGGAGGTAGAAGCACTACGCGGCCTCTTTAAGGCTAACTTTGCGGCTATTGTCTGTATTCTTTGCAGTTTCATAATGACTAATCAGTCCCCCAACTCCCAAGTCGCAGCTATCCATGACTGGTTGTCTTCAGCTTGCGACCAGTTGGCTCCCCTCAAACGCCTGCGGATGCTCCGCCTCCATAATTCTAACAGATGGTTCTCCACCGACCTCAAAGCAAAACAACTTGCCCTTAGACAGGCTGAGCGACAATGGAGGCGGAAGTATTGCCCACTTCTAAAATTATCTTATCTTTCCCTGTTGCACGATTATAAAAAATCTATTTTGCAAGCCAAAACTGACTACTTCACCACCAAGGTCCTCCTTGCCGCCAATAAAGCTAAGGACATTTTTTCTATTGTCCATGAACGTTCTACCTCTGACAGAGTCACTCTCAAACCGGCTCCCTCCCACATCCTTTGTGATTCCCTAAATGATTATTTCATTGATAAAATTGTGGCAATCAAATCTAATATTCCTCCGCCCCCTCCCAGTTTTTCCTATCTAGAGCCCCCGTCTAATTCTAATTTTTCGGAGCAACTTCCTTTGATCGCCTGTGAAACTTTTTTTTCCCTACTCACTAAGGTCAAAACCGGCTCTCCTTCCGATAGCTGCCCCGCACACATACTTAGAGAGGTCTTCTCAGCTTGTCCTGAACCCCCTCTGACTCTTCTCAACGACTCCCTCTCACAGGGGACGATCCCTAATTTTTTCAAGTCGGCAACAATTGTTCCCATCTTGAAAAAGGTTGGTGCAGATCCCTTCTCTCTCTCTAATTTCCGTCCCATCTCCTTACTCCCTTTTTGGGAAAGATCTTGGAGTCTCATGTCACCACCTGCCTTAGTTCCTTTATTGAGGAAACCCTCTACCTAGACCCTCACCAGGCAGGCTTTTGTCTAGCCCACTCAACAGAGTCTGTGGTCCTCTCTGTGCTGGACGAGCTTAGAGGTGGTGCTGACATCAATTCCCCTCAGGCTCTGGTCCTCCTGGATTTGTCCGCTGCCTTTGACACGGTCGACCACACCATCTTGCTCGATCGTGTCAGGGGCGCGGGCATTCGAGGAACTGCTTTGGCATGGGTCACCTCATTTCTGGAAGACCGCCACCAGGCGGTCCAGTTGGCGGGTTTCTCTGCTTCCTCCCGCCTGGTCTCCTGTGGTGTTCCCCAAGGATCGTCTCTTTCTCCTTTACTTTTTAATCACTAAATTTTCCCTCTTATTTCTGCCCTTCAGACATTGGACGTCACAGTTTTCAACTACGCTGATGACCTCCAACTCATCTTTAACCTTTCCCCTTCTCCCGCCTCTGCTCTCAACTTTCAATCTATAATGCTCTCTATCAGGGACTGGATGAATTCTAATCATCTTAAATTGAACCCCGATAAGACCGAGCTAGTACTCACGGGTGGCATCCCCAGTCCTTGGTCTTCCATATTCTGGCCCTCCTCTTTGGGCCCCTCCCCTCCTCCTTCTACTTCCGTTAAAACCCTTGGGATAAGAGTCAGCGCCGACCTCTCTATGCATTCTCAAATAAGCGCTGTGGTATCATCCTGTTTTCTCAAGCTCCGCGTCATACGCAGGATCTCTTGTTTTTTCTCCACTGCAGCTCTGAAAATCATTGCACTCGCCATGATTGTTTCGCGCCTGGACTACGGCAATGCGCTATATGCTGGGGCCCCTGCATATGAGCTGCGTCGTCTCCAACTGATTCAGAATCATGCCGCTCATCTAATTTTTAAATTGCCCAAACATCATCATGTCACTCCTCTCCTGAAATCCCTACTCTGGCTACCCCTATCTGAACGCTCTCATTCTTAGCCTCAAAAATCACTGCCTATGTTCCTAACAGGGACCTCCGGTCCGCCTCTAAGCTTCTCTTATGTGTCCCCCGATTTCGGAAGAAGAAACATGGCGGCATGAGGTTTTCTACCCTGGCCCCGGTCTTCTGGAACACTCTCCCCCTGAGCATCAGGACAGCTGCTTCTTACCTGATCTTCCGCAGGGCTCTCAAGACCCAGCTCTTTTCACACGCTTTTTCCCAATAAGCGGCCTCCCTCTCTGCTCCTCCCAGCCTGTTCGTCCTCAGCGCCATGAAACCGCTTGGTATACAGGCGCTTTATAAATGTTTTAACTTCAACTTCAGATTAGGCGCACTGAGTAGCAGGGCATTGCCGTAGTCCTGATGGCTCAAAATAACACTTCTTACCACTAAAGCCCTGGTCGACAAGGGTAACATAGGGAGAATTTTCCGCAATGCTTTAATGAGGGAGAAGCAGGCTCCAACTGTTTTGTTCACATGTTTTTCCAGACTTGAATTATTGTGAAAGACTACCCCCAGATTATGCACTGCTACAGCCGATGTAGGAGGCGTATCTGCCTGAATAGGCCAGAAATTGGCCGGAAGTGGGCAGGGGATTTTCTTAGCCGTGCAGTATAGGATTTCCGTTTACTCCCGTTGAAATGCAGGGAATTGTCGGTAAGCCATCTAGCAATCATCTGCATGTATTCATTAAAGTTACTGAGTGGAGTAGACTTTTTGCTTTTCTCTGGGGTTTTAAGAGACCTCCATAATATTCGCTTCATCTTCGCCTCTGAACTCATATTTCATTGTGCCACAGAAAGGTGAGAAATGTGTTTGAGGGGTTTTTATGTTGAGATTTTACGTTATTAACATTTGAACAATGGACTTTTACTATTTCACTGGCAAAGTAGCGCTTTCATAGTCTGGGCGCTGTTTCCATAAGGTAAATGATTTTCATCAACCAGCTGTGCTTTGTTATGTATATATTTTCTTTTCTCGTAGTTTTATATAGTGTGAACTTGACCAATGGTATCAGGTATCAGAGTGCTTTACATGAGCACCAGTTTTGTTACACAAGGACACATTCATTTTTATTAGACAGGAGATTAAGTGGTTTGCCCAGAATCACAGGATGTTGAGCATCATTGCCAAGATTCCAACCGGTTCCCAGGCCGACCGCCCTAGCAGTTAGACCACATCCGCTCCTTTGTTTGTGTTTGGTTCAAAGTTTTATACACAAGGGTTTGTATTAGCTCTTAAGCGTATTTTGAGGAAGTGGCGTAACAAAGGCCCCCATAGCTCCAACAGTGCTGGGGGCCCGCCGAGCTCCAGGGGGCCCCCTCAGTGCATTACCCTGCTGTGAGAGCTCCCAAGTAAGTCTGTCATGGGGCCCATCCATGCACTTTGCAGGGAGGGCCCCTCAAGTTTTGTTAAGCCACTGTTTTGAGGTCATTTTAAGACCTTATCATGCACTATGACGGCTGGATAGATGTACATATAATCTAGATTGACTGTGAGAGGGACATTCCATGGGACTTGTGTTGGATAATTTTTATGGGCTCGTATTAAGTCCTGCATGTATTTTTGTTAATTTTTCAGTGAATCACATAGCACTGATGTTCCATTACTTTTTAGAGGCTATAAACCTCATAAACTGATTTTGACTATATGAGCAAAAGAAGAAACAACGGTGGGGGCAGACCTTCGCATGCACCAGGGAGAAGTGTATGAAATGAATTGCAGTTCTAATGGTCTTTTGTTAGTAGGGCGGATGCTCTTCTTTCTTGGGTCCACCGTCAAGACCCCACACATGAACCAAAAGGAAAATTGATGAAAGGAGCACCCAAATCGATGAATTCACAATTAACAGTCCATGTTGAAGTCCATATTCATTCATTCAATGATAATGATTCAGTTTTCAACAAAAGCGTTCAGTATATCACAAGTAAACACTTTAGTCCAATGTTCCAAATTCAGTCTTGAATATATGTTGTCTCAACAAAACAATCAACAGCCTACGTGTTTCGTCCCTAACGGGACATCATCTGGGCTGTAAAGATAACAAAACAATATATCAAAATCACATTATTCTAAACATAATAGTTCAAAGCTAACTATTACATTCTAGTAATTTGATCAATTGTTCTCTCTAGTTTAGTCACATTCATCAAGTGTATATTGCTTATTTTTTTAAAGACTGACTTTGTCTTGAGAACCCACCAACATTACATTGTAGAACATTACAATACTTGAACAATTCAAAGCAAATAATAGTGTAAGAATTATGCAAAGAAACATTGTATAATATTGATTCCTAAATCGGATCATGAAACGACAAAATTATTATATGCCAATAATTTTATCTCTCCCCTCTACATAGCTTGACCTGTTAACGGATATATCCTCCCTTTTTAAAACTGAATATATAGAGTCCGGTCAGATTTTAAAATGACGCCAGATATCTGTATTCAACAAAAACATACTCTCACCTGATTGGGGACAATTGATTCTCATGTATTATTGAGAAGATAATCAAAAAGCGGTCAAAAAGCCTTGGATTCATCGATTTGGGTGCTCCTTTCATCATTTTTCTTTTTGATTTTGACTGTACCTCATGGGACTGTTGAATATAACAAGTAGGTCACTTTTTTGGGAGGTATTTGTAGCTTATGTTTATACAATGAACCACGCCCACACCACAATTTTGACTTGAAGAGCATATTATGATAATGCGAGTTGCGTTTCTACAATTTATTCCTCTGTAGGCACAGGTGGTTGCTGGTAGAAGATCTCTCATGACTTAAGGTCTGCTTTACATAAGGCATCTTGTCTGATTGTTGGCTACCCAAGAAGTTTGCATTTAAGGTGGTGTAGCATGGTCCAAACATAGAGATGGTTACCACAACAGCATTCTTTGATCTCCCATCTGTCTACTGAACTACATCCTCTTTGTCTTCTACCCGTCCTTTTTTCTTACAATTGTTCTACCTCTTCACACAGCTGTAATTGATTTTATCAAGGTGTGTGATAACTTGTACAAACTTTTCTATTGCATTTTAATTACATATGCATTTGCCGTCAAGATATAGGATATTTTACACTAGAAATGGTGACATTTTTGTTGATGCAGTAAAAGGAGCTATCAAGAAGATGTCTTGCAGTAAAAGAAGCTATCAAGAAGATGTCTGTCAGACGCAGCTTAAGTCTCATGTTTTCATATATAAGCTAGCAGTAATGAAAATTTGTAATGTCAGCCTTGAAAAAGTTAACAACGTTTTTGAATGAAAATAATTGGTAATCTGAATGTGCAGCAGGTTGTAGTGGAGTCCAGCTTCATTTGAAGAGGAAGAATCAAAAAAACTGGTAACCGCTCACCTACCTTAGACTATACTGTATTTGAGTATGTGAGTGACAGTATATCAAACAGGGGTTGTAGTTTAATATGATTTGAAGAACAAAGGGCCCCTCTGAGGTTTGAACTCTACACCTGGGACAACAGGGTGTCCACCTGGTTTTCAATCCATAGAACGCCCCCTCCTATTGCAAGGTGCATGCTACTGCGTGAATTACTAGTATAAAAAGCTGTGGGAGTGTGCAACTTACACCATGGTAGTGTCATGTGAGTTTGTAATGACAGAACCCTTGCGTCTCTTGATGGGCTCAGTAGAACTGTGATGTAAGCATTAGATTGCAGTGAAGTGACTGCATGTTTAGAATGTCGAGTTCATGGTTACACACAGAAGAATAAGGACATGTTATATACTAAGCTCAATGTGTGGCACAGTCATTGGTGAGTACCCGAGCTGGGGAAGAGGCTACAACTAATCCACTACCTGGTCAGGGTTCTTTTCCCGATTTTTAAAACTAACCTTTTGGTTGTTTGAAAATCTGTGCCATTTGGAGAAGACAGGTAAATAACCGTCAATATATCATGTTTCTTCCCCATAGAAATAATATGAACATATATATCAAAAGTGATGGTGTGCTCCAGCTGTAGTTTAACCTAGTATATGTGCTGTACAGTATTGGCGTAGTTCATTTAAAGCTAAAAGCACCGACACACAGTAAATATTCTTTAAACACCACATCCTTTAATGACCACTTAGTGCATTAAACTACATGTCTCCAAAAACATGTAATTCTTTCTTCAGAGTTAGGAAAACTCACATTGACTTGCTTTTAAACTCCAAGAAGTTTCTCTCATACTGCCATATTGTGACTGGGAGGAGCTGCCTTGGCTTACTTTACTTAGATGAATATCTACTTAAAGATCTAAGTAAGACTTATATATTTCTGCTCTCCAAACTGCTTGGACTATTTCCTGGGATGTTAACATTTGCTGTTTCCATTTTGTTTCTGTTTCTTCTTTTTTGACCCTCTGGCATTCTTCAAAGTCGAACCGCTTCTCTCTGTTGGGCCCATTTTAACAAAGAATTGTGAGTTAGCATTCTCTTTCCACAGCATCTGCAGCTTTGAAATTGCAGCCTAGATTTATCAAACTTTCACACAACACAATGCAGGAAAACACCTTGCTGCACTGCACTGAGTAAAAACGAGAGGGCAGGACTGGACCATAAATAACATTGTACGGTGCATTTGTGTCCCTTCCTTCCACTGACGCAGAATGTGCTGCCTTGCGCCAATGCAGGCAGCCTTGCGCTGGGGTTCAAGGGTTCCTGCATTGTAGGCAGGATTGTTTTTGTGCAGGAATTGTCCTCTTCCTGCACAAAAAACAATCCTCTGAGACTTTTTCCTCTTTCTATGTGCGCTATGTGTAGTAACAGGAAAAAACGAGGAGAAATCAATATATTTCTCGTCGTTACATCTCCCCTAGGAAGGCATAGCATTTTGACGCATTCCCTGGTCGACCACTCATGGTGAATCACGGAATGCACTGAAATCCATGGGTGGATGCGTTGGAATATTCATGCTCCACCCATGAATGTCTCCCTAAAGCAGAATAACGCAAGGCAGTGACTTGCCCAGCCGTGCATTACTCCAGATTTAGCAATCACTGCAGGGCATTGCAAGGTAGACTTGCATTGCTTGGTAAATCTGACTTTAGTGTTGCGTTGCCCTTGCATTACCTTGTTTCGCAAAGTTAGCGCAGCACTATGATAAATCTGGCCCTGGGTTGCCACAGAGGCCCTATCTCAATTCTTATTCTTCGGTTATCAGAAGTCAGTGTCAGGATTTTATTTCCATTTATCAAATATATTGTTTTAACTAAATTAATCTCCCCCCAAAAAAAAGAAAATTTTGAAAATCACAAAGAGACAAAAATAGCATTGAGCACTTTATCTTTGTTTCTGAGCCAAGGAAACATCAACAGGCATGTGGGTTTAAGTTACTGAAAAACATGAACTATGTAAACTCAAATCAATCACTAAAAACAAAGGCAACAAAAAAATGTGCTGCAGTCAAGAATTGCAGGGGCCTTTCCACCTTGACCCGCAACAATGATGTTTGAAATGGTGCAGGAGTACTAAAAGAAACCTCATTCCATCAATTTTCGGCTTTTATTCCAACTCACCAGGAAAGGGTAGAGGCAGGAAAGTGGAGGGGGTTGTCTTTATTGCTTTTCATTTTATTTTTAGTTTTTCTAAGTGCTACAAACCACCCGGTGCTCTTCTCTGAGTACTTCAGCTTTGATAAATCAGTCCAGCAAAAACTCCATGAAGTGTGATTTATAAAATCTCATTTACTTTTCTGATTATTTTCGTGCCGCCTTTAAGCGGTTAAGTTTAGTGCTTTGTTACTATGTGTAAAAGCATTTCTTTTCCGTGCGATTGTTTGCTCATCACTGTAGGTCAGCGACCTCCAGACATTTCTGGCATTGATTTTCTGTTCCTGGAGGGTGAACGGCATCACAGCGCGCTAACTCAATTCAGGCAGAAAGCCGTAGCCATAGTTTGCGGTATTAGCAAGCTGTGCCTGAGAGATTGCTCTTCCCATCAAAGCTAAGGCTGACTGGGCAGGTTTACTCTGCCTTCAAGGTAACATCTGCTTGTGTCTGGTTTCATTCCACTGGAATACTTCACAAATATATTAAATTGGATGATAAGCAAACTAGAAGGTCTGATTTAGAGTTCAGCAGATGGATTACCCCATCACAAAAGCAGCTAATATCCTGCCTGCTAGTTACAAGTGCATTATATCCCATGGCACTTGAAATAAGCTGGACGGGATGGGATATCCGTCACATTTGTGATGGACTACTCATCCGCCAGGCCCAGAGTGTCCTCTCACTTGTACAATAGATGTGCTTACATTTGGGAAAAATCTCCTCTGATCATACCAAATTCACACAAGACAGGTTTTCAAGAGCTCATACTGTCTTGTTGTGGTAATGCTGAGAACAATATGTCTGATTTCAAAAAGGTTGCTCATTTAAACCAGCACATGCACTTCTAAGGACAGGTGTAAATGTGTGACTTTTGGGAATTCACAAGCATTCCCTGTAGGACGCGCTATGAATCCCTTGCGAAAAATGTTCTATTACCAGTGTGAAATTGTATGCACAGTACAACTCCTCAATAGGTAAATGCTGCCCTCTGTGCAAATGCACACCTTTTTTTCATTTTCTATTTTGTCCATGGACAAAATATTATTCTCTCTTGAGAAACCCCTCTACACTTCTACCAATTTTAGGGATGTTCCATTTCCCTTTCCATTTAAGCCTTCCAGATATCCTTTTGTGGATTCCTACTGGGCATACATAAGGCAATTTTTGGGTTAACATATATAAATATTTATATAGAGATAGATAGATAGATAGCTTAAGCTGAATCCCGGAAAGACGGAGCTTCTCCTCCCGGGTAAGAGCTCTACCCACTGGGGTCCGCATTTTTGGCCGGCAGAACTTGGCCTCCCCCCCACCCCTGTGGCCTCGGTAAAAAGCCTTGGGATCACTATTGACTTCGGTCTCTCCCTCGGGCCTCAGGTGGGGACAGTTGTCTCCTCCTGCATGTTCCAGCTGCGCAGGATCAGGAAGGTGGCTTATCTCCTCACCCCTGAAGCTCTCCTGCAAGTAATCATGGCCCTCGTCCTCTCCCGCTTAGATTTTTCGAATGCTATCTATCATGGTCTGCCCAAAACATCTCTTTGCAGACTGCAATTCGTTCAGAATCAAGCGGCGAGATTGGCCTTTGGGAGTCCGAAATGGCAATCCGCCAAACCCCTCCTTCAAAAACTGCATTGGCTCCCCGTCACCTCGAGGGCAGCCTTTAAGATCGGCTGCCTCACCTTTAAATCCTTATCTGGTTCCTGTCCTGTCTTTTTGAAATCTCTCATCAGGACTTATAGCCCCTCTCGGAACCTGAGATCTTCTCATCTGCACCTCTTACTCATTCCCCCTGTCAAACTCTGCAGATCTGGAGGCCGGAGATTTGCATTTCTGGCCCCCAAACTTTGGAATTCTTTCCCCATCTCTCTCAAAACCTCCAATTCCCTTACCCTCTTCCGTAAATCCCTAAAAACTTGCCTCTTCCCTCAATCTGGCTAATTCCTCCCAGTCCCCCCCCCAGCAGTCTGCCAGCGCCAGGAAACCCATGGTGTCAGCGCGCTTTATAAATGTCCCTTACAATACAATACAATACAATAGATAGATAGATAGATAGATAGATAGATAGATAGATAGATAGACAGACAGACAGACAGACAGACAGACAGACAGACAGACAGACAGACAGACAGACAGACAGACAGACAGACAGACAGACAGACAGACAGACAGACAGACAGACAGATAGATAGATAGATAGATAGATAGATAGATAGATATAGCTTGGTAAAAAAGGCTCAATGTGTAGTGTTCTACATAATAAAATAGCACCAGTGAAGGGCTGTAACTCATTTATTTTACAGTTGACCAGCTACGCTGCACTCAGTGGCCATGATTCACAAAGATGTTGCTATACTTAACTCATGTTACACTGCAGGATTACTTCTTGAAGTAGAGAAGTAAGACAGAAGTGCTCAAGGCTTATACCTGGTATTCAGCAGTATCCCACAAGTACTACAAGAGTAAGTCACAGCTATGAAAGGCATGTGTTTATACTACAGAGCTTCACTCGCTTTCCTTGAGGTTGAATTCAATTTTCATTAATACTTATTAGGTCTGGCTTAGCAACAGTATTATGTAATTTGCCAGCCACGTGTGTTCAAATACCTTCGTAAATTAAAAACGCATACAAATATACCTTTTTACAGGGGCTTTAGATCAGCCTTCAAATTCATTTGGTCTGTTGAGATGTCATTTACACAGTGTTTCCACCCACCACAGCATACAGCATGGGTTACAGGTCAGCCCACCTTAACTGTTGGCTCTCTTGCACTGAGTGATGATATTAGCCTGGTAACATATGAAAATCTGCCTTTTAAAGAAACACACTCAAGTGTCAGGTGAGGCTATACTTTGCCAATGCTTTTTTTCTTCCCAATCTTTATCCATATTTAGTCAATCTTGTTTGATAATAATTGTTTATTGGTGTTAAACAATACTCATTCATTCATTGATAACTTTATGTCGGTCAGATGACCATAAAAGTGCACATAAAATACATCACACAGTCAATAAAAGAATACATAGTCATAAAATGTTAAAACAGAATTAAACTGTGAGTTATCAAAATACAAAGGTAAAAACAATAGATACAGCAATTAGGTTAAAAAAGTTTGTCTTCTAACCCACATGCTGAAGAGATAACGGGAAACCGCAAACACAATGGGAGAATGGGTGTCATAGGTCAATATCCTGCAGGCATCTGTAAAGTGCAAGAATCCCAAATTCTTACAAATAGGGATTAGAAAACATTTTCTAATTGCAGAGTAGGCAGGGCAAAAAAAAAAACAATACATGTGTTACATTCTCATTTTTATAATTACATGCAGGGCAAACTTCATTATTAGGTTTTAACCATTTAGATGTGAAAGACCTAATTGATAGGGTACCATGCCTTAGCTGGAGATATAACTTTCGAGCACACGGGGGTTCAATTTTGTCCAAGAATTCCTCAAGCTTAGATTCAGATTTGACTAAGAGGAATTTAGATGTCAACCTACCCAATGATGTAGAGCTCGATAGTATCTGAGCATTCAGCGTGTATATGTGAGAAAGAAGTTCCTTCTTTGATATCCCTAGGCAATAGGTCTCCGGGTTTTCCCACAGTCCCAAAGGGCCTAACCGGGTACTAACCGCACGAATGTGCTGAAGCCAAGGAATCTTTTTATATATAAGAAGAGACAAAATCTCAGAAAATTCCGCTCTGAAAGGGGCCAGTTCAGGGACTGACCACAACCCCTTCCAATACATAATTGGCCTTGCACTGATGATCTCTTCTATTGGGACCATGCCAAGATCCAATCTGAGAGGGATCAAAGGCGTACTAGGCGGTAACCCAACTAAATTTCTCACAAAGGACTGCTCTACTTTTTTAAGGTTCATTGTCTGCTTGTGCCCCCACAGTTCAGCCCCATAGATTGCTGCCATTCTAGCCTGGCGGCAGTATATTTCCAGGGCTGGGGTCACCGGCCTAAAGGTTGACTCCCTAAAGGCTTTGCTTATGCCTCCCGCAAGCTGGGATAGCTTAAGAGTGGACTTAGCAGTCTGCGCGTTCCAATCAAAATTCTCGGTTAAAGTAACACCCAGATAAACAAATGTTTTAACCCTTTCAAGGGGAGTGTCATGTAAGACCGGATTTGAGCGTACCCGCTTGGGGGGGGGTTAAAAATCATGAACTTAGTTTTTCCCAGATTGGTTTTCAATCCCCAAAGCTCACAGAACTCCACAAATCCATCCAATGTTTTTTGAATGCCCAATGATGGTTAGACAACAACAGAGTGTCGTCTGCGAACATCAGAGCGGGCACTCTACCCGTGGCCAACTTAGGGGCATCATTGTTAACCACACCATTCAGATGTTCCACAAGGCCATTAATGTAGAGGCTAAATAGTGTGGGTGCCAGCACGCACCCTTGGCGAACTCCTTTTTGAACAGGAAATTGATCTGTAAGTTCGCCATGCCTACCACACCTGACCTGGGCAAAGTTATTTACATGAAGCCTAGATAGTACATTTAGTAAGTATGGCGGGAGTCCCAGGTCTGCCAGCACCTTCCATAATTTATCACGCGGGACCAGATCAAAAGCCGCCCACAGGTCCACAAACACAAGATAGAGGCTGCCACCCTCTACCATTGCTGTTTTCCAGTACAGAACCTGCATGCGAAATATCTGGTCTAAGGTAAATGTACCAGCCCTAAGACCTGCCTGGAGTATAGAGAGGATCCCTTTCTCTTCGATCCATCCAAGAATCCTATCAAGGATGACCCTCCCCATCAGCTTTTGTGATGTGTCAATTAAACTGATGGGTCTATAATTGGAGGGGGTTAACGGGCAGCCCTTTTTTAAAATAGGAACAATTTCTGCTCCTAACCATGTAGGGGGCAGGTCGTCTCCCTGCAGAATACCATTAAATAGAACGACCAAATAAGGGGTCCAGATTTTGGGTTGTGTCCTAAACAAATCCCCCAGCAGTTTATCCAATCCTGGAGCCTTGTTAGGGAGCAATTTACCTATGGCCGTCTCAACCTCAATCAAGGTGAAGGGCTCGATTGGAGCGAGGAGCATAGGGGCTTCGATCAACCATCCACCCTCTTCAGCCCCGTCGACACCCTGCAGTTGTTGGGGTCAAGGGTACTAACAGGCGAGGCATCAAACTCAGGGGTACCATATCAAGCAGCAAAGTGACTTTCCCAAATTGAAGGAGCAATGTTGGGAGCGAGCGCCTGCGTATGCCCACTAAGTCCAGCTGCGACAATGGACCAAAATAATTTAGAATCTTTATGCCTAAGTGCAGATCACAACTCCTCCCACATTGTGACTTCCCACTCTCTTTTAGCCTCACAGATTGCCTTTTTAAATGTTGTGCGATGCGCCTTGATGGCCTCAATATCATTGGTTTTTAGTGCTGTAAGCAAGGCCTTTTTGGCTTCCGACAGGGGGTATTAAACCATCGAGAAATTGTGATCAGGGGGTGGTTTGCCTTTCTAACAGGGTACAGGATATCTTTTATTATGGCAACCAGTTGGTTATGTATCTCAGTTGCCCTGCCCAGATGGCTGGATTTCCCCATCTCTTCAATGAGAGGGATAATGGTCTCATATAGTTCAGCGAGTTTAGTGGTTGACGCTTGTAAATCAGGCCATTTAACCCTTCGCCTACAATTTGTTATTATTAGTGGCACAGTTGCACGGAGCTCAACCGGAGTTGGGACCTTCAGACCAAAACTCCCCGGTTTAAGGGACAAAACTAAGGCGTTATGGTCGCTATCAAACCTTTCAATGACCCTAAAATCGTACAGCCTATCCCAATGCCTAGCTTCAAAAAAAATGTAATCGATTATTGAGGTCTGATTTAATCGATTAAACATGGCTCTCCCTGGTCTATCAGGCTCCACCCTCCCATTGCATGCTCTTAATGATGTAGCTAGCGCAAATGACTGTAATTGCAAAACAAGAGGGGTCCATACCTTGACCTGAGGGGTCAGTGGCTCTGGGATAGCCCAAAGCAAATCCACATCGTCCGGGTCACCAAGATTCGGGTCCATAAGGGGTTCAAAGTGACAATTAAAATCTCCAACCAAAATTAATATGGTGGAGGAGTCAATCGAATCCATAAGGGTTAACAACTTTTCGATAGCTTCTGACTCAAGACCCCGCCTGACTGGCCTTGAATATACATTAATCAAGGCAATATTTGGCCCATTAGACAAGGTCAGCAAGACACACTGGACATCCAATGAGTTAGTTAGGATTGGTGTTGCCTTCACTCCCAGGTGCGTGCCAACCCATATAGACAACCCACCCGAGGGCCTACCCCTGTCACACATACTTGCCAGGATATCGTAAGTTGCAAAACCCTGGGCTACACTTTCTTTTAGCGCCCAAGTTTCTTGCAACATACAGATGTCGTGTAAAGCCATAAAGGAACCCCACTCTGGAATGGGCAATTGACTCTTAAGTCCCGCCACATTCTAGGATAAGATTTTGACTTGGGCATCAACCCGATCTTGGTTGGTGTGTTCGAAATCCAAGGGACCAGGAAGATCATTGGAAGCAGAGGAGCTAGCTTCTACACCTTGCTCAGGTTCGCAAGTCGCTGAGTGTCGTTCTTCAGGGAAAGAAACAATAGTAGACTGAGTAATAAGTTCTGTTCCCAAGTTTTTTGGAGAGGGGCTTAATTGTGCATTAGCAGCTAAGTTATCAGTGGTGGGTAGCATATTAATAGGAGGCCCCGTCTGTCAATCGGAGTCATCAAAGCCCGAGAAGGCATCGAATCTATTTGCAACTTCCAGCGGGGTAAATGGCAACAAGTGATCCATCATCCTATTTCTATTTCTATAACTCCTGAATGGTACAGTGTCCCACCCAGGTAAGTTATCAAAATTCACAGGGTTAAAAGCATGCATCCTTTGCCGTTTATGAAAAGGCATAGTGGGATTAGTCTGCAAGCAAGATAGAGCCCCCTGGGTATGTTATAGGGGTCACTAAAGGTCTTGGATAGAAATAGGTCAGTTCAAAGGGAACAATTGAGTTTCCAGCATTCCCTGGGGACCAATTTAGAATATATCTAACGGCTCCAGGATCTCTGAAGTTGATTACAATTAGATCCCCCTTTATATCTTTTACTCTGCTTCCCAACCATTGGAGTCCCGAACATGCAGGATCTCACCATTGATGTTATAAGGGAGTGGTCGATTTTGGCTAAGCCAGTGCATAGTTTTGTCTTTTAACTGAGAAAACCCCTCCCTCTTTCCATCCGCTAATGCGGGGACTCCCGTAAGGACAACCACAAAAGGTACCGCTTCTGGGGGTAATTCGACTTGACGGCCCCTGTGGTTCCCTGCCCTGGCGGGGCTAGTACTTCCCCTCTCATTTCGATTTTCTCCTGTGTTAGATTTTTTGTTGTCTACCTTCTGTACTTCACTAACATCAACCAATGCCGATTTTTGGACTACTTTAGGAGGTATTGCCCTATGCTGTTTAGAGATTATAGGCTTATTGGGTTTATTTACACCTTTCTGGGCAACAGGAGTTGGAGTTGACATTGTTGCTACAGCAGGCAGTGCTGGTTTTGCAAGGTACTTCATTACCCCAGCTTTGTTACTAATAGCCAGCTCTAAATTCCTCAACCGTTGCTCAATCCTCTTCAACCTCTCTATTATAGGTAATATAAATTACATAATTAAGTGTTACAAAGTTTCCAATGGAGCAACAGACAGTGTTTCCCTTGGCGGGCAGTGTAGGGGGATGGTTAAGCCTGGTGACGTTGATACAGTTGTTATAGGGACTTTTTGGGTTGGTGCAGTCACAGTAGGGGCAGTTAAAATTGGCACAGTTGTTTCGATGGCCTTGAAGGTTTTTGAAGTTTTACCAAAATCGGAATGGCTAATCTTCGTTCTTGGCGGGTCACCTCCCCTCTTTCGTCTTTTACTCGGTGGTGGGCCAAGAACTTTAGTCATCACTGGTCTCTTATTCCTCTTCATAGCAGTCCCAACTACTGGTAAAGGTGGCTCGATTGCCACATCTGATCCTATAGTAGAAATACTACTAGGAAGAGATATGACGTTTGTATACAAATCATTGGACGCGTCAGGTGAAGGAGGTGTGTCTCGCAGGAGCATAGGAACGCTATCTATTGAAAGAGGATCATCAATCTCAATATGGGAGCTTACGTCAAGTGGAATAGTTTGTTTCACAAGGTTCAAGGGAGGTCTATTTTTCATACCTTTAACAGAGCGTCGCCGCTCAGCGTGGCGTTCAGCCAGTACACTCTCCCTTTCTAAATCTGGAGCAACCTTAGTGAAATAGCTATCCAATATCCTTTACTAGTTCCTCCTAACTTCGCCGGTGGAAGTTTTTCAGGATTCAAGGACATAGTTACACAGGCAAGGAGTTCAAACAGATAGTCCTTAGAAAAGTGTTAGGGAATAGGCCCAGCCCAACCTTCTCTGGCCTCTGAGGGCCTAAGAGGGCCCGCCCTTTGCCCGGGCTTAGCCCGGCGCCGCCCGCGCGCGTCCCGCGATGCGCGAGAAGATTGATACCTATAAAGAAGTGACTTTAAGGGGGCGGTGCCTCATTCACGGTGTTGGCCCTGCGGTCTCCTGGGCCTCCGTGCACCAACAAAGTAAGTTTATGGGTCCCCCAGCGTTGCGCCTTGCTTCTCAGGCATAGCGTCTCCCGCGGAGCAGGAGACGCGAGCAGTTTTTAAATGCTCCGGTGAAAAGGGGGCGGAGCCTCGTTCACGGTGTTGGCCCTGCGGTCTCCTGGGCCTCAGTGCACCAACAAAGTAAGTTTATGGGTCCCCCAGCGTTGCGCCTAGCTTCTCAGGCGAGGCGTCTCTGCGAGGTAATACATCCATTTGTACAGGTCATAGGATATATATCCCCAGTAACCCCCTTTCCCACTGTTAAAACAGGAGCTTGACTTTGAAATACCATGTCACCCGTCATCATCGTCCCTCTTCATGAAATTAGAAAACTGTCAATTCGCTATTTCACCACCCATTCCCCCCTACCCATCTTCATTTCATCGATTCATGAAAGTGTTCCAGATCTCTTCAAATTTTTGCATATTATCATTGAATCTATATATCATTTCAAAACCTTCAGCTTCGTACATATCTATCAACCACTTTCTCTGGTACTATGCTCTTGTGGTCTTCCACTTTCTCAGTATCCCCACCTTTGTCATTGCTAGTGCCGTGGATAATCAGTGATTTACATGAAGTGCTTGAATGGATAACACTGAGAAATTATGCAGAAATACTGTATGTGCTAGAAACCGCATGGGCTGCCCCAGGTCTGGTTCGAGAGTGGCCCTTATTTGCCCCCAGCAATCAGACACCTTTCACAATCCTACAAGACATGCGCAATGTCCCCTCCCTCCCGCTCCTCCAACAGCATGATTGTAAACTCAAGCTGGCCCTATGGAGCTTCAATATGCTCACGTGCCTCTTATGTAAAATCTGAAGGTGGCCCTATTCCAGCTGTGCTTCCCTTTAACCAAAGCTGTGGTTATTCATCATTTCCACCTAGTCTTCATCATCAAACTTGATAGTAAATCTTGTTTTCCACCACCATCTTAGCCCCCTAGCTGAGCTAGAAGAATAAGCACTGTCAATAAGTATAGTGTAAAGCCCAGAGATGGTGACCCCAAAGTTTTTCGGTATATGTACGTATTTGTGTATCTGAGAAGAAGATAGAATTGCATATTGAGGTCTCCTGAGAACAGTGCACAGAGTGCTCCTCAGCTCTGTGAATCTCCAGACATGTGTGTCTAGAAGATTAAATTCACTCTGTATGTCCTTAAAAGATTTGATCCCTCCCTCCTTAACCCGTTGTGTGCTCATGACGAGCTCAGCTCGTCATGAGGCACAGTTGAGCTGCACTCATGACGAGATGAGCTCGTCATGGCCGTTGGAACGTTCGCACGCGGGGATAATTTCCCCGCTGTGCTGAGTGTTCCAAAACAGGTGTGGTCGTGACGAGCTCAGCTCATCATGAGTGCAGCTCCACTGTGCCTCATGACAAGCTGAGCTCGTCACAAGCACGGTGGCGCCGT
Organism: Lissotriton vulgaris; assembly: GCF_964263255.1. Lineage (NCBI taxonomy): Eukaryota > Metazoa > Chordata > Amphibia > Caudata > Salamandridae > Lissotriton > Lissotriton vulgaris. The sequence continues at coordinate 1,205,930,784 of NC_141691.1, forward strand.
GCGCAGCCCCCCTCCGCCCCACAGCAAAGGGGTTAATCATGTCTGCCAAATACCTTATTTTACATCTTTGCCATGTTAACCAGCTAATCTCCTTTTGCCCCACCTTGATGACTGCATTATGCCTTAGGAGAGAACTCATGTGCAAAGAGGCCAGGTCTCCCACCAATGCTTTGGCTCTTTTCAATGCCATCTTAGAGCATTGAATGACTGGATTCCCTGCCTTCAACCCCTTCATTGAGACACTCTAGTATATCACTAAATCTCCTACCAACCAAATCAAGCATTGTCTAGGGAATCCATGGAGGCATTTCCCTTAACATTTTAATCATGTAGATGGAGTGAGCTATCTGATGTGCCAGCCAAAATCATTCTACATTTGGCAAGCCTGCTTTAGGAGTAGCATAGCATTTCAAAGTGTGTATTTGTGATCTCTTTACTCCCAGACAAAGGAGCATTTCCAGTTTTCTACTTGATGTGAAAGCGCCCCAGGGGTCGGGAAAGGCAACATCCCAAAAATGTAGTTTTAAATCTGGGTGCTATAGTCATTTTGACTACCTGCACTCTTTCCCACAAGGGCAATTCAAATGTTCCCATATTTAAAATCGGTTTTCATTTTGTACAGCAATGGAGTAAGATTATCCTGAGCAATGATCTCTAGACCTCTATTTACCAATACTCCCAATTATTGAAGGTGTCCTTGCTTTCACTTAAAGGGCAGCTCTCCCAGGGTTGTAGGCACAGTGGTGCCCTTGAGGGGGAGAGTTCCACATTTATTCCAATTGATAAAATATCTTGAGAAGTTTGAAAACTGTCTTATCAATGCTTTTAACCTCTCTGTGGATTGTTAGAGTCTGGGCAGTGTCAGAAGAATGCTGTCAGCATAGAGCAACACCTTATGTTCAATTACCACTGTCTGTATACCTTTATTTTTCATGTCGTGGAGTATGGTTGTCTCTTTTATGTATAACCTGCAAAGTTAACCGCTGCTTCCGGGGTCCTCTACATACTCCAGACCAACATCAAGAACTTATAGCCAAATTCCATTCATACCATGGTGCAGAGAAGGTAACACCACTCCACTCTATCAAACTCCTCATCTGCGTCTAAGGAAAGGAGTGCCTTCTGGTCTTTATTATCCAGCACCTGCCAGAGAATACAGGACAAGAGCCTGAGATGGTTGGGAGAGATGCGTCTGGGAATGAATACCACTTGGTTAGGCTAAACTAAAGCGGTGCAGTTTGTCAGGCGTTCCACTAAAATATTTTTGTGTCTGCATTAATCCGGAATATAGATATATAATGGTGCATTCAGGATGAACCCTGTCTGGTTTGGGCATGAAGATGATCTTTGCCCTGGGAAAGTCATCAGTAACTATACCCTTGGCCAATGCTTTTGCTGGAAGATTCAGAGGGGAGCAGGGGTTTGGTCATCTTGTAATATTCAGCCACATAACTGTCCTGTCAGGGCACTTTCTAAGCTTTCTTCTTTTCTATAGCCTGTGATAGTTCGTCCTCTGTAATGTCGGCATCTAGTAGGGCAGATTGTTCTGCTGTAAGTCTGGAAAGGGGAAGAGTGCTGAAGAATTGTTCCTCCACCATTGGGACCATGCGAGGATCCGACTGGTAGAATCAGGAGTAAAAGTCATAGAATTCTTGTAGGATCTTGCGGCTAGCTTCCATCCCCTTCAGCTGCAGAGCCTGAAGGCATCCTGCCTTCTTCCCTCGCTCATAAAGCCTACATCTCAGTAGAAAAAGAGCCCTTTCAGCCTGGGTGATACAGAGCCCATTTAGGTCATATTTAGCATTTGTGAGGGGTCTAAGGTTGTTTGGCGTGGGGTGTTGTACATAATAAAGCATATGGATATTTACTTCCATTTCCACGTCACATCTAACCTGATCTGCTCCCTTCTTGGCTATCGCCAAGTCACCCATCAGTTCTCCCTTGTTACTTGCTTCCCCTTCGCTCGACAACATTGAGGGCGATGACACAGACCCTTCATCCTCATCCAAGAAGCGGTTGGCCAATAATGCTCATTGCTATTATTCCATCAGCACCTTGTATCTGGCTGTGTTTGGACGTCACATCCCCGGAGGGCAAATGCGGTTTCTAGATTGAGCTTAAGCGCCACCATATTATGGGCAGAAATTCCACTGGGAGTGTTCCACACAGTCCTCCGCTTAGCAGAGAGTAGACATGGAGGTGAGAAAGTAGTCAAGATGGGCACACGTCCATGAACGCATGAAGGGAAGGTGTAATCATGGTCCCTTGGATGAAACAGCTGCAGTGTGTAAACCAGAATGAAATCTGAAATCATGTCCCATAGGTCCAATAGGTCCTGCCTTTCCCAATGCTGTTTAGTATTTGGGCGCCCAGACCTATTCTGGACTACATTCCAGTCCCTTTCAATTACCAGTTTCACCTTGCTGAACAATAAAATTAATCTAGTTAACCTGGAAAAAAGGTGGATTGGGGCGCACACCGAACCGAAAATCATGTATGTGTCCTGAATCTGAAGCTTAACAAAGGCATATCTCCCCTCTTCCTCTGTCCATTTGTTATTAAGTCTATATGCGCAAAATTTGTGACTGAGTATTGCCACTCCTTTAGTTCTATGACTCAGTAGTGTGGTCTGAGATTGGGGTTGCATGACATCAGGACCTATGTAAAATACTCAGCCCATCCAGTCTCTCCTCAGTTTCTCACACTCTTGTGGTGTCAAGGGAGTTTCCTGAATCAGTGCAATGTGTGGCTTATCATGACCAAGGAAGGAAAGTACCTTTTTTCATTTTATGAAGTGCTTGAGGCTGTTTCCATTAGGGGACAACAGGGTGAGTGGTTTCGTGGTCCCTAACATCTCTGTGGTCCACTGTTATGGAGGGTAGACTGCAGAGAAGGTGTCTGCGCTGAAGAGCAGTGAGGGTATAAGAGAGTGCAGGTAAAAAATGTGCAAAAGGCTCTGAGGGGTTGAAAAAAACATCAGAAAAAAGGGTCCCAGGAGAGCTTCCAACGCCCTAGAAATGTGTTTGTCCCACCATGTCCCCTTAAAAACATGCAATAACACCAGTGGTTTGAACATTCATACACTCCCATTTTCATCCCACCACAATATCAATCTGCCCCACTGCAGAAGACATGGAGGCAGTACAAAAAAATGCCATGAATCTGATCAAGGTCTCCTTTTGTTTATATAGTCTCTTGGAGGGACGGCCGGAATAACGTGGGGAGAGCCACACGTGCCGGAACACTGCAGGCATATCCACACTTGCCTGATCAACACATCTATCTTAATCACTCATATGCGTAGTTAAGGCAGATAGCGCTATAGTGTTATGGATGGGCGTGGAAGCATCGGAACAGGAAGCTTTGGACGTGGACAGGTAAGTGGGGCTGGGGGCAGGTTTAGGCGGTGTCATTTTTAGGGGTGGTTTTGGGTGGGGAGTTTTAGGAGTAGGGGACAGATTAAGGGCTCATGGTGGGGAGGTGTTGGGATATTTTTTTGATGGGGGCAGGGTTGTAGGCCTCAGGGCAGTGGAAGGGTTGGGGTAGTTTTGGAGAGGGGGAGGTTTTTATGGCCCAGGGTGGGGGGAAAAGGGAAGGGTAGTTTTAAGGGCTGGGTTCGAGGGGAGTTTTTAGGAATGGGTGGCAGTTTTAAGGCTCAGGGGATGAGGGTATTTATTATTTTGGGGCCAGGGTTTAGGCCTCAGGGCAGTTGGAAGGGGTTGGGGTCAGTTGTGGCCCGTGGAGGGAGTTCCATGGTGTGGAACGGCGGAGCGGAAAGGGGCAGGATGGGGGTTAGTAAACACTGGAATATGGATGATTGCAGGTAAGGAAACAATTAAATGAATAAAACGAATTTCGAAGCACACGCATTTTGCAATGCAGGGCGCGCAACTAAATTAGTTTTATTCACTTAATTGTTTACTTACCTACAATCATCCTTATTCCAGTGTTTACTACCCCCCCCCCCTGCCCCTCCCCACCCGTCTTTCCGCCCCACAAAACGCCCTCCACGGGCCGCAACTGGTTGGGGTACTTTTAGGGATTGCTCGGGTGGGGTAGTGTGTGGTAAGAGGCAAGGTTTTAGGCCTCAGGGCAGGGGGAGGTGAAGGGGTCGTTTTAAAGGCAGGGCCGGGTTTAGGCCTCAGGATTGGGGGCTGAGGTAAGGGGTCCGAATTTTAGGCCTTAGGGCAGGGGGTCAGAGTAGTGGCAACCTTAGCCTTGCTGGCGACCTTAGCCATGCATACACCCTTACCATTCATGCCTTTACAATGAAACTATGTGGTACAGATATACATGGAAAAGGAATGCGTGGTTAAGATGCATTTGTGGTTCGGGCTGCATGGTATAGGCTCCCTTGCTTTAGACAAGTGTGCCTCTGCCATACAACCAGTCCTTTGGAGGTTAGTTTAATCCCCCATAGATTCCCCACCAGTGGTGGCCGGCACAGGTAAGAGTGATGGGGCGGGTAGGGGCAGGGCAGAGTGTGGTAGAAGTTGACATATGACATGATAGATAGTATTAAATAAATAAATAAAACCACTTACCTTGCGCTCGCAGCATCACCAAGCACAAGGTAAGTGGTTTTATTTATTTATTTAATATTACCTATTCTGTTGTCTGTCGAATTTCACCACTTCCTAACCCGCCACTGCCCGGCCCCACCGCTCTTACCTATGCCTGGCCTGATATTAACCCTCCACTACTCTGGACTTACCAACACCGTAGAGATAGGTAATTCCAGACATGGGAAATTACCTCCTATTACAAGTTGGACCCAAGTGTCCCTGAGAAATGGAAAATTATACTAGGAATTAGGAATACCAAACCATTTTTCAATGTAATTCCTCATGTTTCCCTACGGTATGGTAGCAAAATATACATGGCAGAATGTTGTCTGGCATAAATATGTTGTTCTAAATATCCTTTCTAAAAAGATTGCCCCGTTGGAGTTATTAATCGAAAATCTACTCTCTTGGGCGTAACACCATCTTGTGCGTTCTAGGGCTTCCTAACAGTTAGAAGTTCCTAAATCTTTCAGAGGGCCCCATTCCACCCCAATGCAAATGACTTTGAGACATGGGCGACTCAGGGGGGCACACACTGCATCATGTTAACTTAAACCACTGCTCATGAGTTGATATTTTTGCAAACAATAACTGGGACACGATGTTTATGTCAGAAGATATTTCTTTATAAAATATTCTAGCATACAAACATTCCCTGTAGTTTCAAGACAAAAGGAATTTGCATAACGCTGACGTTTTTAGCCCAAGCGTCTTTAACTGAGGCCAATGTCCAGAGAAGCTTCATCGACTCCCATTAAACGATCTACATGGGTGGCTATTACGACGGTAAAGCTACTTTGGTGCTCATTTGTATGTACAGACTTTCTCACTTTGTAACCGCTTGTTCACAGGCTTCACTGAGATCATCAACTATTTTTATATCTTCCCCAGTTTGTGCTTTGACAGTCGGCGTAGGTATCTCAAATTGTTCGCCTCTGAATCCATAGAACGTTTCCCCATTACACGCAATTTTGCACAGATTTGCCAGGCGACGCATTGCTTTGTTTATGCCTGGTGTTTATTAAATTAGTTCACTGATTCAAAATAGGTAGATTACATAATTTTGACGTTTTTTTTGTTAAAATGGTACATGTGGATTGCTTCTGTTTCTGACTCAAAGTGTGCTCTCAGCACTTTTTTTTATTGAGCTATTTTGTATAGTGCCGACCTTGGGCCAATGAATACTTTACAGAGAACATTTTGTATTGTATCGCAGCAGGAGCGTCTCAAAACATGATGTTCCGTGGAAGGAGCAGACCGCTGGGTGGGGCCAGAACGAGACTTGAATAAAGAAAGCGAAAGCAAGGTGTGTTCTTGAGATAATGCCACAAAGCAAACACCGGATTTTTCCTTCAAGGCTTTAATGCCCACATGCATCAAACTACTTTTTTGTGATTCCTAATTTGCGAAATTTACCGAATCGCAAATTAGGAATCGCAAAATGGTATGCATCATTTTTCTCGCATTTTTTTGCGATTCGGTAAAAATCGCAATTTTTACCGAATCGCATAAAAAATGCGATTTTCAAATTGCGAATTCGAAATTCCCATTCATTCCTATGGGCTGAAATGCCCATAGGAATGAATGGGAATTGCGAATTCGCAATTTGAAATCGCAATTCAACAAAGCATTTCAAGGGTGGAGAGGGGGGTCCAATTGACCTCCCCCTGCACCCATGAAATGCACTTTTACCTATAAGTTACATACACACATGTCCTAAGGACATGTGTGTCTGTAACTTAACAGTTTAAAAAATGCATTTTTGTGCTTTTTTAAACAATTCCGCAAATTACCACGAGGTTCAACCTCGTGGTAATTTGCACTTGCAATTTGTAAAATCGCAAATTTTTTAAGAATGATGCATTGCATTTAAGGAATCGCTAAATTGCGATTCCTTAAAAGCAATCGCATTTTAGAAAATCGCAAAATTAGCGATTTTCAACAAAAACAAATGATGCATCTGAAAAAGCATTTTTGGAATCGCAAACGGACGATTTTAAGGAATCGCACCGTTTGCGACTCCAAAAATTCTTGATGCATGTGGGCATATATCTTTAGGCGAGATGATGACCTATGTGCACGTCAGTGCAACGGCACACCAATAGGCTGTCCCAGCCTCAACTGCTATGAAGTGATCTTTCTTCAGGCAAGAAGTAACCCCAGACAAAGTCTGTCTCGATCTTCTTAATCAGGGAAGTGAATTTAGGGCTGTATTTATGAGCCCAGCTGTGTAGCATGCAACATGGTGCAAGAGAGACGCAACTCAAACATGACATTTATGACGCCACACAAGGCCAATTACATGGCCATGAGTGGCTTTAGAAATCTGGAGCAACGCAATGCAGCACAAATCGCTGTGTGCTGCGTTGCGTTACTCTGCCCTGGGGAGGCTTTCCTTGGGCTTTGCGTGGGCCGTTGCATGGGTGTTCCCACATAACTCCCATGGTTTTTAATGTATTCCCAGATTTACCAAAAGTGGTGGGCATGAAAAGGCACCAAAAATATATGCCTTCTCAGAGCAGGCTTAACGGCGAGAAATAGCTTTATTTCTCCTTGTTACTTCGCCTTTCTATGTGTGCTGTGTTCTACAGCAAAATATGCCTCTCAAGATTGTTTTTGTGCAGGAAGGTGTCCCTTCCTGCACAAAATAAATTTTGCATGCAATGCAAGCACCCTTGCACCATGGTGAAAGGGTGCCTGCGTTGGCGATAGGCTGCCCGTTGTGTGCCAGCACTGTGCAAAGGACAGGACTGTGTTGTATTGCAATAAATATGTTGCATTCCTGCTCTTTCCCCAAGTATTCACTGGACTAAGGCGCAAGACGGAGTGGCTGCTCATCCCAAATCTTCAACGGACCTAATGCGGTCGTACTCAATCTAATACATGCACACACCAACTACGGGGTGTGATGCCCCCAATCTCACCGATGGAATTGGATACTGCTACTGCGGGGTAATCCTCCTCAACAACCGGCCAAGCCCTGGTCCTGGTGCAACTTGACTAAATCACTGCACCGACGTTGCTCAGGTCCGTATGCACTCCCGAGAACTTCCTTAGATCTGCACCTATGGGTTCCGAATACTGGCTTCACTCGGTTCGCCGGATAAGTTCCTCATGCTCACAGTTTTATCCTGATGATGATCTCAAATTATTGAGATCAAAACGCTGTCGACCTTTTTACAACAAAAAATACTCCCTTACTATTTACAATGAATCTACGTGGCGTTTTTTGCTAATGTTATCAATGTGATGTATATATTTTAATGTCTTCAAAAAAGAGAGGGGTCCTACTCACCAAAGGAACAAGATGCCAAAGTGACACTAGGTCAGGAACAAATTCCATTTGGGATTTTTCATAAGTGTACAATTTTCTTTGCACACCACATTCAAACTTTAAAGCAATCGCCATAAAGTATAGCATTAGCCAAAAAGCCAACATATAAATGTTTATTGTATAAGTCCTTTAATAAAATTTAAAAAGATTAAAATGCACACAATACATAAGGGAATCAATACTTGTGACAATTTTAAAAAAAATCAGATAACACAGGGTATGAGACAATACAAACAATATTGAAAGTGCAAATTAATATACACAAACCACCAAACCAATGATCATAACAATTTCAACTCCTATGGTTTGGTAGTTCAGACAATTATGAAGCGACACATTTTGGTAGCACAAGTAGATCCAACCGCCTTCTTCAGGCTTAGGAAAACTGGTCTCCCAGCACTCTCATCTAATATAAAGAAAACATTACAATAAAAACCATATTTCAAATGTCATTCTAAAAGTTGTATATGTTATTCAAAATATCAATCCTTCCCTGTACATTTGATCTGACCTACGGTACATCATGCCATGAATATATTAAAACACATCTATATCACTTTTGGCTCTGGCCTGGTAATTATACATGATCATACTAACTCACACATCTCTCATACTCACATCCCCGACTATAAAAATAGATCTGTAGAGATACCCACTAGAACTTGATAGTGTTGGTTGTCATGGACGAGTACTTAGTTCCTCATGGTTGTTACTCCACAGTGCAAAAGGGATAAAAGGGCGGACAAACAATCTCACTACTGTTCTGTGCTCTAAAACTTAGGGCAAGTATGCACATGTATTTAAATATTAGTTATCTATCCTCTAGGAACTTAAAAAAGTGACTCTAAAAAAGTGATACACACCCCAATTCCAAATGGGAAGATTTTATACATAAGCGGTTGAATTCCCTCCGGGTTTGGGAATTATTTTTTCCTTTTTATGGTATACAATCTATAATATTGTGAAACCGCACTGATGCTAGTGCCCTCTAATCAATAGTGGAACAGAAATCTATTAGGAAATGATCTTTTTATAACATTATTTATATAAGGCCCACATGTAATCCTCTTAATATAATTACCTCAGTTGTGGCTCGAATTGGCTCGTAGATTCAATTTCCATGCCTCTAATTTGGGCAGAGATTCCTCCTGCTAAATTGTCAGGGTTTCAATGTCCACCTCATTTTTCATATACGGAGGTTAACTGCCTGTAAATTAAAAAGCTGATTAAGTTCTAGTGGTTCATAGTAGGTCACTGTTAATGTTAATACCCTTTTACTGACCACCTTTTTTAATAAAAAAAGATTTTAACTAAATATCTCTCTTTTCTCAATAATTGTTGATTATTTGTTTTACACCTTCACTCGATATGGGTCACCCTAAAAAACACAACAGGTCTTATACATTATGCACCCTATCTAATGGGTTACAATATTTCCCATTTCACTAAAGGGCATAGTGGCATTGGCCTTTGTGGCCTGATTGCTACGCCAACGCCAAGGTGTTTTTGTTGAGCTTAATAATGCTCATTCAACAGGATGACTTTTATGTGCTCCAGCTTAAAACCCGGATCTACATCCTCGGCAGAGTATTAATATTATGCTTAAATTAGACCGTTGGCCCACAACATAAATATTACGGCCATGCTAACACAACCTTTGCAATTCAGAGAGTGTACAAGAAGCAGTAATGTTGCTCACCGTGTCTCTAGGTTGTTCTTGAAGACTGTCTCGTTTTTCAAAAAGATTTTAATCACCAATGTGTATTGCTGGGCTTCCTAATGAGGGTGAGTTTTGCAAAGAATATTCTGTTAAACGCGATAGTTGTATGTAAAACAACCGTGCCTACAACCTACAATCTCGATAGATCCCTCCCGACTAACATCTGTCAGGACCCTGGTCAAAGGCTCTAATTCCTCTCAAATTTAGATAAGCTTAACGGGACTTAAGAGCCTCCTGGTGTACCCCGATCACGACCGATGGGAGCCCGATTCCCAAGCTCCCTTTTATATACCTCTTCACGCAGCTGCAAAGCACTCCATCTGAAAGAATATGTCAAATTAGAAGATGGTTTGCCCATCACCCGAAGCCGCCATCTTAAAACGGGTATTCTCAAGTGTCAGGGTGCCCACTTGGGGAGGGGCACTAAGCAGCATACAAGTGAAAGGCTAAGGGGGCACTAGGAACTCTTAAATAAATGGACAACCACGCAGTGTGAATACTGGTCGGACCGGAAGTCACGAGCGACTCCCGTCCTTTTATTTATAGCCTTCTGGCCACGCCTGTGCAGAAGATGCTACAATGTGCGCATGTGGTTCCGGGGCTCAGCCGAGTCCCTCGGACCACTTGAGCGCTAAATCAAGTACTTATTACAGAGTAAGTGTATCACTGCTTGCATTTTATTTAAGCGTCTGCTTTGCTCCTGCGTGTTCATTCTTAAATAGGGAGCATAGCTGTAAATTATAATAGATAACTTATGGTTTTTTCTCTGGTAGCAGCACAGATGGGATGAGGAGAGTCTTAACATACATGGATGTTTACGTCTGTCTTGAAAGTGAAACTATCACCTGACCTTTTAACCTACACCTACATTATGCTGCAGTTCTTTGCTTCTTTGCAATTACATATCAGTACACATGCTATTTTCTTGTAATGCTTCACAGAACCATACAACCTTTCTTTACATCCATGCTTATTGACATTGCCAAATCTTGTTTGTTATGGTTTGGCTTAACAGGTCAGCTGTTGCCAGACAATTATGTGAGAATCACTAGAGAGGAGTTTTACCCATAGTACATGTTTTGAAAGTGCTTGCCTTTCACACAGCTGTGATCTCTTTGTTTATTTATCTGGCTGGCTGAGCTTGAACGTTTGGAGGCACACATGACATTGTAGTGCTGTGAAAGTGTCCGCCATAGATAATTTATGGTGTTTGTCTTTCTCTGGCAACAGCCCAGATGGGAGGAGGGCAGCCATGAGTAACATATTGCTGTCTCAGTGCCCTCCTCTTGATTATTAATGTTAGACATCAGAGAACAGCATTATGGGATACCCAGGGCCACACTAATCTTAAATGGATATTTAGGGCTGGCTTGACAGTGCACCTGTCACCTGAACTTATGTGATCAACAAAAAATAACTTTCAGAATACTACTGACAGGGAAGCTTTGACTCCATCCACATGTTGTTGGTTCCCCTGGGTATATAATTTGTGTGCTTTCACTCAAAAGTGTGCTTGTATCACACCTTTTGGATTGGCAGTAAAACCTGGTCTCAAAACAGGACAGAGCCGGGTATGGTGCAAAGCCAATTATTATTGCTATAGGCCTGATCTATTTATGGAATGCTATGATGAAGGCACTAGACCTTACATCTGTATCGTGCAAAGCATATGTTAAAGTCAGTAGGCATTTAAGTGTTGCTGTAGCGTTTACTGGGTCCCCTTTACCCTATACTCTCTCTTATCAATAGTTGGTTCTCCGATGAATCTTGCTCTGTGCTGAAAGGAGTTGGATATTTGGGGATTGAACGGTTATCCAATGGGGACCAGGAATAAGATAACTGTATCTACAAACTGGAAATTAAATTCACATAGATTAATCTCAAATAAATGCCATAGATATAAAATATGAACACCTCTAATCCAAACCTCTTAAAGAAACGTAGGCGAGCAATGCTCTGATAATTAGATCTTCTCTCACATTTGCCTCTAGATATAAGGTGACCCAAGAATAATGCTCAGTCACAAGAGTCAGTGAAATCTAATCAGCAGTCAGATCAAGTAGTAAATTGAGATTTATCAGTAAAAGATAGAAGACATTCAAACGAACTTATCATTTAGATTAGAATTTAAATAATAAGAATTTTAATGAAATGTACTAATGCTTCTGGGTTCATTTAATGTAAGGTGAGGAAGTTGAGGGGATCTCCCTCAGCCGAGGTAGACCCCCAATCACATACAGCGTATGCTTCAGTATGAGAAGACAGCTAGGTGAGTCTCCCTCAAAGATTCTCAGGAGAGTTCAGCAAAGCTCCAAGTAGCCAGTCCAGTCTGTCAAGATAGTGTCTGTCCTAGTCCGTCTCTGTAACAGAAAGAGTCACAGTAGCATGACAGGGACCCGCCGACCTCAGGGATCAATCGGCTCTGAGAAAAATAGCCTAAGGGGCAAAAGGCAATCTGAGCAGATAGGGTGCTTAATATCTCTTAGGATAGGCAATTATACTCTGAGAGTTTCTGGGCTGACACCTCCTGGCATCACTTCAATTTGTCAGACCACTCAGTCCATTGGTCAGTTCATATAGGATGAGAGCCATGCGGCAGTAATGAAGACACAAATCCGCAAAAAATAGGAGGATCAATTATGCAGTTCCTTAAGATATTCAATAACTCAACACATTTAACAATGGCAAAAGTATAATAGTTCAAAAGGGTACTTTCCCCGTGCAGTGCAGCAAAGATCGTAGCAAGTGACAGGAGATGACAAAGGAAACAACAATTACGTCAATTATATTGGCGATACAGCAAAAGGTTCACATACGCTTTAGTAATTCCAGTCCATGATTTCACTGAATGAATGAAACCTACATGTATTTAATCTAATATACGTCAAGTTCATGTTAATTATGAATCAGACATTAAAGAGCAATTAGGCATATAAATACAAATATATCATTAATACATTAATAGGAGTTTCATTGGGGTTGAAATGAATACATGTACTCTTACATTTTTTAAGTACTAACGTGTACAGATAAGTAAAAACTTCTTTAAACCTTTTCATTTATGGGTTTGTTAGACCTGGCACCTTGGCGTGGGTCTCCCTTCCATTTTCTGCTGTTGCCTCATGTGTTTTTGCTGGTTAAAAATGCTTTGGGCACTGTGCCACAGATGTCCAGTGCCACAGTGCAAGTGCTCCCTATGATAATTTGATGTATGGATTAGTGATTCCATAATTGGCTGATTTGGTTTACCTGTCAGACCCTAGTACAATGCCCAGGGCTGGTAAATCCAAATGCTGCTGGTGGGCTTGCAGCACTGGTTGTGCCACCCACAGAAGCAGCCTGTAAAAGTGTGTCTAAGGCTTGCCATTGCAGAGCCTATGTGCAGCCTGGTCCTGCCATGCTGACCGGGCAAGGGCACCCACTTGCCAGTCCATAAACCTTCCAGTTTCTTCATATCAGACACCCCTACGGTAGGCCCAAGGGCAGGGTGCACTGTAGGTAAAAGGTAGGAAAAGCCCTGATGTGTGTGGCATGTCCTAATAGTGAATTAGAGCCATTTTCGTTTTTCACTATTGCAAGGCTACCTGTTCCTCATAGGCAAGAATGGACAGTTTGATTATTACATCTTATAATCCTAACTGACTCAGGGAACCAGCTAGAAATTTGAGTTTAGTATGCCTGAACTCAGAATGAAATGATAAAATACATCTTTTAGTGAAGTTGGTTTTAACATTCTGTATTTGAAAATACCACTTTTAGAAAGTAGGTATTTTCTTGTCTAACCATCCAAGCCTGATTCTGCTAGGTTGTGTATTCCTGTCTGGAGTTTGAGTGACAGGGGCTGGGAGATTCTAGGAGGCAGGGTGAGTCAGCACAGGGCTGAGTAGAGAGATCTGCAGGTAGATGGCTGGGAGGAGTTGAACATGGGACCTGAATAGGGCTGTGCCTTCCCTCCACAATGCTGCCTCCACCTCCTGTGGTACGTCTGATGTCCCTACCCTGCACTGTGAAAGGAAAGAAGGAGTCATGTAAACAGAGTGCTCCAGGACTGACCAGAACTGGTTTGGACTAGGCAAATGCCTCTTTGCCTTCAGAGAGCAAAGAGAAACTGTGTATAAATAGGGGGACACAGACCCCAGAACTTTAGATCACTTTTGAGAAACAAGAAGAAACCTTTGCTGAGGAGAGGAACCAGAGAGACTGAGGAGAGTCTAATCCTAAAATGAAGTGCTGCTTGGGGGATTGGCCTGCAGTGGTTGCCTGACTGCCAAAGAAAGGAGAGAGGAACTTTGTATGTACTTTCATCAACTTGTGAAGGATGTCCAAGGGCTTGAGAAAGAGCTTGCCTCCTGCTGAAGTCTCAGGGACAACATACTTCAACCACCATCTCCCCAAGAGTTCTTTGGAAGTGCCTGCAGTTGTGTTGTGTGGGCTTTCTGAGGGACTGCGTGTCGCAAGGAGCTGGAAGCGCGACTCACAAAGGAGAAGCATGTCGCCGAACTGCCGCAGTCGCTTCACAACGCGAAAGCGCATCGCCGGAGAAGAGGATCAACATCGCACCAGACGCCGCCACATCAGCAAAGAAGTGTGTGGCAGCCGCTGTCGTCGCATCGCTAGGAAAGCTTGTCGCAGCTGCAAGCTGTTGCATCTTTGCCGAAGCGCCTCGCATCGCCGGAGAAGAGGATTGACGTCGCATCAGATGATGCCGCATCACCGGGAAGCGTGGCGCAGGACCTGTCGCGGATCAGAAGAATCGTTGAGTCGCTGCACGCGTGTCGGGCATGCAGGCATCGTGTCGCATCCAAGAGAAGACGCCATCTTTGTTTCATTGCACTAGATCTTCATAGCATCATGGCGTTGTGGGCCACTTCGCCATGGAAGCGCAGTAAGAAACCGAAACATTGCCACCCCTCGCAGGGAAGAACTGACGCATCCCCTACGCATCAGTAGGGACCCGACGCATCACCGTTCTTGTGTGTAAGGAACCAACGCATCGCCTTCCCTGCAACACTTTCGTTGTATAGCGTTACGCATCCTAAGGTACATTGACTCAAAGTGTCGCATTTTACGTCTTAAGAGAACTAAGCTAATTCTACCATTTTTAAAGTACAGTATTGTGGATTTTTGTGGTTTGTGGTCTTGTGTTAAGTCTATATAAAAATAATTATTTTTAATAAACAACTTGTGTGGTGTCCATCTGTAGTGTTGTCACTGGGTTACTGTATGTGTTCACAAATGCTACACACACTGCCTCTGAGATAAGCTTGTCTGCTCGTGCCAAGCTACCAAGGGGGTGAGCAGGGGTTATTTTAGGAGTGTACCCCTTACCCTGACCAGACGCAAGGATCCCTATTTGCCAAAGGTACCTACCTCTGCCAACTAGAGACCCCCAAATCTAACAGGGTTGATCAACTAATACATATGTAAAATACACGCTAGAGAAATGTCATGAAGGCACGGTTAAGCATGATTGTGTAATACCTACTTTTCTTTTGTCCTGTTCGATGCACACATTATTACATGAATTACATTTTCGTTCATTTTCACATAATCATCAAATTACTTCATATTGTTTCCATTTTTGTCTTATTAATTTCAAACTCCTAAGTGAATATCAAATTGATTAGCAATAAAATCCTTACCTTGAGAATTTTCCCTCCTTTCTTTTTCTAACACATGTAAATGAATAGGATATAATTTTATTATTAAAATCACATTTATATTAGTTAAATGAATAACATTTGTCTCAAATCTGTCTTTCTTCTGCATGTTTTTATGATATAGTAACTATACTCCATATATTTGTGTCATTTTCAGAAAGTGTAACTTGCACACATTTTCCGGTGGTTTTCACAGAAGTTGTCAACAATCATTTCTGTCTTTTTTTGTCATAAAATCCTTTTGATGTAATCTTTGCTCTAGCTATTCCCCTTTGATGGTGAATCAAGCCATCACACCTTTCTCTTTATCTCAACTGATGTCACAGTTATAGTGCTTAAGTTGTCAAAAAATTTCTTTGTCATTAATGACTTTTCATGTAATCTTTGCTCTATCAATGTTGATTACTATTACTCTATATTTAAGACTAACAATAGGTATTTTGTTACATGGAGCTCAACAGATTACCATAGTAGGCACTGGTTTTGATGTTGGTTACACCGTGTGACAAACCATGGATTTAGAAGGTTTGCTCTGTGAGAGTACTTGCTAGACCCTGGTAGGAGAGATAGTATTTTGCCAAGACAACTGTAATTTGGTATCCCTTGCTAATGTTATAACTGCATGTTTGATATTTGCTTTGTGAAAAAGCTTACACTCAAAAAGTAGGCCTGAGTTGGTTATGGTGACAAGCTATCGGTCAGATTGATGCATTGGGAAACATTATGTCCAATGCTGTGCGTCTGGTCTGCTTATTATGAACTGTTATGACAAATGCAGTTGGTCTAGCTTTTAAATTGTGAAAAACATTTGATAAAGCCAGTATGCCTTTAACAGTTGTTTATCACATTGTGTGACAGGTTGTAGACAGCTATTTATTTACATGTAATCTCATAGATTCCCACAGTAGGCCAGAGTTTTACCATTAGCTTCTCACTCTGATAAACCCTGGGGGTTTTCACTGTGATGATTCTTGTTATGCCCTTTTGGTAGAGATTGTATATTGTTGAGCAAGCCGTATTTTTCTACATGTTTGTAATTTATAACTGTATGCATGATGGTTGCAAGTTTACGTGCATTTGAATAGGCCAGTGTTTGATAAGGTATCAAGCCAATGTTGAAAGGTGAAGGCTTCATAGGTTCATTGGAAAAGTTTTTTCAGATTTCATAGGTTTGATCTGTTTATTATGAAATGTCAGAACAATGCTATTAGGCTTGGCCTACATATTGTGAAAATCACGTGTTAAAGACAACAGGCTTTTAAGGATGAGTTGTTATTCTGTTGTGATGAAGCCTGTGGTCAGGAATTTTATTACACAAATTTCACAGACTACCATACTTGGTGTTGGTGATTCACCCCTATAAACCGTGGGGATAGAAGATATGCACTGCAATAATCCTTATAATTCTTACTTTGGAGAGATAGTATTTTGCCTTTGCAACCATAATTTTATAAACATTTGTGCTTTTATGACTGTATAGTCTGATGACTGCCTTGTGGACAGCTTACAGGCTAAAGGCCCGATTGTTTGTAAAGAAAAGTCACGCTTCAGGAATTAGCCCTGGAATATTTATTGTGAAAAGCATATGATCAAATCAATAGGCATTTAAGGAAGTATTGTTATTACTCTGAATTAAAGTCTATAGATTGTTTTTTTTTTGTTACAGGGATCTCACCGATCACTTACCAGGCAAGGGTTTTGGTTAGTCCCTCTACCAAATGGATGTAGACAATTATGCTGTGAGAATCCTTGTTTAACCGTATTAGGAGGGATAATATTTTGCTTTGCCAACTGTAAATTTGAATACATTTACAATTTCATATCTATATGTCTGATGGATGCCTTGTGGGAAAGCTTGCACTTAGTACAGTAGGCCTGGTTTGGTTATAGTGGCAAGTCAATGATAAAAGCAATAGGCTTAATTGGTGTGCTGGGAAATGTTATGCCAGATGCCATAGGTCTGACCTGTGTATTATGAAAATATATTATAAAGGCAGCAGGCATGGCATATGTAGTGCAAAAAGCACACAAAACATTTGGATAGCCAATTTGCATTATGGTAATCATTATTAGGATCTATTAGTAAGGATTTTGTACTTTTTTGACAACTGCATTTTGTATATGTTTGAAATTGTATACCTGATGGGTACCTTGTAAGAAGTCTTATAACCAACATATTAGGTCTGAGTTGGTTATTATGATAAGCCAATGATAACAGCTTGAGGTTGTGGCGGGGTCGAGGAAGGGGCACGGAGACAGGTACGTGGTATATATGGTTTTATTTTTACAAATGTCTTTTTCTTCCGTAAAGACTGTCTTTCACGTGATGCTGCCGCCGGGTCTATCGCGGTTTGCAGGGAGCGTGTTCTTCTGGGGCTGGTCGGTCTTTGGCCGGGGTCTTCGCGGGCCGCGACTCCTCCCCTCGTCGCGTTCCAGTGCCACATGCGGAGGAAAGAAAACTCTATCAGTGGAGTGTTCTCTGAAATCTACAACCCAAGGGGTACCCGGGTAGTGAGGAAACCGGTTCTGGTGTATACACAGTTCTCTTCAGTGAGCCTAAACGTGAGGGATTAGATTGTGAGGGAAGGAGGTAAATGGGGAGGAAGGGTCAAAAAGGGGCTGGAGGAATATTTACTCTATTTACACAGCGTCACCTCTCTTCCCCAGCCAGCCCGATACCCGCTGACGTACCTGGCTGAGCCACACTCCTCCGTGAGCGTGGCTGGGCGGTGCATGGTTCCATTGGCCTCCAGGCACAGCTCCCTCCGTTCTCGTCCCCTCCGCTTCCGTTCTTCTCCTTCTCGCTTCGTCTTCCCCGTTCTCCACTCGCTCTCCGCACTTCTCTTTTCTCGTCCTGGTGTCGGAACACCCCGGTACTTCGCCTTCCTGGTTTATGTCCAATCTGCAAAGCAGCAAGTCATGATGTCACTGTTCTCGCTGTCGTCTATGTTAAAGGCGCCGACCTCCATTCCTTGTCGATGCTGATTCCACCACTCGTCGGACTCGCTTTCCCATGTACCCTGGTGTGGTGGAAGAGAGGGGGTGGAACGTACGTCAGTGACCCACCAGTTATCACCATAGTTCGTACCTTCATCTGGTCCCGTCACTCGGCCACAGAGGTCTAATTGGTTCACTATGAAAAAATACTTCTAATGTCATAGATCTGATCTGATTATTATGAAAAGTCATGATCAAAGCAGTTGCCCCGACATTTTGATTGTGCATCACATATGTCAAAGTCAATAGATATTTAACCCCTTCGCTGGGGGCCGAACGGCGCTCGCATGCTCATGACGGAGCCGCTCCGTCACGAGCCGCGGTTGCGCTGTGCTCATGACGGAGCGGTTCCATCATGGCCCCGCCCGCTCAATAGAACGCGCCACGCAGGCGCGAAATCAGCGCCGCGCAGGCGCGGCGGCAGGGCCATGACGGAACCGCTCCGTCATGAGCACAGCCCAACCGCAGCTCATGACGGAGCGGCTCCGTCATGAGCATGCAACGGGTTAAGGGTGGATTTATTTATTTTCTGTATTAAAACATACTGATAGGGATTTTGTTAAGAGATTTCATATATTACAACATGATAACAATAGAGGCAGAAGTTTTGCACTGTAATAATTTTTGCTAGAATCTCTTCTTAGATGTCTGACATAAACTTGGAACAGAGAAAACCATTAAATAATAAATTTGTTAGTCTTCACATGTCTCCCTTTATAGTTCCCCTTTCATTTCTTTACTTCTCTTCTTATTTTAATATTTCTGAAGACAAGACAGTGCTTAAGGGTCCCTTGCTTGCCTATAATTTCATCTGCAGTTCACCACATCCCACATGGTCACCTCCTCTGAGCCCGGAAACCATAAAGCAACTCTGTTGTCCATAGTGTATCATTGTTTTACCATTCTAAAATGGCAAACACATTCTAAGTATGGACACCATGCTTGAACGATAGACTATTTACAATACTTCTGCAAGAAGAATACTCACTGTGATTTTTATTGTGGTTATTGTAAGCATATGCCCTGTGTTTAGATGACAACAGGTTTTCTTTGTATTCTTTGCAATTATTGAGCATATGTTGTTGAATTTCTGTATTTTTGATTGTAATTGTGTCAAAAGGTGAATGCAAGTATGAGTCAATGGAAAGATGAATGAGTGCAAATATGAGTGCCAGAGTACATGTATGGTGAGCTATCTAGTGCCTAGACCACGGGTACTCATAGTACGGCCCGCGGGCCGGCAAGCCTTCCTCGGCGGCCCGCGGACCATGAGACATCGTACCCGTGTTTTCAAAGAGTGTCTGCAAACACTTTGCTGCTCTGTGGGGGCCGGGCGATTCATTCCGGTGAGGAGGGAGGGAAAGGGAGGGAAGACAGAGGGAGAGGGAGGGAAAGGGAGACTGAGAAAATGGAGACAGAGAAAGGGAGACAGAAAGGGGGAGGAGAGTGACAGAGGGAGGAGGGCGACAGAGGGAGGAGGGCGACAGAGGGAGACAGAGGGAGGGAGACGGAGTGAGGGAGACGGAGTGAGGGAGACGGAGTGAGTGAAGGGAGTGAGGGAAGGGGAGTGAGGGAAGGGGAGTGAGGGAGGGAGTGAGGAAAGGGGAGTGAGGGAGTGAGGGAAGGGAGTGAGGGAGGGGGTGAGGGAGGGAGTGAGGGAAGGGGAATGAGGGAGGGAGGGAGGGCAGGGGAGTGAGTGAGGGAGAGAGTGAGGGAAGGGAGTGAGAGAGTGAGGGAAGGGGAGTGAGGGAAGGGAGGGAGGGAGGGAGGAAAGGTGAGGGAAGGGGAGTAGGGAGGGAGTGAGGGAAGGGGAATGAGGGAGGGAGTGAGGGTAGGGGAGTGAGTGAGGGAGAGAGTGAGGGAAGGGAGTGAGAGAGTGAGGGAAGGGGAGTGGGGAAGGGAGTGAGGGAGTGAGGAAAGGTGAGCGAAGGGGAGTAGGGAGGGCGTGAGGGAAGGGAGTGAGGGAAGGGAGTGAGGGAAGGGGAGAGAGTGAGGGAGGGGGTAAGGGAGGGGTGAGGGAAGAGGAGTGATGGAGGGAGTGAGGGAAGGGGAGTGAGGGAAGGGAGTGAGGGAGTGAGGAATGGTGAGTGAAGGAGAGTGAGGGAGGGGGTGAGGGAAGGGAGTGAGGGAGTGAGGGAAGGGGAGGGAGAGTGAGGGTGAGGGAAGGGGAGTGTGGGAGAGAAAGGGGGAATATGGGGTAGGAGAATGAGGGGAGTGAGGGAAGGTGAGTGAGGGAAGGGGAGTGAGGGAAGGGAGTGAGGGAAGGGGAGAGAGTGGGGGTGGGGTGAGGGAGGGAAGGGGAGTGAGGGAAGGGGAGTGAGGAAAGGGAGTGAGGGAAGGGAAAGAGGGAAGGGGAGTGAGGGAGTGAGGGAGTGAGAGAGTGAGTGAGAGAGTGAGGGAAGGGGAGTGAGGGAAGGGGAGTGAGGGAAGGGAGTAAGGGAAGGGAGTGAGGGGAGGGGGTGAGGGGAGGGAGTGAGGGAGGGGGTGAGGGAGGGGGTGTGGGAAGAGGAGTGAGGGAGGGGGAGTGAGTGAGGGAAGGGAGTGAGGGAAGGGGAGGGAGTGAGGGAAGGGGAGTGAGGGAGGAGGGAGTGAGGGAAGGGCTGTGAGGGAGGGAGGGATGGGAGGGAGGGAGGGAGGGAGAGAAGAAAGGGGAGTAAGGGAGCGAGAGAGGGAAGGGGAGGGAAGGGGAGGGAGGAAGAGAGGGAAGGGGAGTGAGGGAAGGGGAGTGAGGGAAGGGGACTGAGGGAGGGAGAGGGGGAATAGGGGGAAGGGGAGTGAAGGGAAGGGTGTGAGGGTGAGGGTAGGAGAGGAAAGGAAAGGAGAGGGAAGGGAGAGGGATGGAGCAGGAAGGAGAGGGAGGAAGAGGGAAGAAGAGGGAGGGAGAGGAAAGGAGAAAGGGAGGAGGGCGACAGAGGGAGGAGGGCGACAGAGGGAGGAGTGCGACAGAGGGAGACAGAGTGAGGGAGACAGAGTGAGGAAGACGGAATGAGGGAGACGGAGTGAGGGAGACGGAGTGAGAGAGGCGGAGTGAGGGAGGCGGAGTGAGGGAGGCGGAGTGAGGGAGGCGGAGTGAGGGAGACGGAGTGAGGGAGACGGAGTGAGGGAAGGGAGTGAGGGAAGGGGAGTTAGGGAGGGAGTGAGGGAAGGGGGTGAGGGAAGGGAGTGAGGGAGGATGAGTGAGGGAGGGAGTAAGGGAAGGGGAGTGAGGGAGTGAGGGAAGGGGAGTGAGGGAGGGAGTGAGGGAAGGGGAGTGAGGGAGTGAGGGAGGGGGTGAGGGAGTGAGTGAGTGAAGGGAAATGAGGGAGGGAGTGAGGGAAGGGGAGTGAGTGGGGGAGTGAGTGAGGGAGTGAGTGAGGGAAGGGAGTGAGAGAGTGAGTGAAGGGGAGTGAGGGAAGAGAGTGAGGGAAGGGGAGGGAGTAAGGGAGGGGGTAAGGGAATGGTGAGGAAAGAGGAGTGAGGAAGGGAGTGAGGGAAGGGGAGTGAGGGAAGGGAGTGAGGAAAGGTGAGGGAAGGGGAGTAAGGGAGGGAGTGAGGGAAGGGGAGTGAGGGAAGGGAGTGAGGGAGGGGGTAAGGGAGGGGTGAGGGAAGAGGAGTGAGGGAGGGAGGGAAGGGGAGTGAGGGAAGGGAGTGAGGGAGTGAGGAAAGGTGAGGGAAGGGGAGTGAGGGAGGGAGTGAGGGAAGGGAGTGAGGGAAGGAGTGAGGGAAGGGGAGTGAGGGATGGGGAGGGAGAGTGAGGGTGAGGGAAGGGGAGTGTGGGAGAGAAAGGGGGAATGGGGGAAGGAGAGTGAGGGGTGTGAGGGAAGGGGAGTGAGGGAGTGAGGGAAGGGGAGTGTTGGAAGGGGAGTGAGGGAAGGGGAGTGAGGGAAGGGGAGTGAGGGAAGGGAGTGAGGGAAGGGAGTGAGGGAAGGGGAGGGAGTGAGGGAGGGGTGAGGGAAGGGGAATGAGGGAAGGGGAGTGAGGGAAGGGAGTGAGGGAAGGGGAGTGAGGTAGTGAGGCAGTGAGGGAGTGAGAGAGTGAGGGAAGGGGAGTGAGGGAAGGGGAGTGAGGAAAGGAGTGCGGGAAGGGGAGTGAGGGAAGGGGGAGGGGAGGGAGTGAGGGAGGGGGTGAGGGAGGGGGTGAGGGAAGGGGAGTGAGGGAGTGAGGGAAGGGGAGTGAGGGAGGGAGGGAAGGGGAGTGAGTGAGGGAGGGAACGGGAGTGAGGGAGGGAGTGCGGGAAGGGAGCGAGGGAAGGGGAGTGAGGGAGGGAGTGAGGGAAGGGGAGTGAGGGAGGGAAGGAGTGAGGAAAGGGGAGTGAGTGAAGGGAGTGAGGGAGGGAGGGAAGGGGAGGGAGGGAGGGGGAGAGGGAAGGGGAGGGAGTGAGGAAAGGTGAGGGAAGGGGAGTGAGGGAGGGAGTGAGGGAAGGGAGTGAGGGAGGGAAGGAGGGAGGGAAGGGGAGTGAGGGATGGGGAGGGAGAGTGAGGGTGAGGGAAGGGGAGTGTGGGAGAGAAAGGGGGAATGGGGGAAGGAGAGTGAGGGGTGTGATGGAAGGGGAGTGAGGGAGTGAGGGAAGGGGAGTGTTGGAAGGGGAGTGAGGGAAGGGGAGTGAGGGAAGGGGAGTGAGGGAAGGGAGTGAGGGAAGGGAGTGAGGGAAGGGGAGGGAGTGAGGGAGGGGTGAGGGAAGGGGAATGAGGGAAGGGGAGTGAGGGAAGGGAGTGAGGGAAGGGGAGTGAGGTAGTGAGGTAGTGAGGGAGTGAGAGAGTGAGGGAAGGGGAGTGAGGGAAGGGGAGTGAGGAAAGGAGTGCGGGAAGGGGAGTGAGGGAAGGGGGAGGGGAGGGAGTGAGGGAGGGGGTGAGGGAGGGGGTGAGGGAAGGGGAGTGAGGGAGTGAGGGAAGGGGAGTGAGGGAGGGAGGGAAGGGGAGTGAGGGAGGGAGGGAAGGGGAGTGAGGGAGGGAGTGCGGGAAGGGAGCGAGGAAAGGGGAGTGAGGGAGGGAGTGAGGGAAGGGGAGGGAGGGAGGGGGAGAGGGAAGGGGAGGGAGTGTGGGTGAGAGATGGGGAGGGAGGGAGAGAGGGAAGGGGAGTGAGGGAAGGGGAGTGAGGGAGGGAGAGGGGGAATAGGGGGAAGGGGAGTGAAGGGAAGGGGAGTGAGGGTGAGGGAGGGTAGGAGAGGAAAGGAGAGGGAAGGGAGAGGGAGGGAGAAGGAAGGATAGGGAGGGAGAGGGAAAGGGAGGGGGAGAGGGAAGGAGAGAAGGAAAGGGAGTGAGACAGTCAGAATGAGGGAGAGAAAGGGAGAGAGAGGGAGTGAAAGGGAGTGAGACAGTCAGAGTGAGTGAGACAGAGGGAGACCGGGGAGGGAGAGAGGGAGATAGAGGGATGGAGGGAGGGAGGCAGAGAGAGAGAGATAAAGGGAAGGAGACAGAGAGAGAGAGGGAGAGAGAGAGAGAGAGAGAGAGAGAGAGAGAGAGAGAGAGAGAGAGAGAGAGAGAGAGAGAGAGAGAGGTGAATGCCGGGTCTGGTAGCTCAGTGGACTAAGGCGTCTGCTGTAGGGACTTGTGTTCAAATTCATGGTCACATTTTTTTTGTTGCTCTAACCCCGTCCGCTCCCCCACTGACCACGCCCCCACTGGGGCAGCCCTCGGACACAAACCACACTGTAAATTTGGCCCCTGAGAGAAAGTTTGTGAGTACCCATGGCCTAGACGCATCAGTAAGCAAGGCTGAAATGCCAGAAACCGGTCCCCTGAAGCTTGTTTCCTTCCCAGTGTAAGAATTGGCTTGGTAGTTTGGTTTGCCCTGTTCCCATCATGCACTGGGACAGGAACAGACTAATTTGCATATAGCCAGGTTCTGAACTGGGATGGTGCAGTGAGCTAAAAAACGGTGTTGGATCTAGCCCTGATCTCTTGACTGGGTGAGAGTATTCTGCTTAATTCTGAAACTCTGCCCATCACCACCCCTTGTTGTTAAATAGCCCGTCTACTTGAACATTGGGCAGCCCCTCAAGAGTGTGATAGCCATTTGCCTACTAAAGGCAGTTAAGCATTTGAAGCTCTTCTTTTGGGATAACACTCTGAGTGGCTTCCCGTGGAGAAGGGGTAATACTTTCCTCTGTAGCAGGCTGTCATTGTTCCTAAGCCTGGGAGTCGTTCATACTCCCCCTCAGGAGGACAGAAAGCTGTCTGGTGGACAGTGACCCTTCGAGGCCACTGGACAAACTGGATCACAGAGTGGCAACTTTCTAAAGGTTGCATTTCTTTAATAATGACATTCATTTTGACTTGGGCACCTAGTCAGGTTTAATGCCACAATTAATTTGATACCTTTCAGTGCCCATATCAGTAGTCTAATTCAGGATTTAACAGAACAAAACGGTGGGGGAGGACCTAGGGGAAGTTTAAAGACCAAGCTCTGGGTACTATCCCCAGAAGAACTGATAAACAACAAAGGTACCAGAGGGTCTAAAATGAAAACGCCCAAAAGTAAAGAAGACTAACCGAGAACCCACAATTTCACATAGATTGTGTCACAGAGAGCTCTCCACGGATGAGGAAAAATACCCATCAGTCACCATTCGGATCCGCCCTTCATCATTTGGGATTTTGTCCGTACCACCCGTCAGAGGTTATTAATGCTCTACTGGGAGGTCAATCCGGTGGTAGGGGGTACCCTCCGTCAGTGTTAGAGACGACAGTGTGGTATACCACTCGATGTTGGTGAGTGGCCAGTAAAGTGGGACTGGGGTGTGCAGTGCAGAAAAAGTGTGAAAGAAAAGAAACCAAGAAAAAGTGTGTTTAAAATTGGTTTTGAAAAAGCACTTAACAAAAGTTTATTCCAGGTGTGCTTGCCATACCAATGTTAAAAACAGTGCAACCTTAAGCTGACTATTTATGAAGACAGCCTATGGTAGGTGTGGTCATGTGGTCGACTAGTTTCAGCAATATGGGGACTATTGCGTCCTTGCTTTCATCAGGACCAGATTTACAATACAACTACTGCACCAAGATAAGAATGTGAATCAAAATGTAGAACTAACACCCAAGAAAACATAAACAAGTGCACACAGTCACCTGAATGCTTCGGGTGCCCTTACAGTCTGTGCACGTCACTGTAGAAAGAAAAAAGTGGGGAGGTATAGCTATCAATAACAAAATGGGCCAAACAGTAAGACCATTAATTATGGTTCAAACTAAAAAACACATACAAGGTGTGGTTTTTAGAAAAAAGCACTTACTAGGTGCAAACACAGTAGAAATACATATGGAACGAAATTTCTAATGCCAAATGTCATAACGCTCTTACCTAAATCTGTAAGGCAGGCTGGCCTCACCCCACCTGGCAGAGGCTCAGGGAGAAATGAAGCACCGCCCTAAAAAACATGTAGCACACACGTTAAAACATAAACTGCACAAGATAGACAAAGGATTCTCTCACAACTTATAGCCGAAAATCCATGGTCTTATTAACCATCAGAGGTGGTATTATTCTCTGAACGGAGGCTCCGTCTGTGTAAGAACCCAACGAAAAAAACGAAGAAATGTAGCAAGGTGCAAGGGCTCCTCTTACCTAACCGTCGGTACTCCTGGCCGGCGTCCTGGCCGTCTGGGGAGGTACCGACAGTTGGCGTGGGACCGTGTTATAAACCTTGCACTCATTGGTTATGTTGTATCCAAAGTATGACAGGAGAAGGAGATAAACTTAATGAATAAGTTTAATCAGGAAATCCAAGTACAGCATAAGATCTATCAGAGTGCACATCCAAGAAGCTCCAGTCTTCAACTGAAGATCAGGAGAAGAACATTCTACAATAACCTAGCAACCAGATGCTAGGATGCAAATACATGAACAGCATGAACAATAAGGAAACATAGGATAAGATAACATAAGATAGGATATAACACACCTCCTTCCCCATAATTACAAAACAAAGCAAAATAAAACAAACAAAGTGAAAAACAAAAGAAACAATAATTTTAGAACTGAACAACATATCAAGTAACGTAATCATTCAAATATTTGGGTGTAAACTTAATTCTAGAAGACTTTAAACAGGAAGCAGAGACCTCAGAAGGATCTGAGGGAGATTGAGGTACATCTACAGAAGTAGTGTTAATATCATCAGAAATCACCAAAGGAGGAGTAGATTGAAGAAACTCTTCCTCATGAACATTAGAATCGTCAAGCAAAGATGTATCTCCATTAAGTACATTTGAACTACATGAAGGAAAGTTGTAGGGAAACAAATTATTAGAGGCAACTGCATTTGGAGAGACATTGGACCCTGAAACATCAACAGGAGCAACATCCGAGCCCTTTACTTTTGAGACAGCTCTTTTACTCCACCACTTACCGCCAGTAACTTTAACAGCATGTTTGCCGATTTGAACAATAGTTGTCTCCGGATAAAATTTTGAACCCTTGGTCTTACATGGTCTACGAATTCTAACTTTATCACCAATGTTAAAAGAAATTTCTTTTACATGTTTATCCAAATCATACCTGATTTTGGACTTGAGTTGGGAAGATGCAACCTTGTCCTTGACAAGATCAAGATCAACAACACCTTTACCTTGAGAAGTTTTGTCAATAACCCAACCAGGTGATAATTCATTAAAGGACTGTCTCCCTCTTAACAAGAGGAACGGTGTCACCCCAGTGGTTGAGTGTGGTGTGTTGTTGTATGACCAAACCCTGTCGCAGACAACATCCTGAACACAAAGACCAGATGAAATAGCTAATTGAACTGCATCCTTCAGGACACGATTCGCTCTTTCCACTAAACCGTTGCCCTGTGGGGAATATAAGGCAGTGGTAAGATGTTTAATGGCAAAATTATCCAAAAAACTGTTCATCTCATGAGATACAAATTGTACCCCATTGTCCGATACTAAAAACTTGGGAATTCCTTCGGACTGGAAAAGTTTCTTAAGACATTTTATGACATTATAGGTGTTGGGTTCTTTTAAAAATTCACAGGCAAGCCACTTGGAGTGATAGTCTACAATAGTAAGTATAAACCTGAAACCCTGGTTTAAACCACCAATAGGCCCTAGAAAGTCCAAACCTAATTTCTCCCATGGACTGTCAGGGAAAGGAACAGGACACAAGGGTTTATTAACAGTCCGCAAAGATTTCTCAGCGTGAGAACACTCACTACAGCTACTTAAAAAGGTATCTACACAGATATCCATCCCTGGCCACCAATAGTGAAGCCTCGATCTCTTTTTAGTGCTTGTGATCCCACCATGACCTTTGTGAGCAATTTCAATAATCTTATCTCGAATAGAAAGAGGAGGAATGAGGGAAACGCCTCTCAAAAGTAAATCACCCTCCAAACTTAATTCATCTCTGATTTTAGAGAAAGGAAGAAGATCCCTATCAATGAGATTCTCTCTTGGCCAACCTTCAGCAATATACTTTTTTAAAGTTTGAAAAGAAAAATCCCGCAAAGACTCACTAATCCAAACAGACTCAGAAACCACATCCTTTGCTATAACTAGTCCATCTAGAAGGTTGACAACTACTTCCTTGTCATCAAGAATAGGAGAAAACTTCAAAGAAGTTGAAGGACATCTTGACAAAAAATCTGCCGTGAAGTTCTTCCCACCAGGGATATGCCTCACAATGAAATTAAAGTCATAAAGCTTTGAAAGAAGACGACTTAATCTAGGGCTAGCATTCCTTAAACCCTTGTCATTCCAAATAAAAATCAATGGCTTATGATCTGAAACCAATACAAACTCACGACCCCAAACATATGTAGAAAAATGTCTAACTCCCCAAACGCAAGCTAAAGCTTCTTTTTCGATGGTACTATAATTTCTTTCAGAAGAGGACAGTTGACGGGAAGCAAAGGCTACAACATTTTCAATCCCACCATCAGCTTGACTCAGTACAGCACCTAAACCGGTATTACTAGCATCCACTGTAATAAATGAGAGAGAATTCCCATCAAAAGGTTTGAGAGCTGGAGCATGTATAATCAATTCCTTTAAGGAATCAAAAGCCACTTTATGTACTTCATCCCACACAAATTTAACATTATTCCTAGTAAGTGACCTCAAAGGCTCACTAACATGTGCAAAATTCTGTACAAATCTGGAATAAAATTCACTCAAACCCAAAAATGATCTTAATTGATCTTTGTTAATGGGTTGAGCGCAATCACGAATGCCTTGTAAAAGATCATGTTTTGGAGCAATGCCTTTGTGAGAGATGGTATGACCAAGATATTCAACCTCACTAAGGAGAAATTTGCACTTCTGTTTTTTAACAGTCATGCCATGGTCATTTAAAATACCAATAACTTGATCAAGTTTGACAAGATGTTCTTCCACAGTGTTAGTAGAGATCAAAATGTCATCTTGATAGGCTAAGACGTCACGAACTTCCCCAAATAACTGAAACATTAGTTTCTGAAAAACTGAAGCCGCTGAGGCAAGACCAAAAGGTAACCTCAGATATCTAAAAAGACCAAAAGGAGTGTTGAAAGCAGTTAAGTCTTTGGACTCTTCACATAACTCTATCTGGTGATAAGCTGCTCGTAGGTCTATGGTAGAGAAAACCTTTGTACCCCTTAATTGAGCCAACATATCTTGAATACGTGGGAGAGGAAAACAATCTACTTGAATATTTTTGTTTAGGGCTCTTAGGTCTACACATAGCCTGAGTTCATCACAGTTCTTCTTAAGTGCGACTACAATTGGAGAAACCCACAACGAAGAGTTGATGTTTTCAATGACTCCCTCTTTACTCAGTTGTTGAAGATGAGTCTTCAGTCTTTCCATAATGCTCAGTGGAACATGTCTTACTTTATGAATCACTGGGACAGCATCAGGCTTCAAAATGATTTTGTGTTCGAAGCCTTTAACTGAACCAAGATTGTCAGAAAAAACATTGTTGTACTTGTTTATAATACTTTCTAGAGAAAGTTCCTCAGTAGTCAGAGCATTAATTGTGGTAGAACGGTCTAAAGAAATAGGGTTTCTGGTACCAGGTCTTAATACTAATGGAAATTTACCTTGATCTTTCCAACCCAAAACATTATAACCTTTTTTAGAAACATAAATTTTGGCTTGAATAGAACGATCTTCAAATGTTAAACTGTCGTTAAAGAAACCCATTAAATCAATGACCTTGCCGTTAAATGCAACAGTACGTATATCAGGAGGAAAAAGTAAATTCTCATCCCAATGTTTAAGAAATAATAAATCTGCAATAATGGTAATAGGGGATCCTGAATCTACAGTAACCTTGACAAGAATCTCACCAATTTTTAGATCACATACTGGATCATAGATAGAAGGATCTTCATGATCATCTATCATGTCCACAGACAACAAAATTTTTTTTACAATCTGTTCTTCACATGCATTAGAATTATCAGGATCCGAGACTTCAAGGTACATTGTCTTGGATTTAAACTTGCACACTGTAGCAAAATGACCAATCTTTTTACAATTAGTACATTGTTTTTTTAAGGCAGGACAAGAAGTTCAATTGGCAAGGTGTAATTTTGAACCACATCTATAACAAATGGGAGGTTTATCAGACTTTTTCCATTCAAGTTTTTGAGGTTGAGTACGTTGAGAATTCTTTGAGGAAGTAGATTTTACTAAATCTACATGTGTAGGTTTATTATTGCCTAACTCTTTGGAAGCAAAAGCAGATCTTTCTATACCTCTAGCTAATTCCAAAGTTTCTTGCAAAGAAGGGTTACGACAACATAAAATTCTTTCCTGAACTTTGTTATTAAAGCAATTTACAACAATTTGATCCCTGAGATACTGATCAATAGGGCCTTCAAATTCACAAGTTGCAGCCAAAATTCTCAACTCAGCCAAAAATATATCAATTTTTTCATACTCCCTTTGTTTGCGTGTATAAAATCTATGTCTTTCAACAATTACACTTGGTTCGTCCTTAAAGTATTTTTCTAGACGAGCAATAGCCTCAGTGTACTCATTCCAATCATCTGAGGGAGGTCTAATGACAGGGGGTTGATGATCAAAGATTCTTTGACCCTCAGCACCCAAGGCACTATATAACATTGCATTTTTTCTAGCAGCAGAAAATTTCACAGCATCAATGGCAATTATGTAACTATTAAAAGCTTTGAACCAATGTGACCATTTTATTTTTGGAGTACCTGGTTCTGGAAGAAAGGAAGATGGAAGAACTGCAGTTTGTTGGGCCATCCTGAATTAAGAATAAAAATAAATGAATATATATATATATATGTATAACTACAATAAGTAATCAAAATTTATGGTAAATAATATACATTGTAGTAAATGTGCAATATAGAGTAAATGAATATAATTAATACAAGTAGTAAGTATGTAGAGTAAGCTGTAGTAAATATACAAGTAGTAAATATGTAGAGTAAGCTGTGTGTATCAGCGTAAAATGATACACATTGTGGAAGAAAAGTAATACGAGCTGTGTGTATCAGCGTAGATGATACACATAGGTAACTATGTGTGTATTAGGGATGAAAATACACCAGTAAATTTGTAAATAACCAGTCTTGAAATGAATAAATATGAAGTATAAGCTGTGTGTATCAGCGTAAATGATACACGTTGTGGTAGTAATGTAGTATTAGCTGTAATGTAGTATTAGCTGTGTGTATCAGCGTAGACGATACACGTTATGGTAATCAGGCAAAATCAGCTGTGTGTATCAGCGTAGAGACACACTTGTAGGGATCTGTAAGCAGCCAGTCTTAGAGTGAGAAAAACAAACTAAAGAAGTATCGAATACCTTGTCGAAGAAAATAAAGATGAATGCACGCACTGAAATCCGTGAAAAGACGTAGCGGTAGCGTTGTGTTAGCGGTAGCTAGGCAACCGCAAAATGGCCGCTACGTTGTAGGACGTGCGTGAAAACGTCAAATCGTGATGACGTGAATTGTTGAGAAGACTGCCGATGGACGCCGAAGAAGGAGAATTGCAGCGCGCGTCGTTCTCGTGGAGATTAAACCGCCATGGCGATTTTTTTTTGAACGAGGAGAGTTCTAAGTAGGTAGAAGACAACGGATATGTTAATTAAACATGTAAAATTGAAAATACAATAAAAATAAAAAACGGGGAAAATTGTATGTTTGGTGCCTCTCGAGAGACCCGATGGGTTCAGGGAGAAAAGTTGAAAGAGTCTGTCGTAGGTGCAATTCAAAGGCAGTAAACTGACAGCTGTTGATCTTTAGTGAAGGACAGGGTTGAGATGAGTAATGATAAAACTGGCGCTGGTGCAATCAAGGCACAGTGAGAAAATATGAGCATGCGCAGGTGCAATCAAATCACAAAGAATAAATAAGAAGTCTATTTCTTGCAATTTAACAAAAGTCACTGTTATTTTCTAGAAGTTGTAATAAGATAAATCCAGAACAAAGTGACAGCAAGAATGGTAGGTAAAATAGATGAGCAGCCGCTGATGCAATCAAAACACAGGAAAAAACACAGGCGCTGGTGCTATCAAATCACAGAATATAAGAAGTATCTTACTTTAAATGAAGTCACAGTTGTTGAATTTTGAAGAAAATTCAATTTGAAGCTGGTTGGTAGAAGCCTTGAATTGATGTGAAGGAGTAAAAGTTCAAAAGTCAATGATGAGCATCTGAAGCCTGATGAGATCTGTTTAAAATTGGAAATTTGAGCGTAGGTTCGAAGGAAATGCTGACTTGACCACCTCGTCGCCAATTTATGTTGTATCCAAAGTATGACAGGAGAAGGAGATAAACTTAATGAATAAGTTTAATCAGGAAATCCAAGTACAGCATAAGATCTATCAGAGTGCACATCCAAGAAGCTCCAGTCTTCAACTGAAGATCAGGAGAAGAACATTCTACAATAACCTAGCAACCAGGTGCTAGGATGCAAATACATGAACAGCATGAACAATAAGGAAACATAGGATAAGATAACATAAGATAGGATATAACATTATGTCACCACGTGGGGCGAGCACTAGCGCCTCTGAAAAGGTATAGATGCATCAAGGGCTATACGCCCACTCGTTATTAGGCCAAACAATGCTCACGCGTATTCAAAGTAAACATCAGAAGGCAGGCGGAGAGCTGTTTAAAAGCCGCGCTGCTATTAGATGTGTGGTCGCGTTGAGCATTGAATCGCGTCTCATGATTGGACGCGTGGTCACGTGGGGCGCTGAGCCGCGTCCCATGATAGGACAGATGGCTGCAATTAGATTGCTGGGTCAGCCGTCAGGTTGTCAAGGAGACGGGGGTAAACAGTGGGGGTAACAGGTCCTACTGGTGCACGGACCGGTAAAAGAAGATTTTAGAGATTATAAACAGCGTTGTGAAATTCAAAGCGCTGGCGAGCTACAAGGAAGCGCACAAGACTCTAAACTCACGAGGAGTAAAGTTTTAACACATAGAGTCAGGGCAGAGATGTATATAATTCACCAGAAGGGGAGCAAAGCTCTAGGACAGTCCTAGTCTGTAGGCCCAGCAGTTAAAGGCAGGGATTCCCTATTACGGTACAGTGGTTCACTAAACTGGAGATCTAATTCATAGCAGGATGCAAAAATCTCGGGAAAACCAGTATAACTGTCTCCCTCCTGCTAGGGTAAAGCTAACTGCCCACTACTGGGGATGTGGCTACATAGATGAAAATGAAACTGAGATAAGGCGATGGTGCTACCGATGGAATCAGTTACAGTGAGGACCACGGGATGTCGTCATTCAGACCCTCTTTATGGGTTTTCAATTTGAGTACCCATCTTTGTTCTTTTTTTTTTATTAAGTAGCTGGCCACATCTGTAGTATGAGTTGGTATGAAAGGTTGTTCAAGGACAGTCCACTGAAATCTGGTGGCTAGATGTTTGGCCTCCAGGAAGTGGGAAGTAAGTTTAGTGGCTTGTCTTGCACACCGGATCGTGCTCTTATGCTCAGATATCCGTATGCGGACCTTACGTGTAGTCATGCCCACATACTTGTAACCACAAGGGCAAGTGATCAGATAGATCACGTGGTCACTGTTGCAATTAGTGAATTTTAATTGCTTCCATGGTCTGGTGGTCCCTATGTCAATTTCCAGTGTCTTCTTCGTCTGTGCGCAGACCTGGCAGTTACCACAGGGGTGATGTCCCTGGACAGGTGGAAGATCCCATAATGTGCCCACGGCTCTGGGCATCTCGTCGCGTGGCCTGGTGTGCACAAGTCTGTCCCTCAGATTCGGGCCCCTCTTAAAGGAGACCATAGGACGGGGAAGGTTAAGGTGCCCGGAGTTCAGGATCGGCCAGTGTTTCTTGACCGCACTCTGAATGCGGTTTGAGAGGCTACCAAAAGTGTGGACAAAGGTGAGTCGGTCTAGGTCCGGCTTGGGAGGTTTCGGTTCTAATAAGGCTTCCCGATTGTTGTTCATAGCCCTTTTCATGGACCTTTTCACAAGTTTGGGAGGATATTTCCGGGCCACTAGTTGTCTACTCAGATCATTTGAGTGTTTGTTGAAAGCTGTCCTCGTAGAACAGTTCCTCTGTACCCGTAGAAATTGGCTAAAAGGGAGGCTCTCCCTCAGTGCTCGTGGATGGTTACTGTCGAAAAGCAACAGAGAGTTCCTTGCAATGGACTTCCTGTAAAGTTCTGATTGTAGGCCCTCGGGTCCTGCTGTTATTAGAAGATCAAGGAAGGCTAATTGCAGTTGACCAATCTCAATGGTAAATTTAAGGTGGTTATTCCTACTGTTCAACCACCCCAAGAATTCTAGGCAACTCTCGCTCGACCCTCGCCACACAACAAAAACGTCGTCGATGTACCTTTTCCAGGTTTTTATTCTATCGATGAAAGGATTAGTCTGGTTCAGTACATGATTTTGTTCGAACGAGTGAACATACAGATTCGCCAGGCTGGGGGCATAAACGCTCCCCATGCTGGTACCTGATGTTTGAAGGTAGACCTGGTCCTCGAATTGAAAAAAGTTTTGTTTCATGGCCAAGGTGGCACAGGCCATTATAAATTGGAAGGGAGTAATGCTGTTAAGTTCTCTTGACTCAAGAAGTTGATATACCACGTCCAATGTCTCATCCTGCGGGATGGAGGTATAGAGTGCCCCAACATCAAA
The DNA here is from genome assembly GCF_964263255.1 of Lissotriton vulgaris. Taxonomy (NCBI): domain Eukaryota; kingdom Metazoa; phylum Chordata; class Amphibia; order Caudata; family Salamandridae; genus Lissotriton; species Lissotriton vulgaris. The sequence continues at coordinate 1,205,965,115 of NC_141691.1, forward strand.
TGAAACTAGGAGGTCAGTATCTCTATCGAATTCGATGTTAGGTATCAATCTGAGGAGGTCAGTGGTATCCTTGAGGTAGGTGGGCATTTCCTGCACCATCGGTCTCAAAAAATAGTCCACAAAGGTGGAGAGGGGTTCCAGGGCTTATCCTATCCCGGAAATTATAGGGCGTCCAGGGGGCGGTCGTTGCTCCTTATGAACCTTGGGTAAGGTGTAGAAATAAGGCATCTTAGGGTGCTCAGTGCATAGGTACCTGGCTTCAGCAGGAGTGATCCATCCCTCTGAAGAGGCTTCTTCAACCATTGCTTTGATATTTGATTTAAGCTCATCTGTCGGGTCATGATTCAGCGGGGCGTAAGATTGTCTCATGTTGAGTTGTCTGAGGCATTCTGTTCTGTAGAGTTGGGTGTCCATTATAACAATCGATCCGCCCTTATCGGCTGGCTTTATTGTTAAGTCCTTGTTGTCAGTCAGAGACTTAAGTGCTGAGTGATGAGATTTGGGCAAATTATGAAAAACTCTATGGTGGGTACTGAAGAGATCATCCATTTCTTTTTCTAGAGCTTGCTCATAGGCCAATACTTGGGGAGGCATAAGGTGAGTGGGAGGGGTGAAGGTGGACTTACACTTCAGCCCGGTGTTGACATCTTCTTCACTCTGTGTACTCACTTCTTTGTCCGCGAAGAAGAAGTGTAATCTGATCTTCCTGAGAAACCTGGCTAATTCTAGCCGGGTTTCAAACTCATCATTATAATGAGTTGGCACAAAGCCCAGACCCTTGTTCAGGGCCTCCTCCTCTTGCTGGGTCAGCACATGACTGCTCAGGTTGATGACTATACTGGAGCTGCACTGCTCTGTCCGGTCTCCTTGTTTTTGGACGAGTTGCTCCTCAGAGTCCTCCCTTCTGTTGATGTTGATGGGGGGCTGAAGTGAACTTGAGGCTGTGTGTTCCGTCTCTTCCTGCCTCAGGATCTGCCCCGGCCAAACCCTAAAAAAGGCTGTCCATTGAAGTTATTCGCTTGGAAATTACCGGGGAGATTCGGCATATTTGGTCCCATCGGCTGTTGGAATGGGCCTGGTAGTTGTGGTGGGAAGAAGGGTTGCATTCCTCCAAACTGCCAAGGATGGGGTGACCACCATTGTTGTTGTTGGTTGCCCCTCCAATTGTATCTAAAATTCCTTTTTCCTTGGCCTCGACCTCGTGAGTAGGAGTTATCACTGCCAGTGTCACTGCCCGACGAGTTGTCACCAGAACTAGATATACTGTAGGATGATCCTTTTCTACGGGTATAAGTACCAAAGTCTGGGGGAGTGTACGTGTCGCTAGAGTAAGGATAAATTTTCTCGAACTTAAACTTATCAAGATCTTTCTTGAATTTATCCATTTTAACCGACAGTGTGTGCTCTCTAAAATCTCTGTTGTTTTTATTCGTATCATCTAAATTCTTGCTGAAGACTTTAGGAGCTATTGTGGTTTTGATTTTAGACTCTAGGATTTGGATTTCTATGAGCATAGTATCAGCTATGCGTTTAGAGGTTTGGATAATCAAGATCAGCCAGTCTCTGGTGCACCTCCAGGCGATCAATGCCCAGTTTTTTAGAAACTCTCTGTCATTGAGAAATAGTCGGGGTGTGTTAGTTACTATGAGACCGGTGGGTGCACAGTCATTTCGTAGATATTGGGCCACGATTGTGCCATGCGTGGCTGTCCTAGTTTGTGACTTCTTTAAAACTAGCAATTTACCCCAGTCATCCTCACCCGCAGTGACAGCAGACGCAGAGGAATCTGTCAAGTCAGGATGATCTGCCAGTGCTGCTAGGAGATCAGCATCGGAGAAAGATAAACCGTGGTTCTCGGCCATGGTAGGAGAAAATGTCCTGTCAACTGTGCAAAATATGATCTAGAGTGGCAGTAAAAGGTTCAAATCACAATTACGTGATGAACCACTACTACGATACAATTAATTCGTAGGGAATATTAGGTCCGCAGTCAAAAAACTGCACTGAGACAACAGAACAAAACGGTGGGGGAGGACCTAGGGGAAGTTTAAAGACCAAGCTCTGGGTACTATCCCCGGAAGAACTGATAAACAACAAAGGTACCAGAGGGTCTAAAATGAAAACGCCCAAAAGTAAAGAAGACTAACCGAGAACCCACAATTTCACATAGATTGTGTCACAGAGAGCTCTCCACGGATGAGGAAAAATACCCATCAGTCACCATTCGGATCCGCCCTTCATCATTTGGGATTTTGTCCGTACCACCCGTCAGAGGTTATTAATGCTCCACTGGGAGGTCAACCCGGTGGTAGGGGGTACCATCCGTCAGTGTTAGAGACGACAGTGTGGTATACCACTCGATGTTGGTGAGTGGCCAGTAAAGTGGGACTGGGGTGTGCAGTGCAGAAAAAGTGTGAAAGAAAAGAAACCAAGAAAAAGTGTGTTTAAAATTGGTTTTGAAAAAGCACTTAACAAAAGTTTATTCCAGGTGTGCTTGCCATACCAATGTTAAAAACAGTGCAACCTTAAGCTGACTATTTATGAAGACAGCCTATGGTAGGTGTGGTCATGTGGTCGACTAGTTTCAGCAATATGGGGATTATTGCGTCCTTGCTTTCATCAGGACCAGATTTACAATACAACTACTGCACCAAGATAAGAATGTGAATCAAAATGTAGAACTAACACCCAAGAAAACATAAACAAGTGCACACAGTCACCTGAATGCTTCGGGTGCCCTTACAGTCTGTGCACGTCACTGTAGAAAGAAAAAAGTGGGGAGGTATAGCTATCAATAACAAAATGGGCCAAACAGTAAGACCATTAATTATGGTTCAAACTAAAAAACACATACAAGGTGTGGTTTTTAGAAAAAAGCACTTACTAGGTGCAAACACAGTAGAAATACATATGGAACGAAATTTCTAATGCCAAATGTCATAACGCTCTTACCTAAATCTGTAAGGCAGGCTGGCCTCACCCCACCTGGCAGAGGCTCAGGGAGAAATGAAGCACCGCTCTAAAAAACATGTAGCACACACGTTAAAACATAAACTGCACAAGATAGACAAAGGATTCTCTCACAACTTATAGCCGAAAATCCATGGTCTTATTAACCATCAGAGGTGGTATTATTCTCTGAACGGAGGCTCCGTCTGTGTAAGAACCCAACGAAAAAAACGAAGAAATGTAGCAAGGTGCAAGGGCTCCTCTTACCTAACCGTCGGTACTCCTGGCCGGCGTCCTGGCCGTCTGGGGAGGTACCGACAGTTGGCGTGGGACCGTGTTATAAACCTTGCACTCATTGGTTATGTCACCACGTGGGGCGAGCACTAGCGCCTCTGAAAAGGTATAGATGCATCAAGGGCTATACGCCCACTCGTTATTAGGCCAAACAATGCTCACGCATATTCAAAGTAAACATCAGAAGGCAGGCGGAGAGCTGTTTAAAAGCCGCGCTGCTATTAGATGCGTGGTCGCGTTGAGCATTGAATCGCGTCTCATGATTGGACGCGTGGTCACGTGGGGTGCTGAGCCGCGTCCCATGATAGGACAGAGGGCTGCAATTAGATTGCTGGGTCAGCCGTCAGGTTGTCAAGGAGACGGGGGTAAACAGTGGGGGTAACAGGTCCTACTGGTGCACGGACCGGTACAAGAAGATTTTAGAGATTATAAACAGCGTTGTGAAATTCAAAGCGCTGGCGAGCTACAAGGAAGCGCACAAGACTCTAAACTCACGAGGAGTAAAGTTTTAACACATAGAGTCAGGGCAGAGATGTATATAATTCACCAGAAGGGGAGCAAAGCTCTAGGACAGTGCTAGTCTGTAGGCCCAGCAGTTAAAGGCAGGGATTCCCTATTACGGTACAGTGGTTCACTAAACTGGAGATCTAATTCATAGCAGGATGCAAAAATCTCGGGAAAACCAGTATAACTGTCTCCCTCCGGCTAGGGTAAAGCTAACTGCCCACTACTGGGGATGTGGCTACATAGATGAAAATGAAACTGAGATAAGGCGATGGTGCTACCGATGGAATCAGTTACAGTGAGGACCACGGGATGTCGTCATTCAGACCCTCTTTATGGGTTTTCAATTTGAGTACCCATCTTTGTTCTTTTTTCATTAAGTAGCTGGCCACATCTGTAGTATGAGTTGGTATGAAAGGTTGTTCAAGGACAGTCCACTGAAATCCGGTGGCTAGATGTTTGGCCTCCAGGAAGTGGGAAGTAAGTTTAGTGGCTTGTCTTGCACACCGGATCGTGCTCTTATGCTCAGATATCCGTATGCGGACCTTACGTGTAGTCATGCCCACATACTTGTAACCACAAGGGCAAGTGATCAGATAGATCACGTGGTCACTGTTGCAATTAGTGAATTTTAATTGCTTCCATGGTCTGGTGGTCCCTATGTCAATTTCCAGTGTCTTCTTCGTCTTTGCGCAGACCTGGCAGTTACCACAGGGGTGATGTCCCTGGACAGGTGGAAGATCCCATAATGTGCCCACGGCTCTGGGCATCTCGTCGCGTGGCCTGGTGTGCACAAGTCTGTCCCTCAGATTCGGGCCCCTCTTAAAGGAGACCATAGGACGGGGAAGGTTAAGGTGCCCGGAGTTCAGGATCGGCCAGTGTTTCTTGACCGCACTCTGAATGCGGTTTGAGAGGCTACCAAAAGTGTGGACAAAGGTGAGTCGGTCTAGGTCCGGCTTGGGAGGTTTCGGTTCTAATAAGGCTTCCCGATTGTTGTTCATAGCCCTTTTCATGGACCTTTTCACAAGTTTGGGAGGATATTTCCGGGCCACTAGTTGTCTACTCAGATCATTTGAGTGTTTGTTGAAAGCTGTCCTCGTAGAACAGTTCCTCTGTACCCGTAGAAATTGGCTAAAAGGGAGGCTCTCCCTCAGTGCTCGTGGATGGTTACTGTCGAAAAGCAACAGAGAGTTCCTTGCAATGGACTTCCTGTAAAGTTCTGATTGTAGGCCCTCGGGTCCTGCTGTTATTAGAAGATCAAGGAAGGCTAATTGCAGTTGACCAATCTCAATGGTAAATTTAAGGTGGTTATTCCTACTGTTCAACCACCCCAAGAATTCTAGGCAACTCTCGCTCGACCCTCGCCACACAACAAAAACGTTGTCGATGTACCTTTTCCAGGTTTTTATTCTATCGATGAAAGGATTAGTCTGGTTCAGTACATGATTTTGTTCGAACGAGTGAACATACAGATTCGCCAGGCTGGGGGCATAAACGCTCCCCATGCTGGTACCTGATGTTTGAAGGTAGACCTGGTCCTCGAATTGAAAAAAGTTTTGTTTCATGGCCAAGGTGGCACAGACCATTATAAATTGGACGGGAGTAATGCTGTTAAGTTCTCTTGACTCAAGAAGTTGATATACCACGTCCAATGTCTCATCCTGCGGGATGGAGGTATAGAGTGCCTCAACATCAAATGAAACTAGGAGGTCAGTATCTCTATCGAATTCGATGTTAGGTATCAATCTGAGGAGGTCAGTGGTATCCTTGAGGTAGGTGGGCATTTCCTGCACCATCGGTCTCAAAAAATAGTCCACAAAGGTGGAGAGGGGTTCCAGGGCTGATCCTATCCCGGAAATTATAGGGCGTCCAGGGGGCGGTCGTTGCTCCTTATGAACCTTGGGTAAGGTGTAGAAATAAGGCATCTTAGGGAGCTCAGTGCATAGGTACCTGGCTTCCGCTGGAGTGATCCATCCCTCTGAAGAGGCTTCTTCAACCATTGCTTTGATATTTGATTTAAGCTCATCTGTCGGGTCATGATTCAGCGGGGCGTAAGATTGTCTCATGTTGAGTTGTCTGAGGCATTCTGTTCTGTAGACTTGGGTGTCCATTATAACAATCGATCCGCCCTTATCGGCTGGCTTTATTGTTAAGTCCTTGTTGTCAGTCAGAGACTTAAGCGCTGAGTGATGAGATTTGGGCAAATTATGAAAAACTCTATGGTGGGTACTGAAGAGATCATCCATTTCTTTTTCTAGAGCTTGCTCATAGGCCAATACTTGGGGAGGCATAAGGTGAGTGGGAGGGGTGAAGGTGGACTTACACTTCAGCCCGGTGTTGACATCTTCTTCACTCTGTGTACTCACTTCTTTGTCCGCGAAGAAGAAGTGTAATCTGATCTTCCTGAGAAACCTGGCTAATTCTAGCCGGGTTTCAAACTCATCATTATAATGAGTTGGCACAAAGCCCAGACCCTTGTTCAGGGCCTCCTCCTCTTGCTGGGTCAGCACATGACTGCTCAGGTTGATGACTATACTGGAGCTGCACTGCTCTGTCCGGTCTCCTTGTTTTTGGACGAGTTGCTCCTCAGAGTCCTCCCTTCTGTTGATGTTGATGGGGGGCTGAAGTGAACTTGAGGCTGTGTGTTCCCTCTCTTCCTGCCTCGGGATCTGCCCCGGCCAAACCCTAAAAAAGGCTGTCCATTGAAGTTATTCGCTTGGAAATTACCGGGGAGATTCGGCATATTTGGTCCCATCGGCTGTTGGAATGGGCCTGGTAGTTGTGGTGGGAAGAAGGGTTGCATTCCTCCAAACTGCCAAGGATGGGGTGACCACCATTATTGTTGTTGGTTGCCCCTCCAATTGTATCTAAAATTCCTTTTTCCTTGGCCTCGACCTCGTGAGTAGGAGTTATCACTGCCAGTGCCACTGCCCGACGAGTTGTCACCAGAACTAGATGTACTGTAGGATGATCCTTTTCTACGGGTATAAGTACCAAAGTCTGGGGGAGTTTACGTGTCGCTAGAGTAAGGATAAATTTTCTCGAACTTAAACTTATCAAGATCTTTCTTGAATTTATCCATCTTAACCGACAGTGTGTGCTCTCTAAAATCTCTGTTGTTTTTATTCGTATCATCTAAATTCTTGCTGAAGACTTTAGGAGCTATTGTGGTTTTGATTTTAGACTCTAGGATTTGGATTTCTATGAGCATAGTATCAGCTATGCGTTTAGAGGTTTGGATAATCAAGATCAGCCAGTCTCTGGTGCACCTCCAGGCGATCAATGCCCAGTTTTTTAGAAACTCTCTGTCATTGAGAAATAGTCTGGGTGTGTTAGTTACTATGAGACCGGTGGGTGCACAGTCATTTCGTAGATATTGGGCCATGATTGTGCCATGCGTGGCTGTCCTAGTTTGTGACTTCTTTAAAACTAACAATTTACCCCAGTCATCCTCACCCGCAGTGACAGCAGACGCAGAGGAATCTGTCAAGTCAGGATGATCTGCCAGTGCTGCTAGGAGATCAGCATCGGAGAAAGATAAACCGTGGTTCTCGGCCATGGTAGGAGAAAATGTCCTGTCTACTGTGCAAAATATGATCTAGAGTGGCAGTAAAAGGTTCGAATCACAATTACGTGATGAACCACTACTACGATACAATTAATTCGTAGGGAATATTAGGTCCGCAGTCAAAAAACTGCACTGAGACAACAGAACAAAACGGTGGGGGAGGACCTAGGGGAAGTTTAAAGACCAAGCTCTGGGTACTATCCCCAGAAGAACTGATAAACAACAAAGGTACCAGAGGGTCTAAAATGAAAACGCCCAAAAGTAAAGAAGACTAACCGAGAACCCACAATTTCACATAGATTGTGTCACAGAGAGCTCTCCACGGATGAGGAAAAATACCCATCAGTCACCATTCGGATCCGCCCTTCATCATTTGGGATTTTGTCCGTACCACCCGTCAGAGGTTATTAATGCTCTACTGGGAGGTCAACTCTCTGTTGCTTTTCGACAGTAACCATCCACGAGCACTGAGGGAGAGCCTCCCTTTTAGCCAATTTCTACGTGTACAGAGGAACTGTTCTACGAGGACAGCTTTCAACAAACACTCAAATGATCTGAGTAGACAACTAGTGGCCCGGAAATATCCTCCCAAACTTGTGAAAAGGTCCATGAAAAGGGCTATGAACAACAATCGGGAAGCCTTATTAGAACCGAAACCTCCCAAGCCGGACCTAGACCGACTCACCTTTGTCCACACTTTTGGTAGCCTCTCAAACCGCATTCAGAGTGCGGTCAAGAAACACTTGCCGATCCTGAACTCCGGGCACCTTAACCTTCCCCGTCCTATGGTCTCCTTTAAGAGGGGCCCGAATCTGAGGGACAGACTTGTGCACACCAGGCCACGCGACGAGATGCCCAGAGCCGTGGGCACATTATGGGATCTTCCACCTGTCCAGGGACATCACCCCTGTGGTAACTGCCAGGTCTGTGCACAGACGAAGAAGACACTGGAAATTGACATAGGGACCACCAGACCATGGAAGCAATTAAAATTCACTAATTGCAACAGTGACCACGTGATCTATCTGATCACTTGCCCTTGTGGTTACAAGTATGTGGGCATGACTACACGTAAGGTCCGCATACGGATATCTGAGCATAAGAGCACGATCCGGTGTGCAAGACAAGCCACTAAACTTACTTCCCACTTCCTGGAGGCCAAACATCTAGCCACCGGATTTCAGTGGACTGTCCTTGAACAACCTTTCATACCAACTCATACTACAGATGTGGCCAGCTACTTAATGAAAAAAGAACAAAGATGGGTACTCAAATTGAAAACCCATAAAGAGGGTCTGAATGACGACATCCCGTGGTCCTCACTGTAACTGATTCCATCGGTAGCACCATCGCCTTATCTCAGTTTCATTTTCATCTATGTAGCCACATCCCCAGTAGTGGGCAGTTAGCTTTACCCTAGCAGGAGGGAGACAGTTATACTGGTTTTCCCGAGATTTTTGCATCCTGCTATGAATTAGATCTCCAGTTTAGTGAACCACTGTACCGTAATAGGGAATCCCTGCCTTTAACTGCTGGGCCTACAGACTAGCACTGTCCTAGAGCTTTGCTCCCCTTCTGGTGAATTATACACATCTCTGCCCTGACTCTATGTGTTAAAACTTTACTCCTCGTGAGTTTAGAGTCTTGTGCGCTTCCTTGTAGCTCGCCAGCGCTTTGAATTTCACAACGCTGTTTATAATCTCTAAAATCTTCTTTTACCGGTCCGTGCACCAGTAGGACCTGTTACCCCCACTGTTTACCCCCGTCTCCTTGACAACCTGACGGCTGACCCAGCAATCTAATTGCAGCCCTCTGTCCTATCATGGGACGCGGCTCAGCGCCCCACGTGACCACGCGTCCAATCATGAGACGCGATTCAATGCTCAACGCGACCACACATCTAATAGCAGCGCAGCTTTTAAACAGCTCTCCGCCTGCCTTCTGATGTTTACTTTGAATACGCATGAGCATTGTTTGGCCTAATAACGAGTGGGCGTATAGCCCTTGATGCATCTATACCTTTTCAGAGGCGCTAGTGCTCGCCCCACGTGGTGACATAACCAATGAGTGCAAGGTTTATAACACGGTCCCACGCCAACTGTCGGTACCTCCCCAGACGGCCAGGAGTACCGACGGTTAGGTAAGAGGAGCCCTTGCACCTTGCTACATTTCTTCGTTTTTTTCGTTGGGTTCTTACACAGACGGAGCCTCCGTTCAGAGAATAATACCACCTCTGATGGTTAATAAGACCATGGATTTTCGGCTATAAGTTGTGAGAGAATCCTTTGTCTATCTTGTGCAGTTTATGTTTTAACGTGTGTGCTACATGTTTTTTAGAGCGGTGCTTCATTTCTCCCTGAGCCTCTGCCAGGTGGGGTGAGGCCAGCCTGCCTTACAGATTTAGGTAAGAGCGTTATGACATTTGGCATTAGAAATTTCGTTCCATATGTATTTCTACTGTGTTTGCACCTAGTAAGTGCTTTTTTCTAAAAACCACACCTTGTATGTGTTTTTTAGTTTGAACCATAATTAATGGTCTTACTGTTTGGCCCATTTTGTTATTGATAGCTATACCTCCCCACTTTTTTCTTTCTACAGTGACGTGCACAGACTGTAAGGGCACCCGAAGCATTCAGGTGACTGTGTGTACTTGTTTATGTTTTCTTGGGTGTTAGTTCTACATTTTGATTCACATTCTTATCTTGGTGCAGTAGTTGTATTGTAAATCTGGTCCTGATGAAAGCAAGGACGCAATAGTCCCCATATTGCTGAAACTAGTCGACCACATGACCACACCTACCATAGGCTGTCTTCATAAATAGTCAGTTTAAGGTTGCACTGTTTTTAACATTGGTATGGCAAGCACACCTGGAATAAACTTTTGTTAAGTGCTTTTTCAAAACCAATTTTAAACACACTTTTTCTTGGTTTCTTTTCTTTCACACTTTTTCTGCACTGCACACCCCAGTCCCACTTTACTGGCCACTCACCAACATCGAGTGGTATACCACACTGTCGTCTCTAACACTGACGGAGGGTACCCCCTACCACCGGGTTGACCTCCCAGTAGAGCATTAATAACCTCTGACGGGTGGTACGGATAAAATCCCAAATGATGAAGGGCGGATCCGAATGGTGACTGATGGGTATTTTTCCTCATCCGTGGAGAGCTCTCTGTGACACAATCTATGTGAAATTGTGGGTTCTCGGTTAGTCTTCTTTACTTTTGGGCGTTTTCATTTTAGACCCTCTGGTACCTTTGTTGTTTACTAATTCAGGATTTAGCCTGGGTGCTGGGTCAACCGGTAACCCTGCATTAGCCAATGGGGCAACCAACTTTTCCACAGTAAAATGTCAATTTGGGAGTGTTGCAGCTAGGACATTGTTAGAAATGGGATCCCTGGCTGACCAGGGCTTACGCCAAAGTCAGTCAGAGACCACCACTCCTAAGTCAGGGCAAGGGAGTTACACGCCAAGATAACCCCTGCTCACCCTCTAGGTAACTTGGCGCGAGCAGCAAGGCTAAACTTGGAGGCGATGTGAGGTAGTATTTGCGCACGCACCCCAGCAACAACACCCAAGGCCCACCCCAAAGGAAACTCCACACAAGGTTATATATAAAAATAGCCTTTGTATTACACCAAAACACATTAGATAAAAACACACAATGTGCCAACAGGCACGGGCAGAATTTACAGGGGATATGTACAAGACAGGGCCACCTGGACCACTGTCAGGAATCAGCACTAGGTAGAATTAGCACTTGTACGTAGAATAATATTCACTTTAGCATCAAATAGAACATAAAGCACACAACCAGTAATCACTGGTAAAGGTTAAGTAGCACCTACGCAATCCTAACCACCTTAGGAACAGGTCACGCAGGGAACTAGGACCTCACTAGCACCACCTGTACTAGCAAGAACAACCACCTAAGTATCACAATACCTGTAGGGGTATAAGCACATAACACATGATGCCTACAAACATTCAGAGGTGTATCAAAGAAGGAAAACACATGATGCATTAAACAACACATTCAGCGGTGTATTAAAGAACAATTGCGCCAACTCACGTAAGTCACCACCTGTGACTGTCCCTAGGCCCTCTGCCCTTGTTGGGGCTAGGACTCCCTGTGTCCACAGTCAGGGGCCTAAACGTGGCAGCTGCCCACGAAGTGCTGGGCAGCTGTGAAATTAGCAGGGCAAATTACACATGGGAGCCTCGCAGGCTCTGTGCCCCAGGACAAAGATGTGCCCCCTAGAGCGTCTCTGGCTCGTGAACCAAGATGTGCCCCCTAGAGCCTCTCTCAGGGCTCTCACAACGAATGTGGCACCATTGAGCCTCTCAGGCTCTGAACTAATATGCCCCCGGGATGTTGGAGCCTCTCGGGGCCCGTAAAACAGATGCGGCCGGTCTGAGCCTCTCTGGGCTCTCAATTCCAAAGGTGCGGGTTTCTGGGGCGGTGGGGCCCCTCACTGGGGACCAGCGAACACGTGGGGCGCCTTTGTATGGAGTCCCCCCCTCTGGGGGACTCGAGAGACCGGTAATGCCCCTTTAAGCCCTCGTGGCTTCACACTCGCAATGAGCGCGAGATCGCGCTACGGGGGGGGGGCGGACACCGACCATGTGTCCCGGCGCCCCTCCCTTCCCTTCTGCTCCACTCACCGGGTCTCTTGCTTTGCGGCGGCTCTCCTCGGCGAGGGCCGCGTCCTCCTGGTCACCCGGTCCCGTTCCTGGGGACCGGGTACTGCTAAAGGCGGCGGACTCTGCTTGGCTTCCCCAGACCGGGGGGGGGCGGGGGAAGGAGTCGGCCGGTCTTCCCTTCTCCGGTGCAGGAGCGCGGGGTGGGCTCCCGTCTGCTTCCTGCCGTCCCACCAAAGCTTGCCTGACTTCCGGGTCGCGCTGCAGCCAATAGCAGCGCAGCGCTGGGGGGATTGGAGGCGGGACTTCCGGGTCGCCGTAGGCAGCGTGGCGGCCCGGCAGGGTTCCTGGGCTGCGGCGGTGATTACCACACGGGGTGAGCTCCCGATAATTTAAATAAAGCGAGGTGGGCTCTCGCTATGGCCACGAAAATAGCGGCACGGTCCCTGGCGAGGTGGGCAGTCGCCAGGGGCTTCAAAATCAGCAAATTAGACTTGCAAATGCCGGGTGGGCACCGGCTGTGCAAAAAGCGCTCCCAAGCGCTACAATGGCAAATGCAGCGCTCCCAGCGCTAGAGGGGAAAACAAAGCGCTCCCAGCGCTAGGGCCCAGCCAAGGCACTACCAGGCGCTACAGGGAAAGTCCAAAGCGCTCCCAGTTGCTGGGAGCACAAGCACAGCGCTCCCAGGTGCCCTCAGCAGGGCAGAGTTCCAGCAAAGTCCTTAGGTAGGCATGGGGGCAAATCTGGGCCCAGAGCCAGCTCACTGGGTCTCCAGGCAGGGAGACAATCCAAGTGGCGGTCCTCTGGCCCAGCAACAGCAGCAGCCCCCTCAGGCAGGATCCTGGAAGGGAACATCATCTGTGGGGACACAGCCCCATTTTTATACACCACATTCCTTTGTCTAAGGGTGCAGGGTGGGGGAGAAACCAGTCGCAGCTGGTTTTGGAGCACCCTTGATGTGCTCATCACCTCCCTCTATTCACTGGCAGGGCTAGGGTCATCAGTCGCACCACAGGGGGCGGAGCCAGCATTGTCTGGGGAAAACCCAGCCTCATTCAGGACACAGGTACACTCCTCCCCAGCCATCAGCATGCTAATCTCCCACTCACCACTGGGCAGACCCATCCAGCTTTCCTGGAGCCAGGCTCACCAGCCAGCTACAGCCAATCACACGCCAGGCATATTTTACACTAATATGCCAACTCCTAGAAGCGGCATTTGTACACAAGACACACTCATGCCACATACATCATTGCGAAGCATTCACTCTCACGAGTTCGCACATATCAAATTCGAACCTGTACACCCCACGCATCAGGAACTACCAGGGACACATACATTCCCCATGCATTCCTATGGGAGGGCAGGCCAACCTTACTCCACGCACTCAGAGTGCGCACGCACTTTCCACTGGGACACAGTGAAAGTGCGCAGAACCCAAAAATCACCATCACCAGGTCACCATTAAAAGCAAAAAGTCTAGGGGTGAACCTGCCAGAAGGGCCAAGTCCAACACATATATATAAAAATACATGTCCTCCTTAATAATTTATAACTCCCTACCTTGGGGCTCGATAGGCCTTATCTAGGGGAGGATTAAATATATTGTTACAAGAAATGGGGGCTTTGCCATTAGTTACTATGAACGTATAAGTAAGTCATTCTGTGCCAATTGGGGGTAGCCAATTTGGCATACACTTTGTGAGGGGTTAGAACACTGGCACTGGGGCCTGGTTAGTAGGCCTCTGTGCACTCTCAGAGTGGATAAGCCAGCCCCTAGTAGCCCTTAGTAGTCAAATGGGGCAGAAAGTGGGGAGAAACTTGCAAAAAGCTTGTTTCCTTACAGTGATACGTCCACACAGCTAACATTTTTTGCCACAAATACGAGGTCTCCTATGGTTATCAAAAAACAGACAACATAATTTTGCTTTCTTAGATTCTTTTAGTTGTTTTGTTTTTTCCTATTGTTGTCCTTAGTAAAAAGTGCATTTACATCTATGGCTTTTAAAAGAAATCTGATTAATTGATCTGCTTTTCCCAATACTGCCAAAGGGCCAGATTTACACTTATTTTGCTATAATTAGATGTGCCATAGTGTTGTAGTACTCTTGACTTACTCCCAAATTCCATATGTAAGCCAAGTGTACTCAATGGACACCAGGCTTCCTGTTAGAATACAGACGTAAACGAGAAGTACCCCACAAATAACTTACAGCAAAATCTTTGCACACTGGATTCAGACTCTTTGGTATTTACAATTGTTCAGAACAGTGAGGAAGTGCTAATATACTCTTGTGCAAATGGTCAAGTACATTTTGAGAATTAGAATACATGGCACGGAATGTTGTTCAAATGCTAAATATGGCGAAAGACAATTTTTTTTATGTTGTCATAGGCTATTATGGTATGATGTTGTTTTACACAAGCACACTTTACATTGCATCATTGTCACAAATAGGAAGTGTTTGAGCTCAGACTTCTGCTTCCTCGCAAGAGACACTGGTTGCCAAAACTCTTCGGTAAACATCGTTTACAACGATGTTTTCACAACGCGGTACCTTTACAACGCGGCCGTGACAACGCAAGTCGTTACCACGACTTGAGTTGGAGGGCGCTCAAGGTTTAAAAATAGTTAATTTACTATCCTAACACCTTCCCTAGGGTCCACGGGGACTGGTGTTAGAATAGTAAATTAAACTATTCGAAATCCGCGCCCCCCAACGCAAGTCGTGGTAACGACTTGCGTTGTCATGGCCGCGTGGTAATGGTATGCGTTGTGACGGTACGCGTTGTACCGTCATATATCCAACTCTTCTCATAGAATCAACACTGACCTTTTAGAAGCCAAAGATTAATAGACGCTACAAGCCTCATTCTATATAATAAGAAACAAATGTTCTGAAAAGACTATGTTCAACTTAATTTATGCAGGCGCTTGCAATGAGTGACGCTTCTTACAATAAAACGCAACCACATTACTAACATACATTTTATATAGAGGGTTTCGGTTGGGGTCTAAACACAGAGGCGATGGTCATGGGGTACTATGCTTGATTTGGCTAAAGACTTGACTTGACAGCTTTGTTTAATGGCAGGTACATAAAATGTAAAAGGTCTAATTTTCTGGAATGAGGCAACGAAATGCAGCACACATGCAAAGAGGAAGTTACGAGGAGAAATGAAGATATTTTTCCTTATTATGTCAGCATTATTTTGGTGAAAACCCATGTTTACAAATCTTTGAAAATATGGGTTTGTGTCAAAATATATGGATGGAGGCATGGAAACTCCCATGCTCCACCCACATAATACCTACCTGAGGCATAGTAACACTTCTTTTATTTTTTGAAAAGCCTCACAAATGTGGGCTTTGTGTGGCAGTGTGAGTCCCAAAATATAGTCTGTATGGGGCTGTGCTGAAAAAGTGACGCAACCCCAATGCAAACCTTAGTAAGTCTGGGCCTGAGGGTATTGGAAAACTCACTCACATATATAGACTCAAGTCCGATTGATATAATATGTTGTCCACGAGTTTACATCCAGGCAAGATTAACTGAATGTACCTCTGCCAAAGTAAATTTTAGACCAAATGAAGAGAATTTCTAGAATATGCCTGTGTTGTTGGTTTACCTACTATAGTAGTTTGGCAGTTCATTCTTTTCTACGGCTAAATAAATACACCTGGAAAACTATAGGCACCTCTTTTGTTGCACCCATGCCATTAACTATGTGAACTTTGACAAATTAACTCAATGCAGTGGGTTGGAATTGCTAGTCATGTAGTGAGTCATGTAGTGAGTCACATCCTGTAGCATGGGGTAAACAAATGTACTGGTTTCCTTTTCTTTCCCCATGCGGGAGGGTGTGACTGCAAGTGCACTACTCCTTAATATGTACTCAATGAAATTTAGTGTGGTTTATAGGAAAACATTTATTTAGTTCCCAAATAATTCAATGAATTCAATAAGTTGTTGTGATACTTCTTTGGCAAATTGGTAAGCGAAGCAGAAAGAATCATACAATGTGCAGCAAAAATAATGTTTTGTACTCTTTTTTTTTATTTATTGGATGGAGTGTGATAAATGAAAGCTGCACAATACTTAGCTACCCAATTTACAATGTCCAGTGCATATTTTAAAATGCACAAACAATGAAACAATGACACAATGCTTTGGGGATTATGTCCAATTTGTGGTTGTATATCAGAATATTGTAAGAAAAATATGGTCTAACAGAAATATTGTGTCCTAAAAATTATTTGCCAAATCATTGCTAGGCTGGATATAGATATTCTGTAATTAACTCATATTGGTACTTAATTTATCAACGATTTTTTAGAACATTCTTGGGTTGGGATAAACCCCTATAAGAGTACAGTTATTTATATTCTAGAGCATCCCTTTCTTTTACTTCTTTAGCAAAATAATAGGTATACTAAGTACTAAATGGATGTATTAAATGCATAAGAACAGGTCTGATACAGCATGAAAGAGTTCTCAGATGAACATGGAGTCAAGAAAATCAGAATTTCTCTTTATACTTCTCAATCTAATGGTCAAGCGGAGAGAGGAAATAGACTAGTTAAGGGAGCACTAGAGATGGCCATCTGGTCTGACCTGAGGGTTGATGATGCATGTAGAGACATGGTGTGGTTTTCCCAGAATGCCCCCTTTTGTGAGTCTATGCTGCAGAAGTGACGGTGAAAAATAGATTCCATGCTGGTTAGGGGAGATGGCTAGTGGAAAGAGTGGTGCAATGTGTGAATCTTCTCTGAGACTTAGCAGAGGAGATTGGGTGAAGGTGAAATCTGTGGTGTTTTCCTCCAAGTTTACGGGACCATGCAGAGCAAAACGGGCTACTATTAGTTGGGTGGAGTTGGAGAATAGTCAGAGATGGAACATATAGATTAAGTCAGAAAGCTGGTGTTTCTTTTATTTATGATGGGACATGTATTGGTTTGAAGTTAGTGTATAATACTGAATTGAAGAGAGCTATGGTCCTGTCATGCAGGAGCCTGGCTCTGGTGATGGAGTTTCAGAAAGACAGGCATATTGAATGGTGTTCGACGGTGGTATGCCTGCAGGCTATGGTCCTGTGTTGCAGGTGCTGGCACTGATGATGGAATTTCAGAAGGACAGGCACATTCAAGTGGTGGCTATGGTAGTTTGATGTATTGTACTATGCCTACAGAAATTAGAAGAGCTTCTGTCAGTGATGTGATGTTACCTGTAATTTTCCATGTGACACATGTCTTGGATGTCATTATGTTAGACTGCAGGGTCCTCCTTCTTGTCTGAATGACTATTTTTTATGAGTGTGAGAGTAGTAGTAAATAGGGATAGACAAAATCCACATAATTTGCTTTAATTTGAATGTCAAATGATGGCAAAATTGGGTGAAATTATGATTTATTGCATGAAGGGCAAATCTGTAATTTAAAGTCTGTAAGAAATTGGGCTGTTGGTTGACTGGGGTGTGAGCCCTGGTCAAGCAGCAACTGCAATCTTTGTCAGGGGGAGGCACACTGGGCCAGAACAAAGTCACAAGTTCACGCTGACTGCAGTGGAGTGCAGGCTGGCTACAGATGTACCCATCGGGTCAGCTGAACAACCTGTGTCATCTTCATGGATCCGTCGACTGGGCTTGCGATGCGAAGTCCAGCATCAGGGATCCGGTGCATATTCAGAGCAATGCATCATCTCTGAGGAGCTGCAAGGCTGCAATGCGGAGTCTGTCGTCTTCGTCGAGGCTACCATCAGTGAGGGATGCGAGGGCCGGCACCGAAAATGAGCCACGTAGTGGCAGTTTCAATGAGGTTGTGGAGACGATACTGGTGTTTGTGGAGGCAGTCCAAAGCCTATCTTAGAGGTGACTTATACGTAATAAAAAGGAAGGTTTGGCCTGGCAAAAGGTTTATTGGTCTAGGTTGAATTGGTGGTTTAAAACTGTGCACACAAACTACAATGGCAGGCCGGAGACAGGGTTAAAGTGTTACTTAAGTGGGTGGCACAATCAGTGCTGCAGGTCCACCAGTAGCATTTAATTTACTAGCCCTAGACACAGGTAGTGTACTCTACTAGGGACTTACCGAAAAATTAAATTTGCCAATTGAGTATAAGCAAATCTAACCATGTTTTAGGTAGAGAGAGCAGTAGCACTTTAGCACTGGTCAGCAGTGGTAAACTGTGCAGAATAGGAAGGAAAGCAAAAAAAAAAAAAACTGGCGGTCTGAAGGCACAAAGTCAGGGGAAAACCGCACCAAGGGTGCCAGGTCTAAAAAAGTCATATTTTGTTTTTTTCATGTATGAACATAATGTGAAATTCCCAAATTTGTGCAAATCATACTTCCAGAACTCAAATTCCTCCCAAGCCTATTACTAAGGTGAAATTGCTTTGCCTTGTGGCAGTCCTCTCTCCTTGTGAGGGAGTTTTGTAACTAGTAGTCTTAACTTACAGTTTTTTTTTTGTTTCTATTTACTTTATGTTTATTTGAGGAAAGGAGATATGTTGTAACTTTAAGACAAGCCAGAATGGGAAAGGATTTCAATGTGTATGCATGTTTTACCTGTGAAGTTCTGCTGAGGACAGGTGAGCCCCGGCTAGCCTCCAGAAGACACCACAGAATCCTTGACTAAATAAAATTAACTTCCATGAACTGCGCTCATGTGGGAAGATTTTTACAAAAGTTCCTGTATGGTGATATTTCGAACTGAACGAGGCCTTACAAAGCCATAACAGTTTGTTCCGTACAATTAGTCATTCATTCATTCATGTACTGTGTTTTAAAAAAAATGTTTTCACGAGGAACTTTATTACCATTCGTTTCACTTCAGATCTAAACAGTAAAATTGAGGCATGACTATTGACTTTGGGCCCAATTCCAATGTCGCATGGACCGGAGTCCGTCCGACATCAGTCAGGAACTGTAACCGACCGACTTCCTGTCGTCGGTTACAGACCTGCAAAGTAGGATGTGGCCGAATCCTGTTTGGTCGCAATCCTATTCTTAACAAAGGGAGTATGCATTCCGAATGGAATGCATGCGCGCCTTGTTAACTGCAGAGCTGCAGTGCATCTCTGCACCCTATGGCAGGCACCTCAACGTACATGCCACCCAGTGCAGGGATCAACAGGAGGGCACCATTCGGTGGCCTCGCACCCATGGGGTCCTACTGGGGGCCACCCATAGACAGTTTCCCAACACCTTTTCATGCCGGAAAGACCGGCACAAAAAGGCAGTGGAAAACTGCCATCGTACTCCCTCAGCGGTAAAGAGGCAGCAGGGAGAGTACTGAAGGGTTTCTGGATGGCAGACGAGCTCTCTGAGCCCATCCAGAAAACTGAGTTGGATTCCTTTCCGACCAAACTATCAGAATGGCTCGATCAGAAAGGAATTCGAACTGCAGGTTCCGATGCAGGCAGGAGGGCTCTGACCGACGGTCGTGCCTTTACTGCCCACATCGGAATCGGGCCCTTAATATATTCAGCTCTTTTTGAAACAGTCACAGTAAAATCTTGGAAGCTTGATAAGCGTGGCTCAAATCCACCTGAGCGACTTACCTCACTCATCTATCATTCTCATATAATAAGCCAGCCAGGCAGTGGAGAAGAATTAGTAATATATTTATTTCGCCATAATATTCATCTGCAGATGGGCCCCGTCAGGTCTACACCCCATGGAGTGCACCGAGAGGACTGACCCATCCCATCATGACAATACATTATAACATAGCATGGCAGGGTAAGGACACGCCCAGACAAATTACAGAACTAGCGAAATGGTGAACAATGAACTCATACATGAGGCATCTGCACCTGCGAAGGCAACACTGTTATCTCCCCTCAAGGCCACAGAGCCGAGGCTCTGCTACTCCAGGGCATGGAAACATTTCTGCAAAACTAACTCAAGGCAAGAAATGCTGAAACAGGGATTTTCTGCTCATAAGGGAGGGGGGGAAACTGTACCATGAGACATTGGAGCTGCAGAGCAAATGTCAGCATCAGAAGTCTGTCTGCCATAGACAAGCTTCTCTCTCTAATAGGAAAGTTTCAGAAATATCAATAATAGGAACCTAACCAAGGGAAAGCAATGTACCACATCAGGTTTTCTAACTTAGAAGGCAATAATAAGACAAAAGCTTACACATTACAGAAACAATTCTATCCAACCGAAGCTTGCATATTACAAAAATAGCTCAGTGGGTAGCAGCACATAAATAATAAGCTGTAACTGCATATGGGTTAGACACATTAGGCTAACATATTCGCAACATCATTAGGACATTCTGTAACAGGAAAATTACAATCTATCAAGCTGCAGGAGTGGTTCACAAAGAATTTAGTTGAGATGATGCAGCTTGCTCTTGTAGTAATCCTGGCTTACTTGTTTGTGAATTGAGTCCTTTCTCTTTTGTGTTGTGTTTGAGAAAAGATGTCGACCATGCTGTGTACCAGCTTATGATGATTTTATTGTCTTTTTTCTTTTGCTGACTTGATTCGCCTACATTGTGTATTAAATCTTCTTTAGGGACTTCTTCGCCTTTTCATTGTCTTCTGCAAATGCTCAAATTTCATGGTTTGTTTTGAGACTAAACCGTATTGTTCCTTGGCTTTCCTGATGGGACATAGGATAACGTTATTTTGAATAGGGACACTTTTTCAAGCTGCAAACCATGTATCAAAATGTTTCCAAATCCCCTTCATTTGTGCATTTATGTTGTGATCCAGAGGTTTCTGTTGAGGGAATAGGAAGTTTGTTTGTGTTTTTGGGACTACAAAAGCGTGTCACTCAGGCTCAAATAGGTGAGAAAAGGGACTTTGTAATGTACCGTGCCCCGCACAAGTAACATGTAAAGCACTGAGCGTTGGTCAAATTTAAAGTACACCAGTCTAATTCACATAATTTCGGAAATTTCATGTTATACTCGTTATGCAGAATTTGTGAAATTAAGCCATTACTCCACATTGTGTAATTACTTGCCATTTGTGGTAAAAAATGTACTGTCTATCTTGCAATTCACTGTAAAAATATACTGCAAATGCATGGGAACAACAGAACTCAATTATCTTGTTTAAACGCATCCTTGCACCAAAATGCACGTTGATATGATGTAGCATTTCATGCTAAAATATGATGCAAAATGACTGAGTTGCATTTTGCATCATTTTGCTATAACCTTGTGTATTTTGATCAATTTTGCACACCCCTAATTAGCACGTATGGCAGGGGTACTCGACTTAGGTCTGCACGGCTGCATTTGCTACCTACATGTGTATTAGTTTCCGGCTACAGTACAAAGAAACTAGTTTCAATAGGGTGCGTGTTGCCTAGTTTGGCATTGACTACTATCTGCACTACAGTGGCGCTTAATACTGAGACTGCTGCGTTTTTACCGATTTATAGTGCTTTGAAGACTCCTCCATATTTCAGAATGCGGCATAGATGCATCAAACATGCCTTCTGTGATACTCATTGCATGAAGACGCATTTGATGCTTGTACAATGTAATGCTGGTGCTTCCTCAGTTGCAAGTTGTGCGTTCACATGCAAAAAAGGTAACAACTTTGTCTATATGCCTGTGACACGCTACAGAACAGACAACCTGGTAAAAGTTGCTTTGGAGCATGCACTAATTTTGAAGGGCCGGGATGTGGTACGCAGTTGGCCCCCCTAAGGGCACCCTTTTAGATGCCCCCTGGGTCCTTTCAGGGAGCATTTAACAGAGGTGAGTAATAACTGACTGCACCCCAGAGGAATAAGCCCTACCTCACCCCGCAATGGAACTACAGGAGTGTCCCATCTTGACTTTTGAAGGGGGGCTATGCCTCTCGAGGATAGGTTCCCTCTGATTCTACACTGTTTGTAGGCCAGGGTAGAAAAGCCACTTGCAGAAACACAGAGTGAAGTGTAAAACATTGGGGCATATTATCAAGCCTGGGCGATAAAATTATCGCCGCTTTATCGGCAGGAAACTGCCGATAAAGTGGTGATAATGGGCTTGATAATATGCTCTATGGAATTCCAATCGAAGCTCATGTTAAATGTGAAGGACATCTAACATGAGCTTCGATTGGAATTCCATAGAGCATATTATCAAGCCCATTATCGCCACTTTATCGGCAGTTTCCTGCCGATAAAGGGGCGCTAATATTATCGCCCAGGCTTGATAATATGCCCCATTGTTTTGTATTTAACCGCTTCACCGTCTCCAGCGCATGCATTAATACCAAGAAATAGCACAGCTATAGAAAGACAGCGGATTTGATTTAGGCCTGGGCGAAATTTAAATGATGCCGGCATAATTCGCATAATTTTGAGTTCGCTTTGAGACGTGAAATTTTCTAAAAATGCTGATATTACACCACTTCGAGTAATTATGATCTGCTCACTGGCAACAGAGGGAACAAAGAGAAAAAAATCTTTGTGGACAACCTGCCTCTTGAAAGAACTAACATCTATCCTTATCTTGGTATAACTATTGATGAGGCGTTTAATTGGAGAGAGGCAATTAACTCCAGAAAGTTAGCCCTCATAAGAACAGTCGGCGCTTTAAAAGCATTTTCACTTCGTTTGGGAAAAAGACCACCCAACGAAATGATTAAGATATACAATGCAAAATCTATCAGCACAGCCACTTTTGGAGCAGGAGTCTGGGGTACAACTAATGTAGAGCAACTCCAAAAAATCGAAAACTCCTTCCTAAAGTTTTTATTGGCTGTTCCCAAAAGCACCACCACATTTGGTTGTCACCTTGAACTCGGAGTACACTATATATCGGACATCATTAAGATTCAGCCTATCATGCTATGGCGTAGAATTTGGGCCAGAGAAGAATGCCACCTTACAAGAACAATAATAGAGGACTGCATGAAACTAGACCATATGAATAAGATAAAATGGTTGGCATATGTAAAATCTTTTTTCACTGACATCGGCCGTCCGAGCTTCTTTGAAGACCCACCATCTGTAACAGACATTTCAAAAAAAGATCTAAAAACACTTTGTCTGTCACATTTATCTGAATTCCGAATGCTGTGTGAAATAGGTAAACCCTCAGTACAACAATGCTTAATGATACAGCTGGTCCCAACTATCCAACCTTATTTACAGTACCATTTGTCGCAATATGAAAAGTTACTCCTCACTCGTTTCAGGCTTAACATATATCATTTTTTGGTTCTATTTCCCATTCAGAATGTATGGACTCATAACACTGCAGTGTGTCCGTGTGACTCTATGTCCCCACAGTCTACAATACATGTCACATTTTTTTGTAAATTTTATATGGAACTACGCAGGAGGTGGATATTACCACTATTAAAAGTTATGAACATCCGTAGATGTCGCCCTGCCTATTTAGCCCTGCAACTTCTGGAAAATTCTTTGATGACAAAATCTGTGGCACAATATCTAAAATTATGCATTAGGCACCGTACAAACCTGTAATGATGTGTAATAGTTTTAATAATTTTTCTACAATGAATGAATAATGATTTTTAATATTTATTGTGTTTTTATGTACTTTTATGGTTTTCATATATGGAACCCGAATAAAGATATTTTGATTTGATTTGATCTGCTCACTGAAAATATTGACCACAAACTGTGCCATTCGTGATAAAAATGTACCACGAATGCACAGGATCAACAGAATACGAGTGCGTGTTGTTCTCCTGCTCCTATTTAAATGTAACCTCGCACCAAACAATTACGTGAGGATACATTTCAGGCTAAAACATATCATAAAAGGCAAGGATTGCATTTTGCATAATTACTCATAATTTCACACAATTACGAGGTACAAAATTATGCAAATTTTGCACTTCCTGAATTTGAATGTCATACAACAGAGAGCCCCGGTCTGTGCCTATTTAGGATGTGAACTGACGCAAACCAGGGGGTGCACCCAATGAGTATGTGGGTATCCAGGGTAAATAAAGTAAGGGGCTATTTTAATTATCTCACTTGGTGCTAAGAGTCTCTTTGACTAGAACGCTCACAGGTCATTATGGATGAAGACACCTACGTTTGTGTGTATGCATCTTTACATTGTCTTTGGAAAGAGCCATCATATTAATACACCACAGGTCACATCAACTATACTTTGGGATTCACCATAAAACGTGTTATACGTGCTGCAACCAAACCTTTGCTCTTCTATGTTAGAAAACTGTAGCACAAAATAGCATGCGTTTGCATTTCCTCTGCTCCCCTCTCCATACACCCATGCTTCCTTCCGCCTTCACCTTTCACTCTTTAGTCCATTTTTTTCTTGAATACTAATATTTCTTAGGTCTTCAAACTTCAGTCTTTACTTTCCCTTGCTACTCATTTTTTTTTTCCATTATAATTTCCTTCTTTCGGCTATTAATGGCCCCTTCCTCGTGTGCTTTCTTCTCCCCTGCCCTCCATCCCCATTTCCCTTATCATTCCCTCCCCTGTCTCCTTGTAAATGTAAATTGATACTTGTATAGCGCACTACTCACCCGCAAGGGTCTCAAGGCGCTTGTACGAATACCGCTGTGGAACCTATCCTGGCTTTCCCTGTGAGGCCTCCACTCCTGGGCACCCCCAGGGTGAAGGCCAGGCATCCTTAGCGTTGTGGGGGCCATTGTGGAGATTAAGCAAGCTATTGCCCAGAGTTGCAGAGTGGGACTCTATGATTGGAATAGGCACCCATGCGAGAATTATCAGGCCCGTGGGATTTTGAGCCCAAGACCCGCCGAAGTGGGGAATTGAACCCTGGTCCCAGACTAGACCTCTGCATCAGGGTCTGCCGCTCTAACCATTGAGCCACACTTCATTCCCGTATCCCTTTTCCTGCTTCCACCCCTCGCCCCATCTTTTCCCTCCTCCCTTCCTCCGTCCGTTTCTCCCATCCTCCACTTTTTGTCCCTCCCTTCACTCCCTTTGCACAATCCCCCCGCCGTTTCCTTCCCCTCTCACCCCCACCTCCGATCCTTCTCACCCCACCTCCGATCCCTCTCTGTACAGTTCAGCTTGCTGTGAAGCCGTGCCCTGCTGACACCTGTAATTACCGTATTCCCATTAAAGAGCCCGCCCTAGAAAGGCCGCATTAAACACACCGCGGAGCCTCGTCTGCCTGCCACACAAGCACAGCTGATCTGGCTCCGAACCCAAAGCAAACAAACCATTTCCCTTGTAAGGGCGCTGCAGAGAGTGTAAACCCGGCACCGCCAATTCCTCCGCATCATGTAATTATGAGGCATATCATCGCGCGCTGCTGGGCGGGAACGCTGCAGCCTGTTATTTAGCAATCAGCTCTCTCGCGGCTCATTACACAAAGATTTAAACACAGAACGCACGCTTTGCGGTATTACAGCCACATCACTTCTCCAGAAAAAATATTTGATAACAATATATCTACCCCTGCCCACAGATAATATGGGTTCAGTAAAAGCATGTGGGTGACATATTTCAACCGTAATGAAGAATATGATTCCTTATGATCTGCTTTGTGATATTTGACACATGAGACAGAAATACGCCAGTCAACGTTACATGGACTGAAACTTGTACTATCTACCCGGCATTGTGGTACAGAAAGCAACATATAGCGAGTCACAAACCAAGGCTGATTCACGTTCTGTTAGGCCTCTCTGATGTATCTGAAGAAGTTTATAACCCACCTCTCTTGCCCAGACTCGCAGTTGTCCACCCACACTCCGTCCCGGTCCTCACCTCAGCCTATAAGTCCCAGGGATTCTACGGAAGGCGGGAGACACCTCTCGTAAGTCTTTCACCAGGCGGATGGGAATTCCCACACATTCAGGAGACAGTCTTCTGCCTTCTCCTGTTTCAGTCGCTCTCTGAGCTGTGATCCGTGAGAAGGATGTACGTCATTACCACGCACACTTTTACAACGCGTTCCATTACAACGCGGTTGTAACAACGCAATTTACTATTCCAACTCAGTCCCCGTGGATAGTAGGGAAGGTGTTGGTATAGTAAATTAAATGATTTACTATCCTTGAGCGCCAC
Organism: Lissotriton vulgaris; assembly: GCF_964263255.1. Taxonomy (NCBI): domain Eukaryota; kingdom Metazoa; phylum Chordata; class Amphibia; order Caudata; family Salamandridae; genus Lissotriton; species Lissotriton vulgaris. The sequence continues at coordinate 1,205,991,076 of NC_141691.1, forward strand.
CCAGCGAAATTCGTTGTAACAACTTTCGTTGTTATGACCCCGTGGTAATGGTACGGCGTTGTAACGCTTGCATTGTAAACGTCGCATACCCTGTGAGAACAGTGCTTTATCAGATGGACTCGATAATGAATGGCTGAATTGACCAAACAAAGCACTGCGTCCTTTCAGAACACTCCTCTCTTGCCTTTGAGGGAATGAGTAGGGTAACATCATCTCACTGTTCACCCAGGGATGCTTTGAAGATAGGACGCTTCACACTGACAGGAGGAAAGATACAAAATGGAAAATCAGGGTGGGTGGAACTTGCGGGGTTTCACTTTGCGGAATTCCACGAAAAACCCTACGAGATTCTACAGATATCTGCCTATGGGTGGAAATATGCATGTCACGCTGCAAATTATCACCAGTAGCGCAAGTATCGCTGAAAAATCATGTGCTGCGCAAGAGTGCAGGGCCATTCGATGTTTATTTTGCTGTTGCTCTGTGAGAAAATCTACTTGGGCAGCAGCAAATCTAATCAAGTAGCAGCCTTTTCACAGCGACTGCTCACCACCGCCTGTGACCACCCGCATTAGAAAATGGCACTAGAGGAGTCATATCTCGCTAGAATTTCTGAAGCCTCGCGGGGAAAAAATTCAGCCACAAAGCAGTTGGCGGAATTTTACCGGAACTCTGCATTACAAGAGTAAAGTGAAGTCCCCAAATGCCACCAAATCCGCAGGCGGAATGAAACATTCTGACCACCCCTACAAAGAGGTAATGGTTCAACCTCAGTTAACATAAATGGTGATGCTTAATAGCTTTGCAGAAGATAGAGCTGTTGGAATAGAAGCCAAGAGCAATCAGAAGGCGATTGCATTATTGGACTGTCAGTACCTTAGAGGCCCTACCTCCCAGTCTTGTGCATTTAAAATAGGGTACCGAAAAAAGAGGTATCTCTCTTAGCTTGAGTTCACACCTAGAGACCCATCAACCACAAGATGCATGTAACCCATCTGTATGTGCTCTCGCATTACCACTGTACTGTATTACAAATATCTTCAATAAAAAATCTTTGTAATAAAAAAAGAAAGTCACAAGCTGGCACATTTAGAATATGAGATTTAGGTTAAAGTTCCTGAAACAATTTAGTGTACAGTCCTATGTGTCTGCCTGTCCAAACTGAAGTATTACTATAATTAGCAACCCAGTGAAAAATGGAGTAAGGGCTAAAACATCCAAGAACTAGACACTAGAAGACACTGGTTCGATATGGTGCCAGCAGTAGCCGGGATCATCTAAGAACCATCTCTCAGTAATCTTGACACAGCGCATATAAAAAAAACCTTTAGACTGGTAAACAAGTCCTATAGTGCACAACAATGAAATATGGCTTACCTCACACTTGGCAGAAGAATACCATGCCTTGCCCCAGTTATACCAGGATATAGGCCCAGAGATGGGAAAAGGGTCACACCGAGGCAGCAGTTTTTGGGGAGTGTAAAGGAATTAGGTAAGACTGAATAGAGGCCTACCAGATGAGGAAGGAGACAGAAGCAGAAAACACAGGTGCAAGGGAATATGGGCACAGGAAATTGAGATGGTGAGAAAATAACAAAGTGTAGGGAAGCAATGACAGGTGATTAACCAGAGAATAAGCAGAAGGAGCCGAAAAAACTGGGAGATGTTTTCAGGTATGTTGCCAAAATCTTTATCTTATATTGTTGCTCTGTAGCTCTACAGCTCTTGCCCCAGAAGTGAGGCTAGCGAGTACTCATACTAGTTTGCTCCTCCCAGTCCTCCATGTCGTCCATGCTTACCATCTTCTGCTCTTAAATGCAAAATGAAAACTGGGACAATTAAGTGTGTGTATCTCCACATTCCAATCATCCTTCCTATTCAGAAAGGCTCTTTGTGCAAGGCAACCTGCCTTTAAGTGAATGTGTTGGACTATCAGCAGCCAGTGCAACTTATGGCAGGCATCGGGGACAAGGCAACATTTCTTCCAATTATGGACCAGTCTGACTGACATGTTTTGGCAAGACCTGAATTAGACGAGCAGAGAGGTCCAAGTAGTGCACATTGTTTTAGTCTATTCTTAAGAGACAATCCGCTCCTAATACTGGGGGTCACAGATGCTGGAGCGTCAAGGTCAGAATCTTAGTAAGCATCTGGAAAAGACACAAGGCCACAAGAGATAACATGATCTCACAGCTGCAAATTCTTGTTGCAATGGAAACGAGAGCTCCGACACTAAGGACCAAAGATGGCATAGGTCCCAGTTTGACATGCCAGAGAGCCCAGCACCATCAAATGTCATGTCCTAGGAACTGTGCCTTAATTTTTTGCTGGCATTGAGGTTCTACAAAGGCTGCTCATGCAGACCTGGAAGGCTAAAAGATAGGCTTGGAGAGTATTCTGAAACTGAGATGGAGGCAGATTGAAGCAAAGAATCAGCATAGTCACTCCTTTCCATGCTGAAAATGTGTTTAATCCTAGCAAACAGTTGCACCCAGATATTAAAGGAATAGGAATAAAGCGGAACCCTCTGGTGCACCTCACGGGACCCCCAGTTATATAGAACAATAAATAGGAAGTGCACAAGGGTGGAAAGAGGAAAATCGGAATTTAGTCACCCCTGGTAGGTCATTCACTGTCTAAAGATGGATTAAGATAGAGTGGTCAACTGTATCAAAGGCAGTGAAATGTCAAGAAGAACACAGTCCATAAAATAGACCTTCTCTAAAAGGTAATGAGTATCAGTATACAAAGCAATTTCTATCCGCTTAACTGAGTTACAGCCCGTCTGGGACAGGTCAATAAGGTCACATGTTTTAAGGTGATTAGATGCCTAACGTGCCAACATTCTGCCCATGAGGCCAATTGATAAACAGACTTTTACTTGAGCTCTATATTCCCATTAAATTTAGACTTCCTAGGTATAGACTTAACAACCACATGCTTCCTGCCTTGCAGAACTACCCCAACAGCAAATAATGTATTTAAAAAAGAGCTGATGACAGTTAATGGTATAGTGGTGATGACTTTTAGGACACTAACAGGACACACATCATCAGGTGACCCCGACTTAAGATTTGACAATTGAGAGCTGACCTCACTTTCAGCAAAGAAGCCACGGTCTTCTGAATGTGTCCGCCTACTTCCCATCACAATATGACAAGGAGGTTTAGTGGAAGTAGTCTGAACTCCAACAATGTTTCCAAGTAGTTGGATCATCTCTATTAAATATTTTCTCATACTTGTTGGGGAGTAGAACTGATGGAGGATCTGAGGTTCCCAAGGCCACTATACTTTCGTAATTAGTACCCGGCTTAGGTAGACACCTATTCATATTTCAGAGATAAAGGGCCATATGTATGAAGCTATTTTCGATTCGCAAAGGCCGAAATTCGCCGAATTTCGGCCTTTGCGAATCGGAAACGGCCATTTTTGCACATTTGCAATGTATGAAAAAGTAGCAAAATAAGGAATTGCAAATATTTGCGATTCCTTATTTTGCCATAGCATTTAAGGAATCACAATTTTGCGATTCCTTAATTGCTATGTAAGAAGCTTTTTTCTCTTGCAAATTTGGTTTAGGGAATCGCAATTTACCACTAACTGAAAGTTGGTGGTAAATTGCGATTCCTTTTCAATAAGCACAAATTGGCATTTTTCATTGTGGCATGTGATGCACATGCATGCCCTTAGGGCATGTATGTGCACCGTATGCGCACACATGGCATTTTCAGGGGTGCAGCAGGGTGTTCTTGAGACACCCCCTGCACCCTTGAAAATTCACACAATTTGCGATTAGCAAATAGCGATTAGCAAATTTCCCCTTCATTCCTATGGGCCTCCTGGCCCATAGAAATGAATGGGAAGTATTCCTTATTTGCGAATTGCAATTTGCGAATTCGCAAACAAGGAATAGTAAGGAATCGCTAAAATTCCTAGATTACCTACATACATACCGTTTTGCGAATTCTAAATAGCGATTCCTTAAGATTCGCTATTTAAAATTCGCAAAACGGAAGTATGATACATATGGCCCACAATATGATATTTTAGCACATACAAGGCACTGGCCTTAATGTTCCAGCTGGGTGTGATAATTATTACAGACTTGCTCAGCATAATGGATGTGACCCCTGCAGCAGCAGGTATATCAACTCATCTTTCACCTTTTCATACTGTAGTAGGCCAGTATTCCATTAGCCATATTAGTTTCCTTCTCCACCTCGATTCAGGCCCTACATGATCATGAGTATATCTAAGGAAATCAGAAAAGCACAATTAATTGCAAGTCTAGGTCAGTGGGTAGAAAGGTTGGCATTGACAGTCATCCAAATAAAAAGGCTACCGCCATCTCATCCATTTGTTCTAGGTTAAAAAAAGGTTGTAAATACCCAGAGGCTGGCACAGTTACTGTAACGTATGATAAAAACGATCCGAGAAGGTCCTATTCCCCCAACTTGATAAGATGGAGTAAGACAGCCTTGTGTAGATATCTCCACCTGCTTCCTAACTTCACACAACACCCCCACCTCTTCAAACCCCTTCATTATCAAAGAAAAAACATCCATTGTAGACACTGCTGTGTCATTTCCTCTATAGAGTAAGGTTTTTGGATGTCTCTGAGACTAACCAGCAGCGGCGGCTCCTCTATTGGGGTGTTTGGGTGCCGCCCCCCAGCTTTCTCGCCGTGCGAGAAGGCAGAAACAAATGGTAGTTATTGCCGTAATAACTACTACTTGTTTCTGCCTTCTCGCACGGCGAGAAAGCAGAAGTTCCTGGTTGGGGGTGGGCGGTGTTACTAGAGGGCAGGGGGGAGTGGCTTGCCCACAGTATTAACAACAGTGGGAAAGCCACTCCCCCCTGCCCTCGAGTAACACCGCCCACTCTCCCTATTCTCTCTGTATGCTGCAGCATACAGAGAGAAAATGACGCGGTGGGACAGCGGCCGCACCAATCAACAACGCTGCGGTGGAGGGGAGGGAGGCTGCCTGCAGCCTCCTTGATGACGTGCACAGTGCTGCAGGAACTGAAAAACAGGACAGCTGGAGTCGGGAGTCTCTGGAGGTAAGTTTACTCATATATTTGTTTCCATTAAACCCCTCCCGCCTCCCCCCTCATCCCCTCCGGTCGTCACGACCCCATTTCCACCCCCCACCCGCCCGTAATGCCGGCCGCGACTGAAACAAAATGAGAGCTTGAATGACAGATATGACGCTACTGTTGGCACTGTTTCATTGGGTGTGCTTGCACAATCAAGCCGTGAGGGAAAGACCGCTTTAATGTTAAGCCTTTAAAACTACCCACCTGGCTTTCCATGCTACAGACAGACCTAAGGCCACATATATATATTAATTAACCTGACCCCCCCCCACACCCTTAAGATCTCTTGCGCTAGCTCTTGAAGTCACCCACTCGCTTTCTGACTTACACGGGACGTAGCTGCCACACGCTCCCTTTCTGGCTCAGTGGTCCCCCTTTATTAAATGGGCTGTGGCTCCTAGATCTCCTCAGTCCTCTGTCTAATTTCAGATTTGAATATTTATTGTTCTAGAAAAGTTTTTAAACGTGCAAGTACTTGCTAAGGTGTCCTGGCTCTAGGACTGTGCTAGACATGGCTAGCAGCGAGAGAAGGGTGATTTGAATGAAAGCCAGGCTGTCACTGCCTTTATTTTCACTTTTTGCTTTATTTTATAAGTTCTGCTTAGAAGGACGTTTTAATTGATCTAATATGTAACATTAGGATGTTAGGGGATTGTAACAACTTTGTTGGCTTTATTTACGGGAACTTACAATTCCCCGTTACTTTACACATTAAGTCGTCTGTTTTCCGGCAGCCACCCATGTCATCAGAATTGAAGTTTCTCGCATAAACTTTCATTAGGTTTATTTCAACTCAGTGCTCTTTGATTAGTTTTTTTTCTACAAGACAACACAACCATGGACGGGTGGATGAATGGATGAGTGCTTGAGCAATTGGATGTTGGACGGACGGGCATACGAAAGGACGGAGAGACGCAGCGGCAAACGAGTAGGCGGATGGATTGGATGGATGAGGACAGGCAGACCGGCGAATAGACAGATATATGGATATTTGTGTACTGTATGTATGCCTATGTATGACTATTAGCAAATTAGTACCTGGACACACAATATCATACGCCCTCACGTGCAGTCTGTGCAAATAACCGCACCGCCTGCCTGTTTAATTTTAAATAAGTACACGCCGATCGTCAGATGCCCATTGGCATAACGGAGCTGTGACACTGAGGTCGGGAGGGTAGGGGGTGACGCACTGGAATGCCATAAAGTGAAATATTGGTCTCCCATAATAACTTTACTATGTTTGGTGGTAAGACCCAGTAGGTGACTCGTAGGCGGCAGTGGAAGAATATTGCTTTTAATTCTTAGAATGTGTCAGTCGAGATGTCTAAAGGGCTGTAAATGGATAATTGCTGTATAATCCCCTTGATGGGTAAAGGGCTTTTGGCTTGGTAGAAGTTCTTACATGCCGTTATCACTTTACCTTCACATACTTCAACTGCTATGTCACCAGGGGTAGCACTTTGGTAAGCTTAAGCCCCATTTCTTTTGAGTCAGTGCAGTACGATAATAATGTTACGCCTCACCACTTTCAAATGTCACCAGCCACCACTGCTAACCAGCATCAGAGGGAAAGCTACACTGTGGTTGATCCAGTTTTTGGCATCCATGTACTAAAAAGGAGGTGAGATTTTTTTTTGTGTGAGCTTGCGCTTTGAGAAGTGTCAAACCTTCCTTCTTAGCAGTGTCAGAACTGAATGCAGTGACAAGCTTCCCGCCGCTTCATGAGACCTTTGATCAGTAATATTCTGCTTTTGGCAGATGGCTACCAAACGGAATGGGGCTAAAGTTTTGAAAGTTTATTGCCCACAGAAAGCTTCAGAAAAGCGGACTCTTCACACCTCTTCACACCACTTCCGGGATCCAGAGAGGTATGAGAAACTTGAATAATTTGAAATAAAAATACATAGGAAAACGAGCCACGGCAGCAAATTGCATTCATCAGGTTTAAACTGGTTACTCAAAGCAAGGAATATCTAAACATTTATTAAAACTCATTCTTCTGACATATTAGATAAGAATCCTGTTGGCGTATGCTTCTATGCCCACTACTTGTTATATGCTGCAAGAAAGGTATTTCTGTTTTTTTCCAAGCCAAAGGTGGAAAAAATAGGCTTTGAGTTTATGAATATGTAACTGATAAGATGGCTCTTCTAACCCATTTAACCCTTTGAAAATGCAGATGGAGAAGTGTGGCTCAATGCTTAGAGCGGCAGACCTTGATGCAGAACGCTGGCCAGGGACCAGGGTTCGATTCCCCCCTCGGCGGGAATCGAACCCTGTCATAGCTTTTAATTGTATAAATTGTGTATGTGCTTTTCTGACTGAGTATGTAAATTTAATTGGTTTTTATTATATGTTTGTTTGTTTTGCTTTTATGAGTAATACTCGAATGAAGCACTTTTGAATTTGAATTTGATTCCCCCCTCGGCGGGTTTCAGGCTTAAATTCCTCTGACTGGATATTCTCGCCTCAGTTCCGATTCTAAGCATGGGTCCCACGCTGCAACTCTGGGCAATAGCTTGCTTAGTCTCCACAAAGGCCCCCGATGCACAAAGGATGCCTGGTTTCACCATGGGATGCCCAGGAGTGGACACCCCACAAGGAAAAGCCAGGAGGGGTTCCCTTGTGGTAGGAGTACAAGCGCAGGGATGCCTCCGGGTCACTGTTCGCGCTATACAAATACGCCACATTTACATTTACATTACGCTTGTTTGAATTTGAAGATTATGAGGCTAGACATTGCTAAACAATGCATAATACCATCTGTCTGAGGTCAAATCTAGTACTATAATGCAGGAATTTGCGTTGTTTTTCCATTCCAATACTAAGTTCTTGCCTGACGTTGAAAGCCATGCGCTATGTTTTTGTCCGACAAGTGGCTGGTGAAACCTGCTGCAGCCCTCGAGGGTTATTTGACTTTTTTACTGCCTTCATGGTTTGTGTGCCTTCATGACTGATGTACAAAAAAGGTGAATATGGCACTTAACTTAGCATAACATTTTTTGCAGTTTAAGGAAATGCACTTGCAGTGAGGTCCTGTGTAGCAGTCCTTCTCTGCTCAAGGATACAAAAGCCATCATCCACTCATATAGGGAAAAGTACAGGGGTTACACAAAAATATTGATTTCCTACCGTTATGTCGAATAAATGCTACTCAGAGGGTGCTGTATTCCATCTTATATACCTCACATGCAACTTAGGGGTGCATACGGGCATTGAGAAATTCACAACAACACAGTCAAAACAAATGTAAAGGCATCGTGCATCACACCCAGCTCTTCCCAAATAGGACATATGAGAAGAGTACTTTTGTTAGAACTGGCTATTTCTGGTTGACTAAGGCCTATGCCAAAGCCAGGCAGAAACCACCATTCTAGCCAGGGCAAGGGAGTCACACGCCAAGATAACCCCTGCTCACCCCCTTGGTAGCTTGGCACGAGCGGACAGGCTTATACTGTCGTAATTGGCATGGCCGCGTTAGCGATTAGCTGAATCTACACGTTTTCCTCCTTAACTTGGCTATATATGAAAACGCCATTTTGAATGTTGCGGCGGCCATCTTAGACCATACGCGGCCTCGTGGCCGGCGTGCCCTTTAGTCCGTTGTCCGTACCACTGACCACTTCAGTCTGCCCAGCAACAGGCTATTTTTAGTACTGGTCAATCTTGCACATGCGCAGTCCCAATTGACCAGTTACCCCTCAGGAATGTGCGCCAAACTGACCAGCGGAGTTGTGCCTCCTCCAATGAGCTGGCTGTGTTCCAAAACATGACCATATATGTACATGAATGTGTTCTAACTTGTGCCGCCTATATTTTATTGCCCCAAAACTGTATATAAATCGGGGTCACACCGGTGTTCGGTGTGATACCTCTTGCATTACCGAAGGGTGCTGTATGAGTGTACCACCACCCCATGGGGTCTTAATAAACTTGTTCTTTGCCTTTTACAGTTTCCGTGCCAACAGTTCTTGAGTGTAAGTGGGTTATCTTCGGAGCATGTAGGCCTTGGGAACCCTGATTACTACAAATTGGCGACCACGACCAGGGACTCATCGGCGACTCGGATGCCCGAAGGAGAGGTCGTGACGAAGGCTTGGAAACTCGCCATGGACGCGCGCTGCCACTGAGTGACCCGAGTCTTGGCTCCCACGGTGTTTCTTCCTTTCCTTCCGATCTGACCTTCCAGGTGGCGCCGGTCTCCGACTGAGTTTTCGAGTGTCTGCGTTGCTGGGAAAGTGCCGTTTGGCTGATTTGATCACAAGACCTTGGCAGTTGGAATCTGGACATTTGAGAATTTGGGTAAGATTTGTGTTCGGTAAGGTAGTCTTCGGACGCTTACTGAAGTTCTATGATTTGTGTTCGGTAAGGTAGTCTTCGGACGCTTACTGAAGTTCTATGATTTGTGATCGGTAAGGTAGTCCTCGGACGCTTGCCGAAGTCCTACGATCTATGATTTGATTTGAGTTAGCTAACGTTTGTGAATTTGTGATCTTTGAACTTATATGTGTAGTGCACTTCACATAGGCAGGCATGTAGAGATGTTTCTCTAACTTTGTTTTTTTTCCTCTGAGCGGCACATTTGTGTGAAGTACTGTAAGTGCCATTTTATACGGTGTCACGCTTTCGTGATACTTTTTGAACATGCCTGTTTTCAGCACACTCCGAGGGATGTGCTGTCTTGGAAATGGTACCACAATTAGGTTAGCAGAAGCACAGCCGGCTCCCCCAGAAGGAACACCAAACCGTGAGATGTACATTAAATTTGGCCTTCCCCCTATTATGTACAGCAAATTATGGCATAAGTACACGAAAACCGATCCTGAATTGCAATGGCCTCTACATGGGTCGTTCGATTTACGTAAAGTACAGTTTGTGGAACAATGTTTGTTTCAACGCAGGTCTAGACAAAACATGTTTGATTGTGTGCGAATGTGGGAGAAAGCGGTGCGCGAGCGAATGAAGCGTGAAGTTGCCTTGGCGGACAAAGAGCAGTGCAAGGCTGCTCGGGATAAGGCTTTACAGCTTGAGGAAAAAGAGGCTCAGGAGAAAAGAGAGAGGGAGGAACGGGAACGTAGATTGCAAACGACTGGTCAATTTCCCATTCGCCGACCGCTTTATCCTGTCCTTAATAATGAAATTGATGATTTTTCATTGCTAGATCGGTCACCGCCTCCGTACGTTTCGCCAACGGCTCCAGCTGAAGATTCGGGAGATGATGGGCAGGATAAGTCGGAAAAGAAGGGTATATCTGCTCTCAGGTTTACTACGGAGAGGTCCGCACATTTACGTAGTTGGGCTCGTAAAGTGAATAAGAAATGTGTTTCTCAGGATGAGGTGATTGCGGAGAGGAGTAGGTGGACGGATCTTGAATTACTGTATTTTCTGTCTAATTTGGCGGATGAAGTTGTTGCCGCGTATCGTCAACTTTCAGATACGTTAGAACCTAAAGCTGTGTCAGTCCATCGTGAGAATTTGGATAAAGGTTTATTTGATCTTGCAGATGTTGACGACCTTTTCAAGCAACTGATCCAGCTGCGGGATGAAACGACCAGATTGCGGGAGGAGCGGAAAAGGAGGCAAAAGGAGGCCGAGCCGGAGCCTGACGAGCAGATTAAACAGTGTTCTCTCCGGGGTTCAGATAAGAGTTCTGCATTGCATGTTATGCCTATGCGTGAAGCCGCACCTTTGTATGTCCCTCCTAAAGGGCAAGGTACAGATGAGGATAAATTGTCAAAGGATGCGAAGGGGTATTTTATATACTATTGGGTGTACACGCCCTGGAATAGAGCAGATGTTATGGCATTGAAAAATTCTCTACCTGACCTTCGAAAAAATCCGGCGGCATTTTATGAAGGGGTGGAAGGGGCTATCTCGTCTTGTGTGATGACTCTTGTTGACATAGATTTGTTTTTTGGGCTAATTCTTCCACCTGATATGTGGAGGCAAATTCGTAAAAATAATGATGAAACAATACTGGGGGGGACATGGAAAGAAATAAATGCTGCCGATTTAGATAGGGAACCGGCATGTAAGCCTTGTCAGTTGATTTTAGATCTCCCGGCGGCTATCTTGATTAAATTGAAAACGCTTGTTCCTTCTAAAAAGATCGATTGGACTATGTTAACTTCGTGCAAACAAAAGCCCGATGAAACGGTTTCAGATTTCTTTACACGCTTCGAGGAGGCATTCCATGATTACAGTGGTCAATCTTTAACAGATGATACGGGTCGGCATTTGTTCGTAGATAAGTATGTGGCTAATCTCCTACCGGAGATTGCAAAACGATTGAAATCGAGTGAAAGTTCCTGGGCCACGGCGACCCCTGCGTCTTTGTTAACTATGGCTCAGTATTATGAGCGGCAGGAATTGGAGGCTAAAGAAAGTGTTGATAAAAAGGTGAAAGAATTGAAAACGAAGGTGATGTTGGCGCAGGTTCGGGGAACACAGGGTAGAGGGAATGATAGAGGTAGACGAGGTGGAGGGAATACGTCGTATGGTCGTACGGATATAGCGGAGGATCAATGTGCCTACTGTAAGGAGTTTGGGCATTGGGCTGATGATTGTCCGGTACTTCGTGAGCAGCGTAGCCAGCGTGGTCGAGGAGGTGGTAGGTCGAGAGGAGGTTATACGGGAGCGAGAGGCGGCAGAAGTGATCGTGGAAGAGTTGAGGAAAGGGGCCGTGGCCAGGATGAGCGAAACACGTTTGATAGACGTAATCAATATCAGATATCGGAGGGTGAGAATGTGGAGCACCAGGATTATGTGCATGCATAGGACTGGGTAGGATGGGGTAAGGAATCAATTGAAGTGCCGGTAGATCAGCAGGGTCCATATGTAACAGCGGGTATTCTGGGTTCTACTGATCAATTTCTAGTCGACACAGGAGCTACTCGTAGCGCTTTGTCGAAAAACTTGGTTCCGAGGGCTCCCCTGTCTGGCGAAATGATTACATGTGTAGGGTTCGATGGCACACCATCCCCTAGCCCATTGTCAAAGCCCCTTGCACTATGTCTTGACAAATTTTTCAGTTTTGGCCAATTTTTGTTATCGCCCCATACACCAGATAATATCCTGGGCATTGATTTGCTTAAATATTTTCGAGCAACGATACGGTGCGCTCCTGAGGGAGTGCGGGTTATCCTGAATGACAATTATCCTGACCCAGATAGGTTTTACACTATCTTAGACATTCCAGCTTTGGCCTCTCTACCGCACACGTTATGGGCGACCTCACATACGGATGTGGGAGAGATGCGTATTCCACCAATACACATTACTGTTAAGGAGGGGGCCCCTCTACCACGAGTGCCGCAGTATAAGATTTCGAGAGAAGGTGAAATTGCATTGACACATATTGTTCAGGATTTGATCTCTGCAGGAGTGGTGGAGGAGGTTCCTTATAATGTTTGTAATAGCCCTATTCTTCCGATCCTTAAGAGAGATACTGACGACAAAGTCTATCGGTTTATTATCGACTTGCGAGAGATCAACAAAATTGTCATTCCCCAATACCCGGTGGTGTCCGATATTACGACCTTGCTTACATTGGTACCACCAACGGCCACAACATTTAGTGTTATTGATTTGAAAAACGCGTTCTTTTCCATCCCTGTCCATCCCGATAGCAGATATTTGTTTGGCTTCACGTTAAATAATAAATCGTATAGATTTTGTCGTGTTCCCCAAGGTTATACTGAAAGCCCTAGCATCTACAGCCAGGCTTTGAAAAGACAGCTAGATTCCTTTGAGTTGCAGACTGGCATTGTTCTCATCCAGTACGTGGATGACCTTCTACTTGCTGCAGACTCTTATGCACAATGTGAAGAAAGTACAATTGCGTTGCTTTCCTTTTTGGCACAGAACAATCACAAGGTTTCTAAGAAAAAGCTCCAATACTGTAGACCCCAGGTGACCTACCTCGGTCATCTGTTGTCTAAGGAGGGGCGTGCATTAACATCTGATCGAATTCAAGCAATTTTAGACACACCTGTCCCCCGCACGCAGAGAGATGTACGTGCCTTCATAGGGTTGACGTCCTTTTGTAGACAGTGGATCATGGGTTTTTCACACATCATAAAACCTTTGCTAGCGTTACTGTCCAAAGCTACACCAATGCCCCTTGAGTGGACAGATGAATGTCAGAAGGCTTTTGAACAGTTGAGACAGGCCCTTTGTTCTGCACCCGTGTTAGGCACACCAGACTACACGAAACTTTTCACATTGTACGTGCACGAGATTGATGGGTGCACGTTGTCAGTGTTAGTACAAGTACATGGGGACAAGCAGAGACCATGTGCATACTTCTCTGCCATTCTTGATCCTGTAGCACGAGGGTTGCCTGGGTGTTTTCGAGCGGTAGCAGCAACGGCAGTGGCCATACGGCAGAGTGAGGGAATAGTGTTATCGCATAAATTGCTGGTGTTAGTTCCTCACGCAGTGGATGCTCTGCTAAACCAAACAAAGACCCAATACCTTACGAGTGCGCGGCTAACAGGATATGAGCTGACACTTTTGGCGCCACATATTACACTGAAAAGATGCGCTACCCTGAACCCCGCCACTTTATTGCCCTATCCGGTCGAGGAGGGTCAGGAAGAAAAACATCACGACTGTGTTTTCCTGACCGAGGAACAGACAAAGGGTCGTGTCGACTTACAGGATGTGCCACTTCCAGATGTGGATGGGGAACTGTGGGTTGATGGATCGTGTTTAAGGCTGCCAGATGGTACGACTTCCGCAGCCTATGCGATCACGACACTTAAGACAGTGGTAGAAACAGCTAGGATACCACAGAAATCGGCTCAGGCAGCAGAGCTGATAGCCTTAACAAGAGCCTGCGAATTGAGTGCTGGCCTATGTGTGAACATATACACAGACAGCCGGTACGCCTTCGGGGTAGCACATGACTCCGGGCTACTCTGGAGAGAGCGTGGGTTTTTGACATCACATGGAGAACACATTATGCACGGAGAACTAGTGCGTGATCTCCTAAACGCGTTGCTTGGCCCAAAGAAAGTGGCGATAGTAAAATGCAGTGCCCACAAAAAGATTACGGATAAAGTGGGCCAAGGAAATGCCTTCGCAGACAGCATAGCGAGACAAACAGCTATGTCCCGGACTAGCTCCCCCATGTATGTGACACAATCGCAGGCTGAGCGATGGAGCGATGCTAGAGCAGAAATCTTGGATATTCAAAAATCAGCTACTGAATCCGAACTTGCGGCATGGGCAACAGATGGGGTACTAGATGATGAGGGTTGTTGGAGAAGCAAAGACATGGAGAAATGGAAATTGCCTGCGGCTTACTTGCAGGCGATGGTCCAGATGACACATGGACTGGCGCATGTCGGAGCTCTTGCAATCACTCGACTGTTAACACGAGTCTGGGAACATCCCGAGATTGCTAATACAGCCAAGAGAGTAGTGCAGACCTGCCTGGTGTGTTCACAACACAATCCTGGAAAGGGGACCCATACTCCGAAAGGAGGGTTCGTTCCACCCTCTGCACCATTTGAGGTACTCCAAATGGATTACATCCAACTCGAGCGTTGCAACAACCTGAAGTACGTCCTAGTGGTGGTATGCGCCTTTAGCAAATGGGTTGAGGCCTTCCCCACGAAAGACAACACAGCTCTAACAACGGCTAAGGTGTTGCTTAAGGAATTCTTTCCTCGCTTTGGAGTTTGCAAATTTTTGTGGAGCGATAATGGGCCTCATTTTGTTGGGAAGATTGTGGAGTATGTACTGAAGGGGTTAGGGATTCAGCAGAAGTTCCACGCTGTGTTCCACCCTCAGTCGGCAGGTCTGGTTGAACGGTACAATGCTACGTTGAAACTTAAACTGGCCAAAATTGTGGCATCCACGTCGTTGAAGTGGCCAGATGCTTTGCCGCTAGCACTGCTCTCTCTTAGATCAGTACCCCATTCACAAACTGGCCTTACACCATATGAGGTGGTGTTTGGGCGCCCCATGAATATCTGGGGGGTGCCCAAGCCGCGATTAATACATGATGTGCCTTGTGTTATGATGAACGACTATTTGGCACGATTAACAAATGATTTGCTTTCCATTCATCAACAGGTTCGAGAAGCGCTCCCTGACAACTCTACTGGAGAGGGCCATGATCTTCGCCCTGGCGATCATGTGATGATCCGATCGTTTGAGAGAGCGAGCAGTTTGGAGCCAAGGTGGAAGGGCCCCGAACAGGTCCTCCTTGCGACCCGGACCGCTGTACGAGTGACCAACAGAAAGCGGTGGGTGCACTCGACACACTGCCGCCGTGTCTCTCCGGATCTGGTGACTCCTGCTGTGCTGACTGACTACAAAGAGATTCTGGAGAAAGAAAAGAGCCCAGCTGTGACGTCGGCCGAAGTTGAGGGAGCCTTCCCGGACCACGCTGTTGCCGGACGAGAGCACTACAACCTGCGTCCCCGATAAGAAGATTTTTGGTTTTTTGTATATGACTGGTTGGTTACCGCTCCAGGTTTGTGAAACGGAAACCGGGAATTCCAAGGGGGGGGGATCAGTTTTGTCAGTGTAGCGACACCCGTCTTGGCCCGGAGAAGAAAACAACGGCTACCTCGGAGTTCAGCACCGTATTTTTCTTTTTTTTTTAGGTATACACGCATGTGTATTTGGGACTTTGTGAACAATTCGAACTATTTGAGACTCTGCAAGAACTTTTCTGAACTATGGCATCATCAGCATCACGAGATAAACGAATATTAGGTGCCATTCTCTTTGTCTTGACTATTGTGGTGATAGCTGTAATAGCCTGGGTAGTTGAACTTGTGGTACCTGCACATGAACATTTGCTGCCGACTACCCCGGCTCCATCTGAACATTTTCACTTTACCTTACCCTACCATGAAGAACGACATCGGCAAACTTATCTGAACAACAGTTTTATTCAGATTCTTCATCACACGCATAATATGACCAATACTTCTAATTGCTGGGTGTGTGGGATGTTACCGGGGCACCAGAAGAGAGGGGGCACCCCACTCATTCCACTCCCGTTTTCGCATAATGGATCCTGCAATGCCTGGTACACCCTCCTCTTTACTTTGAGATGGCCAACAAAAGGGGGGGTGCTTTTCCGTTTGAATAAAATATGCTCCCACGACAAGGATGGGTTTCCACGGGCTGAGGGCACTCGATTTGAATGGGAAGAGTACAGGCCCGACAACGTATCTGCCCCGCGTGTGTACAGCAATCAAAGAAATATCAATGTATCCAGCTCACATGTCATTAATGTCATTGCTACTAAAGCCGATTTGTGTATTAGAAATAAAGGTTCGATTGCGTTAGGGAAAAGCGAATGCAACACCACACTTACTTTTGATAGCCCGAATGGCATCTCATTTGTAGCATCTCGAAACACGTATTTTATCTGTGGAACGAAGGGTTATCATCAGCTTCCATTGGGATGGTTGGGCACGTGCTATGTATCGTTTGTGCTACCTCCTGTATTCATTGCCCCACCAATGTATCACAATGACTATATCCTGTACAACGACTTTGTCCTGAATAGAGTCAAGCGGACTGTTGTTCTGGATGACATAGACCAGACTGATACTGCCTTGCAACAGTATGTGGACTTTAATTTGGGACTATTTTCCTTCGTGGGGGCCGCTTTGAACAGCCGGAAAATAAGACGATTGACACGTGTTGTCGAGGCTGTAGCGAATGACACTGCCATTGCCCTAGGAAACATCACTGAGGAACTACAGATTTCTAGAATAGTTACGCTCCAAAATAGGATGGTGCTGGATGTAGTTTTGGCTGACCGTGGGGGGGCATGCAGAATTATCGGAAGTAGCTGCTGTGTGTACATACCGGACAATTCTCCATCTCTTTATGATGCCATATCAAAGCTCCATAAAATCGCAGCTGAGATACATCCGGACAATGGAACTTGGACACTTTCAGGATGGTTCTGGTCAATGCTTATTACTTGGGGCTGGAAACTGTTAACGATTCTATGTATAATTGTGGGGGCACTGTTTTTTGTATGCCTATGTATCCAATGTGGCCCAGCCTTATGTTCCATGTGCCTATCAGCTTGCATACCATCAAGACGAGCTCTTGCCCATGACAAAATGATGCTTCGTAAAGAAGTAACACAAACAATGTTAATAGACATCGAGGACGAACATCCTGATTATGTTCACTATGAGGTAGATTCAGCTAAACGCTAAAAGGGTCGTCTGTCGTAATTGGCATGGCCGCGTTAGCGATTAGCTGAATCTACACGTTTCCCTCCTTAACTTGGCTATATATGAAAATGCCATTTTGAATGTTGCGGCGGCCATCTTAGACCATACGCGGCCTCGTGGCCGGCGTGCCCTTTAGTCCGTTGTCCGTACCACTGACCACTTCAGTCTGCCCAGCAACAGGCTATTTTTAGTACTGGTCAAGCTTGCACATGCGCAGTCCCAATTGACCAGTTACCCCTCAGGAATGTGCGCCAAACTGACCAGCGGAGTTGTGCCTCATCCAATGAGCTGGCTGTGTTCCAAAACATGACCATATATGTACATGAATGTGTTCTAACTTGTGCCGCCTATCTTTTATTGCCCCAAAACTGTATATAAATCGGGGTCACACCGGTGTTCGGTGTGATACCTCTTGCATTACCGAAGGGTGCTGTATGAGTGTACCACCACCCCATGGGGTCTTAATAAACTTGTTCTTTGCCTTTTACAGTTTCCGTGCCAACAGTTCTTGAGTGTAAGTGGGTTATCTTCGGAGCATGTAGGCCTTGGGAACCCTGATTACTACAATACCAGGGCAATGTGTAAAGCATTTGCACACGCACACAACAGCAACAACATCCTAGGCACACCACAAAAGGAACTCCACACAAGGTTATATAACTATAACTTTTGTATTGCAAAACACATCAGATAGTAATCACACAATATACATGGTGCCAACTGGCACGGGCAATATTCACAAGGGATTATTTACACAGGACAGGGCCAGGTGGGCGCCTGTCAGAATCAGCACTTTTAGAACTAGAAATACAGTTAGAAATAGCACTTTTGAACATATAACAATCAGAAGTCTCACACATGATGCATAGAACATTCAGAGGTGTAGGAAAGACACATGATGTATAAACATACATTCAGCGGTTTAAGAACAGGGCACATGATGCATCAAAACACATTCAGCGGTGCAGCACAGGAAAAACACATGATGCATAAAAACATTCAGAGGTGTCACAGGCATAATGGCATAGCACATTACGCATAACTCACATTTGGGCCTAACCAGTAAAAACTACAGTAGGCAATCTCTCACTAGTCTAAACACATTAGACTCTCCCCCTAAGCATAACTCACATTTTGGGGCGTAACTCACATAGTGAAATAAACTCTCACTAGCATAAACCTACATAAGTAAAATAACTTCATAATCACATAGCGCAAACATCTCCTTAGGCAATTACTATCATAAACATAGAAAAACCACATTGCGCAAAAATCACATTAGGGCCTTGCGCCCTACCCACATACCAGTCCCCGGGCCAACTGGCCATCTCAAGAAGGGAACTCCAAAGCCCTCTGTCCAGAATGTCAGGGCGAGCTGCCAATGCAGCGCCAGTCAGGGGTGCGCCACTGGCGCAAACCTAAATGTTGCCGTTGCCCACTACTTGCTGGGCAGCTGGGAACAGTAACATGGCCTAAACGTTGCAGCTGGCACTGAGTGCTGCACAGCTGTAAAAGGCCTGGCACCTCTGTGCCATCTTTGTCCCTCCTAGGGACTCTCTCTCTCTTGTGCCTAAACGGTGCAGCTGCCCACTAATTGCTGGGCAGCTGAGACATCAGAAAAACTGTGGCATGGGCTCTCACTAGCCCTGGAGCAAAAGACTGCGCCAAAACGTTGGCTCTGAAATCAATTATGCCCTCGGGGCACTCTGGCTCCCGAACCAATCATGCACCCTAGAACTGGGGCCCTCAGGGGCAAGAACACGGGCCCCTCTGGCCCTCGGGACCCCCCTGGGCCCTTCAAACACATGTGGCCCAGTCAGAGCCTCACAGGCTCTTAAAAATCGTAATGCCCCTCGGGGGAGCCACCGGGGCTCGAGAACTTCTGCCCGCATTACCCGGCCCAGCCCTCACTCACCGGACCTCGGGCGGCGGCTTCTCCTCATCATGGGATTTCTCTGCCGGGGCTCCTTCCAGGACACGGGAGCCCCGCAACGCCTCCACTCTTCCACCATGCTCCGTGGCTGATCGCGGCCCGGGCGGATGGTGGTGACTCTTCGAGGTGCAAAACGAGGGGTGGGCACCCTCGAGAATAAAAATAAAAGCGCTACTAAGCGATTGGGGGCAAAATAAAGCGCTCCCAGCGCTATAAGTAAAATACAGTGCTCTCAAGCGCTATAGGGGCACAGGCAGCACATTAAGCGCCCCCAAGTGCTCACACATTTTCCCCATGCATTCCTATGGGAGGGCAGGTCACTCACCACACATACACAGAGAGCTCACACACTTTACACTGTACCACAGTGAAAAAGTGCGCAGAGGCCTAATATCACCAACACTAGATTACAGAAATAGGCTAGGAAAAAGCAAAAAGTTTCGGGGTGAACCTGCCAAAAGGGCCAGGTCCAACACCTTTCTGCTAATAAAGCATACATGTCCACCTGTACTTACTCCACACATTTGAAGTGCTACGATTCCACACTAGTTGCAGTAGCAAGCCCTACAAATGCCAGATAATATATGTTTATAGTTCTAGGTATTTGATTTTCTTAACAAGTGTGTTTTTTTACATTCATATTTTTATTTATCTGCTCATTACATCACATAAGCCATAGAAATATAGAGACAATTAAGGTATAGTACTGCAATAAAACAGGACTTTTTTCTCTTGGGATACATGGGTGTCTGTTGGGGTGGAAAAGTGCTCTACATTGTAATGGACGGGCACCGGGCCTCGAGTGCCCAACTGTACTGATGATGGGATCCCTAATACTGATTTTTGTTGACATAGGCAAATATGGATTATGCGAGTGCATCATTACATAAGCCTACCTCACAGCTTGAGGTCGTGTTGCCCGAGAGAGGTGCCCAAAGTTCTCCCCTCATAGTGGTGAAAGGCTACTTAATCAGGAGTTAAGCAGCATGAGCATGGTGGTGGCAGCTTACTATGTAGTGATCAGTGAGAGTGAACAGGTCCTTTTCAACCTGTGCCACTGGAGTGAGGTCTACAGGCTCACTCATTCAAAGTTCTGTTGCTGTGTGTTTAATTCACCCCGTGGTCTATATTGGTTTGATGTGAAGTGATGCGCAATGTATGAGTGGTAGATCTATGCTGGGTTTATGTGTGCTTGGAAAGGGTGCAATACAATGATAATGCAGTTCTGTGCAGCGTTTGAACGTTGAATGCATATGCTGGGTGTGTGCATGCCTGTGAGTGGAACAGTACAAGAACAATGCAGTGCTGTGAATTGTGTGCATGTTAAATGGATGTGCTGGGTGCCTGTGTGCCTGGAAGTGGTACAGTACAATAAGGATACAGAGTTGTGCAGTGTGTGTATGTTAAATGAATGTGCATGTGAGTGGTACCATGCAGGGCAGGCAAGGGGTTTCATTTTACATGACTCAGGGCTGCATGGTGAAATATGAGGAGAGGAGGTAGATATATCCCCCAGAAAGATTTGTAGATTGCTACATTCCTGTATGCTGGTTGGGACACAATGGAGATCAGAGAGACAGGCGTCACCATACACTTCAAAGGGCGCTCTTTGATTCATAGAGAAGTCACAAGGAAGGGGCCTGGGCACATTTCACGAAGGAGATGGGGTTAATAAGAGAATCATAAAGAGTAGGGATGGAGCCTTGGGCTAACCTTTTGGGACATCACTTTGGCTGACATCCAGGTGTGAACACTAGTCACTCCCATGGCCAGTGTTGTGAGCCTATTAGCTTTAGGGTCACTCCTACTGTGACAGACTGCTTTCATGAGGAAGAGACAACAGAATAGTAGGTACTTCGAAAGAAAAAGACCCCCAACATAAACTTCACATACTCAGACCCTAAATCACATTTGTTGTCTAGAACTGGACTATAATAAAGGGAGCTTGAGACCCCAAAAATTGTCAACTGTCAAGCAGCCAGTTGGGTTGTGCAAGGAGGAGAGGCTCTGAAAGTCTTCTACCTGTGGCCAGGACTGGGGACCAAGGCCTACTAGTCTCATTCCTGGGTGAAGGAACATCATCCAGGGAATCTAAGGCCACCTGCCCTGGAGCCTGAAGCACTAGCGCCTGCCTGCTTGCCAGAAACAATATGCCCTGCGAAGAAAAGAAGAGCATTGAAGGGAGCAAGGTCCATGGGAATCCTGTTTAGTGGATTCCCAGGGTGAGGTGTGAGGACACAGCTACCGCACTGATTGGGTCATTTCCCATACGCAGAACAAAGTCGGGTGACGATCCTCATATGCCGGAGGAGGGCCGCCCATGAAATGAGCCATGTATATCACTGTGCTGATTGGACTAGGGGCCCTTATGCAGTGAGTTAACATTAGTTAACTGTAATCATTGATGTGCAGATTAGGCCAGGACCCATTTTCAGAGAGGATTCAGTGACTCAATACGTCAGGAGGAGCAGCATGGGCAAATCGCCTTGCGGAGCAGGTATACCACTTGTGTGGTCAAGAGCTGGTGAACCCATATTTCAGGAAGTGCTACTATGGAGGCATATGCTGTGCCAATTGGGTCAGTGCTTTTGTACAGTAGAGATATGGTGACCCTGTAAGCCAGAGGGGGTCATTAAAACAAGCAAGAAGTGAACTGACCAGAATCATCATCAGAGGAGTAAGGCCACTGTGGGAATCCAAAACACCTTCACAGGGACAAGGGATCCGCATCAGAAGCTCTGCACCACCTTCGCCCCACCGTGAAATGGACCAAAGACTTACCCTGCCAGGAGGAGCCTCAAGGAACCTCGGGTCACAGCGGGTGCACGACTGCATGTAAGGGAACTCAGGGATCATTGAGTAAAACCCACCTGGGTCCCCTGCAGTGAACTCACCTGAACCAGCTGCCGCTGCTCCAGTGCTTGCAGAGTGGGCACACTCATCATTTCAGGAAGCTCTGATCCTGCAGGTGTGCGTAAGACTGAATTTGGGCCAGTTGGATTTGGGGTAACTTGCTTACTTAATAGCTCTGCGGCGCTGGAACACTTTTGACCTTGAATCAGAGTCAGAGTGGACTATTGAGACTCAAACTACTAGTGGGGCTGAGCCTGGATGTTGCCTAAAGTGAATGGGGAATAACCATGATCACTAGAGTGAGGAGGGAGTTGGACACAGGGAACTGCCTACAAAACATGAGATCCCTGACCTTGGATGGACTGTGTAGTCATTTGTGAATGTTGTGATTCTTTTTGTGTTGGTAGCAGTAACATAAAAAGAATTCCCTTGTTTCATAGAAGTTCAGCTGCATGTAGTTTGTGTTGTGAGCCTGTGTTCACTCGATGTATCTACCCCTCACCGCCCATGCCCCCCACCTTCCGAGGGAGCCTTTGACTGCTCGGGCAATGATATACCTGAGGGTAAGTGCTGAAGGGGTACTTGGTCCAGTTGCTCAGTATCCATAGTGGATCTGGCCAGGGACATTAGGAGTAAAAGGCCTCACCCCACGGTTTGGCTCAGTAACCCCTACTTGTGCCATGGCCCTCGGAATGGAGTTTTGATAAACTGTAGCATTTACATCAAAATTCAGACTAGCCCGGAGAGTATACCATCTGCAAATCCATTCAGCATCCATATATGTGTGATAGACACAGACTTAGAGATGTTAAACACTTTTATTGTTAATGACTATATTTTAGTGCATGAGTGGTTGGGTGTTAGAATGGGCAAATACACACACACTAATTGTAATCTGAAGGCAGTTCTGACTTTTGGTCCTACTTTCACTCTACCCACTGTCCATATAGCTTTGTGGGTTGATACAGGACCTCAGTGACGTGTCAGCATGAGAATCATGGTAAGTGCATTACCAACAAGTAAACAGAACAACATGATGGTATACGGGGTACAGGCATTCTGGTTCATGTGTTTCTCATACAGCACTTTGGTAAACCACTCTTAAAATTTTAGATTTTCTTCTGGTGGTTTTTTGCTGCATACCTAATTCCTAGATATGTAAATTTGAGTTTGAGATACAGAATTATTGAATACATGGACAATATGCATCTGCTAGGAACCGAAGTGTTCAATTTAACCTTTTCATGGAACTGGAACCTTTCATCTCCACTGCAACCATTGCAGCAAGTATGAAGAAATAAACAAAATCAACCCTCATATTACCCTCTGCACAGCTAAGGCTCTGATTTACTCACTGCTGATTAACATATTTGACTATTACAACAGTCTCCTAGGGGGATTCCCTCATTATGCCTTTGGTCACCTTGACAAAGTCTTACACGGTGCCCCTAAGGTACTGTACAATCTCGAGGAAATACCCTTAACTTGACCTCTAACCATCAAAACATTTGGACTTCTTCCAAGAATATAGTCCTTTTCAAACTCTAAACAATTGTGTTCCAGGCCATGTATAGGTTAGCCACAAGTATGCCTTTGTGGCACATTATCCTAGTATAACCCCTTTGATAACTTAAGGTCAGACTATCAGCACCTCCTAACTAAGCCAAAATGCCATGTACACCATCCAGACCCAGGGCCTTCCACCTTCTTGGGCTCACTGACTGGAATGCTATCCCACTGACCATCAAGGCCTGCCCAACAATTTACGATTTTAAAACAAAACTACAATCTCACCCCTTGAACCTTGGAGTCCATTATGGTTAAAGATCACAACGGAAGGCCTCCAAAGTTACATTACCTCTTTTGTGTAGACTTGCCCCATCGAAGAGGAAGCTTCCCTCTACTCTCAATCAACGCAGACACCTTTTTGCTGTACTGTGTTGAGATTAAAGCTCCCCGTTTTCTGTTTTTACAGATTTTTACAGATAAATGCAGACATAAAACATTTATTTTCTTGTCTGTATTTATTTTTTAATGTGGATAAAAACGAAAATTGGGTTGCTTTTGAGTGATTCTAAATACTCACTGCCTTGACTGTCAGGCCAATAGCTGGGTGGATTGATAGGTAAGGGCGCTAAAAGAGAAAGGAAGTTTAATAAAGAGGCTTTAACAGCAGTAGATATGTACAAGGTTGATACTGAAATTTGCATATATTCTTATAAGTACATTGATGTATCTTTTGGGGGTGTTTACAGAATTGAAACCTAGGAGGCATTCAAACATGAGTGTATATTTACAGGTTAAATAAATGTGGAAATATACTAATTTCATCTTCATTTTCGCCCAAATCCCAAAATAAATATAGATAAATACAGATAAAATTAGCCAAAAAATAAATATGGATAAATACAGACAGAAATGTCCAAAAAGGAAATACCATAAAAGTCGGAGTCCTAATTAAGATGTACTCATGGTCTTGCTGTAAATTGTTTAAGGCAACAGCTCATGTAACACTTATTCATAATATTCGCAAGCAGTTTTGTAACTCCACTCACTCTATTTATTATACTGCGTTGTGAAATGTATATTTGACTGTATGCACGACTTTTCTTTTTATTATGCTTCTCAATGATCAATAAATAAACAAAATAAACATAAATAAAAATGACTTCTCCAAGGCATAAGTCTTCCTGCAGGTTCAATAGAATTTTACTGCAATGTTTTGGACCAATTAGTCCACTTGCATTGATGATCCATCCGCACAGTGTCTCTTGTCTATTTGTTCTGATGATGAGCCAATCTTTGTTAAAATACGTTGAAATTAGATAGTTTAGAGCAGGCCGGACAAAGAATGTAATTGTCACAATACTATCGATTGCACCTCTTAGGACCACATATTTTGCTAGCTCCTTCATAAATTGAATGGTTATTTCCGCTTGACATATACATGATTGCTTGCATTAGGGCATTTGAATGCATTTTTATACTCGCCAGAACACAGTGTTTCACCTTTTGAAAAGTTATAACTATAGTGAATATAATTAAAGCTATATCACGTGTATCCATGTCTATTACGTAATTATGATATTTTATATCGAGTATATGTATTATATTGAAACCAGGCGCAAAGTAGATGAATTTCATTGTAAAAACATCAAAAATATTTACAAAGCTAAGAATAAAGATAGAACCTACACACAAAAAATATTCATAGACACAAGGGAAAACAAACATTTCCAGATGAATGACATTATGCTAGGGGTTGTTTTTCAATTTGTTTTAATCACCTTTGAGAAGTTTCTAATGTTTTAATTGCTGGGTTGGCTATAATCAAAAGGTGTATACCTGTAGGGATCAACTTTAAGACTATAACGTCTCTGTAACCTATGGTTTTTTTTTGTGAATTTCAAAGGTTTTTTCCCATTTTATTTCCTAACTGCAACCTATAACTTTTGAGAGTAGGTCTGTGACTGGAAGCTTAAGTATCTGTGTGGATCTCTGAGTAGGTGGATGATTCTCTGACTGGATCTGTGAGTGGTTGTGAGAATGAGTCTGTGAGTGGGTATGTGAGTCTGTGAGTGGGTGCTAGAGTCTGAGTGGGATTGTGAGTGAGTGCATGTGTCTATGAGTGGGTCTATGATTGAGTGCATGAGTCTATGAGTGGGTCTGTGAGGGAGTGCATGAATTTCTGAGCGGGTCTTTAAGTAGGTGTGTGTGTATGACTGAATCTCTGAGTTGGTGCATGGATGTCTGATTTAGTTTGTGGGTGATTGCATGAGTGTCTGAATGGATCTTTGAGTGGGTGCATGAGTGTCTGAGTGAGTCTTTGAGAAGGTGTGAATGTTTGAGTGGGTCTGTGAGTGGGTACATGAGGGAGTGGATCTGTGAGTGGGTGAATGAGTGCCTGAGTGGGTTGATGAGTGGGTGCATGTGTCTCTGAGTAGGTCTGTGAGTGGGTTCAAAAGTGTCTGAGTGGGTCTGTGAGAGGGTGCATGAATGTCTGAGTGGGTCTGTGAGTGAGTGGAAGAGTCTCTGAGTGGATCTATGAGCAGCTGTGCTAGTGTCTGAGTGGGTCTTTAAGTGGGTGTGAATGTATTTTTTTTTAATTTTGTGCCGATATTCACAAATTTGTTATAACGATACACAGGAGCCATGCTGAGCATAACAAATTTGTGAATATTGCATGTGGGAATGTTTTTTTTAAACATGTTTTACACCTAAGGGGCCTCTGAAACACCCCTATATTGCAGCCATGGGGTCAGGGCACCTTAACCCTGACCCCTTATACCGTTTTTAATCCTTAGTTTCAGCCCTGGGGAATGTCTCCCATTACTTAAAATGGTGGTAACAACTTTCCAAACAGGTTGTGGCCAGCCAATCACGGCATTCCCGTTGGTGCGTGCATTTGCGATTGGTCATGATATAGTTGCTTATTATTCGGGCACCTAGATATATACATTCGGATTTTCTTTAATATCTCCAAAACTACTGAATGGATTTACACCAAATAACAAAAAGAGACCAAGCGCTACCTTTCTGCCAACTTTGGTGTATTTCCATCCAGTGGTTCGGGCCATAGTCATGTCTAAAATCTCAATGGGAATTAATTTGGGAAACTCACTTTTTTGCCTCTTCCCCTTTTTCTCAGTTCCTGCTTGGTGGATCACCAGAAAACTTTCCATTCACAACTAGAATCAGCGATGCGCTTTTTGGGGAAAATTTTGTGAGGATTTGTCAAACAGCACCAAAGAAATATGCAGGTCAAAAAACTATTTTCCTTTGGAAACTAGGTCCTAACTATAACTGCCTATTGCCAACTGCCAATAGGATGGATGTATATGTATATATATATATATATATATATATATATATATATATATATATATATATATATATATATATATATATATATATATATATATATATATATATATATATATCCAACCAAAACCTTCTCCAATGAAGAAAAAGAGATCCGGGCCACTTAGAAGTGCAAAGCGTGATATTTTATTCAATGGCTTTCTCGACGCGTTTCGCAGTCAGTTCTGCTTTTTCACGAGACCGAAACCAAACAGGAAGTGCTGAATAAATACAGTCACATGGTATTGAAATCATACCCATGGAAGACAGACTACCGATAAATTTACGGGCTGAGCCCGGTGCAAATAAAGGCTCATTATACAAGTAGAATGGAAACATTAGCATAAACGGAACAAAGCAATTGTAATTGAGTAGACCCAGGAGGGCACTGTGGCAGCCTCGAGATGAGGTCATTCATACTGTCGAACTTCTTCAAGCATGCAAGACCCTTTAAATTACAGTGCCCTCCTGGGTCTACTCAATTACACCACTTACGTGTGTGGAATTAAGGCCCACTGGGGCTCCACGAGCAGTTCTTAATGCAAGCCAATACAATGTATTATTTCGTATGACTGCAAATCTGCTATTTTTGCTTTGTTCCGTTTATGCTAATGTTTCCATTCTACTTGTATAATGAGCCTTTATTTGCACCGGACTCAGCCCGTAAATTTATCGGTAGTCTGTCTTCCATGGGTATGATTTCAATACCATGTGACTGTATTTATTCAGCACTTCCTGTTTGGTTTCGGTCTCGTGAAAAAGCAGAACTGACTGCGAAACGCGTCGAGAAAGCCATTGAATAAAATATCACGCTTTGCACTTCTAAGTGGCCCGGATCTCTTTTTCT
This sequence comes from Lissotriton vulgaris, assembly GCF_964263255.1. NCBI lineage: Eukaryota > Metazoa > Chordata > Amphibia > Caudata > Salamandridae > Lissotriton > Lissotriton vulgaris. The sequence continues at coordinate 1,206,018,890 of NC_141691.1, forward strand.
TCATTGGAGAAGGTTTTGGTTGGATACATTGGGACTCGCTATCCCATCCGAGGCCCGCCTTTTGCAAGTGGCAGGGGTCTACAGCGACTTGTTTGGTTGTATATATATATATATATATATATATATATATATATATATATATATATATATATATATATATATATATATATATATATATATATATATATATATATATATATATATATTCACAGAAAAAACCATAGGTTATAGACCATATATAGTTAGGAATTTGCATTTACAAAACCTTGAAAATTCAATGAAAAAACCATAGGTTATAGGCCATATATAGTTAGGAATTAGCATTTACAAAACCTTATTTTACTCGCATAAAACCATTGAAATTCCATATATAGTTAGAAGCGCTAACTATATATCGCGCACCCGCAATCCACTGCTGATGATGTCACATATTACATCATTCATGACATGGTCAGTGACATCACTGATGACATCACTGATGACATCTCAAATGACATCACTGATGACATCACTGATGACAACACCCAGTGACTGTATGTTTCTGTAAAGTTAAAATATGTTTCACATATTGAAGAATGAGTGGATGTATAAGTGTCTGGATGAAGAATTTAGTAGGTGCATGACTGACTGTATGAGTGAGTGATTAAATGTGTCTCACTGAGTGCATGGGTTAGTGACTAAACTGTCTTAATTTGTGCATCAGTATGTTTGTTGTTGTGTAAGCTGCTGCATGTGTTGATCAGTAGCTATAAGAGTGGCCATATGGGTTATTGATTGGTTGCCCAAGTATTTGAATGGGAGGCTGAGTGTGTGTGTGGGTGGCTGGGAGGTGCGTGACTCTGTGCATAGATGTGTAAGCAGTTGATTCACTAGGAGTATGAGTTCAAGAGTGCATGTGGAAACAGCTATATGGGCGGTTGACTATGCATGGGTGTGTTGGTGAGTGAATGGATTTCTCATTGCTACATGAGCAAGTAAGTATGTATGTAAAACACAATACATGTGAGAGTTGAGATATATAAATAACTGAACATAAGAGCCAGTGAATGTGTGAGTGGCTGTATCGATCACTGTGAGCTTGTATCAGGGATTATATAAGAGAGTAAATATGTGTTATTATATGTTTGAATAAGTAAGATGTGTATAACTGTATAGTTGAGGAAATGGAGGTGTGATTGATTCTTTGCATGACTGACTAGGTGTGTGAGTAACTCCATGGATGACTGACAGTCTGTGAGTGTCTGTTTATACTGAGTGTATGTAAGGTTATATTAGAGTCTGAAGAGGTTCATTGTATTATCACATGAGTGATGTGATCAGTGATGACAAATGAGATGTCATCAGTGATGTCATTTGAGTTGTCATCAGTGATGTCATCAGTGATGTCATTTGAGATGTCATCATTGATATCATTTGAGTTGTCATCAGTGATGTCATTTGAGATGTCATCAGTGATGTCATCAGTGATGTCACTGACCATGTCATGAATGATGTAATATGTGACATCATCAGCAGTGGATTGCGGGTGCGCGATATATAGTTAGCGCTTCTAACTATATATGGAATTTCAATGGTTTTATGCGAGTAAAATAAGGTTTTGTAAATGCTAATTCCTAACTATATATGGCCTATAACCTATGGTTTTTTCATTGAATTTTCAAGGTTTTGTAAATGCAAATTCCTAACTATATATGGTCTATAACCTATGGTTTTTTCTGTGAATTTCATTGGTTTTTTAATAGCAAATATGAAAAGCTTTAAAATGTCAAGTACGTGATAGATAAAAACATTTTCGTATTTATGCACGCTGATGTGCTTTGAACGCTGCACCCCCCCCCCCTCCCCTCTTTTGCCTTAGTAGTACTCTCTCTTTGCAGATACTGAAGGGTAGTTAACGCAGGCCTTTACCCCCGTTGTAATCCGTCGTGCCTCCTTGTCTCTCCATTTGATTGATTGTTGTCCAAGCATTTACTGTTTTAGAATTGGTTCTCTTTGGATCATTCTCTATTTACAAACAAGCACAAAGTCGCAATACTCTGTTTAGTCTTTGCAGATAGTGAAAAATCGTGTAAAAAAATAAAAGTAATCGAGCAAAATCAGTAGGCCACTAATTGGATCTCTTTTTGACCTCGCTAAAATAGAAATATTAGGAACAACCCTTCTTGAGAAATACGAAAATAGTGAGATGAACTGAGCTCCACACCATGAGGGCTGCAAGACAGCTCGGCTCCATCACCCATCCCGCACAAAATAACGACAAACCCTATGCAAATATTAAAAATATAGACAACACACCAACAAAGAAACAGGGTAAAACATTTTATTAAAAAACTATTTACATAACGTTGGTTTATAAGATGATGTCAGTAGTGGACCGATGTGTGAATAGATCGAAAACAGCACAAGGCTCCAAGATCCAGATAGCAAGCTCCTGGATGTTGGGTGCCATAGTTTAGAGTTCTGAATTTCAGCCTTTTTCAATGCCTGTGCTTTGTTGAATCAAAATGGCGGCTTGACACAAAGCTGACTCAAGCGTTGTTACTGATGCTATGCAGACCAAAACTGGTTTTCAGTTTGTACATTTTTCTAGATTTTTCAATCCAAGTTTGGTTGACTTTGTAGAACGATGGCTTCAGATTTTCAACATACGGTGTGGTGGCGCTGACTGGGAGGGGGCGCTTCGCTCCTGCCCCCTCCCCAAGTAAGATTTTCATACGTGAAAGTACGTTAATGGTTTTGGTCCCTGAGATGCTTCGATGTCACTACCATTCTCAAATAGCATAAGTTCTGGATGTTGGGTGCCATAGTTAAGAGTTCTGAGCAGTGCTTGTAACACTGTCTGAAGCTTATTTCCGCCTACTGCAGCTTCACTATTCTCAAAGTAAGTGAGTGTCGTTTGTGGACCTGACTGCATTAGAAAACAATGTGATATGTTACCTTCCTAAACAGCTTGACGGAGGCCCCTGAGGGGCGGTGTGATGGCCATGGACTCGGAGAAGACGCTTGGCTCCGACACCCTCCCCAAGTCTTATAGCACTGGTGTAGCCTGAGATCGCCCCCGACATAGGCGGCCGGCTCCCGGGGTCCGGCGGAACTTTTTGCCTTTTGATGACTCTTCAATTCTGGACCTTGTCCCACAATCCGTTTGACCTGAAGACAAGCTGTAGTGGGGCGCCCCTTTATCGTTTTAGTTGCCATTCCGCCCGCTTTTGCTACACTGTGCCTCTTCCGCCATTCAGCTGTTTACCGCCCGCTCTTGCGACTACAGCGTCTCGCTCACCATGTAGTTGAGATGCGCCCGCTCTTGCGGTGCAGCGATAGGCGGCTGCCACAGGACTCTCAAAATGGCGGCCGGCTCTTCGGTTTTGGGCCTGGTCCACTAAAATGGCCCTGGGACACCTTGGAACTCGGACGCTTGTCTGCTAGGGCTTGGGTCCCATTCTCGAAAAGCGTCCCCTCAGCCGTGAAGATTCTACAAAAGTCTTGGGGGCCTCCGACTCCCGCAGGCTTCTGGTGGGGAGCGGCTGCCATGATTGCTCGTGGAATGGCCACGACGGAGCTACGAGATGGTAGTGGTCTCATGCTGACGCCAGCTTTAGTCTGAAACATCCAGAAACACTGTAGACTACCAATTCGATCAGTTCCGGTAGCGCCCCAACATGACCCGGAAGAGAAGAACTTGCCCTCCCCTCTTTGACTGATGGTTCTTGTTGCCTGTCCCCTCTGTTGTCATTTAACATAACTTTTTGGACTGCTGAAAGGGGTTGTGTTCTGAACGCTGGTTGGTGGAGACATTTTGACTATATTCTTGACCTACGTTGTCGCGTAATGCGTTTTATGACACGCCGCGTTAGCGCACCCGGAAGTGATCCGAGGCGCGGCGCGCAGCGCGTAACGTAAGCATAACAGGTCATGTGACTTGTTAATAAAACTTTTCATTGGTTCATTTTACTTTTGTTAATTTAATGATGAAAAGCTTGGTCATATGACCTAAAAATTACGCTTTTTATTATTTTCGAACAATATTTTTTTTTCAAACATATGTTATAATATTCCAGGCTAATGTACTTTCCCGGAAAATTTACAACTGTCTTGCAAGTAAAATATATTCCTTTTTCGAGAAAAAGGGCGTTTCTTCCTTCCATGACGGAGCCGTTGAGTAAAAGAGATTCGGCCTGCTGTCTTAGTCGCCGATACGCCTGATTATCAGATTCTTATCGATCACTTTATGTTGCAGGAGTGGAAAACACAACTGCCCTTGACCATTTATCTTTACTGCGTTCCTACATATTATACCTTTTATCCGTCATGTAATTGGACTGCTTTATTTCACTTGCCTTTTACTGATTCGAAAACAGTCACTAAAAGTAAAAACTTTACAAATGAAAATACTACTACCGTGTTTTGTTTTAAAAACCTTTATTATAAAAATGTCAGTATACAAATACGGGCCTACAACCACGTGGGCCGGCCACGGAGCAAACTGAAATCGTATATGATGAGGAGACATTTACACTGTAGAAGAACGTAACGAGCGGGCCATTAGGTGACAAGAACAAAGGTGTCTAACAGTTGCGGAATCGGTGGACGTACATTTTGTAATTAAAATACGACAGGGCCACTTACAATAACATTTTCTAGATATACATTTGCGGGCAAAGAGTTACGAGTCCCATTTATACCGGCGCCATTTTGGGCGAGGCCGGGCAGGTCCAAGATATAGTCAAAATGTCTCCACCAACCATCGGCCAGACCAGAACCCCTTTCGGCCCTTTATGCTACAAGATGGTGTCTTCCATTCAGAAAATATTGGTGGCAGCATTTTGAAAGGAAACAGAAACAGCCGTTCTCCTAGTGAGTTTCACATTGTTACATTTAGGAAGAATGTTGAAGAGTAGTATGTGGAAAATCTGAAGCCATTTTTCTACAAACTCTCAATCAGACTTGGATGGAAAAAAAAAACCTGAAGAATGTACAAACTGAAAACCAATTTTTGTCTGTATAGCACCAACAGTAACGCTTGAGTCAGCTTTGTGTCAAGCCGCCATTTTCATTCAATCAATAGCGTCCCCCTGCACACATTCAGGGACCTGGTCATGTCTTCAGATGAAACGCATTGTAGGAAAAGAAGCAGAAAGGAAAAGGAAAAAAGTTCCGCCGGACCTAGTGAAGCTGCAGCAGGTGCAAATAAGCTTCAGACAGTCCTACAAGCACTGCTCAGAAATCTCAACTGAGGCACTCAACATCCAGGACTTGCCATTCGGATCTTGGCGCCTTGTGCTGGTTCCGACCTATTCACACATCAGTCCACTACTGACATCACCTCATAAGCCAACGGGGCACCCCACGCCGACTTTCGGCGCAGCATTGTAGGATGGCCACACCAGTGCGGCAATTTGCTGGACACCACCTCGGTGCCATCCAGATCTCGGCGCGTTCATTCAATCAATAGCGTCCCCCTGCACACATTCAGGGACCTGGTCGTGTCTTCAGATGAAACGCATTGTAGGAAAAGAAGCAGAAAGGAAAAGGCAAAAAGTTCCGCCGGACCTAGTGAAGCTGCAGCAGGTGCAAATAAGCTTCAGACAGTCCTACAAGCACTGCTCAGAAATCTCAACTGAGGCACTCAACATCCAGGACTTGCCATTCGGATCTTGGCGCCTTGTGCTGGTTCCGACCTATTCACACATCAGTCCACTACTGACATCACCTCATAAGCCAACGGGGCACCCCACGCCGACTTTCGGCGCAGCATTGTAGGATGGCCACACCAGTGCAGCCACTTGCTGGACACCACCTCGGTGCCATCCGGATCTCAGCGCGTTCGAGTCACTGTGCCGGAAGAGTGACCGGAACTCAGCTGAACACGCCGTCTTTCGGCGCAGCATTGTAGGATGGCCACACCAGTACGGCAATTTGCTGGACACCACCTCGGCGCCATCCGGATCTCGGCGCGTTCGAGTCACTGTACCGCAACAGTGACCGCAATTCAGCTGGACACGCCGTCTTTCGGCGCAGCATTGTAGGATGGCCACACCAGTGCGGCAATTTGCTGGACACCACCTCGGTGCCATCCGGATCTCGGCGCGTTCGAGTCACTGTACCGCAACAGTGACCGCAATTCAGCTGGACACGCCGTCTTTCGGCGCAGCATTGTAGGATGGCCACACCAGTGTGGCAATTTGCTGGACACCACCTCGGTACCATCCGGATCTCGGCCCGTTGTGCTGCCTTCGGCCTATTCGCACATCGGTCCGCTACTGACGCCGCCTCACGTGCCAACGGATTTTCTACGCTTTTTGTAGCCCTATGTCGCATAACAGGTCATGTGACTTGTTTATAAAACTTTTCATTGGTTCATTTTACTTTTGGTTTCCTAAAGGTGGAAGGCTTGGTCATATGACCTAAAAATAACACTTTTCATTGGTTTAGAATTTTTTTTTTTCCCAAACGATGAAAGCCCCCCCTTGTTTCTGGATCATTCAGACTGAAGCTGGCGTCAGCATGAGAGCACCACCATCTCGTGGCTCCGTCGTGGTCATTCCGCGAGCAATCATGGCAGCCGCTCCCCACCGGAAGCCTGCGGGAGTCGGGGGCCCCCAAGACTTTTATACAATCTTCACGGCTGAGCGGACGCTTTTCGAGAATGGAGCCCAAGCCCTAGCAGGCAAGCGTCCGAGTTCCAAAGTGTCCCAGGGCCATTTCAGTGGACCAGGCCTAAAACCGAGGAGCTGTCCGCCATTTTAAGAGCCATGTGGCAGCCGCCTATCGCTGCACTGCAAGAGTGGGAGCAACTCAACAACATGGTGAGCGAGACGCTGTGGCCGCAAGAGCGAGCGCAACTCAGCTAGATGGCCGCCACCTGGGGAGGCCCGTTCACGCCGGCTCCCCCACGCCCCCCCCCCGAGCCGCCGCACGCCAATTTTCGGAGCAGCATTGTAGGATACCAAAACCAGTGCGGCAGTTTACTGGACATCACCTGGGTGCCTGTCGTACATGTTGTGTCAGCCATGTGACACTGGACACAGACCGCTACTGACGAGGCCTCCCCCCGCACCACCCGGGACGCCCCACGCTGTTTTTCTGTGCTGCATTGTAGGATCCCTAAACCAGTGCGGCACCCAGGCGACATCACCTGGGTGCCGTCCAGAACTCTGCACGTTGTGCTGCCTTGGGACTATTCGCACAACAGACCGCTACTGACGAGGCCTCCCCTCGCCCCACCCGGGACGCCCCACGCCAATTTTCGGAGCAGCATTGTAGGATCCCTAAACCAGTGCGGCACCCAGGCGACATCACCTGGGTGCCGTCCAGAACTCTGCACGTTGTGCTGCCTTGGGACTATTCGCACAAAAGACCGCTTCTAACCATTGTTGCTTTTTGTGTTGAGAAATGTTTAAATGTTTTTAGTTTTTGTTCCGTTTGTTAAAGTTAGTAGTTAATAAAGTTTTATAACCTTAATTTGTTGGAGTGTTATCTATTTTTTGAAAAACGGGTGAATGGGGCCTTGAATCGGGTTATTGTCATGTGTGGGCTTTGGAAGTGTGCTGCTGCAGGATCGGACATTTCAAACTCAAATGCACGTTCTTTTTCTTACCTTTCCGAAGCATGGAGCGCAATAGCAGGCAGAGAAAGGGTGATGCACGTGTTGAACACTACCTGACCTGGCAAGTTGCTGGCAGTGCCCCCCCGCCCGCTCCTGAAAGAGGGCACACACACACCGCCGCCCCGAGTACTTCACAAATCTTTAAAAGACCATGCGCTTGTTCATGAGGCTTAAATGGTTTATCACCTCTTCTACAACCCCTGCATCGACCCTCTGACGTTTCATGGAAAAATTACCATGTAACACAATACCAAGCCCTGTCGGCTGAAACCCCCAAGGAATCGTGGGGCATATTATCAAGGGGGTTTATCTCCGCTTTTTTTGGCTTTAAAAGCCATGAAAGCGGAGATAAAATTATCTCCCTATTACCAAGCTGTCGCTAACACCAGTTAGTGACAGCTAAAAGGAGATAGCGACCATCTTGGGCCCCGCTTTGCATGTCAGTGATATTTATCACTAATGACATGCAAAGTGGCGTGCCAAGATGTTAGCGACTGGAAACAGTCCCTAACATCGCTACCTTCTATTACCAACTTTTGGAGATATTCGCGCTAAGCGCGAATATCTCCAAAATCTAACACCTGCCCTGAGCAGTTCTTAGCCATGTTATCCAATAGGAGGTGGATAACATGGCTAAGAGCATTAGGTCAATAATACATGAATATCGCTGACTTTTCTGCGATAATAGCAAGGTTTATCTGCGATAAAAATCGCCGATGTGCGGCGATAATTTTTGTCTCTAAACAAGTTAGAGACAAAAATTATCGCTAGTTGTTCGTAATATGCCCCCGGGTTTTTGCTTGCAGAAATCGGGAGGCGGGAGACTAGCACTGAAATCAGTAGTCACACGCCTGAATCAGGAGGATTGGCATGTCTGAATTCTCTACAGCTGGGGCCATAAACTACATCCGCAGGGTTAGGTGATATCCTGGGACCAGCCTGGCATCTAAAATGGCTGCCGTGCACGACAAAATTGTGGCATTCGAAAAAAAGGCAGGATGGCGCAGCCGCTGGAAGAGATGTATCAACATATATCAGCCTCCTCAGCCACCCTCAGGAAACATAGGGGATTAGGATACCTCTCCCGCACCCCCTTATACCTAGTAATTTAATTAACGAAGCACAAAATGGCGAATTCCCGTTTCGCTACCAGTTTGCGGCCCAGTTCGCGGCCTGTGAAGCGCTTCTACCGTGAAAAATCATTTTTTTTTTATGTTCCCCACGGGACCCTTTAATAACCCCAACAACATTCCTAGGGGGTGAAGAGGGGGATACCTTGCCCCCTTTCATTAAATTCCCCCTTAGTTTTTCACCTTTTCTTCTCTCTCGATCCTACCGAGAGACAAGATGGCGGCCGCTCCGGACTGTCACGCAGCAAAAAAAAAAAAAAAGCTCACGCACAGCCGCTGGAAGAGATGTATCAACATATATCAGCCTCCTCAGCCACCCTCAGGAAACATAGGGGATTAGGATACGTCTCCTGCACCCACTTATAACTAGTAAGGGGATTAGGATACGTCTCCCGGACCCCCTTATACCTAGTAATTTAATTAACGAAGCACAAAATGGCGAATTCCCGTTTCGCTACCAGTTTGCGGCCCAGTTCGCGGCCCGTGAAGCGCTTCTACCGTGAAAAATCATTTTTTTTTTTATTTTCCCCACGGGACCCTTTAATAACCCCAACAACATTCCTAGGGGGTCAAGAGGGGGATACCTTGCCCCCTTTCATTAAATTCCCCTTTCGTTTTCCACCTCTTCTTCTCTCTCGATCCTACCGAGAGACAAGATGGCGTCCGCTCCGGACTGTTTAGAATGTTGACAGACACCGGAGAGCCAATCAGCTTTCTGCGCGCAAAGTTCCGATAAGCGAAAAGTAAGCGGACCGGATCGCTGCCCAGAGCGCTGTTACAGATATATATCTTGGTTTGAACGTTAATTTCTCAAAAACTACTGGAGCACATATATTGAGACCTAGCAAAGGCACATCGGGCTAACAGTCCCTACAATTTTGCCAAGTTTCGTGCAAATCCATTCAGCCGTTCGAGCTAAAAGTGAGTCCAACCGCCCTATGGAAAACTCAATGCAAAAAACGCGTTTTGGGACCCCCCTTTTTTCTCGGCCCCCCCTTGACGAAACCCCCCCAAATTTTCAGGGGCTGCTCAGAATCAAAATGTGCCATTTTCCTGAAAATTTCAGCCGATTCCGTCCACAAACGCCAAAGTTATTAGACATAGAATTTTCAAAAGTCCCATAGAGAAAAAATTCTAACTATATATACCTACTGGCGATAGCCAGTAGGTAATATATATATATATATATATATATATCCACAACAATAGAGCTCCTTCCGGAGATCCCTTGCCTTTCCTAGGGTGGCTCGATGCCGGCAAGGCAGCCTGTGAAATCAATATAAATACGAACAGAGTTCTAACGAGCACTCAGGTCCATACAAAGACGACACAGTCCATTTTTAATCCAAAATTGAGAGGTGTATTAATAGCATAAACCAGTCGTGGCGCTTTTCGCGCTCCACAGAGCACTTGTTCACACAACAGAGTTAATAAAGTTCATCTCTTAAAAGCACTTCCAACTTGATGCAGTCATCAGCATAAAAAGCGGACTATCAGGTCATCAGTACATGGGAGCCATCTTTGACTCAGCAAATCCATATAACATTCAATTGGTGATGATAACAATCAGAATATCAGCAATTGTACCATGTATGAGTCTGCTCTCAAGTGAGATCATGAGGCTGCTGCGCCAAGCATGATTTTAGCTAAAAGTGATGACTTTCAGGGTGCATTATGGGACCCGTAGTGTGTCTGCGCTACTAAGAAGATAGCCTAAGCGCATCAAGGAATGTTTTGCATGTCTACGCAGGTGCCTTGGATGGAAGAGAGGGAAAGCATGTAATCAGTTCTAGTGACTGTCTTAGAAATCATGTGATGTCTCCTAGGCTGCCCATTTGCTCACAAGCAAAATCACAAGGGAGTTACCCTTCAACCGGAAAAGGGATGGGTTACAATGTCAACAAACAGCAGGTTTCCCTTTTCCTCACTAGATCTTAGTGCACCCTTCCCACCCAACATGAGTATGGTCAATGCGAGAGTTACCAAATGTACAAAACTATTTTGGGACAATTCTTCAACAAGAGCACATTCTCACACATGAGTTTAAAATGTCAATGATTTATTGAAAAAATGGTTAAAATATCAGTATTCTATTTGGGTCATGGTGTACATTATTTGCCAAATCAGTAATCAAAATTAAAAAAAACATTTCCATTAAAATCAAGAACAAACACAATTTATTGCAAACAATTATTTTGGTCACTTTATAGTTAAAAATAAAACAATATGTTTTATCTTGTTGGGTGGGAAGGGCGCACTAAGATCTAGTAACCCATGAGGATCATTATCCTTGATAAAGTGAGGAAAAGGGAAACCTGCTGTTAGTTGACATTGTATATGCTCCCTAGCACAGTGTATAATAGTACATAATATTGTATGGACCGATTACGGCTGGTTAGTGCCTGGTGACCCTGGGTGTCCCGGGGTCTAGAGGTGCCCAGCTGCAGAGTATGTGAAATCACGTGGGTCAGCATACACGGCTGATTAGTGCCTTGTACTTGTGGCTGGTTAGTGCCATCTGACCCTGGATATCTTAACAAATCAGAGATACCCAATTTAAAGATATACTGTTCCGCAAGGGTCAGCATTTGCGGCTAATGCGTACCATGGCCCTAGGTGATACAAGATGAATCACGGAGAAAGGTTTAGGGTACAGGTGCCGCAAGCCTGAGACAACGTCCCTCCCTTCCTTCCTGTGAGAGAGAGAAAAGAAAATTAAGACATCTATGTTAGAAGAATTTCAATCATTGTCAAGTGCATTCAATATTTAGAACGCACAGTATAGTTCTCAGTGCATCATGTCCTAAATATTCCTGAAAATCAATAATGTTAAAATTAACCTGCTCTAAGTATGCTAGCTGCTCCCATGTGTAAGCAAACCCATGGTCACATCCCTACGGTGATAGGATGACGTACTGGAGCTAACATTGTGGACTGATGTACAAAGGATATGGATGTAACTGAGTTGATTCATTCATTTTGTAAATGTATGGACATATATAAATATATATAAATCCAAATGTTTGCCCAACTTGAGAATGTCCTCACTGCACTTCTTCAAGCAAGGTTACCAGCCAGCACAGCATACCGCTTCATCATGTAAATCTGTGGCTTAACGCGTTTCGAATCTTGTTCACAAGCCTAACACATGACTGACACAAGCAACTTCTTAAAACGATTGCATTTATTGATAACAAGTCCTGCCCAGTGGGCATGTTCTTCCGCCCCAGTGGACGTATGCTAAAGGCATTCTCGTATTTGCAGTCCATGCAATTCATTTTATTTTTTATTTTATATTCTTCTATAGCGCCTGAATAGACCCCCGAAGGGGTATCTCCGCGCTTTGCTAGTGAGAATATAGCCTCAAATGGTTGTGGTCAAATGAAATGGTACATATTAACAGGGAGAGATCAGTTACTGGAAAATAGGTACGTTTTTAAGATCTTTCGGAAGGTCAGATGACTGGTGAGTGATCTCATCTCGAGGGGTAAAGAATTCCAGAGCTTTGGTCCCATATGGGCTAGTGCTCGCCCTCCTTGTCTGGACTTTATTATTCTAGGCACCTGCAGAAGCTGCTGGTTGCTTGAGCGCAGGGTTCGCCCAGGGGCATATGGCTGGAAGATATTGGCCAGATATTTTGGACCTTCGCCTATCGCACTTTTATGAATAGTGCACAAGGTCTTAAACTGCACTCGTTTCTTCACTGGCAACCAGTGGAGCCTAGTCAGCAGCGGGAGAGAGGGAGTCCTGGGGGGAGCATTAAGGATTGCCCTTGCTGCCGTGTTTTGGATCACCTGTAACTTTTTAAACTGCCCTTCATTTGTTCCTAGTAGAAGGCCGTTACAGTAATCCACTCTGCTGATGACTAATGCCTGCACAAGTGTTTTCCTGTGGCAGTCTGGCAGATAGGGGAACACTCTCCTTAGCATCCCAATGGCCCGAAAGCAGGTACTAGCCACCTGATTTACGTGGTCCTTAAAAGTGAGTGTCTGATATAGTAGCACTCCAAGATTTTTTACCGTGCTTTTAGGGCTGGGGACAGGACCTAATTCTAAGGGCCACCATTCAGGTGACCAGTGTGCTGCTGCTTGTCCAAACAGCATGACCTCCGTTTTCCCTATGTTGCATTTGAGGCAGTTTGATGACATCCATGCAGATATTGCTCTCATGCCCTCTGCAAAAGATCTTTTTATTGCAGGTGTCAGAAGTTGGGTGTCGTCGGCGTACAACACCGGGGTAAACCCAAATGATCTTGCTAGGTTGGCTAAGGGAGCCACATACACGTTAAATAGTGTCGGGCTTAAACAGGAGCCCTGTGGCACTCCCTTATTGAGCTCCCTATAGATAGATTTGTGGGAGCCCAGCCTAACCTCTTGGGAGCGGCCAGATAGAAAGCTTTCCATCCATGACAGAGCCACTCCTTCCAGACCTACGTCCTTTAATCGCTCAAGAAGCACCTTGTGAGACACCGTATCAAAAGCGGCGGAGAATTCCAACAGCACCAGAATCATAGAGCTGCCTTCATCCAGTGCCATTTTTATGTTATTGGTCACTGTTTGAAGGGCTGATTCGGTGCTGTGGTTCGGCCTGAAACCCGCAATGACATCCCCAGTGGGCTTTTAAGTTTCTCACTTCATGACTTAGATTTGAATTAATGTCCCTGCGTGGGTTGATATCCGCTACGAATGTTGCAGTGGCTGACAAATACATAAACCTCACTGTCAAAAGTTTCAGCGATGTCGCACCAGAAACCTCTTGCCGGCGCAAGTCCGCTTCTCAGCGGCGGGTCGTCCTCGCGGCCCGAGCAAGGCTGCTAAACAGAAATCCAAAAGTTTGCCCAACTTGTGAACGTCCTTACTGAAACTGCCCTTCTTCAAGCGAGGTCAGCAGCCAGCACAGCATACCGCTTCATCGTGTAAATCTGTGGCTTAACGTGTTTCGAATCTTACATTCTTGTTCACAAGCCTAACACATGACTGACACCAGCACAAGAGCACACGGCCTTTGAAAAAGTGCTATGGCAGCATGAAACGCGTCAGGCTTTTGAACTTGGATGAACTGTCCCTCTTCTTTGCTGTTAACCTGCAATCAATAAATGCTGAAAAATACCTACCAGTGTGCAGGCTTCCTTTAAAGGGACAACTTGTGTTTGGAATAATTATTATGGGCCCGATTCACAGAATGAACTTAAGACTCAATCCTAAACTTACTACTGTTTTGGTGTTCACAGATTGCACTTACTACTTTTGATATTCACAGAATGAACTTACTACTTTTGGCATTCACAGAATGCACTTACTACTTTTGGTATTCACAGAATGAACTTACTCATTTCATTATTCACAGAAGTTGGACTCCTAACTTTAGGACTCCTAAATGCCTTCTGTGAATACCGAAAGTCTAAAAATTTGGATTTTTCTCAATTTAGTAGTAGTAAAGTTAGGAGTTAGGTGTTAGATTAACCTTAGACAGCACTATCCTGGCTCAAACTTATGTCCCCACTGGTCCTTATGTTTTCCGCAGTGGGTTTACCTGGTTGATGTAGTCTACTGCACATCAACACTCCTTTCCACAAGTGAAACAGAATGGTTGTATGACTTTACCACGCATGCTGTTACAACGCAGGTTTTACTACGCATACCATTACAACGCATAGCGCTTTGGGGTGCTGGATAGTGAATAGTTTAATTTACTATTCCAACTCCAGTCCCCGTGGACACTAGGGAAGGTGTTGGATAGTAAATTAAATCTATTCCCTATCCTAGAGCGCCCCCAGTGCAATGCGTTGTAATGGTTTTCGTTGTAAAACCTGCGTTGTAATAGCACTGCGTGGTTAAAGTTGCGTTGTAAAGGATGTTTCCCAAACAGAATACCTGCTGCAATGACTCATAAAGGTACAGGAGACGAGGTGCTACAATGACTGGAAAAGGTACGGGAGAAGAACCCTATACAATGAGTTAAGGGCAAACAAAACTTGTGTGTGTATTTGAGTGCTAGAGAAAAGTAGAGTGCTTTGAGTGAACATGTTCACGACAAGGCAATAGCAAGTAAAAGCAAAACACGCTTGCATTTACTTTGCATTTGTGCATGAATGTTATGTTAGGGTATGTTGGTGGTGTTGAGTGCGTCAATATAGAATGAAAGCTTCACTGGGGCTATCTAGGCGGTGTTTTGGAATTGTAGTGTGGGTGGGAGTGGCATGTTGTCAGAATATTGTTATCAGAATATTCCCTGCTGTAAACATCATTTCCCACACATCTGCAAATATTTGACATCGTTGGAGTACATAATAAAAAAACATATACCCGATTGGGTGAGTGATATTTAGGACAAAATATTTATGTTAGACAATATTTCTACACACCATGTTCTGCCATACAACTATTACAGGTTGTTAAAGCTTGGGAATTCACCCCCCTTGAACTATTCTGCAAGCGAGTGGTTTTCACGATGATCTGACTTTTAAAGTTAGATTAATTTTTTGTTATGCGAGAATTTAACAACTATGTTCAAGTTGTTTCTTGATATTTTTTATTTCCTATATGTTTTATCTATTCAGATCTTGTGCGATTAAACAGTTTCCATAGAATCTGACTCCTACCATTGAATGTCTGTTTTCTCTATACTAGATATGGATTTAACAGGGCCATTTTATTTCAACAAAGTTTAAAAACATTAACCCCAATGTGCTTTTTGATGTCATCGAAGTGAAAAAACAAGGACAGAGTAAAGAGAATTTCAATGTAAGGTTAAAAAATAGGCGGATTCGTGCTGGTTCCAACCACGCCTCTGTTGAATGACAGCTGACGTCACAGGCGCAGAAAGGCTCCAGGTTTCCAGCATTCTCTCTTCCTACAGCTGCTATAAAAATAACTGAAATTCAATATTTTCTGGAAAGGCTGAAGAGCAATAACAGCTTGTGGTTTAGCATGCATTGTAAGACAGCTTGATTGGTATTCTCTGGAGCTTTTATTATAATGCAGACACTGATGAGTACAATTCAAGCGCCTCGTACAAGGTATTTTACAGTCGATGTTTATTATTATCCCAATCTATACATCAGATGTTGGGTCTCACCTGTGCTACATTTGCAAAAAATAATAACATCAAGTGCAGGAGCCCAGCCTTTTTCTTAGGGGGTTTGCGTCGCTTCTTTCGAATTCTACGGTTGAAAAATACTAAGATATTCTAATCTTGATTTCATCTCAAAGCTTTCTCTTCCCCTAACCTACGCCCCCACCTCGCACTACACTACTTGGTCCCCGACCAAGCGGGCACCGGGCAATCCCCTGGTGCGCCGCACGGGTGGGGGCAGGGGGCCGTTTTTGTTACAGCACCTCGGCCGCCCTCACCTCCCGGGGGCGGCCGAGCACTTTGCCAGGGCCGGTTGTGGTTCCCAGTCCTGCCGGGGGTCTAACATAACAAGCACTAGTCAAGTCAAAGTCAAAAGATTTTATTTGTTTCGGTACTCTATTGAGGACCACAAATTTGTTTAAAATGTACACACAATTATTTATACAATTTAATACATTTTCAATGACATTTTTTAAAATGTATAAATTTTATAGCAAACAAATTCATTCGGCGGCCTTTTGCATATAGATAGCAGATCTTTAGCATTTACAATCCTACATGTCCGATAGATGGGATCAAGACATGTTAACCGAGCATTTACAACTTTATTGTTTGGGCATATAAATAAGAGGTGCTCAAGATTCTGTTTACCCCCCTGGCAGAGAGTACATAGTGAAGAACTATCTCTTCTCCAGGTAGAGGTAAAGGTTAGCACGGGTAGTATATCCATACGCAACATCATAATTGCCCGCCTTGCACCGTGTGTGAGAGAATAGTCCAAGTAAGGTTGATCATGCTTATATTCCAGAGAGTTAGCATAAGATTTATACACAGAAAGTTTAATACAGTGTAATTGATCAAGCTCAAAACTCAATTTGGGGGTAAAGTTTTTTAGGAAGAGTTTGAGTTGAGCAGGTGTCCAAGATAACAAAATTTCTGAGCTGATTTTTGGTAACTGAAATGCCTCTCTCATATTTCTGAAAAAGGTAAAATGAGTGGAATTTTTATCAAATGTCTCGATCTTTAACAGGCCTCGTAGAGTATCTTCTTTAGAATGGAGAAGGTTGTAGGCCCACCTAATGATGCTTGCTACAGCTGTAGCATATGCGCTGGTGATAAAAAATTCCAGTCTTAGTGCCTGCACTGGTGTAGAAGTGGAGACTTTTAGTATTTTCTTTAGTGTTTTGCCCTCTTTTAAATCCATGTAGGACCATTGTTTTGAGGGAATATATTCAGAGGCATATGACAGAACCGGGGGAATCTTAGCTTTATAGACTTTTATTAATGCAGAGAAATGCCTATTTCCAGTGGCCGAGTACAATCGTGACATGGCCCCAGCGTGTAAGTCACATTTCCTTTTTAAATGATTAATTTGTTTGATGTTATTCATATTGTGTGAGAAAATTCTGCCCAGATAGGTATATTCCTCTACCTGCTCTAACCTCTCTCCACCCAGCTTCCAGCAATACCTAACACCTTTTTTCTTTTTCGAAAATGCGACCACTTTTGTTTTATTTATATTAGGAATGTAAAAAATTTCTTTAGAATAGTTATGTAAAATGTCTAACAGGCGTTGAAGTCCAAAAGGCGTTAAGTCAAACATGACTATGTCGTCCGCATATAATAGAGCATGTATGTGCTGAGTGGCGATCTTCGGGGGCGTGCATATCCCTTGTTGCAGTTGAGATGGTAAGTCGCTTATGTACAAAGAGAATAAAATCGGGGCTAAAAGACACCCTTGTTTTAGGCCATTGGATGTCCATATTATTTTAGACAAGCCCTTGTCGCTCCCCATTTGTTATCGGCACCAAGTATTACTGTGGAGATTCACTATTACCTGTAGCAGTAGTTCAGGGATTCCCATCCTTCTTAGTTTATTCCACAGGGTCGGTCTATCCACTCGATCAAAGGCAGTGGTGTAATCGATGAATGCTGCGTATATGGGTTGTGACTTCCCTGCTACATATTTATCGAGAATTGTTTGGAAAATTGCTATATTATCTGTAACTGAGTGGTTAGGTCGAAATCCAGCCTGAAACATGGGAATTAGATCCAGCGAAAATGCCCAGGATTTTAGTCTGTCCAGTATTTCCGCTGCGAAGATCTTCCCGGCAGCGTCCATCAACGCTATTTGTCTATAATTTCCTGCTATGTTTCTATTTCCTTTTTTGTATATGGGAATAATTATGCTTCCCTGCCAGGACTTCGGTACTTTTCCTGAGTCAAAGATGTAATTGAACAAAGGCGAGAGCATCAGGCTTCACTTCTTAGGATCCGCTTGGTAGACCTTAATGGGGATCTGGTCTGGGCGGACGCTCCCGTACTTCTTGCCTTACTAATGTTCATAGCAATAGAAACTGCCGAAGTCTTGATGGTCTTAGTGTCTTCAGTTTCCATCTCTTGATCAACAGCCTTCCTTACCATAGTTGTTGAATTAGATTTGTATAAATCGCTCAGATAAATGTCCCAGTCTTCCTCTGATACAGGGGTTGCTTCCAGTTTCTTTTTAGTTCCAGTCATTTTCGCAATCAGAGACCAGTATTTGCGCTGATTACATTGTTTGACTGCTAGTTGGATATCAATCCAGTTAGAGTCCTGAACAAGTTTTTTCTGTTTAGTTTTTTCTCTTCGTATTTGATTCTTTAATCTGTTGATTTCCACTTTATTTACCGAAGAGAAGCTCAGGTATTGGGCTCGGAGTAGTCTATTAAGCTTTTTTACAGTTGGTTGATTCCAATTTTTATCCTACTAGTATTTTTACTTTTCACTGGTCTATCCTGTTGTGATTTGCTTTGAAGTGCATACTTGAGATGATAAATTATATTTTCGAAGTTCTGTATGGGATCATCTGAGTAGATGGTAGTCAACAACTGGGTATGAGCGATTAGACCTTTCAAATAATCCAGGTTTTCTGAGCACCAATAAATCCGACGCTGGACTATATTTACTTCAGTTTCAGTTTTGTAGAATATTGGCTGGTTCATAAAAGTGGTCTGTGCCATCCAATGAGTTGTGAAATGTAAAAGTGCGTGGTCGCTGTCTTCTTTAAAGTTTATTGAGAGTTGAGTAATTTGTTCCTTTTCTTCTATCCCACAGATGAAGTAATCAAGGGTAGAGGGAGCCCCATTTCCCTGCCTTGTGTGGGATGCTGGTTTATCTCCCTTAGTATTACCATTTAAAATGATCCCATTTATGCTAGGAAGGAATGATAGTAATGATCTTCCTCTCTTATCTGATTTAGCTCCCTTAGGGAGTTGTGGGAGAGATATTTCAAGAGATCCCTCTTTAAAAAGTTTAGCCCATTTCTCTATTTCACTATTAGAAATTTTGGCGTTCAAATCACCCATTATAATGTATGGCATATAGTGGCGATCATCAAGTATGTGAGTAATAATTTCCATTAAGTGATCAAATAGGGAATCGTATTCATTACTGGGAGGAGCATAGATGTTAAATAGCAGTATTTTATTCGGGGCAGTTGCTGATTGAGATTTGAATGACACCTTAATACATTGCAGGTTATCTGAGTTTGTATCGATGATTTCTTGTGACCAAGAATATTCCTCACGTAATAAGATTGCCAGACCTCCCTTTGCATGGCCCCTTTTAGATCTTTTTGCGGGGATTTCATAGACATAGTATCCTTTTTGCGAGAAGGGTTCAATTGACCATGTTTCCTGTAAAGCAAGGATATCTGGGAGATCTTTTGTTGCTTCTTTCATTTTTTTAGCAGTTTTCCCGGCCAGATTCCATGTCGCTATCGTCAAGCCTTTGCTAAACCAGATGTTGTTGAGGTTTATCCGTTTTTTTACAGTTTAAAGTCGCCGACAACCATGCCCAGGATTTTAATGAATTCCCTGCATTACTTAGTTCGGACTCACGGGACCATACTGTCCTTTCACCATGAGTTACTAGAATTTTCAGTGTGTCTTTTCCCATAGTATTTGGTGCAAGGTCTCCCCTTTTAGTACTAAAATTATTATTTCTTTTGTCAAATTGGCCAACTGGATCGTGGTTTTGAGTACTTCTTCTGGGTTCAGATACTGAGATCACATCATAGCCATTCTTATGGAGAATTTCCTTCTCTCTAATTATTATTCCTGGGAGAACTGGAGACAGAAATGAAACTTGTGCTAATTTGTCATTATTTTTATTTGGAAAGAGTACCAGATCTATTTCATTACTTGTAAGAGATTGCAAAGATGGAATTTGTTGTAAGAGATTTATTATTCTGCCTCGATTGAATGGCATATTGTCTGTAGGGAAGAGTTCTTCAATTATTACATGCTTTGTTGGAATTCCTTCCCACGACTGGGATTTGTTGTCATGTAGTTCTTTTGTGTCGTTAATCTTTGGCTCAGTTATTTTAGTTGCTGGGGCTGGACGATATTCTTCTGCTTTAGGGTTCAAAGATTTCACCATTGGTGTTACTTGAATTACTGGAGAATTCTCAGTATTGTTTATAAAAATAGATTTTTGGAATTTAAGCTTGCACCCTTTTTTCTTTTGAATTCTTCTTAATGGCTTTCTTCTCTTTTTCTTACCCTTGGCTGCTTCCAGATCTTTCGTGTGTAGAGTCGTCCCCGTTTGGTTTGGTGCCTGTTCAGCGAGAACTCTTATTGTCTCCACTTTATTGTCACAAACTCTTGAATCTAAGACCGTGTTATTCACATTTTTTGAGAAAATTGGAAACTGCTTAATTATATTATTGGGTGTATTATTGAGATCTTCTCTGAATAGTCTCTTAAGAGAATAGGTGATGGGAGATTTTTTATTTTTTCTTAATTCCTTGGTTTTAGACTCTTTTATTATTACATCAGTAGTTTGAGAACTAGCTTCTCGTTTTTTTGGAGATGTAGTTTCGTTTTTTTGGTCATCTTCTGAGTGTGGCTTTTCATCTGTTTCGTGTTTTTTAGACAGTACATTAGTTAGGTCTTTTTTCTTTTTTTCTTCCACTAGGAATTTAAGTATACCTATTTGTACGTCGAGCGTGTCATCTGAATTAGCTAGGATTTGACCAAGATGGGTAAGAACTGATTCCATAATTTCCTGCAGGGTAAACAAAGCTTTTGACAGGGGAGAAATAGAAGTTGCAGAAGTTAAATTAGGGAAATAAGGATCAGTGAGGGTAGCATGATTAGAATACTGTTGGGGTGATTTTTTCAGGAGAACTAGTAAGCGGATGTTTTTGGCTTAGTGGAATTTCTGATTTTTCATTTTCTATCTTCGTGTTGTTACTTGCGTAATCCTCCAAACATAATTCGCTCTCCAGGAGTTTTATAGGACTTAAGGATTTTATTTGAGACATATCATGTATCGATTTTTGATGATCCACGGCAAAAGAGGTCTTTGTTTGATTACTACCTATTTGTACGTCGAGCGTGTCATCTGAATTAGCTAGGATTTGACCAAGATGGGTAAGAACTGATTCCATAATTTCCTGCAGGGTAAACAAAGCTTTTGACAGGGGAGAAATAGAAGTTGCAGAAGTTAAATTAGGGAAATAAGGATCAGTGAGGGTAGCATGATTAGAATACTGTTGGGGTGATTTTTTCAGGAGAACTAGTAAGCGGATGTTTTTGGCTTAGTGGAATTTCTGATTTTTCATTTTCTATCTTCGTGTTGTTACTTGCGTAATCCTCCAAACATAATTCGCTCTCCAGGAGTTTTATAGGACTTAAGGATTTTATTTGAGACATATCATGTATCGATTTTTGATGATCCACGGCAAAAGAGGTCTTTGTTTGATTACTCCCAGTGGTTATGAAACTTTGATTATGATTACTTTGATGAGAGAAGAGTAGCGACTGGTGTTCGACTTTAGTTTCCGTGAGTTCGAACTTATTTTCTACTTCTGAGGTATTACTAGATGAGTGTTTTTTCACAGATAGGGTAGAAAAATATTTATTTATAGCTGGAGTACAGGTTAAATGACCAGGTTTCTGTGCCTTATCAGTGGATTTTCTGACGGCTTCGTCAGTACCCATGCGCCTCATATATATTGTTCGTGAGCGTAGTTTTTTTAATGCCATTAGGAAGGTCGACGAATCAATGAAAGAATTTTTAGAATTACTAAACAGAAGTAAGGTTTATGAGGAAGAGGATATGTTATGCTTAACTGAAAACTGGAAGAGGTGATTTAACGGGTTCCTTGACTTTATTGAAAACCTGTGAGAGTTAGTTGTTAGTGTACGCGTCTCACCTTCGAAGTTTACTGATGGTTCCTGTTCCTCATGAGGCCAGAGCTCTTAGTGAAAATGTAAATGGGGTGACCCGTCCCGTCCTTGGTCGTCCCCGGACGGCCACAGACGGCCCGCCCTTTGCCCGGGCTTCGCTCCGTGCGCCGTCCCGCGCGCGTCCGCGAGTCGCGTCACAGGGTTTGTTTATATAGAGATGATTGGAGTTGTAGGGGCGTGGCACTGGGAGGGGGCGCGGCTCGCTCGGGAAGAGGACCCAGCTACAGGTGATGGCTGCTGGTCCTCGCAGTCCCAGGGCCGGCGCCTCTCTCTCCTCTGCGGCCACTCGTTGCGCGCAGCCCTTTAGGAAACAGCAGGTTGAAAAGCACAGCTTCAGCTACTCCTGTAGCAAGGAAAACAGAGCACACAGCGATGAGAACTTCTCTGTAGCGAGCGGCACCCGCGAAGCGGGGGCCGCGAGAAGTTAAGCAGTCCTGGCTGGGGGCGTGGCACTGGGAGGGGGCGCGGCTCGCTCGGGAAGAGGACCCAGCTACAGGTGATGGCTGCTGGTCCGCGCAGTCCCGGGGCCGGCGCCTCTCTCTCCTCTGCGGCCACTCGTCACGCGCAGCCCTTTAGGAAACAGCAGGTTGAAAAGCACAGCTTCAGCTACTCCTGTAGCAAGGAAAACAGAGCACACAGCGATGAGAACTTCTCTGTAGCAAGCGGCTCCCGCGAAGCAGGGGCCGCGAGAAGTTAAGCAGTCCTGGCTGGGGGCGTGGCACTGGGAGGGGGCGCGGCTCGCTCGGGAAGAGGACCCAGCTACAGGTGATGGCTGCTGGTCCTCGCAGTCCCGGGGCCGGCGCCTCTCTCTCCTCTGCGGCCACTCGTCACGCACAGCCCTTTAGGAAACAGCAGGTTGAAAAGCACAGCTTCAGCTACTCCTGTAGCAAGGAAAACAGAGCACACAGCGATGAGAACTTCTCTGTAGCGAGATGATGAGCTCCGGGATGATCTCAAGATCTTCCCGGTCTTCTCCTGTTCCTCCTCGTCAAGACTTCACTCTGCTTCTCCCACCTACTTGGGAGCTACTTGGGAACAACATCTAGCTACTTGGGAACAACATCTAAGCACTAATTTTCTGCAGAACGTAAACTCTACGGGGCAGATTTATGATACCTGGCGCATCCCCAGGGATGCACCAGTTATCTTGCGCCGCTGCTCCGCCACCCATGGTGCGCCGCATTTACAATGCGGCGCACCATGGGGCAAAAACGGCACAGATGCTGAAGGTCAGCAGGCCTTTGGTCTGTCGTAGTCTCAGTGGGAGGGTGTTCAATGTCTTGGCGGCGAGGTGGGAGAAGGGTCTCCCACCTGTGGTTGTTCTTTGGATGCGCGGGACGGTGGAGAGTGAGAGGTTGGCGGAGCGTAGCTGGGGGTTGGAGGTGTAGAAGGAAAGCCGTCTGTTGAGGTAGGCTGGGCCGGTCTTGTGGAGTGCCTTGTGTGCGTGGACGAGGAGCTTGAAGGATATCATCTTGTTGACAGGGAGCCAATGCAGGTTTCTCAGTTTGGGGGTGATGTGGCAGTGTCGTGGTACATCAAGGATCAGTCGTGCCGAGGCGTTTTGGATCCGTTGTAGTCGATTAATGAGCTTGGTCGGGGCTCCCGCGAAGAGGGCGTTTCTGTAGTCGAGTCTGCTGCTGACGAAGGCCTCGGTGACTGTCTTTCTTGTATCTGTCGGGATCCACCTGTATATCCTGCGTAGCATGAAGAGGGTGTTGAAGCAGGAGGAGGAGACGGTGTTGACTTGCTTGGTCATTGAGAGCGTTGAGTCGAGGATGATTCCCAGGTTGCTTGCGGGGTCGGTGGAGGTCGGGGCTTAAAGTCTATGGGCATTGGAGCTTGCGGAGGCGGCACCTGAGTTACAGTTCTCCCGCTGCCTCCAATCAACTCTAAAAAAGAACCAGAGGACCTTTGGCAAAGAGACCTGTTCGAGGGCCTGCTTGCGGCCTTCTTTCGGCCTACGCTCCATCCGAGACCCCTTTCCAGCTTGAAACCGCCGCCAGGCTGGGGTGCAGCTGTGAGTGAGGTGGCCGTCTGCAATGCACGGTGGTCTCCATGACTACAAGGACACACAGGGGGCCGATCGAGCCTCCAATGATGAGTGGGGAGAGCCTGGGTCGGGCGGACCACCGATACCCGACGCGAGCAGGCCAAGTGAGCACTGGCGCACTTTCTAGAGGTGATGAAATAAACTTATGGCAGTGGGTTGTCTGGAGCTGCATTGATTTATTGGCAAAGCGGAGAGCTCCCCCCCTCCTGGGGGCAGTGTGGCGGGCAAATGGGGGTGCCCACTGTCAAGATTTTTGTACTGATAGGGCGAGCCAACTGACGGCTGCTGACCCACTTGAAATGTAAGACCCCCGCCCGGCCACGTGGGCTTATGAGTGGATATCAGGACCTTCATAAATACTTTGTAAGTGACTGTATATGCCTAACCAGAGCCCTAGGTACTGTCTCAGGGAAGCCAGCTGTAGTTGGGATGTAAGAAGAGACTGATTCTGTGCCTCCTCTAAGGGGGTAAAATTGCCGCTCATTTGGCATAACCACCACACCTGCATTTAAGAGCGGAACCACTAGAGGGATCTAACTTGCTCATGCCTCCCCAAAATTGATGAGCCGAGCCAGGCGATTCTTGAGTTGTTCAACAGACTGCCTGCGTTCGGGGGGCTGACACCCACTCTAAAGCCATTTGCAGGCACTGCTGGGCTAAGAGACTCCACTGGAGTTAACCTGGGGAGACCCCTGCCTAGAGGGCGGTGGTCTGCTTGTGCCTCTCTGGTGTCCCTCCTAGAAAAGTGGCGAGACTTGATTGTCATAGTTGCTGTCTGAGACTCCTTGATCTGATCTGACCTGACACTTGCATGGGGGTTACAGTGAGGAGCATTGTCTGTGATAGGGAAAGCAGTTGCAAAACAGGCCAAGCTCACCTTCGAAAATCACAGGCAAACATGCATGATGAATAGCCCCTTGACGACCACCAACTGAGTCAAATGTCCAGCGAGGGTTTGACTCCAGCTGCAGACGTTCAAACCATGTTAGTAGACCTCAAGTAGAGTCTCACAGCTATCAATACAAATATAGAGCTCTTGGCGGATAGGTTTGACCTCCTCAAAGAAAACGTTGACAAGCATGTTGAACACATACACCATTTGGAGCGCCGCACGTTCGATTTGGAAGATGAACGCTCCGCAGCAGGCGAGCAGCTTCTCCAGATGGAATAAGTGCTGGAAGTGGTCAGAAATAACAATGAAGACATGGAAGCTTAGTCCAGAAGAACGGCGATGGGCTACATAGAAGACTAGGTAGAGCCACTGATCCAAGAACTGTTTGGCGATGTGCTTTAAACCATGTTCATTGTGGAGTGGGCCGCAGGTCACTTTGCCAGCGCCCTCCCCCAGGGGCATCCCCACACCCATAGTAGCTAGGCTGCTAGACAGGGACATTGCCTTGTTGCTTGCCCAGGAAAAGCTTCCTCTTCACTACCAATGAAACCTCCATCTTCCCTGGCTTTACCATTGCAGTGCAGGCTGCTAGGAGAGACTTTATGCTGGCCAAGCGAGTGCTCCAGTGCACAGAACCAAATGCTCTCTACTTTAACTGGCCAAATTACATGTGCAACTCACAGATAAGACCCACTATTTCACAGATCTGAAAGTGGTCGCCAAGTTTGCCTACACCATCCCCACACTCAAGGAGAGATTGCCGGAGCTTGCAAATGCTGCTGGGATAGAACATATGAGTGACAACAATTGACCTGTTGCAGCCTGTTCCCTCCCGACCCTGATATGCAATGGTGACAGTGGCATGGAAAAACAAAAAGGTCCCCAGGGCAGCACATGCTACCTTGCCTGTGGACTCTGATAGCCTAACCCTACATCCCTTCGGCCACCCATCTCGGCATGCGCTGGGTAGAGTTCTGGGCTCCTCGGTTACCCTACATGGGATGAATCCCAACATGTGTAAAGTATGTGGCCTAACGGCTAGAGCGTTCGACCTTGAAGCTGGGGAACCGGGGTTGAGTCTCTGCAAGGATGCTTAACATCTTGTGATTCTGGGCAAATCACTTAATCTTCCCATGCCTAACAAAATGAATGCGTCCATCTGTAACTAAACTGGTGCTTATGTAAAGCGCTCGGATACCTTCAGGTCAAGTTCGAGTTGTATAAAACTCCCAAAAATTGTAAAAAAAATGAACTGCACGTTTGGAGTATTGCGATGGGAGGGTTAGTGAGATTTGGCCTGATTTGGGGGCCGAAGTGGTTGGTGGGTGTTATGTTCTGTAGTTAAACTATTGGCTGCCAAATGTTTTTCTGTTATTTTCACCCTTGATAGCCACTCTGAGTGCTATTGCATGTTTCTTTATTTTGCGATTGTGGTGCAGCGTTAAAGAACCACACTTCCCTGGACTGACATAAAAGCAGTCTATCACATGTATAACCTGTGATGTCTGGGATCCTAATGGTCGTGCAAGGCGGGTCATATGCTTGCATATCTGCACAGAAATAAGATAGACATCTGTATGCTGCAAGATCGCCACCTTACCGCAGACACACAAGTGAAGGTAAAGGTGGGTGGCTGGGCGAAAGACATTCAGCATACGACTCAAACTACGCAGGAGGAGTTACTATAATGATCCATAAGGAGATACCATGGTGCACCTCAGGGTCAGTATGTACTAGTTCCTGGTGTGCAACAGGACCACCCAATCAAACTTCTATCTGTATACTGTCCTAAAGTAGACGATCATGGCTTCTTTGCTGACGTGTGACGGTTAGCTGGTTCGCTGAGCCCTGGGGGGCTTCTGTGGGGAAGGCCCTTCAATGTAGTGCTTGATTCAATGTCAGATAGATCCACCAAGACTGCACAGTTACATCTACGGATAGTGGGCAATGCTCTAATTGACCTCTGGCACGCAAGGAATAAGCACTCTACTGCGGGCACCTGAGTAGCACCCGACCATGTCACATGGTCTCACATTGACTTCTCACTGGTCACACGGGATATTGATGTTTTCACCACCAAGGTTGCCCATCTTCTGAGAATGCTCTCTGATCACAGCCCTGTATTACTTGCACTGGTCTTACCTGGTAGTGGTGTGCCTGCTTTTACATGGCGACTGTCGCTGGGTGTGCTGCACGATCAGGTGTTCAGGGAGAAAGTTAGATTGGCTATCTTGGTATACTTTGAATTCAAAGAGCTCTCAGTGACATCTCAGGCATCCCTATGGGAGCCTTCAAAGTTTGTTTCAAGGGAACATGCATGGCAAAACAAGCAGAGTTGCTTTCTGCATTGTGCAGCGAGCTGGCGTGACTGGAGAAGTGGTATGTGAATTGGAGCTCCAGTATTTTTAAAGCTGCAGTGCACACACTGGTGTCCTTTTGTGCCAAACTAGCAGAATTCGAGGAAGCAGCACATAGGGAGACACATTATCTAGGGAAAGATGCCTGAGCTAGGTGCTATGGTGAGTGAGATAGGGCTGGCAAAACACTGGACAATATACTGTGAAAACCATGAGCAAGTGATTATATAGTTGCGATACAAGATGAGCAGTCCAATAATCCTGTGGGCACAGAGGCAATTTAAGGAGCGATGACCACTGTTGTCTCCTCCCTGTATGAGATGAGGCAACAAGAACCACCCTCTGACCTCGGCTTATACTTTGACTCCTTGCAACTGCTGTGGCTCGAGAAGGGCCGTAGACACTGCTTAGAAAATCCCATCTCGGCAGAGAAGATTGTCTGAGTTATCTCTGAAATGCCTGGGCACTAGTCCTGGATAGGCTCACTATTGCCTTTATAAAAAATATACACATATCTTAGCCCGCACCTACTTGACATTCAAGAGGAGTCCCTCACTGCTGGTGTCCTTCCTCCCACCCTGCGGGAAGCCTTGATAGGGATGATGCTTAAACCAGAGTTGTATTCACCCTTAGCGATGATTAGCATAGATAACAAAATCCCTGTCAAATTAACTGCTTTGTGACTTCTTGTAATGTAATGTAATCTAATGTAATGGACATTTCTAAAGCGCACCTATCACTCCAAGGAGCATCTTGGAGCTTAGACCAAGCCGGGTGGCACAGGCTGGTCTTGCTGCTCCCATCCGGGGGTCTGAACACATTAAACCAGCGCTTTGCATACTGAGTCCGTGAGATTGTATAGCCAGGTTTTGAGTGATTTCCTGAACTGACTTTCAGAGGGAATTTGACGAACTTGGGGCAGGAGTTTATTCCACGCCCTAGACGCGATCACTCCAAAAGATTTTTCTCCCTTGGTGACCAGCCTAAACCTTGGGTTCATAAGCAGATTCAAGTTTGAAGATCTAAGATTGCGTGATGAGGAGTAGCGTCTAAACCCATTCTGAAGGTATTTAGGCCCTTGGCAATGAAAGGCCCTAAATGTGATGGCCAATATTTTAAACAGAATGCGCTTATGTATTGGCAGCCAGTGAAGGGCATTGAGCGCTGCCGAGGCCGACGACTTACTAGGCCATCCCAGCACTAGGCGGGCAGCTGCATGTTGGACCATCTGAAGCCTGTGTAGGACCGCTTTGTTCGATCCCGCATACAGGGTGTTACAATAGTCTAACCTCGATGTTATGAGTGCAACCGCCACCGTTCGTCTGGCTGCTAACGGGAGAAGATCAAAAAATTTCCTAAGTCCCTTGATGATGTTGAAACAGGTGCCTGCCACCGTCAGTGCCTGTTGTTTGAATGACAAAGTTTCGTCAAATTGATGCCCAAGTTGCGTGCAGTGTCGATAGCGTTGGGGGGGACTTCTGCGTCCTCCGGCCACCATTGTTTTGGAACAAACAAGTTTTGTTGCCAAACGGCAGGATTTCCGTCTTTCCCGAGTTACATTTAAGATGGTTATTCCTCATCCAGTCGAAGGTGGCTGAGAGGCAGTTTTTGAGATTTTCGTCCGCTCCAGGCACATCATTGTCCAGCACTAAGATCAGCTGAGTGTCGTCCACGTACGCAATTGTACTGATTTTATAGGACAAAATTAGTTCAATCAGGGGGACCATATAAAGATTAAAAAGTGTTGGGCTCAAACTGGAGCCCTGCGGCACCCCTGTCGTCAGAGCCTTCTCTTCTGAACAGAACTGTCCTAGCGTAGTCACTTGCTGTCTATGTTTTAGAAAGTTCTTCAGCCACTCCAATACTGCTCCCGCTATACCTGATGTTACTAGGCGGTCTATTAATATGGTGTGCGAGACCGTATCAAAGGCCGCAGATAAATCCAGTAAAATCAGGACAGCCTTCTTGCCCTGATCCATGGCGGCCCGCAAGGTCTCCACAGTGAACAGGAGAGCAGATTCCGTTGAGTGCTGTGCTCTAAACCCTGATTGGTTAGCATGTAGGATACTGTTATCCTCCAGAAACTTGGCAAATTGCCTATTTACAAATACGTCCGTTAATTTACATAATAGCGGGAGAAATAAGATGGGCCGGAGATTTGAAAGAGTTGTTGGGTATGCTAATTGTTTTTTCTGAAGTGGCTTTACAGCTGCAAGTTTCCATTCCATCGGAATCTCAGAGGTGGGGAGTGAGGAGTTGATAATGCTATTAATAATGGGGTTTGCCGTATCCACTATGGCTTTTAAAAACATAGGGAGGCAGGGATCAAAAGGCGAGCCCGATTAGCTAGAAAATATGGCCTGGTGGGACTCCTCCAGGCTAATAGGGCAGAATGTCTTAAAACAGGCCGTGCTGGTATCAGCCAGGCGCTTCTCATCAGAGGTGGATACCACCGGCTGTGGAAAATCTTTAGTGATGTCTTTAATCTTTTGCTCAAAAAAGTTGGTGATAGTATTACAAAAGGCCAATGAGGGTGGAATTTCCTGCGAGAGCACTTTAGGGTTTCTAAAGATATTTACAATCCTAAAGATCTCTTTCTGTTTATTTTTAGAGGAGTCAATGGCTGCCAAGTAACAAACTTTTTTAGCAAGTTTAATCAAGGCATGATACTGCCTCTGCGCCGCTTTATAGATACTAAGATCCTCATTGTCATAAATTTGGCGCCACCTCCATTCCAGCACTCTGACTTCACCTTGTTTCTCCTTTAAAGACAGTCAGAACCATGGTGTAGATGCTTTCTCGAGGCGGGGTACGCTATTTAGACCTCCCGGCTCCGTCTGCCCACTAAGTTCGCAGATCTAATTGCAAAAACGTTTAGTATCTGTTTTAGTATGGCCTGTCATTATAGGTTTACTTTCAGTGGCTCTCCTCAGAAGATGCGGGTGTTCTATGATCTTTTTCCAACCCGGTTTGGTGCGCCCGCAAGGTTTGCCTGTACTTTTTACTGCGGCGCTCCCCTTCACTGAGAGCTCAAACGTGCCCAGTTTATGGTCTGACCATGTTTGCACGCGTGGAAGATTGACTTTCAGTGCATCTAGATTAGAACAGATACAGTTTAAGGTGTGCCCCTCTTTATGTGTAGGATCCAGAGTGAGAAAACAGATCGCATCCGGATCCGTGGCAGAGTCCAAATGGAGGTTTAAGTCCCCTAACAGAGTAAAGTTTGAGAACCTGAAAGTGAGGTTACTAAGCACCTCCCCAATGCTCTCCAAAAACTCCTTATGTTGGCCTGGTGGGCGATATACTAATGCTCCTGAGTAAGTGAAGGACTCATGGATTTGTAGGCAGAAGCCCATAGTTTCTGCCCCTTTAATATCCAATAGATCGTATACAGTGCATTTCATGGTGTTACGAAAGATAATTGCAAGCCCCCCACCGCGTTGTTCCTGTCTATCCACCCTTTGGATTAGATAGCCTTGTGGGAGGGCCTGTACAATATCTGAGTTGCACCAGGCCTTCAACCATGTCTCAGTAACGAAAAGCCAGTCAAGGTCCCCCTCTGTAATTAAATCAAAAATGTGTAATTCATTTTTACACATTGACCTGGCATTTATAAGCCCTCCCCGTAGCTCTTTTTGCCCGCTATTTCCCTTGGGCGCTTGTTCAGGGACAAGCGCTAACTTACACTGGTGACAACTAATGGGTCCAACCCATTTGTCCACATTCAAGGTGTGGTGGCACAAAGGTGACTGTTTATTCAGTGAAAGTATACAATCCCTCATCCTCTGTTGTTTGTGGTCCAAGGTCACAGCATGTTTGGCCCTCGGCCCGGCCGCGGGCGCGGATGGGCGCAGACGAGCTTCCCTTTGGCGCGCCTTCGGTGTGCCAGCGGCGCACCTGTTGTGCGCATCCGCTGCGCGTCGGCCCCATGTGAGCTTTAAATAGGAGGCTGATACCAGTCCTAGTGCAACCACTAGACCGTCACCTCCTCCAAGATGGCCTCCAGAAGTGAGTGTGCTTCACTCCCTGTGTACCGCGCGCTATCTGCCTCCCTCCACACAAACAGCACAAGCTGTTGTGGAACAGGGAGGGAAGCGGTGCCCAGAACAGTCAGTTCCCAAAATAATACAATTTAAAATGTGCCTGCTAACTAAATTCAAAGATATTAAAACAAAGTACTGTGCAGAATATTAGATCATTCAGCAAACAGTCAAGCAGCGATTTTTAAAAGTGCAATAGTGCCAGCCACGGCTTCAGCAGCGTGTCAGAGGCGTGTCAGGGCTTCTGAGGCAGTAATACTTCCACTACTGCCGTCCATTGTTCGACCAGAACAATCAGGGTTTGTTCCAAGCAGGTCCATGGCCCAAAATCTATGCACCTTCTTTGATTTACTCCAAACAATTGATACCTGCCTCAGTGCTGCAGCTGTGTTTTACGATGCAATTTAGGTGTTTGATTCACTAGAATGGCATTTTGTCTTTGCTCTGCTATCAAGCATAAGAATGAGTCCTAAGTTTCTGACATTAATCGGCCTCTTGAACACCCAGCTGTGACCCAGCTGAGGGTCAAGGGACAATCCCCCCACTTACCCTTGTCAAGGAGTACCCTACAGGGATGCCCCTATCGCCTATCTTGTTTGCCATTGCCAAGGATTCGTTAGCCTCCTGAGTGCAAAAACATCACGTAAAATATGGCCTGACATTTCCAACCCATAAAATCATTGTCTCAATGTGTTCTTATGAGTTCACCGGATTCGGTGGTATTTCTGGCATCAGGATAAACTGGACAAAATAGGTAGTGCTCCGTCTGACCGATGTGACAGCAGAGTTCACCTTGGTGTTCCCACTGCTGTGGGCGTGGGAATCGGTAGGTATCTTGGGTTTGACTTAGTAGGGACCTCGATAAGCTATGGTAGGCCAACTAAAGGGCATCGTATGACCTGGCCTAAAATTCTGCTATCCTTGACTGTGAGGCTGGCTATTGTGAAAATGGTGATCCTCTTTGAAATTTCTGTATCAATGCATTAACCTTACTCTCCCCTCACTTCTCACTTCTGACGCCAGATCTGCTCGTGCCTAATATACCTGGCATTTGCAAAAAGATCAATTGATGGACAGAATGCAGAACACTGTCATACATTCACCCAGTACAGAGATCTGGGCCTAAATCAATCGTTTTTTTGCTCACCATGTGTGGGCGTTAGAACAGACTCACAGACACTTGAGCTCGAGGCAAAGATGGTTTTATTGATTTGTAAGACCGTTTCTTCTGAATTGTCTTTCGGTAATGTGGGAGAGGCGTGTCCGTCTCTTCTGACAGTCAATCCAGGCGTTTCACCATTCCTAGTCTTCGGAACTCCCGGGGTTTTCTGGGACTTGTAGGCCGCTTCTCCTCGTGATGCTGCGTCGTCCCGTCCAGCGTACCGGGGAAAGAAAGAAAGTGTAATTAGGCTGGGGGCCTTGGTTGGTTCACAGGGAAGGGAGTGAGGAACACACGTGCAATTATTTGACCCAGATTTAAGTGAAGGGTTCGTGAGGGTTGGGGTTTTGCACTAGATGTTGGTCGGATGTTCAGGGAGGTTTAACCCACCTACGACCCACTTAGCCCGCAAAGCGAGACCGTACCTGCTCAAGCCACACTTCCCTTGAAGTGTGGCAGGGCGAAGCGCCTCTAGGGGTGCCTCCTGGCTTGTCGCGTCGTCTCGTCCCGGTCTCCGCTCTCCCCCGCTCTTCTCCTCGTCTCCTAGCTCCGGGGCCTCCTCGCCTCCTCGACCTGCTTCCTCTGTCTCCTGCTGGTCTCCTCTCGCCTCCTCCGTCCTCCGATGTTCTCCTCTCGCCTCCTCCGTCCTTCGATGTTCTCCCCTCGCCTCCTCCGCTCCGACCTCTCGCCAGTCTTCCTCGCTAGCTCCGTACTTCCACTCGGCTCCGTCCTCACGCCAATCACCTCCGCTACCTCCGGGTGTAAAACACACCTGTTGGTTCTCAGGGCTGGGCTTTACCTGTGACGGGAGGGCGTGTCCAGGGTCCAGTTCCGCCCAGTGAAAGAAACAGGGTTCCTCATCGACTTCTGGTCCGGGTTTAAATGCTGCATCGGAAGTCTTCCAGGTCTCGGTGTACTGTTTAAAAAGAGGGGACACAGGTAAGCCTGGAGGGTCCGGGTCCCCCTCGTTACACCATGCCATTCCAATTTGGACCCAGCCACATGCATATCAGTCTTGACCCTGCACCCAATGGGAACAGTCCAGCCTGAACTGCCAGGCCAGGTCCTCCCTGGACTTGAAACAAGCACCCTAGGACCGGTTTCGGACTTTCAGCCCTCAACAGCCAGGATAGCTTGACCTGGCATGAGCGGGAGGACAACCCCAAATTGCATGGAGGTATTGGCACTCCCATTCAAATAAGGGGGACTCAGGGCCAGGGACCTTCATTATTACAGTGCTCAGGCACAGTTTGCCCACTACTGGCTCTACCCACTCAGTTCATGGCACACACAGCACCTGAACATGAAACCGCGGCACCCTGCCCCCTGCATATGGCACTTTATCTGACCCCAGAGAACCATTGGCCCAGGTGGACACAATTGCTTGCACCATATCAACATGGAATGAGCTCCCTCCAAGGTTGGCATACCTGGATTGCCTATTTGCACCCTCGATACTGATCATGGGTGCTGTGTTCACTGTGCCATGCCTTGCACTGACTTTTTACATCTAAAATCTGTCCAAGCGTGTGGGACATCTGGGGACTATTTCTGATGCCCCAATGAAGATTAGTGGGCACTCTCTGGAGCGCTCGACGCACGTGGCTCTGCTAGGGTGCCTTAAGGACGTCCCAAAGACATGTGTAAGCCCACAGCTCTCCTCCTTCTTTTGGCGAAATGTCACTTCGCGATATATTGGGGAAGTCGCCCAGCACCGCAGAATGTCAGGTGGTCAAAGATGCAGCCTATTGTCAGGAACAATCAACCACCTACTTGGAGCTGATACTGGTAAGGTATAAGGACACCACTAGAATTATACCTCAGTGTCCAGGCTGAGGCAGCGGAAGCTATTGCTGGTGCTGGCATAGCTGGACCACGAGCTCCCCAGGTGGAATTGACTCCAGCTGTGTGAGTGGTACCGTATGTGGTGGAGTGTTGGGTAACAGGCTGTCGCCCGAGTTTGGGACTGGTAAAATTGCAGCAGCAACACAATCTTATTTCTCCAGAATGCCCCCTCCATCTTCTCCTTACCTTATTCTTTATGGCTTATCAGTGAGCTTAGTTTGAATTCCCGGTTGCCTTAATTGCTACTTTTTATGATCTTGTAATGTTATGTTATGTTATGTTATGTTATTTTGTGTCTTTTATAGCGCTCGGCTAATCAAAAGAGTGTCCCGGCGCTTTATTGACAAGCTGAAAACGCTAAACACAACAAACAGCTAAAAACAGGTCAGTAGGGCAGAAATCTAAGAGGCAAAGAGCCTCTTAATGTAGCACCAACACAGTAAACGCTGATGGAAAATGTGATTGTTCATATGTAATGGTTGGTACTTTACACGGTGATGTTATGATTGTTATTTGACATTCTTGAAAAATTCAAAAAGAACACAAATAAAGGCAAGTGTGAGAAAGGAATCACAATGTTTGTGAGAACCCACAAACTTCTGATGTTGTGGGATTTCAAATTATTTGCAAATAAACTGGAACACTGTTGAATCTGGAGCTGTAGTCTATTTTCTCAATTAGGGTGAGCCAGGACTGCGGCTCCAATAATGCATTATATTGCTAAATAAACTTCATGCACTAAACACAGTGTGTATTATGAGATTGAGTTTTTATGTACCATCATATGTAAGTGTCAATGACAATAGGGTAGAGTGTGTGCACACAGGTAGAGATCTGCCTTTTTAAGGTAACCATTGATGTCAGTTAGGGATAGCAAGGATTGGCACCGGGTATTAATGGTTTGAAGTTGGGGACACATGACATTGAACTTGTAGCTCCTGTCATTGGGGGCCAAGAAGAAAGCAGCAGGAACAAAATATGAATATAACCCAAACATCCTGTTGACTTTGACTATCTGCCAGTCTCTGCTTTTTCCTTAGCCCTTCAATAGCAATAGGAGGCTGTTGAGGGGCACAGAGTGGGGCATGAGGTCAAACTTGTCATTTCTTTAGGGGGCAACTGGTGTATTACTTTGCTTCCACTACCTTTGGAATTTTGGTGCATTGACATACAAGTCCTGCATATAACCTTATTCATTGGCATTAACTGTGATGATTTGTGGCTAAAAATAGTCCATTTTCAATAAAGACACGGTATGACTCGGATTTTTGTAGGTATTGGGATACATCCACAAATGACATTGAGCCATTATGGTTGTTCCACTCACATATCTCCCAGCAGGTGTGAACTGGTGGCAAATTAATTGAGTATGAATATCAATTCTAGTGCTAGGTAAGAATTATAATAAAGTCTCCCAGTTTTCCGCGTTTACTGATCTTTACAGGTAAATACAGACAGAAAATCATTTAATTTCCTGTCTGTATTCATTTTTAAATGGGGACAAAAACGGAAATTGGGTTGTTTTTGAGTGATTCTAAATGCTGTCAATTATGACTGCCAGGGCAAAAGCTGTGCGGATTGACAAGCAAGGGGATTAACAAAATAAATACATTTAAGTAAAGAGCCCTAAACAACAGCAGATTTGCACAAAGTTGATACTAAATTTGTCATGGTTTCTTATAAGTGCATATTTTATCATCTTAGTGTGTATATATCATTGAAACCTGTCAGGCGTTCAAGCACAAGTGTACATTAACTGGTTAAATAAATGCAGAAATATGCATATTTCAGCAAAAAAATTAACAAAACCTAAAATAAAATAGATAAATGCAGGTAAAATTAGAAAAAAATAAATATGGATAAATACAGACAGACATGACAAAAATATCAATACCATAAAAGCAGGAGCCCTAGTTATAATGGGGACCCAAGTGATTAAAACTATGTCCCTGGCTACGAGTAACACTGTCAATGCGATCTAGTAGGAAATGCAACAACGAGGAGCAAGATTGTTTGCCAGGAACATGATCCGCCTTAATATTTTTCTACATAGGGATCTTCTGTCCTAACGTTTGCATTACACAGCTCAGCATCGGGGTGTTTCAGAGGATTAACTGCTCATTGGCATCCGAGTTTGTTTTCATGATGGGTTCTCAGCCATCATTGTGCACCCATTGTGAGGTGTCTGCAGTGGGAGTGGGTGAGAATGTTATTTCCGGGCACAGTAGGCTATCTGCCCTCATCTCCAATCCTTCTAGTTGCCACCATCTAAGTTTGAACTCACTAAAAGGCACATTTATCATGGGACCTGTGACCTGCACCAATGTGCCTCAGTCAGATGTCCTCGTTCAATGAAAATCTGGTAAAAGCTGTTGTGTAAAGCTAATGACATCTTGAATTTCATTTCTTGCAGGGAAGGCTGAATGTGGATACTGAAATCCTAAATTGAGCAACAATCTTCAGCCAGTGGTAAGCTAGTAGTTATGTTTCTCTGTATTTTTACACTGACTGGGTCTTGCTGAGTGGCTTCTTGTTCCAGAATACAGATCACACCTTGAACATACTTCCGATGGTCACACCACCATTTTGTCTCCATGACGCACACCTCTCCTATTTGCTTTCATTAGCTTTGAAAGTTGTTGTGCAAAAGCACCAAAAACACTTTGCTTTGTGGGGGCATGAGACCCTATCGGGTGATTTGCAGCTCTTTATAAATCCTAATTGATTGATTGGCGCACATTCACCCTGTTAATGCATGGAAATGAGATGTGACAATACGAAAATAGTGCAAAACCCATTAAATGTGGGGCAAACCCAAACTTACTTAGCCAGCAAGACCTTGTTTGTGTCAAATCCTAATGTCAAATTACACTAGACGCAAACATGGAGCAAGCGAAATACCGTGTTGCAGTCCCAGGAGTACCGTGTCTAATTTCATTGAAATGAAACATATAATGCGGCCTGCCAGTTGCCATTAATTGGCGCATTGAGAGTTAAACTGAAGGTTGTGTCTCGAGTACAAAAGTCTCATGCTAGACATAGCTGGTTCACCCTTGCACTATATTGCAAAGCTTAGAATTTGATTAAACAGACTTATTTAGATGAGGAAAAGCAATGACATCTCAGTAAAGCCTACTGTATAATTTTATAATATCCACACAGCGCTGCGGATGTACATGCACACCTGTGTTGCGTGAATATTAGTATATCTGGGCACACATCTCATGTGGTTCTTGCAAACCCAGGGAAATCCTTGGTGCATTTTTATTTCCCCCCAATGCTGTCGTACTTTTGCCGGCCGCATGCCAATGCACACACCCTTGTGCTATAATGCAAAGGGATGTGCATTTTCTGAAGGATAGGTTTTGTACTAGAAAGGGACACTTTCAGAATGAAATCTGTGCTGTAAGGCTTTTCCCTCTTCGTATTTTTACAGAACAATGCAGCACTCAAGCAGAATTTGAAAAACGAGCAGAAATGAAAAAGTTTCTCTGGGCGTAGTTTGCGAAGTAGCGCTACGCGAAGCTACGCGAAGTGCTCTACGCACTACGCGAACTTCACGTAGCACTACGCGAGCTGCGTAGTAGCATGTTCCAATACAAGCGTGATTGAAGGCTCGGAGACCTACAAGGTGGTGGCAGCTCCTTGG
This sequence comes from Lissotriton vulgaris, assembly GCF_964263255.1. Taxonomy (NCBI): domain Eukaryota; kingdom Metazoa; phylum Chordata; class Amphibia; order Caudata; family Salamandridae; genus Lissotriton; species Lissotriton vulgaris. The sequence goes on from NC_141691.1 coordinate 1,206,056,928, forward strand.
CAGTCTTGTCGATATCAGAGCTTGTGCAGATTGCGAGGGGCTCCTCCTCTGCACACTGGGAATCATTATTGTATATTGTGTATATTTTAAAAACCGAATCTTAATCTGTTTAAAACGCGCTCCTAATTGAACAGTAATTGATGCCTTAGACGCTCTAAATACTTGCAGTAAATTACCGTACCTGTGGACCCCCAGCCCCGTTCCATCGCGGCTTGTGCCAATTGTGTGGAGGGCAGGGTCAGTTTCAAAATCACAGAGCCGCCTCCCCGAGCAGAACGGAGCTAGCGTTCCAGCTGGGGGCGGGGCTGAAAGGATAAATACAAGCGTGATTGAAGGCTCGGAGACCTACAAGGTGGTGGCAGCTCCTTGGCAGTCTTGTCGATATCAGAGCTTGTGCAGATTGCGAGGGGCTCCTCCTCTGCACACTGGGAATCATTATTGTATATTGTGTATATTTTAAAAACCGAATCTTAATCTGTTTAAACCGCGCTCCTAATTGAACAGTAATTGATGCCTTAGACGCTCTAAATACTTGCAGTAAATTACCGTATCTGTGGACCCCCAGCCCCGTTCCATCGCGGCTTGTGCCGATTGTGTGGAGGGCAGGGTCAGTTTCAAAATCACAGAGCCGCCTCCCCGAGCAGAACGGAGCTAGCGTTCCAGCTGGGGGCGGGGCTGAAAGGATAAATACAAGCGTGATTGAAGGCTCGGAGACCTACAAGGTGGTGGCAGCTCCTTGGCAGTCTTGTCGATATCAGAGCTTGTGCAGATTGCGAGGGGCTCCTCCTCTGCACACTGGGAATCATTATTGTATATTGTGTATATTTTAAAAACCGAATCTTAATCTGTTTAAACCGCGCTCCTAATTGAACAGTAATTGATGCCTTAGACGCTCTAAATACTTGCAGTAAATTACCGTATCTGTGGACCCCCAGCCCCGTTCCATCGCGGCTTGTGCCGATTGTGTGGAGGGCAGGGTCAGTTTCAAAATCACAGAGACGCCTCCCCGAGCAGAACGGAGCTAGCGTTCCAGCTGGGGGCGGGGCTGAAAGGATAAAATTGTCACTCTGAAGCGCAGCGGTCCAGCGCAGCGGGAGCGCCGACACCGCGCCGAAGCCGTGCCAAAGGGGTGCCAGTCTGCGCCAGTCCGCGCTGGGTCCACGCTGCGCGCCAGACCCCCTGCCTCCTGCGATATTCACAATATTCCCAAGGTAATAACTTACACTCGATCCCAACTTTTGTCCATAGGCAATACTTTAACTGACAAAAGATGCTCCCATTTTTCCGCTGACTCTCTGGCCAATCTGCCTATTAATCCCTGTCCAAATTGCGCGTTTAAATCTACTTCTCCTCACTCTAACCTAGCTGCCCCTAGGTTGCCACTAATCCCTGAAGAATATGTACATTGTGCACTTATCAACGCTCGCTCCCTTGTCAAGCACAGGTATGAGGTCGCTGAACTTATAGCCACCCATAATCTTGACATACTGTTCATTACAGAAACCTGGGCAGACTCTGCCTCTGGCCCGGATTTTAACATAGCAACCCCTGATGACTATCATGTCACCCGACTAGATAGATCCTCTGGAAAAAGAGGAGGTGGGTTAGCTATCATACATCGTGCTAACCTGGCTCTTAAAACTGAACCAATGATCCATGATTCCATGGAAGCCTTATGTTTCACCTTTACTCTTTCTCCCACTCAAACTTTTAAAGGCACATTACTTTATCGACCTCCCACCTCACGCACATCTTTCCTGGAAGCCCTCAACCCTCTATTAGAACCAGTAGCTGCCTATACAGATTACACAATACTGGGTGATTTTAATTTTCATCTAGAAAATCAGACCGACAAAGACTCCATTAAGATTATTTCTGATTTTCAAGCCGTTGGCTTAGAACAACGAGTCTCCTCAGCCACCCACCAAGCCGGTCACATCTTGGATGGATTATTTACTAATAACGTATGTATAAATCAACCTATGGTGATGCCACTCACCTGGACTGATCACTCGGCAGTCATATTCTCTATATTAATTAGGAAACGTAAACGCTGCTTACCACCTGCACGCTCACAAATTAAATGTCGTGACTGGAAAAATATTGACCACCATGTTTTTAATAATGTACTCAAAGCCACTAAATGCAAAGAATCAAATGACCCAGGTGAAGCTTCCTATAACTACGTGCGCTGGTTGAACAACGCACTAGATTATGTGGCACCTGTTAAAAAACTGCAGCCTAACCGTAACAAACCTTCAGCTCCTTGGTTCTCCGAACTACTAAGGCTCGAGAGACAAAAGTGTCGTAATCTAGAGAGACGCTGGCGTAGGAACTACGACAACAATGATAGAGAGAGATATAAGACAGCCCTGCAAAACTACAAAAAATTTCTCACTAAGGAAAAATGTAATTTTTACACCAAACAAATAGAATCAGCTCAAAATTCGAGCAAACAATTATTCCAGGTGGTAAAAAAGCTATCTAACCCCATGGTTCCTGATTCCATAGAACCTTCTCAAGCTTTTTGTAATGAAATTGCGGATTTTTTTAAAGGAAAAGTAACAGACATCTTTAATAATTTTACAAAAAAAACTTCTGATGCTACAGCAGACCTAGCTGCTCCTTATATACCTAGCAGACCTACCCTGGAATCATTCTCCTCACTCTCTCAAGCATCTATAGAGGAAATTATGAATGCGGTCAAATCAGGATCTCCTATGGACTCGTGCCCTCCAAGCATTCTTAAATTAGCATCTGATCAGGTAGCCCCGGTGCTTACCCACATCTGCAACACGATGTTCCAGACAGGAGATTACCCAAAAGTCTGGAAGAAAGTCATCGTGAAGCCTCTTCTAAAAAAATCAACACTAAACCCAGCAGAGTTAAAAAGCTATCGACCCATTGCCTCGCTTCCTTATCCTTCTAAGGTATTTGAGAAAGCAATGAATTTACAACTTTCAAGCTTTATTGATAACAACAACCTACTAGATGAGACCCAATTTGGGTTTAGAAAGGGGCACGGCACCGAAACCGCCCTGATAAAGGCAACTGAAGAAGTTAGAATAATTCTAGATCAAGGCGGCACAGCAATTTTGATACTTTTAGATCTTTCGGCTGCCTTCGACACGGTCGATCACAACATCTTGATCGACCGTGTCGATGCCATGGGCATCCAAGGCAAAGCTAAGACTCTTCTGGCATCTTTTTTATCAGACAGAGAACAGTCTGTGAAATTGGGTAGCTACTATTCGCCTGATTTCACTCTGCCTTGTGGAGTTCCTCAGGGCTCCTCGCTAAGTCCGACGCTTTTTAATATCTATGTATCGGACTTAGCGAGGGTGATCAAGTCATTCGGCATAGGAATAACATCATACGCCGATGACACTCAATTAGTCCTGGCTATTCACAGGAACGGAGCTGCAGTGGCCGCTAATTTCCAGGAAGGTATGAGAGCGATTTGCACCTGGATGGACCAGAACTGCTTAAAGCTAAATTCCGACAAGACGGAGGTCATGCTTTTTGGCAACTTGACCCCGTCTTGGTCACCAGTCTGGTGGCCAGCAGAGCTGGGAGATCCACCTCTCCCGGTGCCTAAAGTTAGGAACCTCGGAGTTCTATTTGATAATAGACTTACTTTCCTTAGCCATGCCAACGCAGTGGTTTCAGCGTCCTTTTATACCTTGAGAATGATAAAGAAGCTTCTCCCGTTTCTTCCTCCAAACTCAGGTAAAACCCTAATGTCTACGCTAGTCCTCTCAAAAATTGATTATTGCAACGGACTATGGCTAAATGCACAGGAACAAGTCATGAATAAATTACAACTAGTGCAAAATGCTGCGGCAAGAATCCTAACAGGCATACCCAAATTTTCGTCCATCTCACCCATTATTCGCCAACTACATTGGCTGCCTGTCAGAAGCCGCACAAAGTTTAAGGCTTTGTGCATTGTTTATAAAACATTGCACAATACCGGACCGGACTTTCTAAAAAAATCCATCACTTTCCACAAACCCAATCGCTCCTTACGCTCTGCGGCATCTCAGCTACTTGATATTCCACGCACGAGGAAAGCAACATGGGGTGACAAACGCTTCACAGTTGCTGCCTCTAAATTGTGGAATCAGCTCCCCCTTAATATCAGATCTAGCTCTTCCTTACTTATATTTCGTGAGCACATAAAAACTTGGCTTTTTAACCAGTAAGTTTTTGTAAGAGCCCCCTGTAATCTTAACGAACTCTAGCGCTGAGACACCGAAAGGTATTTGTGCGCTCTAGAAATTTTACAAATAAATAAATAAATAAATAAATAAATAAATTCGCACTGTTCAAGATGCGTTTTCAATGATTGCACAGTGCGGACAAGCATCCGGCACTGTGAAATCATTGAAAACAGCATCTTGCACAGTGCGAGCTATAGTTTTCTGCTGCTCGAGTAGATTTTTACTCGAGCAGCAGCTTTGTCAACGCGTACTGGTAGTTTCTCATCACGAGCGGTCGCGAGCATGCGCAACCACTCCAATGAGAATCCTGACCTCCCCGCGTTGAGAATCTCGCTGGGATGTCATTTTGCTTGCTCGCGATCGCGAACATGACGTTGAGGACCGCGAACAAGCAAAAAATGACCGCTGCACTACACTACGCAGCACTACATGTGTTCGCACTGTGCTACGTGAAGCTCACGTAGTGCGAAGTTGTGCAAACTTCGCAAACTACGCGAGCGGAGCGTAGTGCTTCGCCCAGGGTTAATTGTTACGCATGCCTCAAGGAAGTGTATGATTTTGTCGCAAATCCCTCTCCCCCAATATCTGTAGGTAGGTTTGCATGAAAAACCATTGGTGGTTCCATTGGAGGCCCAGGCACCATCTATAGAACGCCCCCTTGGTGCAAACTAGGTCAAAGCAGTGCATGGAATAACTTTGTGTTACTTTGGGATACTATCCACCGCAAATCCTGATTTGCGTTGAATACTAAATCCACACGTAACACTTTACAACGGGTTTGCATCACCAACATGAGGTAAACAAAACATTAGCAAATATGACGCTGCATCCATTCAACGGAAAAAAAAGGTTGAACATGGGTTTGTAACAGTCACCCTGGCCATACTTTTACACTTGTTTGTGGTTTCACATTAGCACCTCTTGATTTCTTTTGTAGTCCTGATACAAAGCTCGCTGATGCTGAAATGTCAGCAACATGTGTCTCTGCCTCTGTTGCACAGCAATAGAAGCAAAAAAAGAATCAATTGAAAGGATTGAATCTAATCAAGGCATATGGATCAAGAAACAGTCAGTGGCATTGTCAGCCAGGGTGGAAATAATTAGCACTCGCCTTGTGCCAGTGTGAAGGTATGCGACTCTCTGCATTCTGAGAATATTTGAAATGTCACTCATACCGTCAGATTGCAGGAGATTTTAATTTAGGTTGACAAAAGTTTGCATAACGGAGGCAGTCACTCAGAACATGTCAGTATTGGATCATAGAGGAATGTTAAAGTTTAGCAATTTGTACAGTTGTACATAGACATGAAAAATAGAGGTTCTGGCGCCACAACAATTTGAGAAGGGAAACATTTTTGTCGCCTCATAGTAATGAGGAAGGAAAACACCAGGCGATGAGATGTGAACATAAAATATCAGAATTATTAAAAATAAACATGCCTGTTACTACATTTACTGGTATTCTAATTTAATTAATTGCACTACTGGGTAGTATTGGGTGATATTTATTTATTCAAAGGTTTAAAATAACAAATCAGAAATATTTAGGAAATAATGCGCACCATTTTTTGGAGGGAGCCAAGTCACCGTATCCTTTTTGTTGTGCACTATAAAATGCTAACAAATAGTATAATACATGAGATAATACAATCACTGTATAAATACCCATCTCTAATTTCTTTTTTACACACCCAGTCGCTGATTATAAAGCAATTACATTAGAACTCAAGTGTAATACTTATTGCAGTTGGATTCTGATGTCACAATGCCTGTCACCAGAGCCATCAGCAGGAGAGAAAGGCAGGTCAGGTCCCAGCACATAATTAAACCAGCTGTTTACAGAACAAAAATTAAACATTGCTTTTGTTTTTTCTGTTCTGTTTTTCTATCTGCGCATTGACAGGAAGGAGATATGTATTGCAACCTGTACATTTTTTTGCACTCTTTAAGTAATTATAGAAAAGTTAGAATCTTTCTGCATTTTTCTGCTGCTCCTTTTTTAAGAAAAAAAATAACTTGTATTCAACTGTTTCTAATACCTTTTTGCAGTAAATATCTAGCAACTATTCTGATGTGTTTAAATTTGCACTAGAGATTCTATTATAATTCTTCATGTTTGAAAACATGCTTGCTCTTTCATTTCAAAGAGCTACACATCAAGGATTTAAATAGCTTGTGGGAAACGTGATGGTGTAACCAAGTATTATAAGGAATAAAATACCCCTTGCTGTACATGATAAGGATATTACAGTTCACCTCAGATTTTCATAACCTTATAAAGGTACTTGACCTTCGCCCTTGCTACTGTATATGGTCATGGTCGATGGCTTGCAATATCCTTATAGTGTAGGCAGGGTGGGGGGCGATTCTTTAGAGCTCCAGCCGATAACCCTAAGTATCCACCGAACTGATCCTGAAACGTTGCCATCAACGCTCAAAATAAGCTATTGATACACTAGGAGGGTTTGAAGTATTCCAGAATTAGGACAGGCGCACTCCCTAGTAACCGCACAGTATCGTGCCACAAAGTGTCAGACTCCAGGCAAAGGGGCGGGCGGTAATCCCTCGTAACCGCTCAAACGTGGATTACAAATCCACACAAATTTGTACAAAAACAACAATTGCCCCTGCTCTAGGAACATATCATAAAGGCTTTGTAAGTCATGGTAGTGATACAGTAGTAAACCGTGCACATCAAATGTGTATCAGAATCAAAAGCAAGAAAGTTCAAAGAGGTGGAATCCTTGTTATGGAATATAAATTTATTGTTCCTCTTGTTCTGGCCAACACGTGTTTCATCGCAGGGAAACAGACTGCGAATCTTCAGGGCTGGGTATAGATACAAAAGATGCATTTGTATGGTTCGTTTAACATGAGTGCAAAAGGTGATTGGTGGCCCCTGGTGACATAAGGCGGGCATGCCATAGGTGACATTGTGTCATAAAGGTGTGACTTGATATCTATGCTGTTTGTGACTGTGAGAGGTGGTGAATATTTATCGTGACTATACAGATTGTGTTGATGTGAATTTAAAAGTTCCAAGGTTATAGCTGTTTTTAAAAGCAAACACATTAACCAGTATGCGTGGATATTATTTCCAAAAATTATTTCAAAAAGAAAAAAAGGGGCGGAAGGGAAGACACGGAAATATGACAAGTTATGAAACATGAGTGAAAAGGTGTCCGTGCTTGTTGGTGGGTACATGCCTTATTGTGACTGGTAGTGACTTTTTAGTGTTATAATTATAACAAATATATTACAGATGGAATGCTTATATAGCTAGAAAATATATTAACATTTCATATATTACTGTGCTAAGTATGAGCGAATAGTGATGTTATCTGTATGACAGGATATGCATTAGCCTGTTTTGATCTAGGTTAATGGATTTATGTTGATTCGCATGATGAGAATACAGAGTCATGGAGCTTTATTACTCATTCCCATGTAACTGAAATACCCGGTATTCATTATGAGGTTGTACTCAAATATGCTCGTATAAAACGCCACTGGTTACTATGAACGCTTAACGCGGACAAAAGGGGGGTATCTATTAAGGAAATGTGCTTGAGAAGAACATTTGTTTGATTTATCTAAGAACACCAAATTTAAATTATCGCGTGTTTGTTTAGTGCACGCAATTGCAACGTTTACAGAAGTTAAAAAACCAAAGTACGGAATATGTCCAAAATTAGGGGGGGTTTTTGGGGGTGTTTCGAATATGAGTCTATTCACAAACAGTATCTTGGTAAAGGTACATGACTCACCCTTTCGAGAGAGAAGCCGGAAGTAGTGAAAAGGCCACGAGTATTGGTAATGCGCTAAAAAGCGTAGTCAGGAGAATCCTACAGGTAAAATAGTTTACATCAGTGACAAATGAAAAAATGACATGGTAACGTAAGCCGTGTCACGTGGGAGCTATTGCTAACAAGAAACAAACCATAATTAAATATCCATCCTCTCCACAGCAAAAAAGAGACTTAACAAAACAACGAGACCAGAGACACTCAAGTGTAACAACTCAAGTAAGACGAAGGACTCCACAATAAGGATGATCACAGAATTCAACAGCCTACACAGATCAATCCGTACCAGCATGATGAAACACTGGAACCTGCTTAAAACTGATCCAGTGCTTAAGGATCTGATTCCCCCAACTCCACAAATAACCTTCCGCAGAGGGAGAACCCTGAAGAACAGACTTAGTCCCACTGTTCCAAGAGTAGATACAACTCCGGACTGGCTGACACAACGCAACAAGGGCTTCTTCAAATGCGGCTTTGTGTAATGTGTAAATGGGCAAAACACAAAACAACTAAATTTACCGGTCCCAATGGGGACACCTATGACATCAGAATGAACATCAATTGCACTACCAAATATGTAATATACATAATTGAGTGCCATTGTGGCAAACAATATGTGGGCAGCACAATTAGGAGTCTGAAAGACAGGATCTCTGAACATATGAGAGCAATACAGAAACAAGACCCCAAATACCCTGTTGCCCTACATGTAGCCACATGTCAGTCAACCATTTAAATTTGGTGTTCTTAGATAAATCAAACAAATGTTCTTCTCAAGCACATTTCCTTAATAGATACCCCCCTTTTGTCCGCGTTAAGCGTTCATAGTAACCAGTGGCGTTTTATACGAGCATATTTGAGTACAACCTCATAATGAATACCGGGTATTTCAGTTACATGGGAATGAGTAATAAAGCTCCATGACTCTGTATTCTCATCATGCGAATCAACATAAATCCATTAACCTAGATCAAAACAGGCTAATGCATATCCTGTCATACAGATAACATCACTATTCGCTCATACTTAGCACAGTAATATATGAAATGTTAATATATTTTCTAGCTATATAAGCATTCCATCTGTAATATATTTGTTATAATTATAACACTAAAAAGTCACTACCAGTCACAATAAGGCATGTACCCACCAACAAGCACGGACACCTTTTCACTCATGTTTCATAACTTGTCATATTTCCGTGTCTTCCCTTCCGCCCCTTTTTTTCTTTTTGAAATAATTTTTGGAAATAATATCCACGCATACTGGTTAATGTGTTTGCTTTTAAAAAGAGCTATAACCTTGGAACTTTTAAATTCACATCAACACAATCTGTATAGTCACGATAAATATTCACCACCTCTCACAGTCACAAACAGCATAGATATCAAGTCACACCTTTATGACACAATGTCACCTATGGCATGCCCGCCTTATGTCACCAGGGGCCACCAATCACCTTTTGCACTCATGTTAAACGAACCATACAAATGCATCTTTTGTATCTATACCCAGCCCTGAAGATTCGCAGTCTGTTTCCCTGCGATGAAACACGTGTTGGCCAGAACAAGAGGAACAATAAATTTATATTCCATAACAAGGATTCCACCTCTTTGAACTTTCTTGCTTTTGATTCTGATACACATTTGATGTGCACGGTTTACTACTGTATCACTACCATGACTTACAAAGCCTTTATGATATGTTCCTAGAGCAGGGGCAATTGTTGTTTTTGTACAACGCTCAAAATAATCGGTACTGGTGCACCGTTCATGGGCAGCATATGACAACCCTAGTGAAGCGCCAGCTCACCGGATGGAAGTGCAGCTGGTGTCCGGTGACAGAGTGTGGCCCAGGACGGGCACATGACCAGGCGGGAGCTGTGCGGAGGAGGCCGCTGCGGGGCTGACATTGGAGACGTAGCAGGGCTCTTTACGCCCTGCTGTCTCTGCTGACTGTGAGTCCCTGCGGTGTTGAAGACTGCCTAAGGAGGTGCCGAAGGGCCCCCGGGGATGAAGGCGGCATACTGACCCCCGAGGCTGGCTGCTGGTAGGCTGTAGGCATCCGGGAGCTGCCTGGAGCATTTTGTGTTGCCCTGAGTTGACTGCCATGCAACAAGACTGAGGTGAGGAGATAGACCGGCGGGAATGGCAGCCCTGTGGTAGCACCCCACAATGGAGTCTGCGGTGACTGGCGGGGTGCCTTACCGCCAGGAGAGAAGTGCTGATTCCCACCGAGGCCCCACTGCGGGAGGCGGGCCTCGGTGCAATGACCTGGACACACGCATGGAGAGCGCTCTGCATCGTGGACCTTACAGGTGCGGGGGGCCCCTGAAGAGGTGTGGCACCCCGGGGCTCGCACCACTGGGTGCGCTATAGGCGGCAGGCGCTACATATGTGGCGTGGGAGCCTGGCAGTGGAAGACGGACCGGACGGCCACCATTTTGCGATCGGCGCCATTTTATGCAGAGCAAGGTCCGTGCACGCTGTTGTCTGGAAAAAAGCGGGGTGCAGTGAGGAGCTGGCAACTGCAGGCAGTGAGACCATGTTGGGTCAGGCGGCAAGGAGCGGAGCCCTGAGGCAATCCCCATTCACCAGATGAACTGAGCAGTGCATGTGAAGAGTGGGCGCACGCTATAAAGGCAGAGTGGGGGCCCTTTTGACAGAGACCCCCCCCACATACAGAGGACACAGGGCAGTGAGCAGCAGGGCACTGTGGCGAGCGCAGAGCCCATGTGGGTGGAGACAGCTGCCCAATCGCAGTTGCTGGGCGCCTGTGGGATGATGTAAGTGAGGCGCGACGGCCCCCTAAGGTACAATGCAAATCATACCAAGCCAGACATGTTGGAGGAAGCGAAAGAGGCAAGCCGGATCTGGCCCAGCCATAGAGGTGCAAGAAGTTGTGCAGGCCTATGGGTGGATAGTGGTACTGTCTGGGATGAGCGGTCTGGCGGAGACACTCTACGGCATGTGCACAGCTCCTACGGCCGAGACCTGAGGAACGCAGGGATAATGCACTAACGAGGAGGTGCTGCACACAAAGGGAGCAGTATCCAGAGCACTCTGCCCGGTATTGCTGCGGGCAGAGACCTGGACTGATACCCACGAGTAGGCACGTAGAGCAACCCAGGAGGTGCTGACGTCATGTCCCGCTAACCCTAGCACGGTGGCGACTGAGTGTTTGTGTAGGAAGACCCAGCAATGATGCACAATTACTGGAGGGCATTGTGACCTGCTGGCTTGCTGCACCCCTGATGCCCGGCCTTGTGAGGTGAACACAAACACATACGAACTTGCGCACCCGCCAACCTAGGGAACAGTTGATCGTCGATAGTGTGACTGGCGCTGGGAGCTATACTATGCTACAAGTTCCCTGCGAATGCCCACGGCGCAACAAATAGTGATGTGCCGAATGTGCCCCAAACTGCAACAGGGATCTCAACATGCGAGTAGCCTGGACCCTGTGTGCAGGGGAGCAGAAGGTGAGATGGAGGCCGCGACTACAACCCTGGCAGCCAAGATGGACTAGTGCTCGCTCTAGTGGAGAAAATCGGCACCGCATTGGAGCACACCAGAACCTCCCTGGAGGCCCGAATAGACAAGGTCACCTCGGACTTCACACTGTTGGCACAGAAGGCCCAGCCAGGGACCAGGTCGTGCCCATTCACCTTCAGGATACTCAACTACAGAGACAGGAACGCGATGCTATGAGAAACACGCAAAATGGATGATCTCAGAGTGAGTGGCTGTCAAGTCATGCTTTTTCCGGACTACACCGCCCTGGTGCAATGCCGCAGAAGTAACTACACAGCAGTGAAGCACCAGCTCAGAGCGCTGGACTTGCCGTACTCACTGTTGTTCCCCGCTCGTCTGAGGGTGGTAGTGAAGGAGGGGACCAGCTTCTTTGACTCTCCTGCAGAGGTCTAGGACTGGCTGGAAGAGACGGGGCGGTGGATGGGGCAAGGCTCGCGGACCCTGAAGGCAGCAACCCAGCAGGCAGGAGGAACAGACTTTGGTGACGCCGAGGACCGTGGCATAATGTGAACTCGGAGAAGGCAGCCCCGAGCCCGGAAGACATGAGGAGGGAAAGGGGAGACGTCCTGGCAGCGGTCACTGCCATCGGATCCTCACGCATCAAGGAGCGATTGGACATTTGTATGAAAGACACCCTGGTGGTCAGTGGCTCCTCGTCACGGTCAACTGAAATATCCGATGACCCCGACCTACCAGTGGTGACGCAGCAAACTGCAGATGGTATCATAGGATAATGAACTAACAGGTTGAATTCTGCTGCAGGACGCTCATGCAAGTAGATCCGTAATTACACAGTGCTGTGTTGGCCCTTGGGTTGCAGAGGTGGGAGGGCCGGTAGGATCGCTGATGACACCTGCCCTCTGGGTGCCTATGTGGTTGTTGTTACACACATACCCAGCCAAGCTCCGTGTGTTGCTGCAAGGGGAGGACCTGCATGGGAGGTCACCATGCCTTGTGCTAACCGGACTTGCACACTTTCCTGCACATTCAACTAGATGGCCCGTAAAGTGCAAGGAAATTGAGTGGTATAGTCGTAGAAACACACTAGCTGTGCGCGTGACCCCTAAGGAAACTTTCTGACTTAGCCTGTATTTTCTAGTTGTTACAGAAGTTTGGACGACAGCTCCGCAGTGTTCGCCCTAATTGTTATGTCGTTCCCTGTTTACTCACTGTTTTGGTTGCAGCAATCCGGAACGTTAGTACATGTCCTTAGCTCTCCAAAAACTCCTCCCAGCAAAGAAGAGCAGAGGCCACAACGGGGAAGTTTCTTTGGGAGCAGCTTTATTCAGGTACATGTGGCGAATGCATTTCGGCATTTTGAGCCTTCCTCAGCGCCCAAGATGTACTGCATGGCTTTCCAAGTTCGTGCTTTTTGCCGCCCAGTTTGTAGTGTGGATCGGCTCCACCCCCTTATTCAATTGAAGCACCACCTGTTGCCATTCCTCGTGTTGTGAAGGACTTCAACGCCCAGAATCCTTTGTTTGATTACAGGTAGGTAGCATTTTGCGAAATAAACACCCATTTGTGTAAAAAGGAAGTGGTTTCCACGAGCCTGTACTCTCCGCTTTGCAGTTTGTAATGAGTAAAGTTCTCCCTTAGCTCTGTGCACCATGGAGGCCCCCACCCCTGACAACCCTAGCGTCAAATGCAACAGTAATGACACGGGCTAATGTAGTTATGTAGAACCTCCGCGGCATGAACACACCAGCGCGGTGTTACTCTATATTTGCTCACCTCCAAAGGCACTCTGCTGTAATCGCCTTACTACAGGAAACACACACAACACAGCAGGAACTTGACAGGCTGCGCAGGCGATGGACGGGACAGGTGTATGGTACTGTGTACTCCGCGCATGCACGGGACATGATTGTTTGGGTGAGGGCAGGCATTCCATTTGTCTGTGAGGATGTGGTGACAGACCCCGATGGCAGATACACTCTGGTAAAGGGGACCCTTAACAGCCTGGCAATATTACTGGGGTCAATCTATGCCCAAACGTCGATCAGCCGTCATTTCTGGCATGGTTGTCCTTGGTGTTGATGTCTCACGCGGGACTCCCTTGGCTGCTAGGTGGGGACCTTAATTTGGTGCTCAACGTAAATATCGACAGATCCTTCCCCCCTTCGAAAAACACATACTGTGTCAAATGCACAGTCGCTCATGGATTGGCTATCACACAGGGCACTGATAGATATATATAGCGCACCCTACACCCCAACGGGGGTATCTATTCCTACTATTCTGTGCTGCACGGCTTACATGTACACTTGGACAGGGTAGTGGGCTCACACTCTCTATTGCACCTGGTCGAAATGTCGTAATATATGGACCAGACACATTCCGACCATAACCTCTTGCACATTCAAATCACCTGGGAAGCTGGTCGTCCCCCCATACCCACATGGCGCCTAAAGCCTGCCATGCTGGAGGATCCAGAATTCCGTGCATCCCTTGGAACGGCTGTCCTCACATACTTTGAACTTAATGAAGGTACAGTGAGCAGTGCTCTGGTGGAATGGGATGCCCATAAAATAGCGACTAGAGGTCACTGTATGGGGCCACTTGGAACATCCGCAGGCATCCATCCCTGTCACTCGCCCACCTAGAATCGTAGCTACTCCAATATGAGCATGAGGGCGAGGGAGGGGGCAGACATTCAGACCGCCTGGAAGACCTCCGAGCTCAGCATGCGGAGCTTATGGAGCTGTTACGCTGCCATAACTACCCCACTCACACTGCTCGTGCGCATGCTACAGTAGATAGAGCGGGCCACCTCATAGCTTGGTTGCTGAAGCAGGAAGGTTGACATGCCCCAATTGAAGCCATTTGTACACCAGGAGGGAATCTGGTGTACACACAACGCCAGATTCATGGTGTGATGGTTGAGCACTTTGCACAATTATACCGGTCGAGGAGACGCTACCAAGACCCAGAGCTGGAAAGATTCCTAGAGCCCGTCCGGTTGCCCACAGCATCAGCAACGCTCCAGGAGTCGCTCAACGGTCCTCTTACCTTAGAAGAACTTGGAGAGGCGATCCAATCTATGGCGTCTGGGAAAACGCCAGGCCCGGACAGCATACCGGGCTGAGTATTACAAAGCCTATCGGGAACCTCTGGTGCAGCGGTTTCACACCCTCTACACCTTCGCTCTGGAGATGGACACACTGCCCCACTTGATCAGCAAGGCCTACCTAGTGTCCCTGCTGAAACCAGATAGGGACCCCATGGCCCTAGGATCCTATAGACCTTTGGCGTTACTCAACACAGACTATAAGATATTCGCCAAGGTGTTGGCGGACAGGCTTGCACTGGTGGTCCCCGAGTTGGTTCACGGTGACCATAATGGGATTGTTCCAAAACGCAGAACATCGCTAAATCTGTGAAGGATTTTTAGGGTGGCGTTGGATAGTGTGGGGACGTGGCCCAGAGCTGGGTGCCTTGTGCTGGACCTAGAAAAGGCCTTTGATTGTCTCAAATGGAGCTACCTAGTGGTGGTACTAACACTATATGAGTTAGGTCCCGGATTCCTCCAGATGGTTGGCCTCCTGTACAAGAATCCCACTTTCGGAGTCCGGTTGGGGCCATACCACTCTGATGCTATCCCAATATGCAGGAACACCAGGCAGGGTTGCCCGCTATCGCCCCAACTGTTCGCCCTGGCAATAGAGCCCTTAGCAGCAGCTCTGCGTGCAACGCTGGGAGATGGAATACCCCTAGGTGACGCGGTCCACCAAGTGTCGCTATATGCAGACAACCTCCTGATGTACGTAAAAGACATAGGGAAAATACCAGCACAGCTGGCGGATTCCCTATGCGAGTTAAAAGGCTATCTCGGGACTCCGCGTGAACGCTGGAAAGTCCAGCATCTATGCCTTCGGGGAGGGAAGCGGAGATCCGGGGTACACGTTGCATGGCACAAGGTTACAGTGGAGAGAGGGCACCTTGGGGTACCTGGGCATCCAGATCTACCGTCAGCGGAACTATTTGACGGTAATCTGTGACAGGCCTTGACGGCAATCAGGCCGCAGGTACGCTTCTGGAATACGCTCCCGCTGTCTGTCGCTGGTAGAGTGGCGCTCTCCAAAATGGTGATCCTACCTCACCTACTGTATTATTTCGCTAATCTCCCTCCACATATTCCAGCATCTTTTTTCGCCACACTTGCTGGGTTGCTCAGGGATTTCCTTTGGGAGAACACTAGACATAGACTGGCATTGGAGAAATTGTACCTGCCGACCGACCAGGGTGGTCTTGCTGCACCCTGCTTTGTACACTACTACTTGGCCACACAATTGCAGTGGGTCTCCCGTTGGCTTGCAGACAGGGGCCATGACAACATGGCGACTACACTAGCTCCCTACTCGCTGGAGCAAATCACCAGGTTTTTCCACCAGGCCACTAAAACCACTGGGCAGAGACCACTCCTTTTAGCGGTCGCATATAAATGTTACCGCCGCAGCCTCTACCTCACCAGAACGCTTATCCCCTAGTAGCCAGCCATACCGATAGAGGGATCCTGAGCCGGACCTGGAGTACTAACACGCGCGGAGCTACGGGATTGGCATGAAGCGGATGTGCAGACATTGGGAGATCTTAATCAGGAAGAATCAATTCTCCAATTTGAATCCCTTGCTGAGAACACAGGGCTACCACTGGGGCACTTCCTGAGACAAAGATCATTGATTGCGATACTAACTGCTAAATGGGGGGACATGACTATGGAACTGAGCCAACACCTTACCATAAAATACTTCCATGTTATGGGACGGGCCAGCATTTAATTTGCTGGTTTGCGGCGTCACTCCAAACACATCCAGCGATCAGCCTAGACCCACTCCGCCGCAAGTGGGAGACTGACCTGGGGCGCCAGTTGGGAGATAAGGAATGGGAAAAAGTGCTGAAGAGCCCAGTCCGCGTAACCAGAAATGTACGTTTGCGACAGATGCAGCTGTTTATAGTCCACAGAGCATATCTCACCCTTGAGCTGATTAACAGATACTTCCACCGCGAGGATGCGGTATGTCCGTGTTGCTCGGAGCCCGGTGCGGGATTGATACATATGCTCTGGGACTGTCCTGGGCTTCAAACCTACTGAGGGCGGTCAGTGAGCGGTTGCATACATGCACAGGATGCGACATCCCCTTTGAATGGCCCATATACCTCTTACATCAGTTCCATAGTACCCAGACCACAAAAGTTGCATCTAGGTTCCTTGATCTGGGATTTGTGGTTGACAAGCGCCTTCTCACGAAGCGGTGAAAAGCACGGGATCCGCTACACATACATGCATGGTGATACTCACTTTTAGCTTGGGCAAAAGTGGAGTAACTTGCTATAGTGAGGGAAGAAACAATGGGACTAAGAAAAGAGCTCATAGCTATCCAGTGACTGCTCCAGACCCTGCGACAGACCAGAGGGGACAACCTGGGGGGGGGGGGGCAGCTGGTGGACAGTTGATGAGATTCTGCATTGGAGGCTTAATATCCCACCAATAGTTGGCAGTGCCGTTAGATACTCGCATGAACTCCACGTAACGTCCGAGGCAGGCATAGCGGCAGCTAATAGAGGGGAAACTTCTACAAAGCCGATGTCAGGAGATGGGAGGAAAGGGGTGGTGGGGGGACATGGGAAGGGACGATTACACTGATGCTGGTTAATACTGCCATGTTTTTTTTAGTTTTAATAGTTCTGACCATAACAATTGTTCAACTGAATTTGTGGCAAGATTGAAAGAGACTCTGTAACACATGCTGATGAGACCATGCAATTACTGTACTGTAACCCTCATTCTCCGTGACATAGACGGCTCGGGAGGACCAACCCGGGACCATTATTTGTGGGGGTATAGCCATATGTATCCTGTTTACTGCTTAAGCTGAATGATATGCCTGTACCATGGCTAGACGGAGTAATGTACTGATGGCTCTCGATGTGGTACGTTGTCTTTTTAAGCATATGCAATGCAATGCAAAAATTAATAAAAACAGATTTGAAAAAAAAGAAATAATGTTCGGCAGGGTGTACTTTAAGCTATATCTAGTTAAGAAAAATGACACTCTATTCAACTATATCCAAACTAAGGCCCTGAGTTAGATTTTGAAACATGGGTACTTCATTGGAAATGTGACTAATGTCTTGTCTGCCTGATTAGAAGTGCATTATGTGCAAATGCACTTATAGTAAGGCAGAAGGGACTATCAATCATGTTTGTGACGGACAACCCATCAATCAAATTTTACATCAAGCCCCAATTTTAGTTTATTTATAGTTAAATCTGTGTTGATTTACTTGCCTTGCATCCTAATTATGAAGTTATTAACAATGAGGTGCACAGATGTAAAGGCATTTGCTCAGGAGAACATACTTGCCTACTGTGGAAGATGAGACTTCACCTCAGGTTTTCCTGTCACTTATTCAGCAATTCAGTCAGGAAAATTTTCTTCTTCTTCTGGCTCTCATTTTATGAAAAAAGACATTTCTTAATGTATCTATGTCTGTGGAGAGCTAAATTAACACAGTGTGTCCAAATTTGATACAAGAGACTTTTTTATGTGTCTAAAAATACCTGTGTAAATTAACATGGGAATCGCACTTTTTTGTTTCCCTTTTTCCTCGGCCCCCTCTTGATGGATCACCCCAAAACTTCCCATCCACAACTAGAATTAGCGGCGCACTATTTTGGGGGAAATTTCATGAAGATTTGTCAAACATCAGCAAAGATATAGGCAAGTCAAAAAAACGTTTTTCCAAAGGAAACTAGGTACTACCTTTAACTACCTACTGGCGACCATCAGTGGGTAATATATATTTTAAAATTATATAGATAGATAGGTATTCAGTTAAAGAAGTAAAGGTTACAGTGACATTATAGTTAGACTCAGATTAGACTCATACAAAACCATAGAAATTCAGCAGTTATAATTACCTGAGCTAATTATTGCTTATTATTTCACATTACATCACTCATGACATGGTCAGTGAAATCACCGATGACATCTCAAATGGCATCACTGGTGACATCATCCAGTGATTGTGAGAGTTTTATAAAAGTTTCTGAGTGTTAAAGATTTAAACTAAGATACTACAAATGTTAAATTAGTATACTTTATATACTACTAATGAGTGATACTATTTGAAACACATATTATGTGAGTGGCTGTGTGACAATGTGTATCCATGTGTGAGTAAGTGTCTGAGTGGCTCTATGAGTGTATGAGTTGTTGTATTGGTGAGTGAGTGGCTGTATTGGTGTGTGAATGGCTGTATGGGTAAGTGAATGACTCTGGGCATGTGGCTGTGTAAGTGAGTGGGTGGGTGAGTTAGGGGTGTATATATATAAGTGTGTAGGTGACTACAGTTGAGTGAGTAAATGTGATAATGGCTATATGGGTGTGTGCTTGTGTAAATGACAGTGTAGGTGAGTGAGTATACATGTTAGTATATGTATGAATAAGTGAGTGGGTGTGTGAGTAACTGTATGGTTGAGTGAGTGAATGGGTGAGTGAGTAGGTGTGTGAGTAGGAGTATGGGTGACTGGCTCAATGTGTGAGTGGCTGTATGGATGGGTGAGTGGGTGTATGAGTACTTGCATGGGTCTGGGAAGGGGTATGTGAATAGTTATGTGGGAGTGGGTGTAGTAGATGTTCTGTGGAGGATGTAATTAGCGAGGTTCTTTGAGATGTAATTAGTGATGTAATATGTGAGGAGAGAAGCAGTGCATGGCCAGGGCATAAGCTACAGTTAGCCCTGGCAACTATTTTTGCTGGATTTATATGGTTTTGTATGAGTGAATATGAACCTAACTATAACATCCCTGTAACCTTTGTTTTTTTAAATGAATTCGAAGGTTTAAAAAAAGTTTTTCATATGTATGAGTCGATGTGTGAGTGGCTGTGTGAGTGGTTGGGTGGGTGGGTATGTAAGTGGGTATCTGCGTATGTCAGTATGTCAGTGGGTGTGTGAAAGCTGTGTGGGTCTGTGAGTGGGTGTGAGAGTGGTTTTGAAGTTCTATGAGTGGGTGTGTGCGTGGCTGTATGGGTCTGTGAGTGGTTGTTTGGGTGTGTGAGTTATTGTGTGAGAAGGTATGTGGGTTTGTGAGTTGTGAGTGAGTGTATGGTTTTGTTTTTAATTGAGGTCTGGATCCGGGAATCCACCCAAATCCATGAGGATCTGGGAGGATCCATGGATATTTGTATGATAAAAAAGGGTTTTGGCCAATTTCTTGCACTTTAGGGGTCCCTCACAGACCCCTCCAGTAGTCCCAAGGGGTCAAGGTACCTCTGCCCTGACAACTTTTATCACTTTTTAATTTTATTTTCCCCTCTAGGAACCGAGCTATAACCAAATGGTGGCTGCTGCTTTTCTCACAGGTTACGGTCAGCCAATACCTGCATTGCTGTTGGCACGTAGCTCTGTGAATCCGCAGGGGATCTGAGGAGGATCCACGTCCCTAGATGTACAAATTTAGTTTTCAATGAATTTCTCTAAAACTTCTACATGGATTTGCACCAAATCAAAGAACGTGTGCTGTGTAGACCAAGAGCCAGCTTTCTGCCAAATTTGGTGTGATTCTGTCCAGCAGTTCGGACTGTAGTCTTGCTCAAAATCTCTATGAGAAATAATATTGGGAAAGCACATTTTGAGACCCCCCTTTTTCTCAGCCCCCACTTGATGAATCACCCCAAAACATCAAAGACTGTAAATGAAGAGAGTCACATTTTTGGGAGAAATTTCATGAACTGGTGCCAAAGATATAAGCAAGTCAAAAAACATATTTCCTATGCCAACATGGTCCCAGATATAACTACCTACTAGCGTGAGTAGGTCATCTCTATCTATATCTATATCCCTATCTATATAAAATATATATATATATATATATCACCAAAACGTGTAATATTCTCGACCCTTAGACGCGGAATAACGGACGCAGACCTACTTATGTGCCAGCATTTTTTATTTTTGCATATAGTCAGTAGGTAGTTGTAGTTAGAACCTATTATCCATAGGAAATCTGCAACATTCAATTTGTAATAACTTTAGCACTGGTTGACGAAATTTCGTGAAATTTTCACAACTGGTGGCCCGCTCTGGTCCGCTCCTATCCTGAAAATCTCGGGGTGCTTCCTGAAGCGGGGGCTGAGAAAAAAGGGGGGTCCCAAAACATGTTTTCCCCATGCAATTTTCCGTAGGAGCCGTTAATCACAGCTACAGCCCGAACTGCTGAAAGGAATTACACCAAATTTGTCAAAGAGGTAACCCTTGGCCTTTTGGGTAAATGGTGTAAATCCGTTCAGTAGTTCCTGAGAAAATTAAAAGTTAAATCATAGATATATCTATCGCCAAGCAGGATCCGCGCATCCTGCCGAACACAAGCTGTATGCTAATTGGCTGTCAACACTCTAAACCAGGTAGTATTGGCAGCCATCTTGTGCCTCGGTAGAACCGAGGTACAAGAAACCTAAATAAAAAATGTGAAAAACTGAAAAAGGGGGCAGGGTAGAAACACTCTGACCCCCTAGGCCTGTTCAGGTGGTCCCACAAGGACCCCCAAGGCCCAAAATCATTAGTAATATTTTTTTTAAATCGGCAAATTCCACGCAGGATGCGTGGATCCTGCCAATAAAAAAAAAAGAAGCACAGGCTCCCGTGCTTCTTTGGTAATTGGCAGGGCCAAATCCCTGGGGCAATACTTATGTAAAGGGGGCCCAGAGGGGCCCCCCTGCCCTGGGGACCACCACCCCCTGGTGCATTTTTTAATTATGTGCATGGGGCTCTCAGTACCCCCCAGCCCCGGAGACCGCCACCTCCCAGGCCTTCTTTCAATTGTGTGGGGGGCTCTCTGGCCCCCCCAGCCCCGGGGACAGCCACCCCCGGGGATTCTTGAAATTAGGTGGGGGGCTTTCAGGCCCCCCCAGCCCCGGGGACCGCCACCGCCGGGGCTTCTTGAAAGTAGGTGGGGGGGTTCTCAGCCCCCCGTCCCAGGGACCGCCACCCCGTGACTTCTTTTAATTTGTTGTGGGGAGGCTCTCAGGTCCCCCCAGCCCCGGGCACCCCCAACCCCTGGGGCTTTTAGAAAAGAATGGCGCGGGCTCACGGTCCCCACAGCCCCGGGGACCGCCACCCCTGGGGCTTTAAAAAAAAAATACCCTTTGTGGGGGGGCTCTAACCCCCCCACACGCCCCGGGGACCACCACCTCCCCGGGGCTCTAAATATGTAAATTGGGGGTCCGTGATGGACCCCCCAGCCCTGGGCACCACCACCCCCCCGGGCTTTGAAAAAGGTGGGAGGGGGGCTATGTGGTCCCCCTCCTGGAGCCCTCGAGGGCCCTTGGAACCACCACCCCCATGGCCGGCTCCTGCAGTGTCCCGGGGTGCCCACCCCCGGGACACTGTAGTTTGCTATGGCAGGGAGGGAGCCTCCCGGCTCCCGCACCTCCATATCAAACTTGGTTTGCATTTTGAAAGAGAGAGCAGGAAACCTGCTCTCTCTTTCAAAACGCAAACCAAATTGCTTTTCCACATGGGGAGCAGCATGTTAGCTGCTCCCCATGTGGAAAAGCAATGCCTGCTCCCGCAGAATGCGGGGACCTGGTTGGGGCTGTGGGGGGATTGGGGACCCCTCCAGGGTCTCCACCGAGAGGCCAGGACCCGGGGATGGGGTCCCCAGGGCCATAAATGGCCAGGGAGGGGGGCCATGTATCCCCCTCCCCAAAGTACATTTCTTTTTTTTTTTATTTCAAAAAGAGCCGGCCCCGGGGGATGGAGTCCCCGGGAGCATAAGTAGCCTGAGGAGGTGGGCAACACAGCCTCCCTCCAAAAGATTTAAAAAATAATAATAAAGGCCATACCCCAGGGGATGGGGTCCCCAGGTCGATTAAGGCCTTGGGAGGGGCCCCATTCCAAATGATTAAAAAAATAAAAATAAAAAAGGGATCAGGCCCTGGGGAATGGGGTCTCCAGGGCCAAAAAAATAGGAAAAGAAAGGGGGCCACACAGCCCCCTTCTTTAAAAAAAAGAATAAAGAAAACGGCATTGCGCTGAGCCCTTGCCTCCTCGCTGCAGCACTATGCAAACGCGCCCCCTGTCGCGTTTGCAGATGGGGAACGAATTCTCCTTGAATACTGGGGGCCCCTGGGGGAAAACTAGCCCACCAGGAACATCCAGTATGTGCCAGTTGGGCTGCGTTGCAGAGAGGTGATCGGAGGCCACGTCCCTTTTTACACCTCTCTGCAACACAGCCCTGTGGTGCCTAATGGAAGTAGCTGGTGGGCTAGTTGCACCCCAGAGAGCCTCAAGATTCAAGGGGAGGTAATCCCACCACAACCTAAAATGTGCCACGGGCACGTTTGCACAGTGGTGAAGGGAGGGGGCGAGGCTTGAGGTGATGTGTGCAAACACTCCCTGTGGCACATTTTAATGTAAGGAATTAATTCCTCTTCAATCCTGTGGGTCCCTGGGTGCCAACTAGCCCATCAGGTACCTCCAGTAAGCACCACGGAGCTGCGTTGCAGAGTGTTGTAGAAAGGGACGTGGCTTCTGAACACCGCTCTGCAACACAGCTCTCTGGCACATACTGGAGGTACCTGGTGGGCTAGTTGGCCCCTAGGAACCCTCTGGATTGAGGAGGAATAAATTCTCCAACTTAAAACCCGCCACAGGACGTGTTTGCAGACATGTCACATCAGGCCCCACCCCCTTCCTTCACCATTGTGCAAATATTCCTCTAAAATCAGCCAAACTACGAAATCTGATTTACTCACCTGTTATCAGGAGAGACCCCAGTGCTGCATCTTTCAGCCCAGTACTGATCCTGAAAAGTAATTCTAACCTTACTTACCAGTAACTTGAATTTCCTTCCAAAGGCTAACATTGACTGGTTTCACTTGGAAATTCTTCCAAGTGTGGAGTTTTGGAAATTACAAATATTGCTCTAAAATCAGTCGAACTACGAATTCCGATTTACTCACCTGTTATCAGGAGAGACCTCAGTGCTGCATCTTTGAGCTAAGTACTGATCCTGAAAAGTAATTCTAACCATACTCACCAGTAAATTGAATTTCCTTCCATAGGCTAACATTGACTGGTTTCACTTGGAAATTCTTCTAAGTGTGGAGTTTTGGAACTTACAAATACTCCTCTAAAATCAGTCGAACTACTAATTCTGATCTATTCACCTGTTATCGGGAGAGACCTCAGTGCTGCATCTTTGAACCCAGTACTGATCGTGAAAAGTAATTCTAACCATACTTGCCAGTAAATTGAATTTCCTTCCATAGGCTAACGTAGACTGTTTTCACTTGGAAATTCTAACCGTGCTTACAAGTAACTTGAATTTCCTTTCATAGGATATCATTGCCTGATTTTTGCTGAAAAAGTTTATGTGTCGATTTTTGAAACTTACAAATATTCCTCTAAAATTAGTCGAAGTACGAATTCCGATTTGCTCATCTGTTATCAAGAGAGAACCCAGTGCTGCATCTTTCATCCCAGCACTGACCCTGAAAAGTAATTCTAACCGTACTTACCAGTAACTTGTATTTTCTTCCATAGAAATCCATTGTCTGTTTTTTTTCCAGAAAAGTTTCTAAGTGTCGGTTTTCACAAACTACAAATATTCCTTAGAAATCACCTGCATGACTTAAACACATTCTTTCAACTGTTTACAGGCGATGCACCATTGTTGGATCCAGGATCCACCACTGAGTAAGAAAAAGTAACAATAACACTACTTACCTGCTCAGTGAATTTCCTCCCATAGGATAACATTTAAGCATGGGCAGAAAATCCGTTCCGCTCGCGGATTTCGCGGATTGTGGGTAAATACGCCATCCGCAAGATTCGGGAATATCCCGCAAAATCCGCGAACGGAACGGATTGGGTCAAAAGTTCAAGCTGACTTTTGTAACTCTTTTAGAATGGCGCCGGCAAGCTGCCAGACTAGAGCCATTTTAAAATAGTTACAAAAGTCAGCTTCAACAGGAAGCTCTAATAGATAAAGTAAAGCAGGTGCTGCTCAAATTCAGTTACACAATCATTAATCACCCCAAACTTGGGGTGATTAATGATTGTGTAACTTAATTTGACCTTCAACTGGAGCACCTGCTTTACTTTATCAATTAGTGCTTCCTGTTGAAGCTATTTCTAGTTATTTTAGAATGGCGCTGGCAGCTTGCCGGCGCCATCCTAAGTGGGGCTGAGGGCAGAAGGGCACAAAAGTGGGACAGAGGGCTTAAGGGGACAAAAAATGAGTGGGGCAGAGGGCAGAAGGGCACAGAAACGAGTGGTACAGAGGGCAGATGGGCATAAAAAACGAGAGAGTGTCAGTGATTAAGCAGGCAAACCCCCCCCCCCTGGCGAAATTGCAAAGCGCCTCGCGAACACGCAAAGCGCCTCGCGAACACCCGAACACGCAAAAATAAAAAAATCCGCAAATTCGCGAATTTTGCGGATTGCCAATTCGCAAATCTTCAAATTCGCGAATTGTCAATTCGCAAAATTCGCCCATGCTTAATAACATTGGGGATTCTATGTGAAAAAGTTTCCAAGTGTCAACTTTTAAAATACGATTCAGAAAAGGGGGTGGTGATGGACAGAGTATCTGAATTAAGCAGAACACTCCTACCCAGTCAACAGATCAGGGCTTGATCCATCACCGTTTTTTAGCTCACTGCACCATCCCAGCTCAGAACCTGGCTACATGCAAATTAGTCTGTCCCTGGCCCAGTGCATCATGGGAACAGGGCAGACCAAACTACCAAGCCAATTCTTTTACTGGAAAGGAAACAAGCTTCCGGGGACCGGTTTCTGGCATTACAGCCGTCTTCCGCCCGGCTTGCTTGAATCCTGATGATGCAGTGAGCAAGGGACTCATGTCTGAGCATACCCTTCCACGCTTATGGTGGACAAAACGATTCAGAAAAGGGGGTGGTGATGGACAGAGTATCTGAATTAAGCAGAACACTCCTACCCAGTCAACAGATCAGGGCTTGATCCATCACCGTTTTTTAGCTCACTGCACCATCCCAGCTCAGAACCTGGCTACATGCAAATTAGTCTGTCCCTGGTCCAGTGCATCATGGGAACAGGGCAGACAAAACTACCAAGCCAATTCTTATACTGGAAAGGAAACAAGCTTCCAGGGACCGGTTTCTGGCATTACAGCCGTCTTCGGCCCGGCTTGCTTGAATCCTGATGGTGCAGTGAGCAAGGGACTCACATCTGAGTATACCCTTCCACGCTTATGGTGGACAAAAAACGATTCAGAAAAGGGGGTTGTGATGGACAGAGTATCTGAATTAAACAGAACACTCGTACCCAGTCAACAGATCAGGGCTTGATCCATCACCGTTTTTTAGCTCACTGCACCATCCCAGCTCAGAACCTGGCTACATGCAAATGAGTCTGTCCCTGGCCCAGTGCATCATGGGAACAGGGCAGACCAAACTACCAAGCCAATTCTTATACTGGAAAGGAAACAAGCTTCCGGGGACCGGTTTCTGGCATTACAGCCGTCTTCGGCCCGGCTTGCTTGAATCCTGATAGTGCAGTGAGCAAGGGACTCACATCTGAGTATACCCTTCCACGCTTATGGTGGACAAAACGATTCAGAAAAGGGGGTGGTGATGGACAGAGTATCTGAATTAAACAGAACACTTGTACCCAGTCAACAGATCAGGGCTTGATCCATCACCGTTTTTTAGCTCACTGCACCATCCCAGCTCAGAACCTGGCTACATGCAAATTAGTCTGTCCCTGGCCCAGTGCATCATGGGAACAGGGAAGACCAAACTACCAAGCCAATTCTTATACTGGAAAGGAAACAAGCTTCCGGGGACCGGTTTCTGGCATTACAGCCGTCTTCGGCCCGGCTTGCTTGAATCCTGATGGTGCAGTGAGCAAGGGACTCACATCTGAGTATACCCTTCCACGCCTATGGTGGACAAAACGATTCAGAAAAGGGGGTGGTGATGGACAGAGTATCTGAATTAAACAGAACACTTGTACCCAGTCAACAGATCAAGGCTTGATCCATCACCGTTTTTTAGCTCACTACACCATCCCAGCTCAGAACCTGGCTACATGCAAATTAGTCTGTCCCTGGCCCAGTGCATCATGGGAACAGGGCAGACCAAACTACCAAGCCAATTATTATACTGGAAAGGAAACAAGCTTCCGGGGACCGGTTTCTGGCATTACAGCCGTCTTCGGCCTGGCTTGCGTGAATCCTGATGGTGCAGTGAGCAAGGGACTCACATCTGAGTATACCCTTCAACGCTTATGGTGGACAAAACGATTCAGAAAAGGGGGTGGTGATGGACAGAGTATCTGAAACCGGTGATGGATCAAGCCCTGATCTGTTGACTTGGTACGAGTGTTCTGTTTAATTCAGATATTCTGTCCATCACCACCCCCTTTTCTGAATCGTTTTGTCAACCATAAGCTTGGAAGGGTATACTCAGATGTAAGTCCCTTGCTCACTGCACCATCAGGATTCAAGCAAGCCGGGCCGAAGATGGCTGTAATGCCAGAAACTGGTCCCCGGAAGCTTGTTTCCTTTCCAGTATAAGAATTGGCTTGGTAGTTTGGTCTGCCCTGTTTCCATGATGCACTGGGCCAGGGACAGACTAATTTGCATGTAGCCAGGTTCTGAGCTGGGATGGTGCAGTGAGCTAAAAAAAGGTGAAGGATCAAGCCCTGATCTGTTGACTGGGTACGAGTGTTCTGTTAATTCAGATACTCTGTCCATCACCACCCCCTTTTCTGAATCGTTTTGTCCACCATAAGCGTGGAAGGGTATACTCAGATGTGAGTCCCTTGCTCACTGCACCATCAGGATTCAAGCAAGCCGGGCCGCAGACGGCTGTAATGCCAGAAACCGGTCCCTGGAAGCTTGTTTCCTTTCCAGTATAAGAATTGGCTTGGTAGTTTGGTCTGCCCTGTTCCCATGATGCACTGGGCCAGGGATAGACTAATTTGCATGTAGCCAGGTTCTGAGCTGGGATGGTGCAGTGAGCTAAAAAACGGTGATGGATCAAGCCCTGATCTGTTGACTTGGAACGAGTGTTCTGTTTAATTCAGATATTCTGTCCATCACCACCCCCTTTTCTGAATCGTTTTGTCAACCATAAGCTTGGAAGGGTATACTCAGATGTGAGTCCCTTGCTCACTGCACCATCAGGATTCAAGCAAGCCGGGCCGAAGACGGCTGTAATGCCAGAAACCGGTCCCCGGAAGCTTGTTTCCTTTCCAGTATAAGAATTGGCTTGGTAGTTTGGTCTGCCCTGTTTCCATGATGCACTGGGCCAGGGACAGACTAATTTGCATGTAGCCAGGTTCTGAGCTGGGATGGTGCAGTGAGCTAAAAAAAGGTGAAGGATCAAGCCCTGATCTGTTGACTGGGTACGAGTGTTCTGTTAATTCAGATACTCTGTCCATCACCACCCCCTTTTCTGAATCATTTTGTCCACCATAAGCGTGGAAGGGTATACTCAGATGTGAGTCCCTTGCTCACTGCACCATCAGGATTCAAGCAAGCCGGGCCGCAGACGGCTGTAATGCCAGAAACCGGTCCCTGGAAGCTTGTTTCCTTTCCAGTATAAGAATTGGCTTGGTAGTTTGGTCTGCCCTGTTCCCATGATGCACTGGGCCAGGGATAGACTAATTTGCATGTAGCCAGGTTCTGAGCTGGGATGGTGCAGTGAGCTAAAAAACGGTGATGGATCAAGCCCTGATCTGTTGACTTGGTACGAGTGTTCTGTTTAATTCAGATATTCTGTCCATCACCACCCCCTTTTCTGAATCGTTTTGTCAACCATAAGCTTGGAAGGGTATACTCAGATGTGAGTCCCTTGCTCACTGCACCATCAGGATTCAAGCAAGCCGGGCCGAAGACGGCTGTAATGCCAGAAACCGGTCCCTGGAAGCTTGTTTCCTTTCCAGTATAAGAATTGGCTTGGTAGTTTGGTCTGCCCTGTTCCCATGATGCACTGGGCAAGGGACAGACTAATTTGCATGTAGCCAGGTTCTGAGCTGGGATGGTGCAGTGAGCTAAAAAACGGTGATGGATCAAGCCCTGATCTGTTGACTGATTATGAATGTTCTGTTTAATTCAGATACTCTGTCCATCACCACCTCCTTTTCTGAATAGTTTTGTCCACCACAAGCGTGGAAGGGTATACTCAGATGTGAGTCCCTTGCTCACTGCACCATCAGGATTCAAGCAAGCCGGGCCGAAGACGGCTGTAATGCCAGAAACCGGTCCCTGGAAGCTTGTTTCCTTTCCAGTATAAGAATTGGCTTGGTAGTTTGGTCTGCCTTGTTCCCATGATGCTCTGGGCCAGGGACAGACTAATTTGCATGTAGCCAGGTTCTGAGCTGGGATGGTGCAGTGAGCTAAAAAACGGTAATGGATCAAGCCCTGATCTGTTGACTGGGTACGAGTGTTCTGATTAATTCAGATACTCTGTCCATCACCACCCCCTTTTCTGAATCGTTTTGTCCACCATAAGCGTGGAAGGGTATACTCAGATGTGAGTCCCTTGCTCACTGCACCATCAGGATTCAAGCAAGCCGGGCCGAAGACGGCTGTAATGCCAGACACCGGTCCCCGGAAGCTTATTTCCTTTCCAGTATAAGAATTGGCTTGGTAGTTTGGTCTGCCCTGTTCCGATGATGCACTGGGCCAGGGACAGACTAATTTGCATGTAGCCAGGTTCTGAGCTGGGATGGTGCAGTGAGCTAAAAAACGTGATGGATCAAGCCCTGATCTGTTGGCTGGGTACGAGTGTTCTGTTTAATTCAGATACTCTGTCCATCACCACCCCCTTTTCTGAATCGTTTTGTCCACCATAAGCGTGGAAGGGTATACTCAGATGTGAGTCCCTTGCTCACTGCACCATCAGGATTCAAGCAAGCCGGGCCGAAGACGGCTGTAATGCCAGAAACCGGTCCCCGGAAGCTTGTTTCCTTTCCAGTGTAAGAATTGGCTTGTTAGTTTGGTCTGCCCTGTTCCCATGATGCACTGGGCCAGGGACAGACTAATTTGCATGTAGCCAGGTTCTGAGCTGGGATGGTGCAGTGAGCTAAAAAACGGTGATGGGTCAAGCCCTGATCTGTTGACTGGGTACGAGTGTTCTGTTTAATTCAGATACTCTGTCCATCACCACCCCCTTTTCTGAATCGTTTTGTCCACCATAAGCGTGGAAGGGTATACTCAGATGTGAGTCCCTTGCTCACTGCACCATCAGGATTCAAGCAAGCCGGGCCGAAGACGGCTGTAATGCCAGAAACCGGTCCCCGGAAGCTTGTTTCCTTTCCACTATAAGAATTGGCTTGGTAGTTTGGTCTGCCCTGTTCCCATGATGCATTGGGCCAGGGACAGACTAATTTGCATGTAGCCAGGTTCTGAGCTGGGATGGTGTAGTGAGCTAAAAAACGGTGATGGATCAAGCCCTGATCTGTTGACTGGGTACGAGTGTTCTGTTTAATTCAGATACTCTGTCCATCACCACCCCTTTTTCTGAATAATTTTTAAAATACAACAATATTCCCTAAAAATCACTACTGTAACGAAAATGCTTTTACTAAACTGTTTACAGGAGATGTCCCAGGACTGAATCTAGGATCCAGTCCTGTGGTTAGAAAAGTAATCCATAAAGTAACTAATTGCATTTAACTAGAAATTCACATTGAGCTCAATGTTGCATTGTGTTTGAAATTCTGTTGCCCATTGCAACAACTGTAACTACTGAACTTAAAAGTCTATTGCCTATTTGCAAAGTATTTAAACTAAAGTCATTCATTCTGAGAAAGTATATTTTGTAATGTAATGTATATTGTAATTATAATCTAATTTACAAAATAAAATATCTAAAAATAAGTAGTTTAAAAAATGTAGTAAATCAGTAAAAAAAATATATATATATAACAATTACTACATTTAAATATTGTCATTTACAAAACCTTTGAAATTCACTGAGAAAACCATAGGTTTCAGACATGTTACAGTTAGGAATTAGCATTTAAAAATACTTTGAAATTCACTGAAAAAACCATAGGTTTCAGACATGTGATAGTTAGGAACTAGCATTTAAAAAACATTAGAAATTCACTGAAAAAAACCATAGGTTTTAGGGGTATTATAGTTAGCTGGCCATTTCACTCGTACAAAACCATTGAAATTCCTCCGTTATAGTTATTTGTACTAACTATAACTCGTGCACCCGCAATCCACTGCTTATGATGTCACATATTACATCATTCATGACATCACTGATGACATCTCAAATGACATCACTGATGACATCACTGATGACATCACTGATGACATCATGCACCTGACAATCTGATACATCTCATCATACACTAGTATAACCTTTTGACACTCATTATAAAATATGGAGTACCATATTTCAAACCATCGACACACCAATACAAGTTTCTAAAAACCCTCTCAGTGATTCCTACATCTAAACACACATCTAAACACTTACCTATAGATTCACTCATACATGCTAACAAATATCAATAGAGCACTATTAAATATACTTATGCACCTATATCAACATTACACACTAACAAACATCCTATTCACTTATGCAGTCATCCTACTCATTTATGCAAACAATTGATCATACTTACTTTTACTCAGCTACACGCTTATACAAACACCACTTTATTTATTCATATAGATTGTAACTCATGCTTAGCGTGTTATAAAATCACTATTACAAGTGCACAGTTTTCCATACAGTCACTCAGACAATCACTGAGTCTTATGTATACGTATTTATATACAACAACTGTCACACACACTGCCTTTTATATTTCTACTTTGTTGGACATGCATCATTGAGAAAAATATTTACTCAGCAACACACCCATAAAGAGATTCACTCACCCAAACAACTGTTTTCACATGCAGTCTTAACCTCAGATATATACTAAATCAACTATTTATACATCTTTGGACAGTCACACACCTCCCACCCAACCACACACACATTCACTCTCTCATGCAAATACTCACTTAACTAATTAAAAAATAATGTAGACTTTCAAATAGCTAGTAACCAACTTATGCAGTAGTTTACACAACAAGAAACAGAGTGATGGCCGGAGTTCTGTATTGAGACAAGATGGCAGGGCTGCCCCTCAGGATCACCAAGGAAACCCAGCGCTTACTGGCCGAGCCTGTTCCTGGAATGAAGGCAGAAACAGATCAATGCAATGCATGGTATTTTCATGTGGTCATTGCAGGTCCACAAGATTCCCCATTTGAAGGAGGGGCATTTATGCTTAAATGATTCCTTCCAGAAGAATATCCAATGGCAGCCCCTAAAGTATGTTTCATGACCAAAATATATCCCCCTAATGTACACAAATTGGGAAGAATCTGTTTAGATACTTTAAAAGATAAATGGTCTCCTGCTCTACAGATCCGCACAGTACTGCTATCAATTCAGGCTTTGTTACGTGACCCCAATCCAGATGATCCATTAGCAAACGATCATTAGCAAACGATGTAGCTGAGCAGTGGAAGACCTGTGAAGCACAAGCCTTAGAAACGGCCAGAGCGTGGACTAGGCTATATGCCACGAATAACCTATAATTTCAACATGACCATCAAGTGTGCATCACTTTTCCTGTTCTGCCAAGACCTCTTCCTTTTTTTCGTTTGCATTTAATGGACACAGTCTTAGACAACATTACAGAATAAGAAAGAAGCCCAGACATCATCAGTCATTTTATGATTAAATGCACATAAGCAAATCTGTATTGTCCTGATTCACTGTTGTAAAGCATGAGCAGAGGCTGAGTATATCATCTCTTATTAATGTGTCAAGGATCGTATCCTGTCTCTGCTTTCATTTGTCTCTCGTGCCAGTCCCCGGGGCGTGTAGGGGGGCTCAAGCCCCCCCACACAGGTCTATTATTTTAAAAAACAAAAGCCCCGGGGTGGAGGCCCCCAGTGCAGCAGGGGGCCCATGTGCCCCGCTAAATAATTAATAAAAGCCCCAGGGGGTGGCAGGACCCAGGGCTTGGAGGGCCTCCAAAGCCCCCCCACAGATTATAAAAAAGCAAAGCCCCGGGGGTGGTGTGGTGGTCCCCGGGGCTGCGGGTAGGCCATGAGCCCTCCGCAAATATTTAATGAATGCCCCGGCGGTCCCTGGGGGGCAAAAACTTGGCCCCCGCAATTTTAATTTTTCACTGCCCCCCCGGACTTGGCCTACCTGGGGGCTAAATAATACCTAAGCGCGGGAGACGATGCTTCTTTTTTTTTATTTACGCAGCAGGATTCATGGATCCTCCGCGGATTTTGCCAATTTTTTTTTAATGCTGTTTTTGGCCCTGGGGGGTCCTTCTGGGACCCCCATGAGCAGGCCTAGGGGGTCAGGGGAGTTTCTACCCTGCCCCCTTTTCTTGTTTTATGCCTTTGTTTCCCTGTTTTCTTGTGCCTCGGTTACCGAGAACCATAGTTGTAGGGTCCCAACAGATATCAAAGATACATTTCAAGAAGTCGGTAGAATCCTTTAAATAAGATGGGAGTGTTCTGACAATAGGATTCAAAAAGTAATCTATGTATCTCGAGGCTTTCTCGAATAGACTGCCACATGATGAAATAATGGGCCTCCCTGGTGGACTAGTGGAGTTTTTGTGGATTTTCGGTAACATGTAGAAGACTGGAATCACAGGATTGTCTTGTTTGATGTATTTGTGTTCATCCCAGCTGAGCAAACCTGTTTCCTTCCAGTGATCCAGTCTTCCATAAAACTCCACAATTACATTTTCATATTCCCTGGGGATTATTCTCTTATAGCAGCTATTGTCAGATAATTGACCCATTGCTTCTTTCTTGTATTGTTCTTTTCCCCAGAGAACTATGTTCCCTCCTTTATCCGAAGGTTTCACTAGGAGGCCATCTTCCATCTGTAGTTTCTTTAATGTTTTGTGGAAAAGAGCTTTCCTAGGATTCATTTTATATTTCTTTTGATTTTCTTGGAAATATACATTTTTAAGATCTTTAGTTACATTTTCGCCAAACATATATATATGCAGACAAAGTTCCTGGCATATATATATATATATACATACATATATCCACAGACTCCTCCAGTAAAGAAGAGCATGAGGCCTCTTTAAGGGAAATCCAGGTAAATCTTCATTTGGACAAATTTGGGCATGATGCATTTTGGCTGTGAAGCCTTCGCCGGATGCCACAATTCAACAGGATGCTGCTCTACCTACTCCTTTGAACGTCCTGCTCCACTCCCATTGGTCGGAGTGTGCCTTGCCCCTGATCACATGACCGTGTGCTGCCTGTAAAACGATGTAAACTACAGTACCCATAAGGCATCTTGTTCGGGTAAGTATTACGAGTGGGGAAGCAGGCATGATGTTTCAGTCAAGGTGCAGAGTGGACGATTGGAAGCGCCTGGGATGGTTTTCAGTCTAAAAGGCTCCCCTGGGTCCCCTATTTCGTTCGTGCCCCGCGTGCAGGTGTCCACCAGGCTGTGAGTCACTGTACAATGAGAATGACTCCACGTGAAGTCACGCGCTGCGCCTGGCAGCAGCCACTGGCTTAGCGAGATCTGGAGGCGGGCTGGAGTAATCCGATCCCTCGGAACAAACAGAATGCTGCAAACAGCTGATGCCATTGTACTCCAGCCTACTTAAAGAATAGGGGCCCCATCAGCGCCTCTGGCCGACGCAAAACATATCCACAGACTCCTCCAGTAAAGAAGAGCATTTTTTATATATATATATATATATATATATATATATATATATATATATATATATATATATATATATCCAAACGGGTCCTCACCAAGGCACTCAGAGCAACGTTCAGCCACGCTACCTTGAAGAAAAACAGCAGGACCAGGTATTCCGTGAGTTGATATTTTTTATTTGGCAACAAACGGCAGCATATATATATATATATATATATATATATATATATACGTTTACACTTGCCCGTGGAATACATTTTTGTGGTAAAGGCATTCTCTGTGGTAAAGCCATGTCCTTTTTAAAAAGAATTGTTATAAAACACTTTTGTTGTAATCGCATTTTTGTTGTAAAGCCATTCATTGTAATGGCACTCATTGCTCCAACATACACCCCCCCCGTCCTCAGTCAGTACTCCAGAAGGAACATTTTTTGAAGGCACAATTTTTAGTGTTACAGAAAAGCAGCACCTCTAACGCCAATTGCAAGGGTACCAGGCTTGGGGCACCACTTTGGGGATTAGGACTCACCCCAGAAGAGGTCAATTGAAGGATTCAAGGCCTCTAGACTTTGCTAAGTGTCTGCAACACACACAGGAGACCAGCCAACTAGCATTTGGAGTCCCTTTTGGTGGTCATGGGTTAAAGGTGATGGTCCAGTTCTTCTTTAAGCAGCAAGACAGTCCTTGAAGCAGCAGGGCAGTCCTTCAGGGGTTGAGACAGTCCTTTTAAAGTCTTCCACAGATGCAGGAGTGTACTGAAGAGGTGTTATGAGGGTCCATTATTAATACCTTCTCGAAAGGTCTTCCCTCCCCCTGTCAAGGCTCCAAGAAATGTGTGGTGAAAAAGGCTGGTGTCAGAGTCCGTAGTGTGTGCTGGAGTCAAGCCCTTTGAAGTGTAAGTGGGGGAAGGGAAAAGTTCCTCCCTCAGCCATCCTGGCAGAGTGGTGCATCCTGCTTGTACCTATTCCCTTTTGAGTCTGTGTCTGGAAGGAATATACAAATTCCACCATTAGGGCCATTCACTGTCATGTGACCCAGGACACTGGTAGAAGGCACAAATGGTTAGGAAAAGAAAAAGGCCAACTTTCTAAAAGTGGCATTTTCAGAATTGTGACTTAAAATCTGACTTTAGCATTAAAGTAGATTTTAACATGCAATTCAATTGAGTCTACACATGACATCCCTACAACCTTCCAATCAAACGGTAGCACTTATTAAATGTAGTAAGGTAACCCAGACCTCCCAGGAATTTTCCTACTATTACCCTGGAATTGCCCTTGCTGTCTCTGGTCTAATGGCCCTGAATGCAACAGCAATAACATAAAGGTAATACAGCTCTTAGACAGTACCTACTTGGTTATGTTGCTTGCCAGTGGTTTATTTATTTAAAAAGTTTTGTATAGCGCGAACAAGCCCCCGAAGGGTATCAGAGCACTTTACAATAGTGGAAGGGGAGAGCTAGTTAAAGAGGGGACATTGTAGAGGAAGTAAGAGAGGATACCATAATGAGCTAATAAAAATGTACAAGGATGTGCCCAAAAATTACTTTGTATGGTAAAATAGATAATACTGTGTATTACAGTTGTTAGGCCATAAAGAAAAGCATGTAGTAAACAGATGACCAATGGTCATTTAAGGCAGGAACCTGTTCATTAGGATTGCTTTTACTTCATGTTTGAAAGCAGTCGTGTAGGGAATTCTGCGGATTTCTGGAGGGAGCGAGTTCCAGCTCTTCGGTGCCAAGCCAGAGAAGGCTCGGAGCCTTGTTCTCTTTTTGCGAAAGGTCTGAGGTTTCAGTAGAAGAGAATTTTCATTTCTTGATGGTCTGCCCCAACCTGATAGTTCTAGTTTTTCAGCCAGGTAACTAGGGTGTTTGAAGTGAAGGGCTTTGTGCATCAGACAGGCAATCTTTAGTTATATTCTTGCTTTGGAGGGTAACCACTTTAGAGATCTTCGGGCTCGGGAGATATGATCAGTTCTTTTTGAATCAGTAATCAGTCTGGCATCTGCATTCAACAAAGCCCTGAGTGGGGCCAAGGTGTTTTTGGGGAGGCCACACTGTGTCACGCTCCCATAGTATAGTCTCGGCAGGACAAACGCTTGAACCTCCTGCTTGACGTCCTCTTGAGGGAGGAATTGTTTTAGATTTCTAAGAAGCCTCATTTGGTAGTTTGTGCCCTTACACATCTTACTAATGTTTTTCTTCATGTTCAGGTGCGAGTCTAGGGTGATTCCAAGAGATTTAGCTGAGTCGATGATAAGAGGGGAGCAGTTGAAGGTAGTGAGGTGCTTCATCCAGAGGTCAATCTTGGGGTTGTGCTTGAAAGAATTTTGTTTTGGCGGTGTTGAGCAGGAGATTGTTCTCAGTTAGTCAGTTTTGGGTAATCATCAAGGAGGAATTGAGTGAGATGAGGTCTTAAGAAGAATTGATTTTCAGGTAAAGTTGCGTGTCATCCGCATACATATGAAAAAGAATGTTCATGGATTTAAGAGCTTTCGCTAGCAGTTCCAGGGAAAGATTACACAGTATGGGAGAGAGTGCAGACCCTTGCGGGACCCCCATTGAGACTGTAGATGGTTGGGATAGTGTATGGTTCCTCAAAACTCTTTGGGATCTATTGTGAAGGAAGGAGGAGAACAATTACAGTACCCAACTGGAAAGGTCTATCCTGTGTTGCAGAATGGCTAAGAGGATATTGTGATAAATCATGTCAAATGCAGAAGAAAGATCAAGGAGGATTAGGAGGCAGGATTCATTAGGGCCTAACATTTTTAGGATGTCATCCATGATGTGAAGGAGCTCAGATTCAGTCCTATTACCACTCCTAAACCCATATTGATGTTGACCCAAGAGATTTAAAGTCTCAATGTGCAAGCAGAGTTGTGATTGAACACATTTTTCGAGGAGCTTAGTCAGAGTAGGGATGTTGGAGATGGGACAAACGTTGTTGAGGTGAGATCTGTCCGCATCAGGTTTTTTGAGAATGAGTGAAACCTGAGCTGCTTTTAGACATTCTGGGATCTTGCCTTGAGACAAGGAGGTGTTGAGAATATTTGTCCAAAGGGGGATAAGGCCAACCATGATTTCTTTGAAGATAAACAGAGGCAATGGGGCTCAGAAGTGATTAGAGGGGTTATTGTTCAGAATCATTGTTTTAGATGTTGTTTTCACTGAGAGGAGAAAATGAGCTCCAGG
Source organism: Lissotriton vulgaris (assembly GCF_964263255.1). Classification (NCBI taxonomy): domain Eukaryota; kingdom Metazoa; phylum Chordata; class Amphibia; order Caudata; family Salamandridae; genus Lissotriton; species Lissotriton vulgaris. The sequence goes on from NC_141691.1 coordinate 1,206,094,421, forward strand.
TGGCCATGTTCTTGGTGCTAATACTAAGTGGCTTTAGATTCTCTGAGAGGACAGGATCCGTCACACTCTCAGATGATGTAAGCGGGGCCCTCTTAGATCCAAGATCAAGACTGATGAGGTTAGTTGTTTCCATAAAGAAGATAGCCAGATCGTTCCATGAAGGTGAATTGTCTGTTGATTCAAAGTGATTGGGTGCTATTGCTGACTGCTGTTTTACAATTTCAAAAAGTTTTTAGGGCAATTTGAGACTTGAGTAAGTTGGACTCTGAAATAATTGGCCTTAGTCATCTAGATATTTTTATTGTAAGAACTGCTAACCGACCTAAGGAATTTTAGATGATAAGCGGAAGGTTTGGATCTCCATAGAAGTTCATCAGCCCTTAGGTTGTGGCGTTCAGAGTTTAGGTTGTTGTTGAACCAGGATTTGGAGATTTTTGATGGGTAGGTTTTTTTTGTGTAGAGGAGCTATTGAATCCATGATTCCAGAGATAGTGGAGTTATAGAAGTCAGTGAGACCATGTGCATCAGTCATGTCAGTTTAAAAAGGCAAGGCATTTTCACATTTGCTAGAAAGACAATCCTTGTTAATATTTCTGAGGTCTCTTTTCCACTGTTTAATTTACTTTGGTTGGACCATTTTCCGTATCACCTCCTTATTGATAAAGAAGAAGATGCTGTAATGGTTGACACAGTCACTTATTTATGGAGCCGGGAACTCCTACTGCCATTAGCAAATCTTATCCGGACTGGACTTCACCAATGGCTTAGGCTATTTATCACTGTCTAAATCTAGTGCTGTGCATCGCAGAACCATCACTGCACTTGGCCCAGTCTTTCATTGGTGACAACGTTTCTCGGCCAAGCTACTAGGTTCTGGGGTGGACTGTGGCCCTGTACAGCAGTACCCGCATGTGTGCACTGCAGCTTGTAATGGCATGTGATTTGTGCCCTGCCCTGATGTGAAGTGGTACTCTAACATGGGTCAGCCAGATTCCCTGCCAGAAGTGGGCACAAAGAAAAATAAGGCAACCAAATTATTTGACAAACCTGAGATAATACAAAAACAATGGTTTCCTCATACTTTAAATGATTTTAATTTAGGACCAAGCAAGATGTACTCCTTAGGAGGCAACTCAATTGTGTATGAAAATTATTAATTGAAGACCATATTACAATTCATGCGAGCCACTTGTCTGAAATCGATGTTTTGTTCCCAGTATAATAATCATACATGTATCAACAGGACAAGAGCTAATGTATTGCATCCAAAGATCCATCTAAAATATGAGATTAAAAAGGTAGCTTAACATGATTTACCAATGAAAAGCTCTGTAATGTATCTGCAGGAGAACTCCAGCTAAGTCACTCAAGGAAAGTGATTTCTTAGAACAAGGGAAGTTTTAGGGTTAGACAATGAGTAATTTGTCACATTGAAAACTGGTACGTTAGATGTCTTCTTGAGGGGGGGTGCTCACGATTGGTAATACTGGTTCCTCTTTTGTCTCTCTCCTGTGGAGCAATGGCCCCTGAACCTTGTCCATGTATGCCCCTGACTCAGCTGCAGGATCCTTCCTAAACAAGTATGGCTGGAAGAGGGTGTTGGTGGAGCTCTGGTGCAAGATTCAGGATTTTTCAAATTATCTGGATTTTCTACCTCCGCTGAATAGGGTTGTAGAGTCGATCAGCGCTGATATTCTGGTGGCAGTATCACTTTCACTTTGATAACTTTATTTCGGTCAAAGACAATAAAAGTGCAATAAAATATGTACAAGCACAATATTAAAATATAGATACTTCAGAGTTAAAAAGTTATTAAACAATGGTTATCAAAGGAGTAGTAAGCGTAAAAGCAGTAGTCCATTATTCCTTGCGGATAAATGCAGTTCTTCTCCGCCACATGCCGAATAGAAACCGGGAAACGGCAAAAACAATGAGAGGGGCAGTGTCATAAGTTAGGACTCTACAAGCATGTACACAGTGTCTAAAACCCAAGTTTTTGCATAATGGGTTAATCCAGCACTTCCGAATTTCACGGTATGCTGGGCAAAAAAAAGAGGATATGTATGATATCTTCCCTGGCGTGATTACAGGCAGGGCAGTTAGACTTCATCGTTTTTGCCCATCTGGATATAAATGCCCCAACCGGTAAGGAGCCGTGCCTCAATTCAAAGTCACGGATTGAGCATCGTGTCATACGCCGATGACACGCAGCTGGCTATCTCCCTATCACGTGCACCCGGTCTTGCGATGGACAGTTTCAGGAACTGCATGCAAGAACTTGCAGCCTGGATGTCCACCAACTGCCTTAAGTTAAACGGCAACAAGACCGAGGTGCTCGTTGTGGGGAGGAACCCATCTGTTTGGTCATCGGCGTGGTGGCCTCCATGTCTGGATGAAGCTCCCATACCCCGCCAGGGAGTAAAAAACCTAGGCGTATGGCTCGACGCTGACCTATCTTTTGGACCCCAAATAGACCGAGTTGCAGGCGTCTGTTTTGGTATCCTAAAAACCATAAGGAAGGTTCTTGACCTCCTTCCTATGTCAGCACGGAAAACACTGGTACACGCCCTTTTGACATCACGCCTAGACTACGGCAACCTACTTTACCTGGGTACCACCTGCAAAGCCATGAATCGCCTTCAGGTAATACAGAACGCGGCAGCCCGTCTCATCCTAAAAATCCCTAAACGATCAGACACCAAAGCCGCTCTCAAAACCCTCCACTGGTTGCCAGTAAGAAGCAGAGTGGAATTCAAAGCCCTCTGTACATGCCACCGCATCCTGGCTAAGAAATCCCCTATTCCACTCCAGAACTTAGTGACAAGGTATACACCTGCACGCGAGCTGCGCTCCTCATATGAGGGCCTACTTAAGGTTCCTAGGGTCAAAAGAGCCCGTATGGGCGGACGCTCCTTCCGCTATCTGGCAGCGAAAAGCTGGAATTCCCTCCCTCTCCATCTCCGTCTGGATCCATTCGAATCCAGCTTCCGCAAGAACCTAAAAACACACCTGTTCTCCAGATAACGGATCACTGGTCTCCACCTCGTTCAGAGTTCTTCAGTTGCAGCGCGGGGACACGCTTTGGCGTAACCAAGCGCTTTATAAGCTACCCTTATTATTATTATTAATTTTCTTGCCAGTGGAGGCTGCACCAGGTCCAAGAACGCCTCCATCCTGTATTCAACTTTTGTTAAGAGGAACTCAGTGGACAATCTGCCCAGGGAAGTAGAACAGTGTAGCAGTTTGAGGTTATGCGATTTTACAGCTGCCACCAGTACACAGTATCACTCTGCATGTAGGGATAAATCTTTTCTTTTTAAAAGCAGGCACCTGTTATCACTATTCATGGCATTATTGAATTTGCATGGACTCATAATTAGTTGGGAATCAAGGATTTTCAGCCCTAGCTCTGAGATTTCTTTTTCCTCTCATTAACGTGCTAAACGGTAATGTCACTCCCTAACTTAGCAAGTACTGTGAGAAAGTAATAGCTGGGTGGTGCAAATTATGTTGGATTTTTAGGTCCGCCGATAAAGATAGCTGGCTCGATGAGAAACTGTAATCCAAGAGGGATGACTCCATATGTTACATATTCATTCAACATCTCGTCATGCAGGTGAATATGAACAAGAGTTTTTCTTACATTTCTCTTTTTTATCAAGGTCCATTTGGTTAGGGGATGAGGTGTCAGAACTTCTAGAGCTGAATAATGTTTCGCCGCTGAGAATTTTGGCTATGTGGTATTCAATATATTTCAGAGCATCCTTATCTGCCACACTACATATGACCTTCTTATGATGATTGGAGCCATCAAGGATTTCTGAGTGTTTTTATTGAAAATAAGACAGCATTAGACAATATATTGAAGAAAAATCCCTTATATCCCACCAGATGTGCGAAAAGCGGAAAGAAAAATAGGACAACCCAGTTGAGTAAAGAACATGGGTTATTACAGCATAGATAAGAACCACGGCTCCACCATACATGAAAGGATTCAAGTTCAGTGACAAGCAAATGGCAAAAAGCACACAGGATAAGTTTAACACTACATTATGTACAATGAAAACAAATTATCAGGGCAGAAATGTGACGTCATAGAGGACCATACAGTGAAAAAGTGCACATTGCCGGTATACTTTTGAAAAGACACTAAACTCAGAAGAAATAATACAAGTTGTGGTATTGTGTGGCTCTCATCACTAGGGTCTAAATTAAAATCCATGCCAACGGCTTCTTTTGTCGATGTCTCAACCTCTGTGTATTAATCATGGGGCCTACACCAGTACAGGAGCCAATTTCTTGCATGTGAGGGTCCATTTAAAGAACTGAGATTTAAAAAAAATGGGGCTTGATCTGATTTAATAATAAAACTCTCTGTGCTCCAAATAAGTGTGAAAAAAGTAAAAACATATACGTCTGTCTGGATTAACCCTGCTGCTGCAAAATTATAAAATATTTTATTTATTTAATTATGTTTAGCACAATATGTTTAAAAATAGGATCATCCTACTAAAGAACTCAATGTGCTGAATAAGAAAAGAAATGGAATCTGTGAATTAATCTAGATCTTGGTAATTACACTGGGTGGCATCCCATTACATCATTTCATTTAGATATTCCGTGCCATTGAAGAGAGCCGTACGCAAATCAGCTGGAATCCACTTCGGAAGGAGCAATTCAGGCCAAAGTTCTGGACAACATTCTTTCTAACCTCCACAAAGTAACCACTGACTGGTTTCGGCTTTATTGGGCATTAACTTTAGCACTGCTTGGATCTTACGGCACGGTGCCCACATTTGAACATGTACCTCCCTACTGAGCGAGACTAATGTAGCACAAAGGTGAAGAATGGGAAGGTTACAATAATTTCATATGCTACTGCTGTGCATAGTCAGCAGATTAAAATGATGCTTTAAAATGCACTAAATGACCATATTATTCCAAAATGTCTGGCGAGATTGAAATCCGCCAGTGGCCCTTTTGGCATGATCTTTACGTGTCCTGGAATTCAATGCAGATACCACGACCAACCACTTTCAAGCAATATGTGCTGCCATTGACTGAACATTAGGGATTTTACCTGACAAAGAGTGTTTTTGCACCTTTTTGAATAATTGTGTCACCCATGTCGGGTGTTACTTTCGACAGACCCAGAAAGAACGCAGCGCCTGGATACCCTCGCGGGTGATTAGCCACGCTCTTCAAATCCAAATTGATTGATTGATTAACTAGAAGCCCACAACTGAAGCCTCTATGATAAAATATTTTTTAAAAACTTCACATACACACCCTGGGTCTCTCCATCCCATCCGAACCAAAAATGTGCATGAGGATTAGTGAGGGCACCAGCAATTTGGGTGGCTTCTGTGCAGGCTGTTGGTATTCTTGAGGCTGAAAGGAGGCGCTGCTCCCCCCATGCTCGTGACGGACCCATTCCGTCATGAGTCACGGTTGGGCTGTGTGGATGACGGAATGGTTCCATCACGACCACGCCCGCGATTGGAATGTCCAGCACAGGGCTGGAATTTCTGCCGCACACAAGCAGTTAACTCCTGTACTTCCCACACATTGCCCTTCTCCGAGCCAGCAGAACGTCTGAAGCTTTTAAGGCGTTAATTGTGGGAGAACTGGACACCCTCTGACGTCATGGGGTAAGATTAAACTGTGCGCGAGGTTTCATCCACTACCTCTGGCATCAGGGCCGGACTGGGAACCAAAACCGGCACTGGCAAAGTGCTCGGCCGGCTCCCTCCCCCTCGGGTGGTTGGGGGTGCCGCCGAGCTCTTTGCCAGGGCCGGTTTTCGGGCGATTTTGTTACAGGGCCGAATTTGCAGCTATGCTGCAAAAATGGCCCCAGGGGCCCAACACCGGCCCCCGCCCGTGCGGCCCACCGGGGGATTGCCCGGTGCCCGCTACGGCCAGTCCAGCCCTGTCTGGCATTTCGGTGAATTGACGTCTGTGATAAGTCAGCATTCGTAGAACACTGTGTCATTCAACTTACTATGTCACTCATTTCATGCTAATGTGCATTCCAAAACCTAATTTTGACAGGCTGGACTGCGGCTTTAGTGCATTCTTGTGTACAGTTAGCAATAAAGATGATTATATTCTCATGAAAGGGAAATTGAGATCAGTAAACGGCAGGTCTGCAAAATTACCGAGGTGCCATTATTTCAGCAGTAAACACAGGAAGGCGGCCGTGCTTGTCTATTTTCTGGCGTTGTTTGTCACTCGTCGAATGGTCCATTTAGACATTACAATAATGCAATATTGTTTTCTTTCATGTTAATGGCTTATATTTTATCTCCAGTGGAAGATGAAACAGGAGCTTATGCAAACGCTGAAGGCGAGTTTTAAACAGGAAATTGTTATTATTACCTTTCTGTATGTTTTCAATGCCCCATAGGCAAGAAAAGGTCTTTTCAAATATACATTTGTACAGCCGATTTGTTAATCACATATGTACATAGGAAGACTTAACCAAAGTAATGTATTTTAATTGCTTACATTTCTGGCAAAAATACCTAATTTAAATCTTTCAAAGTTCATCTAATGTAATACACTTTTGGGAGACTAAGGCCTGCAGATAACTGTAGAGCAAACTATCCTAGAAAACTGTGGGGCACATTTACAAGGGGATATCGTCACTTTTAGCGATGTTCTTTTGGCACAGTGCTCTTTTCCATATTTACTTTTTGTGGCTTAACGCCACCTTGTAAATAAGGACCCTTTACAATCATCACTTAGGGGCCTCTTACGATCTCTGTCGGAGGCTTTCAGACAGAGATCGTCAGTTTCAATTCCAACCTGATAACAATTTCTGCCGTCGGAATTGAAACCAACGGTCATTCCGATGGGCTCAAGGTGCCCATCGGCCGTCAGAGGCCGGCCCATAATCCCAATGGACGGCGTTTCCTCTGTTGGGATTTGGATGCTCAGTTTCCGACAGGCTTTCCATGCTGAGATTTCCGACATGGAAAGCCTGTCAGAAAGTGAGTTTGGGGACCCTTAGCAGGGTTCCCTTCTCTTTGTGGCCTCTGGTTGGGGTGGTGCTCCCCTGTTGATCCTTGCACCGTGTGGCAGGCACCCTGCAGTGCCTGCCATGTGGTGCAGGAATGAACACAACCTCCCATTTCCCTATGGGAGCTTGTGCTATGGCCGATTTTTGGTTTGAGTGCAAGAAGGAGCTCCTTCCTGCACATAAACAATTATTCCCTACAACACAGGCAACCTTGCACTACGGTGTAAGGGTGCCTGCGTTGGCGCTAGGGTGTACAGGTTAAACATACATGAAAAAGATAGTATGATTACAGGCATGTAGAATTTGCAAAAATAGAACATCTGTTTAATGTAAGTCAGAGGAAAACATACTGCAGACCAAAAGGTGTAGAAACATGCAGAGAGATGTTGTCTTTCCTATAATTACATATGGCATGCACAGAAAAAAACATGTTGCCATACATATCCGTTATCTGGTGGTCACTGTTCATTTTAGAAAAACAGATCAAACGAATAACTTATTACTGATGAAGAACTATGTCATTTGGTTATTACAGGTGATTGGAGATGTCACAGCTCAACTGTATTACGTCAATACTTGTATTTATATAGGAATTGCAGGTTCCCATGTATTGTAAATTAACACTTAAATTATCTTAGATTCCTGTGGATGAACCAGTTGGAGAGGTGATGAGGGACAGATGTGATGGAACAGAATGAATGTTTATATCCAATGAATCACAAAAGCCTCTGAGGTACTTTGAAGTTACCAAGGAGCATTTCACATTCCGCCAAAGGCTCACTTATGAACACTACTGAGGGAAAATATAAGAACTTCTCCCCTGTGACTCTCTTTTCCATCCCTTCAGACCCACCTCTGAGGTTTTGTTTTTCTTTCACACACTTGGCTTCGAAATTCCACCTGCCCATGATTGTTTTCTCCCCCTCTCATTCTGGGCCTGTTAAGATAACAAGAATTGTGTTTTCCTAATATCCCCTGCAAGTGAGAGGAGGCTGATGGAGGCACAGAAGTAGGAATGCTGACTACAAGCACACATACAATTGAACCAAGGGCAAAAGTCCGACTGAGGAGGTAAATCATAAAAGTATGTCTCCCATTTTATGATTAACAAATTGCAAAGCATTTGTATTGCTTAATTGTAAATTTCGGGGTACAAATCAAGCCCAAAATGTGCATATTTAAGCAAATTGGGTGCATCTTAGATACAATAACAACACACAAACCCACGAGCAGCAAAACAACACCCCTATTATATAAGACATGACCAAAATGGAATATATAAATACTAGCAGCCCGCCCCGACGTTGTCCGGGGGCAATGAGACTCAGTGTGTAGTCCTCCGGAGCGCAACCACCACCTTCAGGGCACCCACAGACCTCCGGCAGCATGTCGCGTCTCGGATCCCAGTTGGCAATGAGGCTCAGTGTGCAGTCTTCCGGAGCGCAACCACCACCTTCAGGGCCCCCACAGACCTCTGGCAGCATGTCGCGTCTCGAATCCCAGGCCCCCAACCACCTGTGCAGCCGTGGGCCAAAGACCGGGTGACACTCATTGCCGCCGCCGCTCCTCAGCCTAGCGCTCCTGGCCGCTCCTCCCCGCGCTCGTGGCCGCTCCTACCCCTGGGCATGTCGGACCTCTACCTTAGCCCATCGCGGGCGCCGCCGCTCCTCAGCCTAGCGCTCCTGTCGCTGCTCCTCGCGCTCCTGGCGGTTCCTCCTCGCGCTCCTGGTTTACTTCCTGAACTTTACCAAAATGTCTGACGGTGATATCAGCACGCTCCTCGTTAACGCACACGCCCACCTCAGACATGGCACTACTTCCAAGGGACTACTTTGGCAAAGAACGTACTTTGCCCTTGTAACATATATTTTTTGCTGATATATAGCCTATGACCGTCTGCTTACCCTGACCTTTCCAACGCTGTATTGGGTGTTTTGATTGGCGCTGTGGTTCCAGAGTTTACCCGCCTCAAAGGTTCACAGTTCTCTCTTTATAATAGTAGTATAGATACACAACATATCAACATGAACAAAAAAATGCATGAACTAGACCACTGGACAAAAACAAAACCACAACATAACATATGCACAACTCACAGCACAAAAACAAATACAGCAACACAGCACAATAACAACAACAAAAACAACACAATACACGAAACAGAAAAACAACACACAATACAACATCTACAATAAAACAATATACAGCAAAACAACAGCATGAGAAAACAAGACAACAACAAATTAACAAAACAATATGGCAAAAACACATCAACACATGACATCAACGCAACACAAAGGAACAACAAAAATAACAATAAGGCAACAAAACAGCATTCTCAATTAACTATTTTTTGTTGTGTGCTAGTTTCCATTGTGTATTTGTTTTATTGCTGTGGCATGATTTTGTTTTGGGGCATTGTGTTATTGTGTATGTGGCTTTATTGTATTCTGTTTTGTCCAATATCAATATTTTAATTTATGTTGTTACATCATTGCTCTATGATGTGGTTTTGTGGTTCATGTATTGTTCTTTTGTTAGATTATTAGGATGTTGTGTAATGTTTTTGAGTTGTTTCTGTGTTATGTTGTTTTGGAACAATTTTCATGTTGACTCTCACTAACTTTAAGAAACCTAAGGCCTAGTGAGATTTTGGAAGAGACATGCGTGTCCAGAGGGCATCTTAGGGGCAATATTTGAAAATCATCTATGATGTGACCCAATGATATTCATAATGTGATGACTACACTAATCCATTGCAGCACATAATGCCTTTTAGTTGAATTCACAGAAATCCTGCCCCTTTCATATCAATGAGACGGGCTTCCCTCTGCAAGTTGTACTGGATGGCTGAAGATTCATGAGGAGGCCTGGAAGGGGCACCAGGCCTTGATTACTGCATTCAGTTTTGAAAAATGCCTTGATTGAAGCTTCTGCTCCTAAAACAGCATGATGTATGGAACATTCGGCAGATCATGCAGTTAACTCCTGGACTGCTCTCTGCTCCTCTATGCTTGAAGCCCACATTCTCAAAGTGGACACTGAATTTCAAAGAACGCGTCTGCTCTACATATAAATACCACCCTCCTTGAAGTCTTGCATCCAATCGATGGTTTACGAACCATTAACAATTATCCTTGTGATTTGAAAGGAAGTCAACTGCTCGCAGCCCGCAGTCTCAAATTGGAATTTGTCCTACATGGATAGCTTTCATTTTATGCATAGAACCCAGCCCTGTTTGAGGTATCAGCAGTTTAACAATTGTTTGTGAAGCATGGATAGATATCCTTGGAATTACGAAAAAAGAGAGGAATACCACCTTCTTTCTCCCCTCTTCATTGCAAACCACAAGGAGTCACAATGAGGATATTGTCAGATGCAAAGCCATTTATGTGTCATAATCTTCTTTTGAGACATTGTGACTCAAAGTTTTGTTCTCACATAGTAGACAATTATGTGCACCGCAGGCTTTACAAGTGCAAAATCTTTTTGCACATTGGTCCCAGACAAGCCGCTCAACAATGTATCTATCCCCCACCTTTAGTGCCTTCCTTAAAACGTTCAACCCTTTTTAAGAAGGGCTAACCTATGTCTAGCCTGGGTGGTATATTCAATCAATCAACCAGGGGTTTATAAAGCGCGATCAGGGCCGGACTTGGAAGCAAAACTGGCCCTGGCAAAGAGCTTGGTCGGCCCGCTTGGGAGAGGCCAAGCGGTTTGCCAGGGCCGGTTTCGGCCGATTTTGTTACAGGAGCCGATTTTGCAGATATGCTGCAAAAACAGCCCTGTAACAAAAACGGCCCCCATGGGCCCAAAATCGGCCTGCACCCTAGCGGCCCACCGGGGAAATGCCCGGTGCACTCTACGGCCAGTCCGGCCCTGAGCGCGATAATCACCCGTGAGGGTCTCAAGGCGCTGGGGGAGGGTGGGGAATGCAGCTCCGATTCAGTCGAAAAGCCAGGTCTTGAGGTTCTTCCTGAAGGTGTCCAGGGTAGCGGAGCATCTGATGTTAACTGGGAGCTTGTTTCAGGTCTAGGTTTCGATGTAGGAGAAGGCTTTGTTTCTGCAAAGGGCGAGGTCGGCGATCAACTAATATATAACCTTCATAGCCTACACCTATACCAATGCCTTAAAAATAAGAGGTAGGCAGATAAATATATTTAATATAGGCTGCATTATAATTCCCTTATACTGCTTGACCCTCTTGCATTCATATAAGACAACACGCCACAGGTAACTACCAATCGGTAGCAATAAACTACCCATCACTAATTAAACAAGCATGGAACAATTGAAGAGATCTGCCACATACTGCAGGCCAATCGGAGAACTTTAGTCTAATTCACCACTGCAGGCCGCAGCTATCTACATACTCCGACCGCTTCTGTACATCTCACAATGACAATCAGATACCGGACGACAGTAAAGCCCATCTCAGCACATCTATCGACCAGTTCTCTTTCCAACCATGCCTGCTCAGGATCATACGTTTTTAAACAAAATATCAAGTTGGATAATTCCATGCTCTAACCAGTCAAGTAGACTGTGGTCATTGGAAATAGCATGAAGCTACCCGCAGAACTTACTGAAAACCATAAAATGTATATTTACGTTCTCACACCTTTTTATCCACCACACTGCTGAGAGCTGCAACCTTTAGCACAAACTCCACATCTGGGTGGTCATCACACATGACACGGAAGTACTTCTCAAACAGGATCAAAACAAAGAAAACACCCTTCCAACCACACTCCGCACATGGAGTAGCATGCTCCCCATGCACGCAAGCACTCCAGTGCCCAAAATAAAGCTAGTAAGCGCTATATATGGTGAACAGACAAAATATCGACTCCAAAATATCGACTGGACATAATATCGAGTTTTAAATATAGACTGGACAAAATATCGACTGGACATAATATCGACTACAAAAATATCGTTTTTCAGGTAAGTGAAGTAATATCGACTGTTTAAAATATAGATAGCAAAAATATCGAATTTTTAATAATATATAATATTTTATAGTGTATTTTTATGTAATAATATGTGTGAAAAGTGTGTATTAATGTAATAAAATATTTTATTAAATGGAATTTGTTTTTTTAATAATTGCGTTATGTAATTCTGTAGCGGGTTGTGGGTTTATAGGGGAATAGGGTGGGAAGTAATTTAATAATAATTAATTAATTAATATATGTTTGTAAATATTTATAATTAATAATTAATTGATAATTAATAATAATTAGTTAATTAATTAATATAATTGTGTACATATTTTGAATTAGTAATTAATTGGTAATTGATTAATTGTAATTAGTTAATTACATTAATTAGAGTACATTTTAATATATATAATTTTGTGTTATTGTTAAGTAATTAATTGGGAAAAATAATATTAATTAATTAAATAATTACAGCTAATGTGCTAATATATTTACTTTATTGTTATTGTTAATTAATAATTAATTGGTAATTAAATAATATTGATACATTTTGGGTAAAGGAGTATTTTTAGGGTTCAGGGTCAGTTTTTAGTTTTTGGGTAAAGGGGCATTTTTAGGGTTCAGGGTCAGTTTTCAGTTTTTGGGTAAAGGGGCATTTTTAGGGTTCACGGTCAGTTTTCAGTTTTTGGGTAAAGGAGTATTTTTGGGGTTCAGGGTCAGTTTTTAGTTTTTGGGTAAAGGGGCATTTTTAGGGTTCAGGGTCAGTTTTCAGTTTTTGGGTAAAGGGGCATTTTTAGGGTTCAGGGTCAGTTTTCAGTTTTTTGGGTAAAGGGGCATTTTTAGGGTTCAATGTCAGTTTTCAGTTTTTGGGTAAAGGGGCATTTTTAGGGTTCAGGGTCAGTTTTCAGTTTTTGGGTAAAGGGGCATTTTTAGGGTTCAGGGTCAGTTTTCAGTTTTTGGGTAAAGGGGCATTTTTAGGGTTCAGGGTCAGTTTTTAGTTTTTGGGTAAAGGGGTATTTTTAGGGTTCAGGGTCAGTTTTGGGTTTTTGGGTAAAGGGGTATATTTTAGGGTTCAGGGTCAACAAATAAGATTGTAATTTTTTTTTATTATTTTCATTTATTATTTAATTATTATAATTTAATTTAAGTATTTTTAAGTATATTTTAGTCATTAAAATGTAATATTAATTTAATTTAACACTCTTTTTAATAAAGTCGATATTTTTTACATCTATATTATTGTTAACGATATTTTGTACTCGATATTTTTGTACTTACCTGTTTGTAGATAGAAAGTCGATATTTTGTCTGTCGATATTTTGTCAACGATATTTTTGCAGGTCGATATTTTGGCAGTCTATATTATTTCAGTGATCCGCTATATATATATGTTGCCATAGAATACAATTGAGTATCTGATTTGGACGGCGAAATAGGCCCCGCACATCTCTTTTTAAATGTTAAATACACTGCAACTTTGCTTCTCCTTATCAATCAGCAGAATTTCTCATTGATTCCCTGCAAGAAAAGTGTAGCAGCCGCAGATTTGATCACAGTCCATTGTGGTGCATCTTTTTTGTGCTGTAGAACAGCAATTCTAGCTTGTGGTGTATGTTACTGAATGTCATGTCCAGCACAAGTAAGTGATAGCATGGGCGGCACCAGTCACAATGATATAAATAAAAACAGCGGAAAGGAGGACTCTGTTTCTAAAGCAGCCATTTTACATAATATGTGTAGTGAGGTTGGCTCTGATTGGCTGGTCAAGCGTTTACAGATCAGTGACTCGGAGCACTCAGGAAACATCGAAAAACTAATGTACACTTGCTTTAAAGCACCGGGGTCTTTGTTTTGAACTGCATTAACTACCATCAATATGTTATGCTTTTGCCTGTGCCCAGCAGGTTGCCAACTGTGTGAGCTAAGAGTCGCCCACACAACCCACCCGGCAATCCATTAATGGAAAAATGTGCTCCCCAAGCCGACATTTCAGCTTGTTAAAAACTTGCGGATATTCTTCAAAATAATTGCCTGATTGTAGAGTTTTCTGACATCAAGCAATGCGAGTTGTTTATGTTGACAGACTGATCCGGCAGGCCTGATTGCTGTACTTTATGAGCATGTCTGATATACGCTCCTCAGCTGGAGAGCCCGTCTATACTTTTATTATAACATCTATCTCTGCCGCGCGTGAATCATTTTCGCTCCTGTTGGCTTCACTTCTCTGCACACTGAGCACTTCTGATCATGAGTAACGACAGTTAACGTTGACAGAAAGATGACTGAGGGAAGCGCCACCAGCGCTGGCGACCGGGGACCGCACATAAATTGTACTATATAAAAATAAACTGCACCAACTATTCACAGCAAGGGTGTAATAGGCCCCCCAGGTACCACAGTCAGTTACCAGGCTTCAAGGTGGAGTCAGGTCTCTCTGCAGGCATCAATGCAGGCTCAAGCCAGCCATCTTGGCTTATTTTCGTAGGTTTGGTTAAAAGGCCTCTAGGGCCACGCTCCGCATGTATTCTAAACTGTGAAACGAGAGTGGGTTTCTTTAACTCTTTCGCTGCGTCGGCTATTCCGCCGCAGCGCTATCAGGGCGGGGCGGCCGCACGGCGGCCGCATGCTGGTGACAGAACCGCTCCGTCACCAGCCGCGGTTGAGCTGTGCTCGTGACGGAGCGGTTCCGTCATGGCCCGCCCCGCTCAATAGAACGCGCCGCGCAGGCGCGAAATCAGCGCCGCGCAGGCGCGAAATCAGCGCCGCGCAGGCGCGGCGGCCGGGCCATGACGGAACCACTCCGTCATCAGCACAGCCAAACCGCAGCTGATGACGGAGCGGTTCCGTCATCAGCATCGAACGGGTTAATTTCAATCAGTCTCATTGCAGATTTGCTGCTCCCACTGATCGTCAGTGCAGCGATCTCAGTAGGCATGGGCGACATTTTGAGAACTGCAGGGTTGTAAACAATTGTTACGTTGTATTTGTTGATGTCTAGAAAAAGTATGGGAAGAAAAAGTGCGCCAAATGCGCACTACAGCTTTATTTGGATGTATCTGTCATAGGGAGCAATTGCGTACACTGCGCGAACAGGTGGAGCTGACGTTATTGTCTGGTCTGGATGGCTATGCTCCTAAAAGGAAGCTGCCTTAAATCACTTCCTAGTTTATCAAAGAAATAAAATCAGAAAAGAAGCAAACATGTTAGGGCAGCTACCTACATTAACAAATTACACGCCCCACGTATAGTTTAGGCCAGGGCCGGACTGGCCATAGCGGACACCGGGCATTTCCCCGGTGGGCTGCCATGGTGGGGGCCGGTTTGGGGCTCCTGGGGGGCCGTTTTTGTTACAGAGGGACCGGCAATATCGGCCCCTGTAATAAAATTGGCTGAAACCGGCCCTAGCAAACAGCTCAGCCGCACCCTCTCCTCACCTCCAGGGGGGCCGGTCAAGCAGTTTCCCAGGGCCGGTTTCGGTTCCCAGTCCGGCCCTGGTTTAGGCAGCTATTCTTAAACCAGAATTGCATTCCTGGCCAGCCCCTGTGACTCGTACTGACAGTGTACAAGTGCAAAGCTCCAATGCTAAGACGCATGCAAAGGTCTAAGGGACATATTTATGAAAATTGTGGTGCAGCGCAGCAAGTCACCTTGCTGCCCTGCATCACCGGGAAAGGGAAAGAATGTGCTGTATTTAAGCAATACAGTGCATTGCTGTCCTTTCCCATTGCGCTATCTCTGTTTTGGCAGCCTAGTGCCAACTAAGGCGCCCTTGCACAACGGTGCAAGGGTGCCTATGTTGTAGACAGGATTGTTTTTGTGTTGGAAAATGCTCCTTCCTGGACAAAAACAATCCATAGAGGCGTTTTCCTCTTTTGTGTGTACTGCGTGCAGTACACATAGAAAGTAGAGAAAACAAGGGAAAATAGATATTTCTCCTCATTTCACCTCACCCGGGGAGGCGTATCTTTTTGGCGCATTCCTAGGTTTACCAGGTTTGGCAAAGCTGGGTAGGCATCAAAAACCATGCGATTTGCGAGGGGACACCCACTGCGATGCCCATGTAATGTCTACCCTGTGCAGAGTAAGGCAATGCAGCAATTTGTACTATGTTTCCTTACTCCAGCCCGTGGGGCGGGGGGAACTGGATTGAGGTGGGCTGGTTTGGATTGAAGTGAATTGGACTGGGGCAGATTGGAGTGGGCTGGAGTGGGGTGGATTGCTTTGGATTGGACTGGGGCAGATTGTTTTGGTTTGGAGTGGGGAAGATTGGAATTGGAGGGATTGGAGTGGGGCTGATTGTTTTGGATTGGAGTGGAGCAGATTAAAGTGGTGTGGTTTGCTTTGGATTGAGATGGGGCAGAATGAGTGGGGCTGATTGTTTTGACTTTCCAGTGGGGAAGATTGTAATGGGATGGATTGGAGTGGGCCGATTGTTTTGGAATGGAGTGCGACAGATTAGAATTTGTCAGACTATTTTGTTTTGGAGTGGGGCAGATTGAAGTGAGGCAGATTGGAGTGGGGCAGATTGTTTTGGATTGGAGTGTGGCAGATTCGAGTAGCATGGATTGGAGTGGGACAGATTGTTTTGGATTCGAGTGGGGCAGATTTGAATGAGGTGGATTTGAGTGGGCAGATTTAATTTACTTGGAAGGGGCAGTTTAGAGAGGGGCAGATTGTAGTGGGGTAGAATGTTTTGGATTGGAGTTTGGCGGATTGGAGTGCGGCGGATTGGAGTGCGGCGGATTGGAGTGCGGCGGATTGGAGTGCGGCAGATTGGAGTGCGGCCGATTGGAGTGCGGCGGATTGGAGTACGGCAAACTGCAGTGGGGCAGATTGTTTTGGATTGGAGTGGGGCAGAATGGAGTGGGGCAAACTGCAGTAGGGCAGATTGTTTTGGATTGGAGTGGGTCAGATTTGAGTGGGGCAAACTGCAGTAGGGCAGATTGTTTTGGATTGGAGTGGGGCAGATTGGAGTGGGGCAAACTGCAGTAGGGCAGATTTATTTTTATTAGAGTGGGGTAGATTGTTTTAGTTTGGCATGCAAGAGATTGTTTTGGTTTGGGGTGGGACAGATTTCTTAAATTATGTTTTAACACATAATCGTGCAGTACACCCCACTCCACTCAACTCCAAGCTGATCAACTCAAATCCACGACAATCCACCCCACTTCACCCCACCCCCAACATTTCTCCCCACTCAATCCAATCCACCCCAGGCCAATCCAGTTCACCCCACTCCAATCCAGACCACTCACCCCAATCCAATTCCACACCAATCCACCACACACCAGCCCTCCCAAACTACCCCACTGCAATCTGCTCCCCAATCCAAAATAATCTGACCCACTTCAATCCAAAACAATTTACGCCACTGCAAAACAATCTGCCCCACTCCAATCCAAAACAATCTGTCAACTCCAATCTGTCCCACTCCAATCCAAAACAATCTGCCCCACTCCAATCCAAAACAACCAGCTTCACTCCAATCTAAAACAACCAGCCCCACTCCAATCCAAATGTGTCTGCCTCACACCAATGTGCCCCACTCCAGTCCATAACAATCTTCCCCACTTTGATCTACCCCACTCCAATTCAAAACAATCTGCACCACTCCAATCGAAATCAATCTGCCCCACTCCATTCCAAAACAATGTGACTCACTCTAATCATACCCACTCTAGTCCAAAACAGTCTGCCCGACTCCAACCTGCCCCACTCCAATCCAATCCACCCAATAGCATTCCAGTCCACCCCAATCCACCCAAATCCAATCCACCTCAAGCCAAACCAGCCCATCTCAATCCAGTTCTCCCGGTCCCCACTCCAATCCAATCCACCTTACTCCAATCCAATCCACCTGCTGCAATCCAATCTACACAACTCAACTCCAGTCCATCCCACCCCATGTCAATTAAATCCACTCCACTCCAATTCAACCCCCCCTCCATTCCACCACACTAAATTCTACCTCACTCCATTTCACTCAACTCCAGTCCATCCCTCTCCAGTCGACCAAACTCCATTCCAATCTACACCACTCAATCAATTTCTCTCCACTTCAATCCACCCCACCTCACTATAACACACCACACTCCACACTCCACCCCAATCCAATCCACTCCACCCCAATCTAATCCACATCACCCAATCTAATCCACACACCCCACTCAAATCCACCTCACTCCAGTCCAACCCAACCTGTCCCAATCCAATCGAACCCCACCCCATTTCATTCCACTTCACTCCACTCCAATTTAATCCACCTGATCCAGTCCACATCATTCCAATCCACCCCTCTTCAATACATCCCACTCCAATCCACCCTACTCCACTGCATTCCAATTCACCCCACTCTACTCCAATCCATCCCACTCTACCCCAATCCAATCCATCCTACCCCCGTTCAGTTCACCCCGCTCAATCAATCCATCCAGCCCACTACACCCCAATCCAACCCATTCCAATCCAATCCAAACCAATCCAATCCACACCACTGTAGTCCACCCAACTCCCGTCCAATCCATCCCACTCCAATCCACCACGCTCCAATCCAATCCATACCACCTACTCCAGTCTAATCTACTACATCCAGTCTAATCCACCCCACTCCACACTAATTCACCCCACTACAAATCACCCTATTCTAATCAAATCCACCCCACCCCAGTCCTATAACTCGAATCCACCCATCCCAAATCAATTAAATCCACCCCACCCTGACCAACCCTTCTCTCATCAACCCCAATCTAATCCACCTCACCACATTTTAATCCATCTCATTCCAATCCAATCCACCATCAATGATTCCACCCACTCCAAACCACCCCACTAAGTATGGGCGGAAAATCCGTTCCGCTCGCGGATTTTGCGGATTTTCGGTAAATTCGCAATCCGCGAGATTCGCGAATTTCCCGCGAAATCCGCAAATCCGCGAGCAGCGGATTTTATGGCTTGCTCGCACTGTTCGCGTGAGTTCGCGGCTTCCCAGTTCAACTTCGCGCCCCGCGAATAAGCGCTAAATTGCAGAAATACGATCTTAGCAAAACTGAAACTACTTACCGGGTTCAAAAGTTCAAGCTCATCATTAGTAGCCATTTCCTGTAGTGCTTCCTGAGGGGCCCCTCCAGAGTTCAGTTGCCTACTTGCAACTATTTTGTGACCCTGCTCTGACCCTCAGAATAGTTACACATATGCCACAAAGGTCCTGAATTACAGCTAAGGGAGACAAGCAGGAGCCAGGCTGGAAGTTCAAATCCAACAGTGACACATTAATCAGCCCCTAATTCATTATTGTCAGTTGGGGCAGGGCAGGTGTTGTAACTAATTTTGCAACAATGAAAGCACTTAGCAAGTGCAAAAGATCACTAATCAGGAAGCACTAAGGAAGCAGGTGCCAGCTAAAAAAATCTTCTGTGACACATTAATCTGCCCCAAATTAATTCAGGTCACTTGAGGCAGGGAAGGTGTGCTTTGCTTTGCCACAATAATGTACACTGGACAACTAGAGGGTGCTGTGATGAAACAGAGGGTGGCATGGGTGGGCCAGAGGGTGGCATGAGTAGTCAGAGAGTGGCAGTGGTGACAGAGGGTGGCAGTGATGAAGAAGAGTGTCCCAAACAGGCTGGACACGTAGAAACAACAAGTTCGCAAAACTTGCGACCCGACAGGTAAGTTCGCGTTTGCGAAATTGTACAAAACTCTCGCAAACTGGCAGAAACCTGCGCGAACACAAAAAAAATCCGCAAATTTGCGAGAATTCGCGGATTTTTGCGGATTGCGAGTTCGCAAATCTGCAAAATTCGCGAACGCGAGATTCGCAAAATTCGCCCATGCTTACACCCCACTCCACTCAATTCAACCCACTCTACCCCAATCCAAACCACCCCAATCTACTCCTATCCAACACAACCCACCCCACTACCCCAAACCCCTCCGATCCTCTCCACCCTATTTCCCCACACTCCACACCACTCTACGCTATTCCACTCTGCAATACTCCACTCGTCTACCACTCTGCACTCTATGACACTGCACTCTATGACACTCTCTGCCAATGAACCACTGAACTCTCCCTCCTCCTACTCAACACATCAACACTCTACTTCCCCTACTCCACCCTATGACTCTTCTCTCTAGCAAATTCAGACTACAACACTCTACTCCCCCTACTTCACTATAGGACACTCCACAGCAGTAAGATTTAGCCATGCTGAACAGCATCCACACTGGTGTTCAACTTGGCAAAAACGCATTGCCAAAGCCATTTGCTCTCGTCTAGGTGAGACCTATTGACTTTGCCAATACTTGTTACATCACTGAATAACGAACAGAGATTGATGTTTAGAGGAACAATCTGTACTGATGACATGGCAAGCTATTTAGTTAATTCATTGGCAACATTACTGAATAATCAACCGTATTTATGACCCAAACTAATGAGAGTGCAAATCAAAGTACTATTAACTACAATAATCTAAGATACCAATGTTTAAAAATAAATCATAGTAGGCTTGTCAATAGTGAAACTTTACAACTGAACAGTTGAACGCCTGCAGTATAATTTGAGTGTCGACAACAAAAGTGAATAAAAAGCAAGTTATTAAGTAGATAACAATATATCGACATGAATTTCGAACTTTGCCCATAATAAAAACATATTGTTTTTTTAACTTACATATTTTATTTTATTTATTTTATTTATTTGGGCATTTGTAAAGCGCCTGGTTACGCCACTGGCGTGTCCCCGCGCTGTGATAAGTGAAGTAGCTGCCCCCCCTGCCCCTCTCACAGAAGGCTACCTGCTGAAAAGATGTGTTTTAAGTTTTTTTCTGAACAGGACTTCGGATGGTTCTTGTCGCAGTTCCAAAGGAAGAGCATTCCAGCACCTGGGAGCAAGGTATCTGAAAGATCTGCCTCCCATGCGTGCCTTTGATACTCTGGGGACCTTTAGCAGCCCAGTCTGCGAGGACCGTAGACTACGTGTGGGCTCGTAGTGTGTTACCAGACTCTGGAGCGGAGCAGGCGCTTTGCCGCTCAGAATGCGGTGGCATGTAGCAAGGGCCTTAAACTCCACTCTCCTCTCAATGGGAAGCCAGTGGAGGGTCCGCAAAGCTGGTTTGGTGGCTGACCTCCTAGGGAGCCTGAGTACAAGCCGCGCTGCAGCGTTTTGGAGGACTTGCAGGCGGCCCATGACCTTGCCCGTAGCCCCCAGGTAGAGCAGGTTCCCATAACATAAAATTATGAACTTTTTAAAATTCCATATAGAATTAATTTCTGGGTCTTTTTGGGTTATACCTTGAAAATGTTAAAGAGGTCAATATACGATATACGAACTAGGTACTCCTAATGGAATCTGTGTTGTCTTTTTTTCATGTGTGTACGCTTTTCCTATATCTTCATCTTTTGTAGATGTATGTTGACTATTTACATTTCTTTAACTTGCTCTATATTTAAATTGAAGGCTTGCTAGTCAAAGTAGGAAAACAAAATGAAGAACAACAATACTTTAAAAGAAATTAAAAAATAATATGTATCAAATATGAAAAAGGTATTGAAAAATATAACATTAGATATGATCACATATTAACATATCTTAAATGCACAAACTGTACCAATGGAGATATTTATGTACCTGTCAATTATAATTAATATAATTAAAGTCAGAGACCAGGTGGAAGTTTCGTAAATAAATTGACTTCCACATGGTTTGTAGAAAAAAGTGTATGTTTGAGAAAAATATTAAAACACAGTATGAATTCACGTTTGTTTATGGTACTAAAACCAAATGATACATTTTCACAAAAAATTGTAAAAGGGTAGCAGGGCTACAATACAACGTAGAATATGTAAAATGAGGCATTGATCTGTCTTCTCTTTAACTGTTTCTCGTCCTGATAACCCATGAGATTATTTATCATGAGCGTCTTCTGACTGATGAGCTGACAGTATTTTAGTGAACCTCACAACCCTACTGGAATTCCTGGCAGTGATCTAATATACCACCTAGCAAATCAGAACAATCATTAATATTTTCTTAAAACATTCAGGACCAGATGTACCAATATAATCACCGCAAAAGAAGTCACTTTCTGCTATCAATCTTTTTACGACCAGTATTGAATGTTTTGTAAACTGACCTATGTACTTATAGGTCAGTTTACTAAATTCTAAATTAGTGTGGGTCACTGTCGAACCTACCTTATCAATATTCAAAAGGTAGGTCATAAATTAGTACTCCATTGAATTGGACAGGATCACAAGGACAGTATCCTGCAGGGATCAGCAGACTACCATATCTGCATTTGATCTTAAGTAAATAATAAAAAAGAAAGTTTCACTGAGTGGGAGACTCCACAAACCTTGTTTGCACTGGAACATTGCCTGAAATCAAGTGTTGCACTGCTTTGCATTACCTTGCGTAAAAGTGGTGCAATCCATGAGTGGTACATGGGTATTCCCATGCAATCATCCATCGGTTTTGAAGCAAAGCCCTATGTACAAACAAAGTAGACGGGATTTTGCACCCAAAACAAAATTTTAGGGTGAAACACCTTTATTTCTCCACACTTTTCTGACTTAGCATGTGTGCTGTGCTGTACAGCACACTTCCAAAATGCAAAACTATTATATATTTTTCTCAACATGTTTCACTAGGAGGGCATCCTTTTTTTCTAGAAACTGTTTTCATAAAGTCTTAATTTGAATATTATTGATAACACCTATCTGTGAGCATTAAGAACTCTTCCTGGCACCCAGGGAGGGATTTTAGTCCTTCCCCCCTTTTTGGGAGACCAGACCCAAGAAGGTTCAGTTGAGGAGCTCGAGCAGCCAAGCAATCAAGAACCATCTCAGCTCTGAGCCGTCTGTAGTCAGGAACACCAGGGAAGATCAGGCAAGATTAATGCAGAGGTTTTCGAGTTTCAGCTCAGGCATAAAGCCAGAAAACATATTTTGGGAGCCTGGAATGACAAAAGGCCTCTTAGAAATAATGAGGGGGGAAAAAGCCTCTTTTGGTGAACGAAAGCCTTTCAGGAGGTTCTTGGCTGCAAGGAGCTTTGTAAATGAAACCACAGGCAAAAAATCCTATGGAAAATCTAGGTTAATAAAATAATAACTGGAAAACCAGAAATCAAAACGTCTCTCAGAGTGTGGTGGTGGGCCTCAGCAAGGCTTACCAGTGCAAGGGGTTCGCCCTTCTCTGCACAAGTCCTCAGACCAATAAAATAGAAGTTGGCACAGAAACTGGAATAGACAATACAAAGTTTATTAACCTCATTAGGTGGAACTACATTCACAAAACACCCTTCGGCAATGTATGAAGTAGCACACTGAATGGAAGGAGCTTGGTCCTTTTATACCCACACAGGGGCCCAAAAGAAGGCGGTACAAGTACAAGAAGTAGGTTTTAGGCACTTATAAGGTCATACAGAAAATGCACAGTCAACAAGTGGGAGGAGCTAACAGTTGCTAATTCTGGTGAACACATCCTGATATTTACATACTAACAGCAGCTGCATGGACAGCTGCAAGCTCAACTGAGCATGTGCAAAGTGGAAGAGGCTAAATATAACCTGTCTCTAGGCAGATTTCAAGAGCAGACAACAGCAATGTAGGACAGAGCACATGGCATACACGTGAAGGCACATGGCAAACAAAATGGCTGCCAGAAATACAAAATGAATTCCACAAAACGGTCAAGATAGCCTCTAAATACATGATGGCTTCTGCTAATGCTAACCCAATCGCTGCCAAATTACAACAAGTGGGCCTAGAAGTATTTAGCTTAGATTCCTCTTAGGTTACTATTAAAGTAGACTGCTACATTCTCACCCATTTTCTGATGGGCAGCTCCATATTAAATAACTAATGTTCCTAGCAGTGGCTAAACGCTTAATTGTTTCAGTGTATTTATGTTTTTTTTGCTTGTTCAGGGCACCTTCTTGTCATGAATTTTGGTCCATCTTAAAATTTGCTATGCGATCGTGTTTAATTTTGATTCTTCAAATTATGCAGTTTTAAAGTGAGTTGTTAGTGGAGCATTTATGAAACAAATTCTGCTAAGCTTATCCCTAAAATATTTAAGGGAGTATATTTAAAAAAAAATCAACTAGAGTCATTTATCATCTCTGTAGGGTCACTGCAACCTATTGCTTTCACCCCTCCTGGTTTTTTAGTTTTGTTTTTGCTGGCATTAGGACTCTGTGCTTTTTAACCACTGCTAACTAGTGCTAAACTGCTTGTGCTCTCTCCTTTACATATGGTATAATTGTCTTACACTGAATTGGCACATTTCATTTACTTATACGTCCCTAGTAAAGTGGTAGAATGTGTACCCAGAGGCTGTAAAATAAATGCTACTACTGGACTTGCTGCACATATTGTGACACCCACGTAAGTAGTCCTTTTAAGTTTGTCTCAGGCCTGCCATTGCAGCCTGGGTGCAGTTTTAAACTGTCAGTTTGACCTAGCAAAGAAAAACATTTTGCCAGCCCTAAACTTCAATATTTAATACATAAAAGTAATTCCTAGGGTAGTCCCAAATTAGCCCATAAGGCCGGGTGCATTGTATTTCAAATGTTGCACATGTCCTCAAAGGTTTTACTTTTTACATGTTGTGTATGTGAATGAAATGGCCTTGGTTGGGCTCTCCTCCTGTAGGAGTCGACCCTCTAGCGGGGCTTATTCTGATACCGACTCCCCATCCAGTCCCTCAGCAGCCCATGCATGCTTCAACCGGAGGTATGCATACTTGAGTGTCATGAAGTTGGTATCGGGCTTGGAGTGTGCTGAAAGAGGCCAACACCCCTTTCTCCAAAACGTCCCCTATTTTAGAAATACCAATCAAGTCCCAGTGCTTAAAGCCCCATGATTTCCCAATCTCGGTCAATCTAGTTCCCTCCCACAATGTGGTCTCTCTGGTTGCTTTCCTGTCCCACTTCATTTGCTGGTCAGCGCTTTGCCATGCATCTAGCGGCCACTGCGTCGCTTGTAACAACCGATTATGTCCCTTCCCTCCCTAGATATAGTGTAGGTGGGTTCGTTCTCTAAATTGTAGCCTTTCCAGCCTATATGTCGGATGATCTCTGGTTGCGTGAAACCATTAATTAATTACAATGAGGTGTAAGGCTTTATATTATGCCCTAATGTCCAAGAATGACAAAACCTCTCTGTAGCGTTTGAAGTGCAATGCGTGAATGGGTGCTGTCCCAGAGAAGCAGGCGCAGCTTGTTATGTATACTTTTGAATGTTGTCTCAGGTAACTTAGTATAGGTGTTTTGCAATGCGTAAAGCAGCTGGGGAAGCGTAATCATATTATACATGGTGGGCCTACCCATAACCATCAGTGGAAACGACCTCCATTTCTTAACATCCTCTTGGAAGTTTGAGAGGACCTGCCTGATTTTACAAGTTATGCTAGTCGCCACATCAGTGGTAATGTAGAGGCCCAGATATGTAAATCCTTCTGTCGACCATCGCAGGCAGCTAGGATAGGTCAGGGCTCCCCCCCTCAATAGGTACAAAGTAGATTTACTCCAGTTCATCTTATACCCTTCATGGCGATTGTAGACCTAAAAAATTTGTAAGATTTAAGGGAGTGTTTCAGGCGGGTTTGTTACATATAATAGTATATCGTCCGCATATAAGGATATGCGTTCTGCCTCCAACAATCGAGCTTCGTCCACAAAATCACCCAGCCCTGGGGAGTATCTAATAACACAGGCCAAGGGTTACAGTATAATGGCAAATAGTAAGGGAGAAACGGGGCACCCCTGCCTAGCCCCTCTTTGAATTAGCCAAGTGTCCGAGAGAGTTCAATTCACCCAGACTCCCACCCAGCCCCTAAACCCCATGCCAAATCCAAATTTCTCCAGCATGTGCCTCATAAAAGGCCAATGAAAGGTGTTGAACGCTTTTTCAGTGTCTAGAGAAAGGAGCAGGTACGCCTCCTCACGGTCCCAAACAGCATCCATCCAGTTAGCCACTTGTCTCAGGTTGTAGCGTGTGGCTCGTTTTTGTATAAAGCCAGACTATTCTCCATGGATTAGAGGGGAGATAACGGTTAAGAGACGTGCCGCAAGGATAGTGGCCAGTATTTTGGTTTCTATATTTAATAGTGAATAGGACTTACAGTCCTCCTGGGGTTTACCCACTTTGGGTATCATCGCCACCGTCGCCATTCTGAGGTCTGGCGAGAGCATCCCCTTGTCCCTGGAATCCTGAAAGATTTTAAGTAAGTGTGGGGTCAAAAGACTAATCTGTATTTTAAAAAATTCCCCAGGGAGCCCCTTGGGGCCCGGGTTTCCCCCAACTTCAGATGACCAAAGGCCTCCGTAACGTCATCTAGGGTAAGATCTCCCTCAAGCCTTTCCCTATCCTCTTGTGCGAGGCAGGGAAGTTCAATCCCTTTGAGCTATTTGCTCCTCTGACATTTGTGCCTTTACTGCGTAAAGTGTTGAATAATAGCGGGCAAAGGCCCCCGCAATTTCTTGGGGAGCAGCATGGGTATGACTTTGCTCCCTGATGGACATAACCCATCTTGACTCCTGTTCTTTCCTGCCCAACCAAGCCCGCAGCTTACCTGCTCTATCCCTTGTCTCATATAATCTATGCTGAACTGCAAGCTGGTGTGCCCGCGCCTCCTTAGTGACCAGTCCCTGATATTCCCATTTGGTAATCTCAAGTTGACGGAGGGTATGTTCACTCAATTTAGAGGAACCACTATTTTCAAGGGCCACTAATCTGTGTTCCATCGCCAAAGTCTCCCGAATGCATCTCCTTTTGTGGTATGCAATAATATTTTGGGCTCTATCACATAAGACCACCTTGAACGCATCCCATGGAGTAACGGCCGACTGCACCAAACCATAATTTTCTTTAAAATAGAGCTTGGTTTCCACTGTGATTTCTTTGGCCAACGTTTCATCTCTCTGCGCCCATGCATTCAATCTCCAAGAATTACCCAAACTAACCCTACGCCGTCCCACACATAGGTAGAGGGGGGAGTGGTCTGAGATACCCCAGGCTAAGTATTCCACCGCCTCTATTTGCTGTATCTCGCCAACTGGGGCAAATAGATAATCCGACCTCGAAAACACCCTGTGAGCCCCAGAAAAATATGAGTATGCACGTGTGGATGGATGGCGGTAACGCTAGAGGTCAATTACCCCAAGAGCCACTTGGAACCTTGTCATGTTAGTAGTATTGTGTTACCCAGGTTAAGTCAAAGTGTGATCCATGGAAGGATCACCCACATCATTAAAATCACCACCTTTGATATGTGTGGCAGGGCCAGACTGCAAAAGGAATTCTGTCAATTTATCCAGCGTTTGTAGATGTGGAGGCGCATAAACACTAACTAATAAACAAGTGGTGAGGTTCCAGTGGCCTTGTACTGCCACATATATGCCATCTGGGTCTTCCCAATGTCGGATAACTCAAAAAGGGGGAGACTTTCTGATGGGGATCACCACTCCCGTGAGCCTCGGGTGAACCCTGCATGTGCCAAAGTGGTATATTGACCCCTCCCCAGAAATTAACAATGTGGGCCCAGAAGATGTGTTTTTTGTAGGAATATCATATCAGGTTTGATCCTTTTAAAAGAATTACATACCAGCCCACGTTTAACTTTTTTCCCTAAACCCGTTGACGTTCCACGTCGGCACCGAGTACCCACCCCCAGCCATCGTGGCTTTTATCAATTCTTGTTTTTGGCTGCCATTCACTGCTTTTAGTAAATATTTGGAAAAAGGGGACCCCTATATAATATGGTAGCACTTGCTATACATAGGGAAGAAACAGAGTTAGGAAAGGTCTATAGCAAAGTGACAGACATTGGTTAGATAATACAATTTACGTTTTTTTGTAAATCAAAACCGAGAATGAAACAGTCTATTAAGTCCACTTGTATACAGAAACCAATGAGCAAAATAATTTCTGATAGAGCTTTATTGTTTATTGTTGTTGACTATTTTTCTTTTGTTTTCTTCTGTTTTTGTATATATAGTTTTTATAAGTGATTATGTGTTTAAATTTTATATAGTCTTACATTAAAAAATACAAAAGAGAAAATACAAAATCAATAGACGTGATGAAGGCAAAGCGGTAGACACCACTACGCGCGTTTCGGCTCTTGAGCCTTCTTCAGGTGACCGTCTATTGTTAGAGTTTCAAAGAGTCCAGGACTCACAGTTAGGTGTGGCGTAGATATAAATGGCAGTCGGTAAAAGCAGCTTCTTAAGATCTTTAGAAGTGGAACGCTGTAGTCCTATAGCTTGTCATATGATGTTATGACATCAGAGAAAAGGAGGTGGTAGAACAGTATAGTGGAGGTAGCTTAAATTCAGATCGTTATTTGTGTTGACATTAGTAGAACCTCCACGAGGATAACTTCCAGTGAAGAGATGGTAAGGTGATGAGAGCAATAGTGAAGGAAGCGAGTATTTATCTCCACAAATTGATAAAATATCCGGAGGCGAGCAATAATGATGTATAATTGTTAGCATGAATATTTTGTATCCACCTAAAGATAAAGTAGAAAGGATGTCCCAGGAGCGGAAAATACTATGGAGGATGATCTGGTCATAGCATTGCCCGCAAGGTTTGATGAAGATAGTGACGCTCCTGGTAGAAAAGGACTGATAGCAGTACTCGACCGCCAAAAAACCGCACACCGGTATGCTAGATTGCCTGCTTTTAGTCCTGAGGAAGACCCACTGTGACGCATTTCAGTTGTGCATACCCCAGGATCGAAACATCAATGGTTATTCCCGCTCATGCCCCGCAATTCTCTCAGCCCCAAGAGAAACATGGAATAAAAGGACTGAGAAAAATATGAAAAAACTTGTTGGGCAGATCCTTTTTATTCGTAATCTTTGTAGATTCTTGTATATGTCTTGTACACTCCATGTAATATATCACATTATCACTCATATCTTCTTGTTTACTTGATTCACTTTATTCACATGTCACTTATGTGTTACGATTTAGAAGAAATGACAGTCATGAAATGAACTAGTAAATACTATGCTTTGAAATGATAATACATTTTTTTCTCGTGTCTTCCATTTAAAAGTCTTAAAAATAAAGTATTAGACTTTAGCTTTGCAGATTAATTCTTTATATATGCTAAGCAATTGGTTTCACCCCAGCAGAACCACTTGTTGTTGTTTCTTGGTAATACCTGGGTTCTGAGGGACACTGGGTTACCCCATTGACTCTTATGGTAATTTAGACCAAAACATACTGCCATCTACCAAATCAAAAGCTGAACTAAAATCAACAAAACAACAGAGTGAACTCCCGATAGTTTCAATTGCTTTTTGGCACAGGGCCCAGAAACGAAAACAATGCTCTATAGTTGAGTGTCCATGTTTAAAATTCCCCTTGTTCTATTAGAACTATTTCATTACGATCAATCCAGTTCTTTAGAGAGATTAAGAAGACCTTGGAATAAAATTTTTCACCCACTTCTAGTAAGATTATCAAACGATTGATTACTGCACCCTTTCAACTAAGCGGAAATTTGCCCGACTTAGTTATGCCTATAAAAACCTTTGAAAAAAAGGTTGCCCACCACAGAGAGTTTGTCTTGATCATAATTGTGGGGATATTGTCTGGTCTGGCTGCTTTAGTCAGATTTAAAGAGGTAATTAACTAGCCCAAAGATTAGATGGAGAAGGACTCTAACGACTCCTCCTCCAATTCTGGCCAGTTTATCCTCACAATTTCCTCCCTGGGCTTGTGAATATCTCTTAAGAAGATTACCCAATCTGTTTCTGGTACCATGCATCTTGCCAGATGTGTCCTTTCACCACATCCCTTCTTGACTACCTTTCAAAATGTTATCATGACCTTGTCCTGGAGGGTGCTAATCTTGAGGTCCCAATTAGATTGACAATATGCCAGCTTCTTAGCACTAAGCAGGGACTCATATGCCCTTTTTTAATGGTTATAGCTCCAATTTATTTGTAAATAGCGAATTTTATAGGCTTTCCATGATTCATCTTGATTTAAAAATAAATCACTGCTGATACTTCGCAGGATTAAAATGAATTAAAATGTATCCTGAAATGCTGAGTAGTGTTTCCATTGTGGAGTCGCCAAATTTGAGATTCTTTATCTACGTTTAAATATGTCCAGTTCTTATTTATGGTATCATTTATGTATGTATGTGTGTGTGGTTGTATGTGTGTATGTATGTATTTGATATATATGTAGGGCTAACTTAGCAGAGAGACATCACAGCGCTGTTCATGTTTAACAACAAGCATAATGTCAATGATCGTAGAAGTAGCTCGTTTGTGACTATTAATGAACTGTGATGCAGTGTTCTTTAAAGATTTGCCTCTTCAATATTTTTCCTGAATTGGAGCCTGTTGGGGCCGTCCTGATGGATATGGGGATGCAGTTCCAGATCCTGGGGTTTGACGTGTCTTTTTTTTTTTTTAATTTCAAATGAATTTATTAGGAAAAGCATTTTAGCCCAGTTAAGCTATGGATGTCCCTGGAGGGTTTTTTTCTATACCAAAGCTTGCTCACATGTTACTTTAACTGCAGTAAATACCTGTAATATTGTTTTTTGGCAAAAGAATGCAGGAAACTGTCTCCCAGTTTCAGCACTGTTGAACCTGCATGATGTGGTAATTCTGCCTTCACACATGCTACAACCCACTGCGCGGGACACCACTAATTTTGCAAATTGAAAGAATTTAGCAATCTGTTTTAAATGACCATCATCTGCTGAGCCTAATTGCACTCACCTCAGAGTTAATTTGGACATGGTTTGGACAAGAAAGGGATTCAATTTAAATCTCTGCCATATATAGTACACTAAATTGCACTGTGATGGGGAGAAAACTGGTCCCCCACTGGCTTTTGATTCTGGGCACGTCTGAGTGCAATCCTTGCCTGGGATACTGCACCAGCAGCATACCTTCCTATCAATTAAAGAACAGTGTCGCCAGCCCCACAGTCAAATGAATCATCAGGTACTTTTATTGGCGGCTATTCAAAGGCAGAATTATTGGTAAGGCAGGTAGGAGATAATACAAATTGTACAACAAATATTATTTGCCGGTTGGAAAGGTAATGGAACTAAAAATCATGCTGGCTGAATAAAACAAACACAGACCTGTTGGTTTTGTCAATGTTTTATGCCAATGTTGTAGCGCATTGGCATAAAGAAACAAATGTTTCATGCAGATGCTTTTCACCACATTTGCATCATGAGGATGTGGTAGTTCCATCATGTCCATCCATGTGTGGGAAATGACTTTAAAAATCTAATTTCGACTTACACACCATATACTATTTGCACCTTAGATGTGTGTAAATTATGGCAGAAATGTTTTCGCATAGAAAATGACACACACTTGCTTTATAACGTGAAAGAATCCTTTTAATATGCATGATTAATGTCACAAATAATTCATAAGTAGATCACACGTAGGGAAAATGTGTTTGCTTAAATATATATGAAAATAACGTGAAGACATATTTTTTGTACTAGGCATCACTCTTAAATGCCCCCCTTTAGTTTGGCCCAAAAGCCACCCTTGCCCTTAGCTGGAAAGATGTTTATTTAGAAACATTTTCCTAGAACCAGCATCTTGCGTAAGAATGTGCTGACTTCAAGCTTATGTTTCCTTAGCCTCATCATCAGTGGCGGTTTCCCTGTTAAGGTGGAGGAGCGTTGCACCACTGCTTTTCCCAGTTAAAAAAAGGGAAAATAAAAAAATAATAACTCAATGTTGAAAGAAAAAATGGTTTTTAGATGTCAGAGAAAGGGCGCACTGCCAGTATGGGAGCACTATAGGACCAAGTAGGGTGTGGTGCAATTGGGTGAGTGGACAACCATATAACCACCCAAAGGAGAAGTCAGCAAGCTGTACTACTCCAACGTGACAAATAGAAACATACCCTATGCACACACTTGAAAGGTACAAAAAATGAGCACAATATGTCCAAATGCAAATGTTCAATACAGTGCAGAGAAACAATATCAATATGCAAATGGATGTAAATAAATGAACAGATGTTTGTAAAGAAATCTTGATCTCCTTGTTTTAATCAATCACAGCTTGTGAACAACCAGCCGACACGTGTTTCATCGCATCTCGCGAATCTTCAGGGCTCCAATGGTTGTGTCTGGACCAAGCGGTCGCTCTTCCGGTGATACTTCCGACCCGGAAGGGCCCAAGACCATCCAATCTCTATGTCGACGTGAATTAAATTAGCTTGCAAGCGAAATGCGCTTGTTGTGGGTTGCCCGGGAGAAGGTATGGGAGTCAATCACTTTGTATCTATAGTTTTTCGTTCGTCGCGATTGGTGAGAGATGCTCAATGGCCTCGTCCGGACATGATGTCTTGAAAACGTCTTTCTTCTTTCAAGTTCTCCCGGGTCTCTGTGTTCGGAGTCCGCACTCCGAACACAGAGACCCGGGAGAACTTGAAAGAAGAAAGACGTTTTCAAGACATCATGTCCGGACGAGGCCATTGAGCATCTCTCACCAATCGCGACGAACGAAAAACTATAGATACAAAGTGATTGACTCCCATACCTTCTCCCGGGCAACCCACAACAAGCGCATTTCGCTTGCAAGCTAATTTAATTCACGTCGACATAGAGATTGGATGGTCTTGGGCCCTTCCGGGTCGGAAGTATCACCAGAAGAGCGACCGCTTGGTCCAGACACAACCATTGGAGCCCTGAAGATTCGCGAGATGCGATGAAACACGTGTCGGCTGGTTGTTCACAAGCTGTGATTGATTAAAACAAGGAGATCAAGATTTCTTTACAAACATCTGTTCATTTATTTACATTCATTTGCATATTGATATTGTTTCTCTGCACTGTATTGAACATTTGCATTTGGACATATTGTGCTAATTTTTTGTACCTTTCAAGTGTGTGCATAGGGTATGTTTCTATTAATAATTCAATGTTATCATCATTTTAATTATTCCTGCTGTGGCATATTGGCGGAGTGGGCGAATCTGCTCTGGTCTCAGAGCAGGAGGAGCAGTGGTGGGCACTATGTAAGTGCACAGGAATGTTCTCCATCCCGGCTGCATTACTGCCTGGGTGGAGAACATGCCCTGGCTCCCATTCCCTGGCTTAGCACCGAACCACGACGCTCAGATTAATCACAATGCTGCATTGCAAACTTGTGATTGGCTATGGGGATCCAGGGAGCCCGGGTGCTTCCAGCTTACTGTTTGCAGAAAAGAAGCCTGGACGAGGACCGAGGAGGTGCGGCAGCCAGCCAGCCGGCAGGAAGTGTTTATTTTTTATTTTCCCCCTCCCCGCCCCACTGCTGCTTCCCGGGAGCAGCCGCCCCAGCTCATCATGCCACATTAGATCATTTTTATTAAACAATTAACTTTGCTGTGACTGTTAGAATAAATAATGGTTTAGTTATATTTCATGTATGCCTCACCAGAACATTATTGTTAGTTTTGTCTCAGAATATTTGACTACCTTGTTCACAATGGACAAAGAGTGCAGCATTTAGCTTAGGCAAGTCGGTTCTCATGAGAACTTTCCTCCATGTTACTAGTGTATGATACATTGTTTTACTACATACATGTTTACCATGGGATTTCGGAGAAGAAGCAGCGGAAGTTGACAACACCATAGATTGAGTGATTTTCATTGGAGAAGAGATCTGGACAACTACTAAGTTTCATTACATTAGTCTGTGATTTTATAGTAATGAGTGTTCCTAGTTAGTTGGATTGGATGGAGAAGCAGCAAGACCAACTCACTACTCTCCCTCTGAGACTCGCTGGTAGGAGATTTTATCCTTGGTACAGACAGCTATTGCTAACGGTGACTTTATTCTTTCCTTATCCAAAACCCTTTTCTAATTAATGCTACTGCAGTGATCATTACTTCTTTATTGATCATTGCTACTGCAACTATAGGGAACTCGGCTGAGTTTCCAGAACAACTCTTTATGGGAATGTATATCATGCTCTTTTCCGAAAAGGAACTCTTCATTGATTCTATCTTAGGGTAGATCAGACTCTTTAGCTAGTTTAGTGACATTTTCCTTTATGGAACACTTTATATTGATTTATGCTGTCACTAATCAGACTTTTTATTTGATATTTCTGTAAGCTGAACTCAATTGAATAAGACTGACAAAACAATACAAATTCTTTAAGATAAATAAAAGTTTTGAAAACGTCATCAAATTCTCATCATTGAATGAACATTAACAGGCACATGCATCAAAGCCTTTTGCTACCGCAAACGGTGCGATTCGAAAAAAGTCCATTTGCGATTGCAAAACTTAGCTTTTGCGATGCATCAAGGGTCAAGGCCCTCGCAATTTGAGAATTCACAGTTAATTACGAGTTTTCAAATTGCAATTGCATTTAAGGAATCACATCATGCGATTCCTTAAATGCAATGCATTAAAGTAAAAAAATCCGCGATTTCGCTAATAGGGGGAGCAATTTACCATGAAGTTGAACTTCATGGTAATTTGCAAAAACTTTGAAAAGTGCACTTTTGTGCTTTTTTCAAAGTTTCATGTTGTGCACACACATGTCCTTAGGGCATGTGTGTGCGCAACATATGTGCGCAGATCAATTTCAGGGGTGCAACAGGGTGTAGGGTGTCCTTTTGACACCCTGGCACCCTTGAAATCGCAATCTCAATTTGCGATTCTCCAATTGAGAATCGCAAATTGAGAATGTCTTCCAATTCGTTCCTATGGGCCACTAGGCCCATAGGAATAAATGGGGAGGTTTTCCTTAATTGCGACTCGCAATTTGCAACTCGCAATGAAGGAATTTTTAGAAATTGCTATTTTTAAGTGATTTCTACATGCATAGCCTTTTGCTATTCCTTATTAGCGAATCCATATTTTTCGCTAATAAGGAATCGCAAATGTCATTGTTGATGCATGTGCCAGTTAGCATCTGGCAGTTGATATATGCATGATTTGTGTTTTCATTCCAGTTCCATTTGAACTACGGTGGCAAAGGACCGTTGACCTTTCAAGAGCCATCAGGATTTCCAAAGGACGAAATCTGTGTGGGGTGTTTATTCTTAAATGCCATTTGGCCAAATCTTCTTAGGCTCCCGCACATGTGCACAAGCGTCAACACACAAGCAGCATGACGCAACTGTCATTTTAGTGTGTTTTGTGTTTATTTACCAATCCCACTTGGAGTGGTAAATTTAAAAAACATAAGAGGCTCATTTATTTATTTATTTATTTATTATTAGAAAGCAGTGGCCCAGTAGCAAATAGTAGCTGCTGGGCCCTTACAAAACACAGAACAAGACCGGGATGAAGAACATTGGTCGAGCAGGCAGGGTTGGATGAGGGGTGCAGAAGTAACCACCGAAAAGCAATCGGAGCAGTTGGGGGCAACAGCAGCAGTGAGGGGCAACAGGAGCAGTAGGGGGGAATGGAGAGTCGGGAAAGGGACGTAGGATGGAGAGCAGGAGGGATTGATTGGGAAAGTAGAAGATGAAGGAACGAGCAAGAAACAAGTGTGATCACAATGAGTGCTGAAGAAAAAAGTATTTCCATAAATGTAAGCAGTGGAAAAATGCAAGTCATCCAATTGGAATGAGGGTAAAGAGGCTATGCTCCAGGGGAGGGACAAACATGAGAAGAAGGAAAGCCATCAAATAAGAAGCAAGCAAATGAGACTGCCATGAAGGCCAACCATTGATAAGTAATGGACTGATCAAAGCTCAATGCAAGTCTTGGTATTGTCCACAATAGGATATTGAAAACAGACAAAAGCGGTCTATAGGTGAGCCCTAAAAGAAACAGGATGGCAGAGCCCAGTTTTAGGTAAACAAAAGCGATTTACATCAGCCAGTCCATGCCTTTTGGATCCAATGGTATACCCGGTTCAAGTTGCATTTATTTATAATAATCTTTACATTCATACTGTAACACCGTTGGGGTGTTATGTTCTCTACATGATTTGTGCTTTATGTGCCCATGAAATGAACATATGGGGTGATAAGGGAGTGCCATTTGTACCTCTAAGTTGTAAATTACTTGCATGAAGAAAGCAGATCGTTAATGGATATAAACCTCAAGGGGAGCAAAGAATGTGTAGGCAAAGAGAATGATTACGTTATATGTGCACATTATTCTTGCACCTATGTCGACGCCAGCTACGTGACCACCCAGTGGAAGCTGGCATGTAAGGAGGGTGGTGAGGCGGGAGGGAAAAGAATGAAAGTTATAAATAAATTTTATACAAAAGAATTACACTTACCTTCAATTCTGGCGCAAAGTCCTCCACGCTTGGGTCTTCTGTTCTCCAGGCAGGCAGGAAGCTGCAGTAACCAATCCTGGTGTTGCTTTCATGCAGCATGAAAGCAACACCTGGATTGGAGGGAGCGGCATCTCTCTCGCCGCTCCTGAGAGCACTGGAGCCCTGTGCTGTCTAGAGAGGTTTAAACTGTGCATGTCTGGCTGGCTGCTGCAAGACGGGGGGCCAATAAGACATGCACACTTTAAACCTAAGTACCCTGCCTTCCCATCACTGCTTCCTGCTGCTGACTGACTGGTAGCAGCAGAAAGCCCCCCCCCCACCTTGCCCTGAAGCTCGGCTCTGGATGGGGATTTGAATAATAAAATGGTAATATATTACCATTTTATTTTTCTATCCCAGGGGCATTTTTTCAGTGGGGGACGATCCTCTGCATTCACAGAGGAGCCGCCCCCTGTAACCGCCTTTATTTATGCATTTAGTCGCATTTTACTATGTGCAAAATATAAAAAAATACCCTGCGCCTGTGTGTTTCTATGTAATTATTTCATACTTTTAGAGCTATCAAATAAAAATTACTTTCCAGTGAAACAACATAATATCAACAAAATACCACAGAAACATAGTTTTCAGGGTTCAGGTGTTACATAGAACATCACATCAATTATGTTGCTAATCACATAAACCATTAATTCTTGGCATGATGACACTGAATCTACCTTTTGGTCTATAGGAAAATATTACTTTTCTTCTGTTGGGAAACAATGCACCACCTTAGTACACAATTATGTGTGCAAAGAGCAGAAACATGTCCATGTATTCAAACACTTAATGTCGCTACTTATACTAATGGTAAGGGTTCAACATCGTCAGACTGCATATCTAAAAATAACTCATCTAAACCCTAAAAAATGTAGATTGTTTTATGCGGGAAAACAGTTAAATATATTTTACAAAAACAAGGGGGACCCAGTAAGTACCTAAGGACCTTGGGCAGTCAGCTATTATAAAAAACAATGGTCCATAGGATTAATTTTCACTAACACAAATATAAATATAGACTCCAATCAGTACTATATTGACCAGTTTATTCAGTGCCCAGCCGGGCCTGAATTTTTATTTCCAAATATACACAATCTTAGAAGACCATCAAAGAGGTCTAATGCGGCATTTGATAGGGTACAAGCCTGTACCTATCCAAAGTACACTCAAAAAAGAGATTTCGAGGGTAGGAAAGTAAAGAAATGAAGAAAAGTCAAGAATATCAGGCAAAAAGAACATGGGAGCCAATTGTCCCTTGCAACAATAGCATATTCGCAAAGCAAGTTCAGACAGACAATTCATGTAACAGTGTCAACACAATGGAGAAGTTACAGAATTGTACAAAGTGTCGACGACGTTTCGATCCCCGGCTCCTAGTGAACTGGGATCATCATCAGGACATAAACGATGTATTGCCTGTATGTACTTTTTCAAAAAACAACCTGTTGAAAATGAGAGTTTACAGAAATGGGAGAAAAAGGAAAGAAATGGGAAATTCTATTTAAATACAGCACTATTTTCAAGTACACTGCACAAAGTATTCATTTATACCATGCCAGTTGTGATCATGTTGGTTTAACTTGCAAGCAAACCAGTGCTCCAATCTCATGCTTTTTAGAGAAGTGCGAGAAGTTTGCAGCCTGCATGGTATAAATGAATACTTTGTGCAGTGTACTTGAAAATAGTGCTGTATTTAAATAGAATTTCCCATTTCTTTCCTTTTTCTCCCATTTCTGTAAACTCTCATTTTCAACAGGTTGTTTTTTGAAAAAGTACATACAGGCAATACATCGTTTATGTCCTGATGATGATCCCAGTTCACTAGGAGCCGGGGATCGAAACGTCGTCGACACTTTATACAATTCTGTAACTTCTCCATTGTGTTGACACTGTTACATGAATTGTCTGTCTGAACTTGCTTTGCGAATATGCTATTGTTGCAAGGGACAAT
Source organism: Lissotriton vulgaris (assembly GCF_964263255.1). Lineage (NCBI taxonomy): Eukaryota > Metazoa > Chordata > Amphibia > Caudata > Salamandridae > Lissotriton > Lissotriton vulgaris. Next base: position 1,206,132,630 of record NC_141691.1, read on the forward strand.
TGGCTCCCATGTTCTTTTTGCCTGATATTCTTGACTTTTCTTCATTTCTTTACTTTCCTACCCTCGAAATCTCTTTTTTGAGTGTACTTTGGATAGGTACAGGCTTGTACCCTATCAAATGCCGCATTAGACCTCTTTGATGGTCTTCTAAGATTGTGTATATTTGGAAATAAAAATTCAGGCCCGGCTGGGCACTGAATAAACTGGTCAATATAGTACTGATTGGAGTCTATATTTATATTTGTGTTAGTGAAAATTAATCCTATGGACCATTGTTTTTTATAATGGAAAACAGTTAAAGGCACACATCCCATATTAATAAGAACACTGATAGTCTTATTTATCAAATCCCACATTTGCAAAACACTTACTAAAAATAATTTTAAATACGTTAAACTCCCCCTGGATATTATTAAATGTATGTAGCACACCCTCATTCACCATGTGCCCCATTCTAATGAAGCCACCATACTATGCAATCTGGGTCGTGAACAATAGGAGATGATTGTCCTCCAAAGGCAAGTGTATCCTGTTCATTTTTTATGTTCCAAATTTGCCATCCTTCATAGATCATCTTAAACCAACTTATAATAATAAGGATCAGTGAATCTGAATAAACAACCGTCTGCACCAATGCCCATTCCTTTAAAAAAATCAATAGCACAGTATGTATTCGGTATCAGTAGTTAATAGATGGCCATTATGCTGCCCTTGGTTATCTACAAATAAATAACGGCAGCCAGAGAACACCCTCTTCTGTGTTTTCTTTTGGATATCATTTTCTCTTCTGCCTCTGACATCAGAGACTGTGAAATATATATTAGCAGATGAAGGCATCAGTATAATGCAAAACGGGCTTAACAACTCTGAAAGTACCCTTCTTAAACTTTTACTGTATGTGGGGGCAATGTTCTCCTTGCATGTACAATTTGGTGGTAAGAGGAGTCTAAGTGCAGTGCCAAACCAGTTGTACAGGGCCTGTGGGACTCAAGGATATTTAGGCAATACATCTAACAGATACAGACTCTTTGTTGTCTCTGGAATACAGGATCTGGATATTACAGCAAAATATTTGATGTAGAATTTGCTCGATGGGTATCCCCTGCTGTATTGCTGTCCACAACTCCTCTTCTGCTAGTGCTACTCGCTTAATGAGTGCTGTCACTTTTAATCCTTCCTCCTTTTGTTTATGTAGGCTAAAACTCAGAGTCTCTCCCCTTATACCTGCCTTAAATGTGTCCCATACATCCCTGACAACGTACTTCCCCTGTTGATGTCCCAAAACGTAACAATCCAGTTACTCATATGTTTTATAGAATCGTCGTCCTTTAACAAAGCCCTTTTAAATGACCATGTATTCTCCTTTTATTTTAGCTGCTTTGTCTAACTTAAGGGTATTAACTAGTGGGCTATGGTCTGACATAATCATGGGGAGTTTCTCTATCTGTGTTCTTGGCATTAAAGAGTTAGTAATCAAAAAGTAATCCAGCCTAAAGCAAACCTTATGTGGTGCAGAGTAAAACGTACTGCCAGGCCTGTAGGGTTCAATCGTGCCCAGACATCCACTAGCGAGTTGTGTTGAGCTAGATTGACTATTGTGACACCTGTCTTTTTTACGACCTGTATAAATCTGCCCCCCACAATCCCTAAACCAGCCATACCATTAATGTTAAAATCCCTGCAGCAGAATATTGTTTCCGGCCATAAGGCTAATTCTGCATCCAGATGTTCAAAGATGTCCGGATCGTCCTCTGATGATCCGTAGATTGAGACAATAGTATATACTTCACCATGTATTACACACTATAGGAGAGCCCATCTGCCCCACTGGATCTTCCAATTTCCTATTCACACTAAGATCGCCCCTTATAGCTAACACAGCAACCCCCCTAGTCCTAATGCCTTGTTTAGTACATGCCAAGAGTGAAAACCCTAGCTGCTCTAGGAGGTAGGCCCTTGTCCCCTCAATATGGGTCTCTTGTAAGCATACCAAGTCCAACCGCATGGCCTTCAGCATAGAGGCGACTTGCTACCTCTTTGCTTGGTCGTTAAGACCACATACATTTATGGACGCAATCCGAACACTCATTAAGATACCTTGAACGAGAATCCCACCTTTTCAGCCATCCAATTTAGTAAATTCAAACACCATGTTGATCTGTGCTGTGCTGTGTGTGCTGCGTATGCCCCCCTTGGTGCCCCCCTCCCCCACTCCCCCATCCCTGTTCCACCCCTCCCCAAGCCCTCCCTTGAGACCTCCCCCCTTCACAGTCAAATAGGTCAACCATGACCTATGTGTGGCTGCAGAAAAGCTTGCAGCCATCGCAGCCTTCTCCCACCCGATGCTCTACTGTGCCTCGGTGGTGCACCCCTTACCTATCCCACTATAATCTAATACTTGCATTGCCCTTTGCCAACTAAACGCCGGTTAAATTTTTGAGAAAGATAACTGGGTTTACCTGCGCTTACAGCAGACATACCCTATCCCTCAAACCCTCTCCGACCCTTTCAATTCCTCCATGTACTGTTGTGCTTTCACCTAAGAGAGAAAAAAATGACCTGACCCTTCGTAATCACGTTGAGTCTTGCAGGGAACAACAAATAAGCCTCAGAACCAAGGCTCTGAAATGGAGCTATCATCTGCCTGAGTCTCCACCTCCGTTCTACGGTGGCATGACAAAAGTCTGGGCGGGCGAAGAACGTGACCTGGTTAAATGTTCACTTTGCCTTATCCATGATCTCCTGCCTCAACAGATAGTTGCCCACATACACCAGTATTGCTCTGGGTCTATCTAACTGGGGTGCCCTAGGTCCTTTCCTTAGAGTCAGGGGATATCGGTATGCTCTCTGCACTTCGGTCTCCCAGTTCCAACATGCACCCTTAAACAGATTAATCACAAACATCCTAACATCCTGCCCTTCGATCCCTTCAGCCACAACCAACAGTCTTATGTTGTTCCGTCTCTGATGGTTCTCAAAGTCCTCCAGCTTCCACTGGATGTCCTCTGTTATCTTCTCTTGAGCTTGCTTAAAAGACAGCCATCTACTAACATCATCTTTAAGCCTTCCAGTCCTTTCCTCCACTTCAGTCACCCTCATTGCCATGCCCTCATACATTTTGTTCATTTTCTTAAAGGGAGGTTTGGATTTTCTTTGTTGCCTGTTTGGCCCTGCGACTTTCAAGCCTTGCCTCCCCTTGCATCTGCTTCAGAGTGGCCAACAGGAGGTCCAGTGAGGCAGCCTGTGGCTGAGTCTGAGGGGATGTAGCTTGCCCTGCTTGCTCAGTTTCTGTTCCACCCTCTTGGTACATCTGGGATGTGGCAGAATAGTCCCACACTAGCTTCCTGGCAGTCCCGGCAGGGTTTACTTTATCCTTAACCTTAGATCGCCTTTTTTGTTGTGTGTTCCCCTGGCCAGATGACGAACTTGCTGAGCCTGAGTCTGTATTCTCCAGTGAGCCCTCTTCACTTGACATCAATGACTCTGAGTCTTTGTTCAGGGAGTAGAAGCAGTCCCCTTCTGTTGAGCCTGCCCCCCTTTCATACACAGCTAGGCCTGAGTCTAACTGCAAAGCACTCACAGTTCCTTTTTCCATGTTCAGATCACTGCCCCCCCGGGGTCAGCCTTGTTCGCCCTCCTCGAGCGCTATAGAACCTCCATTGCTCCTGGGTTGCTCTCTGTGCCTCACATCCTTCTGCTCCGCATCCCTGCTCCCTTATCTCCAGCCAACCCTCATAGGTGGCGTGATTTCACGGCGTTGCCCAGCAACCGAAGCCTCAGCATCCTCGAGGTGAGCTCCAGCGTCGCTCTCTTCCACGTCCAACGTGTTCTTGGTTCTCGCCGGAGTTGATTCCTGCCCTTTGCTGGAGAAAGCCTTGCCAAGGTGGGTTGCAGGAGCGTGGAGTCTCTGGGTTTGGCAGCATCTTTACTTTCTTTCTGTGTGTGGATTTTTGGAGCGCGATCGCCCGTTCCCTTACTCAGAATGCTTTGTGCGCCTTTGCTGCCTGGATTCACAGTGCTACCACCGGGGCAGCATTTGATTGTTGCTCGGCGAGTTTTTTTGACAATATGGCTGGGGACCTCCTTGCTCCCCCATGGTCCGGAGCAGTGCACTTGCCGATTGTAAGGGCTTGATATTATCCATAGTGCCATCAGTGGCTCCAACAGGAGCCTCAGCATCTTTAGCATCTTTACTATCTTTACCCGGTTTAGGTCCCCGAGGTGCCATCCTTGCTTGTCTAGATGTCGGTTTTGTCAGGAGGGCCACAATCCTCGTGCAGCCAAATCTGATGAGAGAAAACAATGTCTCTGGCGGGTGCAGAATCCACCATGCCAAGCCCAACTCCTGCTGCCTCTCGAATGCACTAAAATCCTGGCACGATAGGGTCCACCGCATCCTTCTGAGTGAATCTTGTGGAGGAGGGGAGCCTGCGACTAGGTGCTACGGACCACTCGCTCCCATCTTGCCTCAAAGATACCCATAGAGCAAATTCTGCTTAAAATAATAGCCGCCAAGGCAGAGGACGTTGAGAACATGGCTAGGAAAGCAGCAGCCAACTTCCTACTCAAGAAAGAACTATGCCACTAATTAAGTGAAAAGGTGGGGCACACCTTGGCGATACGAACAAGGCAAAAGGCGGCAGCTGGCGAAATAAAAGAGATCTCGGATGGCAGAGGCGGCACTATAATAGACACTTGCGGGATTTGTCAGACCTTCAGGATTTTTTATGCTGATTTGTATAAGGAAGAGCAGTTAGGGGATAGAATAGAGACCCAGGCGTATCTTGGAGATGCCTGGAACGACTCCTGGTGGCCGACAACACTAGAAACAGCACCGACGCCCACTGACCACACACACAACCTGGGATTCATCCTCGACTCCTCCCTCTCAATGTCTAAGGAGGTCAGCGCCATCTCCTCCTCCTGCTACAATACCCTCCGCATGCTTCGCAGGATCTACAAGTGGATCCCGATCGAAACCAGAAGAACGGTGACCCAAGCCCTCGTCAGCACCCGGCTGGACTACGGCAACGCAGTCTACGCAGGAATCCAGACCAAGCACCTACAGCGACTACAACGCATCCGGAACGCCTCGGCCCGCCTGATCCTCAACCTCCCCCGACACAGCCACATCACCCCCCACCTTAGAGACCTTCACTGGCTCCCAATCAACAAGAGGATCACCTTCAAGCTCCTCACCCACACTCACAAAGCACTCCACAACTCCGGACCAGCCTACCTGAACAACAGAATCAACTTCTACACCCCCGCCCGCCAGCCCCGCTCCGCCAACCTCACCCTCACCGCCGTCCCACGAATCCAGCGTACCACCTCCGGAGGCAGATACTTCTCCTTCCTCGCTGCCAAGACCTGGAACACTCTCCCCAACCACCTGCGGCAGACCCAGAACCTGCTCACCTTCAGGAAGCTCCTCAAGACCTGGCTCTTCGAGCAGTAGCAGCAGCCACCCCCCCCCCCAGTTCCTTGAGACCCTTACGGGTGAGTAGTGCGCTTTACAAGTTCAGTGATTGATTGATTGATTGATTGATTGATTGATATCAGGATAGGGCCCCCGCATCATATACGGCAGGTCATCACCCTCTTTGACACGGCAGAGGTCTCAGGAGACCCTATGGCTGTCTTACTCTTAGATGCAGGGAAGGCATTCGATAGGGTCTCCTGGGACTAGTTTTGGACCACGATGAGGTGGAATGGCATAGGGGGGGATATGTACGGGCCATACAGGCTTCATATACAAGCCCAACAGCTCGGCTAAGAATTAATAAAAGATATACCGAGCTCCTACAGATACAGCGCGGGACTCGCCAAGGGTGCCCGTGCTTGCCGCTCCTTTTTGCCCTGTTTATCGATGAACTCCTGCGTAGGCTGGAATCAAACAATAGGATTGTGCCATTAACTGCTCAAGAGCGAGATTTTAAAACTTTTGCATATGCAGACGACGTGGCAATCGTTACATCAATACCAGTCAGGACGGTCGAAGAGGTAGAGGCAGAAGCCCAGGTATTCGGGCAGGTTTCAGGATATGCCCTTAACAGGGCCAAAACACAGATAATTAAGAATAGCAGGGTGCTCTGTAATGATGATAGGGTTACTACCTCAGCAAGTTACCTTGATATTTACTTCTTAGCAGACCTGGATAGGACGGTGGAGAAAAATATTGGGCCTATGATTACCAAAACTAAGCATGATCTGGACAGGATGCACAATCTGCATCTATCACTAGTAGGACGGGCAAACGTGATTAAAATGATTATCCTGTCTAAATTTTTGTACCTATTTAGAACAATTCCACTTTTTTTCGAGGCCAAATGGTTTACTGCACTAGAGCAAATCTTGAACAGGTTCATGTGGGTGGATGGCAAGACCACAAGAGTGCTGCGCTATATGACTCTCTCTAGGGCCAGAGGAAGCTGGGCGGTCCCGGATTTTAAAATGTATTACTGGGCGGCGGCGCTCCAGTATATGCAGGGATTGCTACGGGGACCGGCAGGGGATTTAAGAATAAAGGCTGGCTCTACAGATGTATACGCAGCGATTTTGGGGGAGGAAGCTGAGAACTGTCTACTTAAATGTGCCGATTCAAGTTATTACAGGAGGACAAGATTTAAAACACTACAGGCGGCGCGCAGGATATGGACAGTCTTTTCTAAAAAAATATGGACATGGCAGATTTAATCGATATACGCAAATGTTTAGGAATCTGTCTATTCCAGGTGAAATATTCACAGATGCAGTTATGGCTGAATGGACAAGGAGGGGAATTTTGAAGCTGGGTGACCTGATTTGGATAGACTGGATTTATCAATTTGTTGAACTACAGATGACCTATGGGATAGATAGAAGGAGTTTTTTAAAATACTTGCAGGTCCGGAGCTTCCTCTGGAAAAAACAGGGAGGCTCGGCAGGGTGGGGCAGAATGTTCTATCCGCAGTTTGTATTCAGAGCTATGTGCCACAAAGGCTGATGACCTGGAGAAATATGGTGTTAAATGGTCAAGCAAGCTGGGGATAGAGATGGATTGCTTTCAGGAATGTGGCCGGGCTGCAGGCTCAACAGTATAAGAAAATATATTCCTTATATTATACCCCGGCAAAAATAGCACAGTGGGGAGGAACCACGGGGATTACGTGCCCGCGTTGTGAATCCTTAGAGGCAGATATAGTTCACATGTTTGCCACCTGTCCGCAGTTATACACCCTTCACAGGGCCATAGAAACCTTTCTCTCTAGGACCTTGGGAATCGACATCACACACACCATTATGGATTATCCTTGGGGTTAGTGGAGAAAGTGAGCAGGGGCCTGATATTCTGTTCTTATTCATGGCCATGTCTGTCCTAAGTATGTGCATAGCAAGGGGATGGTTAGATAGAACACCACCAACTTTACATCAGTGGTTGGCCAATCTCCTCGCTGTTTTCAACCTAGAAAAGGGTATATACGCAAGGAAGGGAAAAAGGGGAAGATTATTAGGGAGGAGAATATGGGAACCCATTCAGAAATTTAAAGAGTCTTTTGAAAATTCCCGGCGTGATCCACCTTGAAGGGATGGGTGTATGTATTTCTTCTTGTATATTTTCTGACTTTCTGCTTGGTCACTTTAGAGATATATTTTTCATTTATAATTGTCTATTATTGTTTTGTCGGTACCGTAATGTGCTGTGATTTGGTTTTTACTGTGCTATAACACCCAAAAAATTTTTAATAAAATATATATCAAAAAATATATATATATATTTGATGTAAGCCCTTCCTTTTTTGGTCCCTAATGTATTGAGGTAGTGGGGTCAAACACTAAGGACTTAGAACATGTGTTCATGTGGAGAATTAGATACAGTAAACACAGAAGTGTTTCAGTTAGCGTTAGCTGTAGTTCTAGTATCAAGTGCATCTCATTTTAGGTGTTCATTTTTTAAAGCCAGATTCCCAAAATGTGAACAGTTGCTCTAGTTTCCTTGTTGATGCTAAGGAACATATAATACACACTGGTTCTGTGTATTAGAAACAAACAGCCTCAAACCAGTCAAGGGCTGTTGCTTCTTTCAATTCTCCTTGCCAGAGATGAACATAGGATGTCAGAGACAGGCAGAGAGCCCATCCCCTTTGTGACAGGGGTGGCTCCTCCATTCGAGCGGACGAACATCGCACCACTTAAGTGCTTCCCAAAGCCCAAGACATGAAAAATAAAATGGTAAGTCATTAGCATTTTATCTTTCATCCTCCCACCCTCCCGCCCTGAACCGAGCATCAGGACGGGGTGGGGTCGAATGAGTGACAGCAGGGGGTAGCGGTGGGCACAGGGCCTGCCACAGCCAGCCTCACATGCACACTTTAAAACTCTCAACCCAGCTGTCTTAAGATAACTAGGTTGGGAGCAAATGCAGGAATTCAGTTCCCTCGGGAACACCGTCAGGATCCAGTAAGTGTTTTTCATTTTCTTTATTTGCCTGCCCCCTCCCTCATTAGATGCCAGCCGCCAATGCTTCGTGAAGATGCTTGATGAAAACTTGACTTTAGCAATCGTCCTTTTTCAGGTGTATTCGTGCTAGGCTGACTTTGTACCTTAAACTGGCATCTTGCAGGGAAGGCGATCACAAAAACATCATCCTACTAAATTTAAGGGAATGTGAATAAAAAGCTTGACATTCAAAACCTGGCTTACAAAGGCTGATGCATGGCCATGGACATGGAGGAGGAGACAGCAGCGCAGGAACACATGCAGGAATGGGGGCATCATGCTTCTGTCTACCATTAGCATTATGAAGCAGGATGCCAATCTGGAACTACACACATTAAAATAGACCCCAAACATATGTCCTCAAGACTCATACATCCAATCACTTATACACACATCTCTTACACTCAGGGAGAATGAGGGCTATTAAAGAATGAGACTACACTAATTTTATTCGAGAGTACCCGGAGGCAATCTTTTCATTTTGAGGTGCCAGTATATAATCCTGTTCCACACAATGAGGCTAACTGCTAATGGTAGAATGGCCTGATCATGTGGACAATTGTGTTAAAAGGAGTTACCCATTGGATGGACCCCTACATTCTAGAACCCTGCTGTTGAGCAACACAAAATCATGTAGAGCACCTTTGAGGCCACTGGTACAGAAAATCATATTGGGTCTACTAGAAAGAGGAAATGAGAAGAATGATGGCACATACTCTTGTGCCATAGACTTTCAACCCTATAGGCGGTGTGGCATGTTTGTTTGATATTGAAGTGTTTCCTTTGTTTCTGTCAGCATGAATCAATTTAATAGTTGATGATTCTGCTAGCATTCTATCTGCAGGACATGCCTTGTTTCCCCGTCCGGCATGTATGTAATTTGTTTGTATTCTCTCAAAGTTGGTCGGGGTTGCTCCTGCAAGGCCTAATAATGTTTACATACACATGAAAGAATATATGCCAAAGAAGCTGTCTTGTCTGACTGCAAAACATGTTATGTCCAAAGGTAACTGCAGGACCTGAGTCCATAATATGAATGGGTAGTATGATGGGAGTACGCCCACATGGTCAGGTCTCTGCTGGTGAGACTCATGTACATATGCACAATGCCCATGAAAATGAGTCCTACCCCTTTGTGACTCTTTCATGGCAATACAGGGCATAGGAAATAGGCCAATTAATGTTAACATTTTCATTTATAGTGTAAAGCTCATTTGAATCTGGCTGGTGTTTGTGGGAGACACTCCTGGATCTCCTTGGATCTAGCAAAGTTTGTGGTATGAGACTTTGATGGCCTCTGCCTTCTTCCATTGGATCAAATACAGGGTGCTTTGCCCTGAAGGAAGCCTCTTCACTGTCATCCTACTGCTGGTGCTGCGAATACTGCAGATGCTTCACTGGTCCTCGGTGATACATGCTGCTGCATTTTTAAATCATCCAAGGGCCTTTCCTTTTTAACCATGCAGATAGGAGGAAATTATTTCTGTAATCCTTCGCTTTTCACTGTGCGTAGGTGCATGGCAACAATATATCTACTAAGAATCTGGGAGTCAAGATTTTGCCTCAGTTAAACTCCAAAACTGTGGAGAAAGGCCTCGAAACATGTCTCATCAATCTGCTCTCCTAGACTATGAAACAATATCTCTTTTCAAATTAGGCTCACTACAGCAGACTTTATTAATTAAAGCTCTCAAGATGAGCGTAGTTAAGGAACAGTTAAACCAGTTTGTCATGTGGATTGGTTTCTCCTTCGCACTGTGTTATGTTAGCATGAGCTTATTAGAAGTTTAAACGCCATTTTCCTTTTCTGCAGCCTCTGCACACAACACATTTTTTTATTAAAGTTTTTCGCCTAGTGGAATATTTTGCTTCACACGAGAATAATATGTTTGCTTATAATATCAGCCTTGCTTGGTAAGCTATGTCTCTGTACAGTGAGTGCCGAGGCCTTCAAGGTTATTTCAACACAGCGCTTGTTGTTCGGTTTAATCAGCGCACTGTCTAGACATAATACATATGCAGCTGTGGCCAACTTTGGGTTTTAGGTGCGATTAATAATGCACTGCACAGAGCATGAGACACACTTGATGAATATTTGCATGCAGAGGGTTGGTGCAGGAGATGTGTGATCCCTTTCTGCTAAGACCAGAGGTATGAGCCCGCCCTTCTAAACCCAAAGAGACCTTCTGTAGATATAATATAATATACTAGCAAGGGAGGGTAAACTGAGGTTCTATTTAGACCTTTTCCCTTTAGCATTTTAACATGCTATCACCCTTTGTATTTTATGGAATAGTAACTATGCTGCTAACCTTGCTTCTTATAATATGTTTGCTTGTATTAGCTAAGATACTGCGCTTGAGAACACTGCACTAGAAATAAACATTTCAAACTTGCACGTGTCATCATTTACTCCTCGTTCTGGACTGATATGTTAGTATAACGAAAGAGTGTTCATGTGGTCCACGTTACCTGAGGTGTTCTAAGTCCATGTTCTGGGTTGTCTAAATCATTGGTGGTGTGTAAGAACCAATGAGACACTGATTGCTAGTCTGGTTGGGGATTTTGGATACTAAGGTGAGTTTTGGCACACCCTAATTCACTGAGGTTCCAAGTCTCTATGCACAGTTCTGTGTAAGAGCAGGATCCCTGCGACACGCTCAACTAAGAACAAAGTGCATGTGTCCCAACTGATAGCGTTTTAAACTCTTTCCTTGATTCATCTTCCATCCCAGAAGGTCTCTATACCTACTCCCCCTTGAATCTCCTCCACCCTTGGAAATGTATTCCCTCTCTTTCTTGTACATATCCTCTAAGTTGCCTTCTCTCCTCCAGCAATGCTGTTGTATACTCTTCAGGCTCTTACTCGAAGGTATCAATTTAGGTATGTATCCATGTATGTTATGTATTTATGAAGCACAAACCATGCTTTTCCGCAGTTGGGCACTGCACACTGTACTCTTCCATGAAGGAGTTATTTCCATCATGAAGCTCGGAAGCCTGTAATGGATCTGCAGAACAAAACAATTGACAACGTGCTCATCACCTAACTCTTGGATCTCTTTGTATCTAGTGAGGTTTGTGGTATGAGGCTGACTCAACCAAAGATGGCACATAAGTCATTCCATCCATAGTTACCTTCGTCTCTCGTACAGATTTCAGTAATATTTAGTAGATGAACATAGTCTCGCTTAGATCCTGATTATTAAGCTACCTATAAACCAGGTGGTTTCTTGTTTTTTTTCACTTTCACACTCCAATTGTATAATTATCTCTGGTGAGATATGTTTTGAAGCAGCAAGTGTAAGAAGAACTTTGAAGTGGATGTGAGTGATGCCCTTTTTTCTCAACCCAAGTCTATTTAGATCATTTTGTATGTAAGTACATACTTCAAGACCACATGCAACATTTTTTTTGCAACTAACTTAACAGTGCCGTCTGTTTGTACCAAACATAGGAGCATATTTACAGGCCCCCCTCACCACTGGAGTATTGCTTTTTTTGATGCTCCGGTGGCGTTGCGCCAATTTCCATATTTACAAGGTGGCGCTAAGCCACTTAATGTGGCTTAACGCCACATTGTAAATATGCTCCTTTCTGTAGCAGTCCGCTGCTGCAAACGGGTGTATAATGGGTGTTGCTGTGGCCGTTCCACCACAATACCCATTGCTTTTTGACAGTGCCCAAGATTTACAAGGCTGGGGCAGCGCAAAAAACTATGGCCAGGTAATATCTTGTCTTAGAATGGTGATACGAGGAGAAATTAATAATTGTTAATAATAATTAATTGTGCTGCATTCTGCAGAACATAGAAAGAAAGACAATTGCCATGAATATTTCCTTGGAGCACTGCTCCTCCAACATTTGTCTGTAAATATCCCCCCCCCCCCATAAACTTGAGAGAAAAAATAAGTGACTTCCCACACCGATAATCTCTTGGAACTTGGGTCCCAAGAGCATACCTATAATATCATGCTGGGAAATATACACCAACCTTTTTTCACATACATGTGGACATAGTACTGATAATTATTGCTTAAATTGTGTGACAGTATTATGTTTTCTTCCAAAACATGATAGGAAAGATTCTGAAAGTTACTGCCCACTTACTAGGACATTGTGAAAGAACACAGATCCTTTGGGATGGGATTGTTCAGGTCGATGAGAGGCATTTTGGAATGGAGAGGAGGGGGAGTAACAAATGCATTATGGTTATTTAGATTTGATGTATTATTCCACATTGTGCTTGAATCAAGCTATCTTTGAATGTGAGCCACTAATGTAGAAAGCCTCTTGGCTAATCAGGAAGAGATATGTTTCTGAGTTCTGATTTTCCACTGTATTCACAAAGCAATTTGATTTTGTTGCATACTTATTGTGTGCTCAAGATGTCCTTCCCTCTGGGTCATTCATAATCTTGTCAATGAATTCCTTAAAATAGTGGTGCCTGATTTAGAAGTTGCAGTGAAGAAAAGATCTACCAAAAAAGACGGCGGATTCTGTTTCTACATCTTCGGCAGGCAAGCAGTCCTATTTAAAATATCCCAAAAGCAGGCCTCTTGCGGACCAAGACTTCTCTGATTCACACATCAAGTCTACCATGGTACAGCACTGACTCCACCAAAGATGGCAGCTTATTCATTTAGTCCTAAGTAGCTTGTTTGTCGCCATTTTCGATGGAATTAGCTCCATGGAAGACTTCCATGATAATGGTGGTGTGCCTTCACAAAAGGTGTATATGCCATGCTTAGTAAATTCTTCCCACGGTGTTATGGGAATAAGATATCCAGGCACTGACAGTGTGCCCCTACTTTGGGGCAATGGCAGAATTGTTGCCAACGATTCATCCTATAGTGACTCCTACTCAGGAAGAGAACGCCACTTTTGGGGGAGAAAACAAATTCTCCACGCCTATGGGCTAAAAATATGACATATTTTCCATAGTCATAGTTGAAGAGGATGTAGATGCATCTAACTGGTTGCGCAAATTCCATCAGCAAAGCCTTACATCCGGATGTTAGTGCAGTAGCATCATGTTGAAGTGAGGCAAACGTTTCCATGCTAATAGTAGGCTCTAAGCCCTTCTTGAATCTACCTAAATGTTCATGGATACAAACCTTCACATTAGTTCAGATGGTAAGGTAAATCATGACCACAAGCTAAGGGTGTGAGAGGCCTTGTGGATAAGAAGATACTGGCCCTTACAGCCAGGTCATTCCAGTGATAATAAGGTGTTGCCAGTAAAGGCTTAAACAATGTAATTATGTTTTCTCAGTACACATAACCATGTGGCAAACACACCTTTCTACATATATTACATTGATAACAATAGGCTTTTCAGGGGGGTGTCACATCACCACTAATGCCTAGCACTTACACTCACCAGCATCATCAGTACATGACAGCAATACGATTTGGAAAGATCTTAGTAGTACAAAAAGGCACTAGAAATATACCTGTGCTTACATCTACTTTGAGCCATGGGGACCTTTGCAGTTCTTCTTTTCCATCCAGCTCAGCCACTTGCTCGATCAGGGGGCTCCATCTCCATAAACATAGTCTGTTCTGCTCAGTAATCTTCCCTACCATATTATGTCACTGGGTTAGTCAGTTCCCAGGAGAGTGTTATTACTATCTATATCTCCTCTCAACTAAGTACACTGTTCAGCAGAGCATGTCATCATCCCTGTTTGTGAGTTTAAGGATCATCTCATCCTAATCAGTGACCAATTGTAATTTTTTCTGCCCACAACCATTTAACCAACTCTGCCGTCTATGGCACTTAATTATATTTCCACTACTTCACAATTTGCCTTTAGACCAATATCAGGGAAAGATCCATTAGCCTGCTGGTCAATTTTGACTTCTTAGACCTTTTCATCAAGCCTAAGTTCCTATTAGGGCACTTAGAACTGCTAATGGCAGACTACTGGCTATCCCTCGGTTCAAGCGATTCGGACTTGTGGTTGTCCTACTCTCATCTAGATATAAAAGAGTGGAATGCCGCCCCTCATGTACTACGTCATACCCCCTCAGAATAGCATCTTTAAAAAAAAACAGCAGAAAACATGACTAACTCAACGCAGTTAAATTTGCCTCATGTTAGAACATCTTTGCCAGAATATTCAGGACCAGGATGCCCTAGTTTGGGTAGTTTCTGCATTCTATAAAGCTTTGTTCATTCATTCACTTATAGCTGAGCACCAGCTCCAGGCAGTGCCCAGTAACAGTGCTAGACCAAAACAGGTGTATTAAGTCGGCCTCAACAATGGACACCCTGGAACTTAATTGTACGGGTCGGTAACATTTTATGCAAGTGGTCTGGTCGGTGTGTGGTAAGTACGGGTTAGTATGCTTCTGGTATTCTTAGCAACCAGACAGTGGAAGGCCACTCGACATGCCGACTCACACTCTATCAGATCTTTACCCATCTCTGCGGCCCATATCTCATACAGAGTTTACCATTATGTAATATCAGTAATATTGTCAAAAACACATGAGACTACAGCACTATTCTTTCTACTCCCCACTTTTTTTTAAAGAAATGTGATTGATGCAGCAAACATCAGGAACTATGGCACTATCACATCGTTATCTAACCTCAGAGTTTGAAATGTGTGAAGTTTGCCAATTCTCCAATGGGAACACCACCACACCAGTCCATACAGCTTCATTTACTGCTCTTCAAGTTTGGGCGATGCCAGGCAAGACCCACAGTGGCAAGACAGGTGTTTAATCTATTCTAGTTTTAATGCTATGCACCACTTCCCCTGCAGCATCTGGCTGTTTCTTTGAGCCTCCGAACTACCCTATGTATATGTTGATGAGATAACTGATCTGGGACTGAAGCTGCCCCATGTACAAATGTATTTTCAAATTGTCTGGTCCTATCCGTTCTCTGGCTACCTATAGAAGTTGGGCCGTCGGATAATATAATTCAAGGACTGGTCCAATCCGTTCTCTGGCTACCTATAGAAGTTGGGCGGTTGAATAACATAAATCAAGGACTGAGGCAGCCAGTCCCTCATCAACATGGTGCGGCTACAGCTTAATCAGTGAGGTCTTATGTCTGAGCCCCCCCAACCCATATTCATATTAGCTCGGCGAATATGCTGTTGATTTCCTCAGGTAGGCTGTGAGGTAGTCGTATCGGACCACTGGAAAAGAAAAACAGGAATTGAGGCAGGACCATCTCCAAAAAGCAGATGAGCCTCCTATATTCAAAAGCATCCAGTTCACATTGCCTTGTGTCAGGTGAGTTTCAGTGCCATCAGCCCATAGGTTAAGATATCAAAACGTGTCCGATTCCCAGGTTCAAGGCAATTTGGGTAGGTCATTAGTCTCAGCAGCAACCCTTTGGAAAAGGCAAGACTTCCTGGAGTTCAACTGAAGTCTAAACATGTCTCCAAACTCTCTCAGTTCTGCCCCAACATCCATGAGGTCCCTGCCACTGTTAATGAGATGTAATAAAATATTGTCAGCATAGAACGTGAGCACTATATTTACTCAGTCACTTACAATTATCCCCTACTTTGCCCCTCCCTCTGAATGATCTCTGCAAGAAGGTCCACAGATGGGGCATAAAGGAGTGTAGAGAGTGAGTAACTCTTGTGTGTACCAGTATGGACCATAATTACAAAAAAACTTCCTGTTCCCTCAGTAGCAGTCGAGTTTGAGTACAACAAGAGATCCAGCTCAGTATCCCACCGCCGAGCCTATTTCTTCTAGAACTATATTGTTAGGTTATACGCTTTATTTCACATTAAAATGCATAAAAAGTACATAAAATATCACTTCAAACAATCATTTATACATTATCTCCACCTTTAAAAACATATAATGTATATAACTGATAACCAAATAAATAACCCTTTAAGATATCCATAAAATATAAACTCACGCATAACCTGATACAGTTACAATCACTTGCTCCTAAGGTAAACAACATATGTACTGTGATATAAATGAAGTATATATTTCAGAAGGTAAATGGTCAAAATATCGATTCCAAAATATAGACAAACCAAAATATCGAGTCCAAAATATAGAATGGACTAAATATTGTATGGACAGAATATAGACATCAAAAATATCGTTTTGAAGGTAAGTAATGTAATATTGATTTTAAAAATATAGACAGTCAAAATATCGAAGTACATAATATAGTTTATTAAAAATATCGAATTTTTAATAATATGGAATTTTTTAAAGTGTTTTTTATGCTAGTAAAGTGTATATATTTTTGTAATTTATTTTAAGTAATTAATGTTATGTTATTTAATTATTGTGTAATTTAATTCTGTAGCAGGTTGTGGGTTTATAGTGGAATAGGGTGGCAAGTAATTTAATTATAATTAATTAAATATGTTAATTAATAATTTGTATTTATTTAGAATAAATTGTTAATTAATTTTTAATTGGTAATTAATTAATTCTTAATTGATAATTATTTTTATTAATTGATTAATTTATAATTATGTGAATTAAATAAATTTATTTTCTGTAGCAGGTTGTGGGTTTATAGGGGAATAGGGTGGGAAGTAATTTTATTATAATTAAATAAATATGTTAATTAATTAATTGGTATTTATTTTGATTAAATTGTTAATTCATTTTTAATTGGTAATTAATTAATTCTTAAATGATTATTTTTTATTAATTTATTAATTGATAATTATGTGAATAATATTAGTTTATATTCTGTAGTGGGTTGTACGTTTATAGGGGAATAGGGTGGGAAGGAATTTAATTAAAATTAATTAAAAATGTTAATTAATTTATTGGTATTTATTTTGAACAAATTGTTAATTACTTTTTAATTGATAATTAATTAATTCTTAATTGATAATTATTTTTTATTAATTGATTAATTGATAATTATGTGAATTATATTAATTTATATTCACTAGAGTGGGAATAGTAGAATTTTCCCCTATGCTATCCAACACTTTCCCTACTGTTTCACTCTCTGGAGTAGAAATAGTAATTTTTACCCCTACGCTATCCGACGCTTTCCCTACTGTTGCACTCTCTAGAGTGGGAATAGTAATTTTTACCCCTACGCTATCCATCGCTTTCCCTACTGTTGCACTGTCTGGAGTGGGAATAGTAAATTGTACCCCTACGCTATCCAACGCTTTCCCTACTGTTGCACTCTACGGAGTGGGAATAGTCATTTTTACCCCTACGCTATCCAACACTTTCCCTACTGTTGCTCTCTCTGGAGTGGGAATAGTAATTTTTACCCCTACGCTATCCAACACTTTCCCTACTGTTGCACTCTCTGGAGTGGGAATAGTACATTTTACCCCTCCGCTATCCAACGCTTTCCCTACTGTTGCACTCTCTGTTGTGGGAATAGTAATTTTTACCTCTGCGCTATCCAACGCTTTCCCTACTGTTGCATTCTCTGGAGTGGGAATAGTAAATTTTACCCCTACGCTATCCAACGCTTTCCCTACTGTTGCACTCTCTGAAGTGGGAATAGTAATTTTTACCCCTACGCTATCCAACGCTTTCCCTACTGTTGCACTCTATGGAGTGGGAATAATAATTTTTACCCCTACGCTATCCAATGCTTTTCCTACTGTTGCACTCTGTGGAGTGGGAATAGTCATTTTTTACCCCTACGCTATCCAACATTTTCCCTACTGCTGCACTCTTTGGAGTGGGAATAGTAATTTTTACCCCTGCGCTATCCAACGCTTTCCCTACTGTTGCACTCTCTGGATTGGGAATAGTAATTTTTACCCCTACGCTATCCAACGCTTTCCCTACTGTTGCACTCTCTGGAGTGGGAATACTACATTTTACCCCTACGCTATCCAACGCTTTCCCTACTGTTGCACTCTCTGTTGTGGGAATAGTAATTTTTACCTCTGCGCTATCCAATGCTTTCCCTACTGTTGCACTCTCTGGAGTGGGAATAGTAAATTTTACCCCTACGCTATCCAACGCTTTCCCTACTGTTGCACTCTCTGAAGTGGGAATAGTAATTTTTACCCCTACGCTATCCAACGCCCTTCCCTACTGTTGCACTCTATGGAGTGGGAATAATAATTTTTACCCCTACGCTATCCAATGCTTTTCCTACTGTTGCACTCTGTGGAGTGGGAATAGTCATTTTTACCCCTACGCTATCCATTATTTTCCCTACTGCTGCACTCTTTGGAGTGGGAATAGTAATTTTTACCCCTGCGCTATCCAACGCTTTCCGTACTGTTGCACTCTCTGGATTGGGAATAGTAATTTTTACCCCTACGCTATCCAACGCTTTCCCTACTGTTGCACTCTCTGGAGTGGGAATAGTAATTTTTACTCCTATGCTATCCAATGCTTTCCCTACTGTTGCATTCTCTGGAGTGGGAATAGTAATTTTTACCCCTACACTATCCAAAGCTTTCCCTACTGTTGCATGGAGTGTGAATAGTAATATTTACCCCTATGCTTTCCAACACTTTCCCTACTGTTGCACTTCCAGGAGTGGGAATAGTAATTTTTACACCTCCGCTATCCTACGGTAATAATATTGTGTACTTTTTATTAATATTATGTTAATATATATGTTTTAACAGATATGATTGTATTTTTTTTATACGTTACATTAGTTATTTAATTATTTTAAGGTAATTTAATAACGCTTTCCCTACTGTTGCACTCTCTGAAGTGGGAATAGTAATTTTTACCCCTACGCTATCCAACGCTTTCCCTACTGTTGCACTCTATGGAGTGGGAATAATAATTTTTACCCCTACGCTATCCAATGCTTTTCCTACTGTTGCACTCTGTGGAGTGGGAATAGTCATTTTTTACCCCTACGCTATCCAACATTTTCCCTACTGCTGCACTCTTTGGAGTGGGAATAGTAATTTTTACCCCTGCGCTATCCAACGCTTTCCCTACTGTTGCACTCTCTGGATTGGGAATAGTAATTTTTACCCCTACGCTATCCAACGCTTTCCCTACTGTTGCACTCTCTGGAGTGGGAATACTACATTTTACCCCTACGCTATCCAACGCTTTCCCTACTGTTGCACTCTCTGTTGTGGGAATAGTAATTTTTACCTCTGCGCTATCCAATGCTTTCCCTACTGTTGCACTCTCTGGAGTGGGAATAGTAAATTTTACCCCTACGCTATCCAACGCTTTCCCTACTGTTGCACTCTCTGAAGTGGGAATAGTAATTTTTACCCCTACGCTATCCAACGCCCTTCCCTACTGTTGCACTCTATGGAGTGGGAATAATAATTTTTACCCCTACGCTATCCAATGCTTTTCCTACTGTTGCACTCTGTGGAGTGGGAATAGTCATTTTTACCCCTACGCTATCCATTATTTTCCCTACTGCTGCACTCTTTGGAGTGGGAATAGTAATTTTTACCCCTGCGCTATCCAACGCTTTCCGTACTGTTGCACTCTCTGGATTGGGAATAGTAATTTTTACCCCTACGCTATCCAACGCTTTCCCTACTGTTGCACTCTCTGGAGTGGGAATAGTAATTTTTACTCCTATGCTATCCAATGCTTTCCCTACTGTTGCATTCTCTGGAGTGGGAATAGTAATTTTTACCCCTACGCTATCCAACGCTTTCCCCACTGTTGCACTCTCTGGAGTGGGAATAGTAATTTTTACCCCTACACTATCCAAAGCTTTCCCTACTGTTGCATGGAGTGTGAATAGTAATATTTACCCCTATGCTTTCCAACACTTTCCCTACTGTTGCACTTCCAGGAGTGGGAATAGTAATTTTTACACCTCCGCTATCCTACGGTAATAATATTGTGTACTTTTTATTAATATTATGTTAATATATATGTTTTAACAGATATGATTGTATTTTTTTTATACGTTACATTAGTTATTTAATTATTTTAAGGTAATTTAATTATTTTTAAGTATATTTTAGCTATTTATTTTTAATATTTTTTAAAT
The DNA here is from genome assembly GCF_964263255.1 of Lissotriton vulgaris. Classification (NCBI taxonomy): domain Eukaryota; kingdom Metazoa; phylum Chordata; class Amphibia; order Caudata; family Salamandridae; genus Lissotriton; species Lissotriton vulgaris. Next base: position 1,206,153,040 of record NC_141691.1, read on the forward strand.
TTTACATAAATTTTAAGAAATTCGATATTTTTATAATGTACATATATATAAACTATATTTTGGGGTCGATATTTTGGTACTTACCTGTTTGTAGATAGGAATTCGATATTTTGTCTGTCGATATTTTGGAATCTATATTTTGGGTAGTCTATATTTTGTCCCTCGATATATAGTCAGTGATCCATTTCAGAAATCAGTAATATGCGTCGCCATTTTTCTCATATACAATTTCGGGTACATCTGGGTAGAATATTTTAAAAGGTGGAAGCCCTTCTAGTTTTTATGGCCGCTTGTAAAAATGATACCATCACAAAACACACAAATGGGGTTTCCAGTTGTTGAAGAACTGAAAGTGCTGAAGTGTGACTGGTTAGACTAAACTTTCGCAACAAAGGAACAATAAATACACTTTTCCCTTTCTTTTTCTTAGAAAGCACAAAAAACAAGTTATGTGAGGTGGTTTGTTTAGATAATGCATGACATGGGCACGCATCGAGATGGTTTAATGTGTATGTATTTACCGGGTGGTCCAACATTAAAGGGCCGTAGTTTAAATGTAATCTTGTCAGTAGGTAGCAATGGTGAGGGTACACAACAAAGGAGAGAGAGGAAAAAGCCGTAGGCAAAGCGGACGGTACAGCTTGGTATAAACCTACTGTACATTTTGCCATATTCCTTTGCCATCTTGCATGAGAGCATTTAGCTAGAAAGATATCTTTCAATCTAGATTTAGAGTAGGTTACACAACCAACCGGATTTTCATAAAGTTGTGCCAAGCCCACCGAGGCAAAAGTCTGTTTCACATATATAAGCCAGGGAATGGATTCAGCATGATCAAGTTTCATAGCATCCCTTATAATGTGTTGATTAAGTGGAACCTCTTTTCGTTTCCATATTGATAGCCACAACAAAAGCGGGGCTATTTTAATGCTTTCACTGATGTATGGCAGGCCTAGTTCTTTATGTGCAATAGCATTGGGGCACGAGCCTGAAATCGATAATAACCTTTTGGCAAACTTATTTTCTATGTTTTGTGAGGAGTTCAACGTGTGTAGTGCCCCATATTGCTGCCCCATAAGTCGCTATAGATACGATTTTTGCTAAAAAGATTTTAATAATTTCCTGGATAGGCTTATTACCTAGGTTTTTAACAAATTCATAAAGATTGCCTATGCTTTTCAACATGTTGTTTATTGTTTATTTCTATCTCTTTCCATGTGAGGCTATAATGAAACAGAATGCCTAAGTAGGCAAATTTGTCAACACATTCTATGCTATTGCCCTCAATGTGAAACCTCATCGCTCTTTTCTTGCACATCCCAACATTAAGATAAAGACTTTGTTTTATTTACGTGCAAATCCAAGGCCACCATATAGGCTGAGTAGGTCACAATAGAGTTTTGCAGGGCCATCGGGGTTCTGGCTACCAATACCACATCATCTGCATATAGCAGGATTGGGAGAAAAATAGATGCGGCATGAAGGGCATCCTTGCATTTATCATTCAATACCTCATTCAAACAATATGCATACAGTGACAATAATAATGGAGCAAGGACGCAACCCTGCCTTACTCCTTTCACAATTCTGAAAGGTTTAGTACACTCCCTTTGTCTCCCATAGCGCTTCTGCATACATTTGTCTTATAAATATAATTATCCCTATATCAACTCCTATAGCCTCCATACTCCAATATACTTTGGGCCACACAGTCAAACGCCGCAGATAAATCCATGAAGGCCATGTAGAGTTGATCCTTCTTTGCTATGGGGTATTTGGAAGCTAATAAGGTAAGATTAAGACTCTGATAAAGTGTCCCCTGCCCTTTCTAAAACTATATTGTATCTCCCGGAAAATATTTTTTTCCTCCGCCCATTTTTCCAGTCTGTTGAGTAAAGTCTGCCCATTAATTTAGCTGACATATCAATATGTGAAATCACACGGTAATTTGCTGGGTTTGAGACATCCCCCTTCTTGTACACCAGAATGATCACAGAACGTTTCTAGGAGTTTAAAGGGCTTATTTTGACCATTGCATTAAAAACAATAGTCAAGTTAACAAGGAATAAATCCACTGGGACCCCATCCAGGCTGGCCGCTTTCAAGGCAGAAGATTGGGACAGAGCAAGCACGATTTCCTTAAAATCGAACTTCAGCAGGGAAATATTATTCTGGCCTGTATCAGGGGCCTCTACGTTACTATCGTCCCTCCTTTGGAAGATAACCTGGAAATGAGTTACCTAGGTATCCTCATCAATACGCACATCCAGTGATGGTCCACCCTTCTCTTGCAGGAAGGGGGGGTTAACCACTTCCCAGATTGATTTATTTTCCCTAGAGGAGGAAGTTTGCTGTCGTTTCTCCCATGCCTCTCCTTTACGCTGGTTCTTTCTTTTTTACCTCGCTAGTTTATATCCAGTCCTGCATTTACTTATTATCCCTCTATTTCGTGGTTTGAGCTTAAGTGCTTCTTTCAACTGGTTGTGGCTTGGGAACAATCCTTATCAAACCACTGAAATATAGGTCAGATCTTTTCCTTTTCATTTGAGCGGATTAGTTGGCTTCTCGTACACTCCTAAATACTTTCACCATGCAGCTAATATCTGTTCATTTGCTTCGGGATCTAAACACAAGGAGACCTCATTTCCAGTATTAGTTAAGATTGCCGCAGTTGGGGTGTTTACATCCACTTTATGCCATCATAGGGTATAACCATTCTTTCTTTGAAGAATTGCGTTAGGAATGAATTCATCCCTCCTTGTTTTATGCTCCTCCCATAGGTAACTAAACGTAATTAATGCGTGATCGCTGAAACCCGTCAAACCTTTGGTTTGTTTACGTTTCCACCATAGTTCTCCGAGGAAATTATATAGTCAATGGCTGAATAGGACCCAGCCCTATAAAAGGTAGGGTCAAGATTGCCTGTAGTTAAATTTAACTTGCTTCTAATTTCAAGTTGGAAAGAAACTAGTAGATTATTTAGGGCGTTACCATGGCTAGCATGATGAAAATGACTAATTAGGCCTCTGTTGTGATCTATGATCACGCATAATCATGGGGCCAGTCTAGGGCACCTGTTTACATTGAATTTGCCTACCCATATAATTTGTAATAGTTTAGGGTGGTAATAGAGTAGATCTTCCAAAGCCCTTCCCAGAACCTCTACTACTAGCGTTGGGTCCGCAAAATTATTCTTGTAGTAGTTTATTAATAGCAAGTCACTACTCCTATATCCTTTTACAACTAATATATGAAAATAAGGTGAATTATTCAAAAATGGCACTATTTTAAATGAGATTGTAGTCGCAACTAGTGTTGAGATAGCACCCTTTGCTCTACCTCTTCTAGAAGGAAGAGCTGGGGTTTGTAATGCGCGGTAGCCATTTAGATTAATAGAATCTTCCTCCAATGTCTCTTGAAGGCAAATGATATGTGAATTTATCAGTTCTTTATACCATTCATTGTTATCCTTTTTATTATTGTACTCAAACAGGACTTAAAACCCTGTAGTGTAGTGTCTAGAGAAAGGGAGGAACGCCTCATTAAACACAACTACTATTCTCGTATTTACTCTTGAGATAATGTCAATGTTCCTAACATTATCCACCGTTACACAACATTTGTTTTACCACTATATTTAGTATCACAGTATAGTTTCTCAAAAATTTTCCTTTTACGGTTGCAAGTGTATAGAAAAATTCATTTATTGAATAAAACCACAGTATATATTCATCTTGTAATAATATTCCTCCCTATTGGGTTATAATCTAATCATGTGGATATACCAACCATACAAAACAAGTTGAAAACAACAGTTGACGCAGCGTTTGAGTGTTAGACCAATATTTTCACCTTCACCAGGACGGAAATTTTTTCTTTCAAATTTAAATATAAGAAAACATTGTTTTAGAAACCTAGCATGTACTGTGTACCCTAGTTGTCGATGATTATAATCACATTTGTTTTTCGCCTCTATTTGAAAATCTAAGGCGTTCTTTATATGCCAAATATACACTCTTTAGGCAGACACTATGAATTGGGTCATATAACCTTAAAATACATTTTCTCATTGTCATATATCTACACATAAAGTTCATTTGAGTAATTTAGAGAATCACAACACTAGAAAAAAGTATTTTAAAAAAAAACATTTATTGAAAAGCATTGGACAGATTCAAATTCCTATGAACACATTCCTGATAATTACTTTTACAACACATCCTAAACCCCTATGGGCACTAGGGCAGAGTTGATCTTATTATCATTCATAAACATACCTTAAAAACTTTAGTTGGATTATGGTTAATCAATTACATAATCTTCTGAGGTGATCATATCTGCAAGAGAAAAAAACATGAACAATTTTACATGTCTCATTTTAACACATATAATAATGGCCGTGACAATAAAGAAGAGTGAGAGAGATTAACCTAACAGTACGTGAACCCACTGTAGAAGTGTTTAGAATTCTCTGCCATAAATTGCAATGACGTTTGTGTACACGTAACAGTCTCAAATATGGAATATTAACACGCTGGATGTTAATCAATGCTTTTGTAATCCTCTAATCCTTGCTGTATACATGGCTTATTGTGATATGAAAATAAGTGTGATCTGTAATACCCACACCAGGCAGAGAAAACAAACTTTCATGCTTTTGCCATAATATTGCATCACTCTAAGATGGCTGCCATAGAATAATTTGTAGTAATCCTGTTGTACTTAGGCGTTAATGTAACTCTGTTTATGTTTTCTTTTTAAAAATACACCTCCAACAGTCTTTCACTTAAAGATAAACAATTTCTAATACCACTATCGACATAAAGTGATTATTTTTTTTTAATTTCGAAACTCTCAGCCTTCGCAATAATAGTTTATCACTCTTAGATGGCCGCCATAGAGTAACGGGTAGCAGGTGTGCCGTATTGAGGCGTTTAATGTATTGTATTTGTATTTTAGTTCTTTTATGTTTTTAAATATACGGCCGATAACTTCGTGTTTGAAGGTAGTCAAAATATAACTGACCCAGTAGGGCCAAAAAATTACATAAAACGATAGTAATACAATCTGAATTACGGGAATATGTAACCGGAAAGATACAAAAGGTACACTACCCCGGAAGCACTCTTTTTGAATGTTTCCTGGTAACCCGTTGGAGCAGGGAGGCCGCTGTTCCCCATACAGGTACGCTAGTAGCACGGAATAAAAAAAGAATAAACTACGTATAGACAAGTGTGTACAGAAATAGTCTGTGTTTGTTTGAATGAATATATATGTGGCATTGGTAACTAAGAGAGCACCCTTTTACAAACTAAAAACATATATACTGCTGATATAGTTCATTTAAGGAGAAGTATCAGATTGCAAGTTAGTTCAGTTATTTTATTAACCCGCATGTATATTAGGCAGGAGAGAAAGTATCTTCTAATTTGCTAATAAAATATATATATATTGGCCATACGGGTAGGCCTGCAGCCTGAGACAACAGACTAATAAATATCGCAAGAGATTCATGTCTCACTGAATGACTGTCTATGGTGCATTGGTAACGAAGAAAGCACCTCTTGAGATCTAAATATACATATATTGGCTGAATAGCGCATTTATGGAGAAATACCGAACTGTAATATGGTCCGGCAAATGTTTCTGTGCGTACATTGTCAGTAGGGAGAACACCTTTTTCATTTTTAACTGTAGATACAGTCGCCAATTTTTATGTATGGGGAAATACGGAACCACAAAATAGTCCCTTATAGTCCATTTATTGAGAAATACCGAACTGTAATATAGTTCGGCAAATGTTTTTGCGCATACATTGTTAGTAGAGAGAACACCTTTCTTGTTTTTAACTGTAGATACAGTGGCCAATTTTTATTTATGGGAAAATACGGACCCAAAAAATAGTGCCGCATATATTCTAGTAGAGTGTAAGACTGGATGATTATGTACAGTGCATCGGCACTTTAGACGGGTACAATAGATATGAATTACCAGCATCTCCGATTCTGAAACCTAAGATCTAGGAATCGAACCGCAAGATTGATACGGATGCCATGGATCACGAATATTAATAAGTAGAACTAAAGGATTATCAAAAAATAGTGAATATATAACATAATATGTTGATCAAGGTAGGTTTTAAGAAGTTTTTTAAATTATTTTTTCCCAGACCCATATTCAGTGCATATTTCTACGCAGGGACCACAAAAGGAATCGTATAAACGGTGGATTTCATTATTAATGAAAAAAGAAAAAGAGCCTGAATGTTTCTCCACATGAAAGGGTAATTTAGCCTCAACAACATGAATAAATATAGTACGGGGGTATGAAAATGGTGGCTATGAGTAATAAATCCCGCAATATGTCTCCATACATTTTTTAGAAACTGCTCATAACAAGCAAGCTTTTAATCCTCTCCTGCAACCAATAAAATGAGACGTTGACTCCAACGGGCATAATAACAGGATTAACACATAAGTTACATTTAAATAATTCCTTTTGATGTTCCAGAAATTAATTCTAAGGCATTTAAGATGTAGGATCTACATATCATTTGAATGCAAATAAAGATGGTAAACACCTCATCTTTCTTCCTAATCAAGGGCCAAATTAAAGAGGCAGAAACGGTGGTAAAATACCTGAACCTCCGATGATTATGTAATTGATTAAACATAATCCAACTAAAGTTTTTAAGGTATGCTCACGAATGATAACAAGATCAACTCTGCCCTAGTGCCCATAGGGGTATAGGATGTGTTGTAAAAGTAATTATCAGGAATGTGTTATTAGGAATTTGAATGTGTCATATGCTTTTCAATGAACGTTTTATTTAAAAAAAAGACTTTTTTCTAGTGTTGTGATTCTCTAAATTACTCAAATGAACTTTACGTGTAGACGTATGACAATGAAAAAATGTAATTTAAGGTTATATGACCCAACTCATAGTGTCTGCCTAAAGATTACATTTTTTGCATAAAAAGAACGCCTTAGATTTACAAATAGAGGCGAAAAACAAATGTGATTGTAATCATCGACTACTAGGGTACACAGTACATGCTAGGTTTCTAAAACAATGTTTTCTTATATTTAGATTTGAAAGAAAAAATTTCCGTCCTGATGAAGGGGTCTAACATCGAAACGCTGTGTCGACTGTTGTTTTTAACTTGTTTTGTATGGTTGGTATATCCACATGATTAGATTGTAACCAAATACGGAGGATTATTAATAAGGATATGAATATATACTGTGGTTTTATTGTATAAATGAATTTTCTATACACTTGCAGCCGTAAAAGGAAAATCTTTGAGAAACTGTACTGTGATATTAAACATAGTGGTAAAACAAATGTTGTGTAATGGTAGATAATGTTAGGAAAGTTGACATTATCTCAAGAGTAAATACGAGAATAGTAGTTGTGTTTAAGAAGGGGTTCCCCACTTTCTCTAGACACTACACTACATGGTTATAAGTATTGTTTGGTTTACATACATACCCCATCCCTTTGTAATCCATAGGGGTACCTTTATCCTCTTTGCACCTTTAATTGTACTCAGCAATATTCCACGTAAGGAAAATTAGGGTATTTCCTCTTATTCTAACTCTATTTTCCTTTAAATGCGTGGCTCTGCCCTTGCTTTCTTTCTTACTTATTGCTATGTCAAAACTCTGCATTGTGGGTTGAACAACAAAGGATTTTACTGGGTTTTTTGCTGACTGGACCCCATTTATTAGTTGTGTAACCTGGAAAGTAGAAGTGAGTCAGTCGCAGCTGTCAAGGTTCTCCAATGCGGCATACCTATTTCTGATAGGGATGTGTAAGGGATCTCTCTGTGAGGGGCAAAATAAACTGTCCATTTTGCAAATGGGATTTTTAACAGTCAAATATGTATCAGAACAAGGTGGTTTATAAAAGAATCCCAGTGGGACCGGGTAAATCTCAGAAGACAGTGTGGGAGCTGAGGGGAGTTGTCTTAACAGATCATCTACCAGTTGCAAGTTGTCAAAGTTAAGCAGCATACAATCACCCTCTATTTGTTTCAGAGCAGGGTATACCCAAGGTATTCTTCTTGCCATGATCACATGATCCTGAATAAAAGGGCCGGTTCTTGCAAACCGTGTTAGCCAGTTTTGTGCTTTATCCATAAGTTGGCCCATAGTTTCTTATTGGGTATCTCTTAGTATCAGACATTTACCATATTTTGAATGTATGGCCATGCAGCTGGAGGAAAGTTTAAAAAATCGGATATATTACCCTGCCCCATCTTATCCACCTATGATCTATGGTTCGGGAGTATTTGAGCCCCACTCTCAGATGCTCCGCTTCTCACCCTGACCCACGATTAGTGCCAACCCGCCCTGGAGATATTAACATTTTATTTAATAATACATCATTGGTTTAACGTCGGCCTTTGATTTAAATTAGCCAAACCGGTTACATCAGGCCTTCCTTTGTCTCTCAAGGGCACTGGTTGTGAGTCTGTTAGGTATAGGCTTTGATTTCAATGCTGTATGAGGCTGTGAAATTTGTACATTAGGGCCATCTCCATCTCCATTTAAAGCCACTGGCTTAGAAGAAAGTATTTCATGCAGTGTTCGCTCAATACTAGCCAGTCGCAAAGTAATGGGCTTTAATAACTGAGCAATATTATCACAGAGTTTATCACATGCTTCAGTCCAATTCTGGTTCAGGATTAATGGTCCATTTAATTGCCCTTGAAAGTGGTCTTGAAAGTTAGAAATATCATGTATCACTTGAGTCTTGCGCGCTCTTTTTTAGGAGATGTGAGGTAGGTCTTTGGTCAAGCTTCTTTTCCATTTAATGATAGGGGCAGAGATTATAGGGCCCGGAGAAGAATGTATTAATGAAGATGACTCAAGAGTACGGGTTTTTAGAGACTCCTCAGGTGGCATGGCATCACAGCAAAGGGCTCAATATTGATGCATTCAAGGGTCTCCCTTACACCAATCCCACCTCCCAAGGAGAGTCTCTTTTCAGTCAATTTCTTTTGCAATGGCTATTATCAAAAGAGTCTAAAGCTGTCATAGTTACCCCCTCCGATGCTGGTGGGGTTGTCTTCTTCTTCTCCATCTTTCCCCTCTGTCGGCTGGTGTTAAAGCACGATTTTGGATACTAGGGGTAAGAGGGGGGGTCCCGCCCAGCCTCCTCCGGGCTCTGATGGGTGTGGATGGGCCCGCCCTTGGCCCAGGCTTCGCCCCGACATAGCCTGAGTGCACACCCATGTGCGTCCTGTGTCGTGGGAGCGATACGTACCTTTATGCACAGCAGGCAGTATCCACAGCTGGTGTTGACGGGAGTGGTCTCCCCTGTGGTACGGCATGGAATCACAGTGCACGGCGTCACCCCCTTCACAGGGCAGGAACACCAGAAGCTGTAGGTAAGCGGGAACATACATTTTGTTGGCCACTAAAAGTACTGATAAAATACTTATCACGTTCATCTGTTTCATTGGAGAATCTGGTTGTTGATAAGCAGGGGACATTTCTAACATGCAGACAGTTTTTTGCCTGTATGTGGAGGCCATTAATTATTTTTACTGCCACGGTCTGTCACACATCTAATGATAGTCATAGGCTTGATAAATATGCATCAGAAGGCATGCCCTAAATAGATAGTGCCTTCTGACATTAAACAAGAGGCCCTCTGGCAGAATGGTAGTTGGCTCATAGGTTCGCAACGGGAAACAACCTTTATCACACAGTCATTTTCACGCATTACCATAACCACGCAGTCATTACCACGCAATGCCTTTACCGTGCATTGCCTTCACCATGTAAGTCTACACAACGCATATCCCTTTACTGTGCATACTTCTATAACCAAAATGTAAGTATATGGCTGGTTAGTAAAACTGCTTTATTTATATAGATATTCACTGAACGCCCCTGCAATGCTCTGCGTATGACCTCATATATTACTTCATTCATCACATGGTCAGTGCATCACTGATGACATCACTGATTACATTTTAAATGACATCACTGATGACATCATTCAATGAGTGTGTTTCGTAAATGTTTGTGAGACTTAACCCCTTCACTGCGGGGGTTATTCCCCCGCTGTGCTGGGGGGGAGGGGGGCGCGCACAGCGCCCACATGCTCATGACGAGCTGAGCTCGTCATGAGCTACGGCGTTCCTGTGCTCATGACGAGCTCAGCTCGTCACAGGTGCATTGGCTCCGTGGAACGTTCACCACAGCAGGGGAATTCTCCCCGCACCTGAGCGTTCCACGGGCCATGACGAGCTCAGCTCGTCATGAGCATTCAAGAGGTTAAAAGACATATACTAAGCTACAACATAAGTTAAATGTATTTTCTTTCTGTACTACTAATGAGTGATATTATTTCTAACATATGTCATTTGGTTGGCTTTGTGACTAACTGTATCAGTGTGTGAGCGGCTGTTTGCCTGTGTGTCGCCGTGTAGGTAATAGGTGAGACTGTAAGTAGCTGTATGTGTGAAAACAGGGGTGTGTGAATAGGTGTATGGTTGAGGGAATGGCTGTATGAGTGGTGAGTGAGTGGCTGTATGAGTGAGTAAGTAGATGTGTGAGTGACTGTATGGGTGGGTGAATGGGTGTGTGAGTGGCTGTATGGGTGACTGAGTGGCTGTTTGAGTGACTGTATGGGTGAGTGAGTGGATATGTAAGTGGCTGTCTGGGTGAGTGAGTGGCTGTTTGAGTGGGTGTTTGGTTAACTGAGTGGGTGGGTAAGTGGCTGTATTGGAGAGTGAGTGTCTGTATTAGTGGATGCATGGGTGAGTGATTGGTCATCTGAGTGCTTGTAGGGATGAGTGGATAGGTATGTAATAGGTTGTGGGAGTGGGTGTGTGAGTAGTTGTATGGGTGTGTCAATAGGTCTGTAAAATTTGTTTTCTCAGTGAATTATAAACGTGTTTTAAATTTTATTTCCTAACTATAAACTGTAAACTTTGAGAGAGTGTGTGTGTAAGTGGGTGTGTGAGTGTCTGTATTGGCCTGTGACTGGGTGTGTGAGTGATTTTGAAGGGTGTGAGTGGCTGTATGGGTCTGTGAGTGGGTGTATGAGTTTCTGAGTGAGTGCATACGCACATGAGTGGGTGTCTGAGTGATTTGAATGAGTGAGTGTCTGAGTGGGTCTGTGAGTGGGTGAGAGAATGTCACAATGGGTTTGCAAGTGGCTCCATGAGTGTGTGAATCAGTCTGTGAGTTAGTGAATGAATGTCTGAATGAGTCTGTGAGTTGGTGCATGAGTCTCTGAGTGGTCCTGTGAGTGGGTGTGTGAGTCTCCAAGTTGTTCTGTGAGTTAGTGCATGAGTCTCTTAGTAGGCCTGTGAGTGGTTGTGAGAGAGTATGAGTGGTTCTGTAACTGGGTACATGATTGTCTGAGTGGGTCTGTGAGTGGGTGTGCATGCCTGAGTGAGTCTGTGATTGGGTGCATGAGTCCCAGAGTGGATGCATGAGTGCCTGAGTGGGGTTGAGAGTCCCTGTGAGAGTGTATGAGTGGGTCTGTGAGTGGGTGCATGAGTGTCTCAGTGGATCTATGAGTGTGTGTGAGAGTGTCTGAGTAGGTCTGTAAGTGTCTCAGTAGGTCTGTGAGTGGGTGTATCAGTGTCTGAGTGGGTCTGTCAGTGAGTGTGTGAGTGCCCGAGTGTGTGAGTGGGTGTATAAGTGTCTGTGTAGATTGTCAATAGCTGTGTCAGTGACTGGGCCACAACAGAACCACACTTGCCCCTTTATCCAATAGGAGTCCACAGTTTTGCACAACATTTCTACTCAAGTGGAGTACTTTCATTTGGTTATTTAGTAACTGCTACCTCGCTGGGTAAATGTCCAATGTGTCTTCTACACTACATCTGTGTAATGGATCACAAGGGAATGTCTCCAGTGATCATGTATTCATTTCGGCGATGTGATTGTTCCTTCTGCTCCGTTATCCAGAAATCTCTGATCCTCCTATAAAGAGGACAACAAGGCTACAAAGAGATAAATCTCCTGCAAACAAGGGAACTTCCTCTTAGCTGTATGTAGTACTTTTTTGTCTGGTGGAGATGTCCTCATATCACTCATCAGCAAAATCAGGGGGAAAACTGGGGCCCTTTTCGTATGCTGTCCATAATCCTGGCAAAAGGTGAGAAGACCTTTGCATACTATTAAGGTGGGCGGGGAGGCCCACCGAATTATTAGATGGGGAGGGTGACCGGCCTTAATTGAAAGGGGAGGGAGGCCATGCGGCCCTTCGGCCAATGGGACCCCTCACCCGGGGCCCGTCCTTAACATATATATAACAGTCCTGCAAGTACCAGGCATCAGGGGTTGGACTAACGCATTTTAGTGCTGGTGTCTGCATCTCAACACTAAAATGCATTAGTCATACAATTGAGCTCCTGCCCACTGGATGAGGCATGCTCTAGGACGTCAGTTGCAGAGCATTAAGGGTTTCTTCTGAGGCTTGTGCTGTGCTTGGAAAGCATGCTGTTCTGCTTGTTTTAATATTTACTTAGCAGCTGCCCTAACACTATATGATGATATGAACTCTAGCACTCCATGGACAAATCAATTAGGAAGCAGAGTCTGAGCCATTCTGGACCAGGCATACAGTGCTACACATGGATCTGGCATAGTTCCTTGCCCTTTGCTTTTCCAGAAAAATGCATGCCTCACTGTGACTACCCAGGATCTGACTGACCAGAAGTAGGCTCAAGTGACAGGCAGCAGTTTTATTTTTCCTGTTTGCTGCACCCACCACCACACTAGATCTGTTTCTTACTGAATGTTAGAGCCGCAACAGCAGCAGTGTACAGTCTACACCAAGTTGATCAGGTGATACACCCTGATTACTACAATGGGAACATTTAAAGCTATAAGCCAACACATTATTATGGAAGAACACAAAGTTGGAAAACAGACAATATGAAAACACTACAATGTCATGGTGAAAGATAAAATGCAACTTGTTGCTGATTGTTTGGAGCCAGGGAGATGCTCTGCTGTTGTCTAAGCTTTTGAGGCACTTGACAGGAGAGCTTGTCAGTGGCTGCCACACCACTGGGACACCTCACCTTTCCAGCATGCTAGCTGACCCTGATTTACCTCAGGAGTATGAGATGTGAGTCTGGCATCCCCACACTGTGTGTGCTATCTTCAGGTCTCCCCTTTTGAGCTGCCCTTTGTCTGGCGCTGATTTTTGTGCCGCTGCTGCAGCCTGAGAGAATTCTGGTGTGATGACAGTCTTAGAGCCCAGGGCTGGCCATGGGGCTTCCCAGTGCCCTGTCCCATGACTGCGGTGGGTCTACTCCCTGCTTCACCACTTCAGTGGTGCTTTCATAGGGTCAGGTAGCCTACTCCATGCAGTGACTGGAGAGCAGCCAGGGATCCCCACATACCACCTAGGCAAACGTTCATAGCTCTACTGCATTCTGTTTATATTTTTCTCCTACTCCAGTCACCTTATATGTTACCACACTGGGAAGAATTTGTTTACTGGCTCACATGCGAATAGTTGTTTTGTTGACATTGTTTTCTTGGATGGCTAGTGGTATTCTTGGGGCTTTGGTCAAGTTTGTGGTGATGAGCAGGGAGATTGGCTGTCTGATGGGTATGATTTGTTTCAAGTCAGCCATGGGTTTTTGCACTGACAATTTCTCCCTGTTCTTTTATCTGTTATGTAATTGTTGCGACCAGTATTAATGACTTGGCACTCATCCTTGGTCTGTAATGCATAATTATAGAAAGGGAGCTATGAGTTCCTGAGTGGGACGGAAGGCGCATGTGGAGTGTTTGTTTTGTGCTGTTCATCATACCACCCATATACAAATACATAAGCTAACACAATAAATTTGGCAAGTAGCTTATTTTTTCTAATATTGTATTGTTTCCAGTAACACAATTTCTCGAGTGGTCTGTCATCAACCTCGGAGTTGTCAACACATTTTATTACCGTACGTAGCTTTACATTACTCACCAACATACTGCTTGGAGGCTAGTACCATGCCAGGATTATTGGACACAGACGAATATAAATTTCTGAAAAAAGCGGTATACCGACAACAATCTGGGACTGCGATGGGGACCTGTTTTGCCCCCAGCCTAGCGAATCTTTTCCTAGGCTGGTGGGAGGAACAGGTCGTCTGGTCAGAAGGTTCAGAGATGTACACTGACCACATCCTGATGTGGGTCAGGTACATCGACGACCTGTTTATAATTTGGAAGAGCCCGGAGACACTAGCCAGACAGTACATCAGTCACCTTGGCATCAATGACCTCAATCTCCGCTTTACCTATACCATCAGCAACACATATTGTGAATTTCTAGATGTAGCAGTTGAGGTGAGAGAAGGCAGCATAACTACACGTCTGTTCCGCAAGGCAACAGCAGGCAATGCGGTGCTGCATGCGGCGAGTCACCACCCAATTCCCCTGAAAAGAAGTATTCCCTACAGGGAGTTGTTGAGGGCCCGCCGCAATTGCAGCACCGATGCTTATTTTGAGACTTAACAGAAGGCAATGATAGAACGATTTACCAAAAGAGGGTATGATGAAGAAACATTAAACATTGCCCAAAATAAAATTCAAGGCCTCAAACATGAGGAAGTCCTATTTAGAGAATCCACCAGCGATAAGAAAAGAAGGGAGATTCCTAATAAGAGACAACCGAATGCACCCCGCATGATTACCAATTTCAGTAGGGGGCATGGGTCCTAGAAAAAGTGATGAGGGCCAATTGGAGCCTATTGGTATCAGACCCCATCATTGGAGAACTTGTTGGCACAAGACCACAGTTAACATACCGTAGGGCGCGTTCCCTTAGAGACAGACTAGTACATAGCTACCTGGATGAACCATCTAAAAGGAAGTGGCCCCCTATCCCTAATGGATTTTCCATTTGCGGCAATTGTAAATGTGATCGCAATGGGAAATCACGTAAAGATTATTAGATAGGGACAGGCCAAACGAAAATAATTAAACACCAAATAAACTGCAACACTGACTTCGTTGTCTACGTGCTTGAGTGCCCATGTGGCTTCAAGTACGTGGGCAGCACGAAGCATCCCCTGAAGGTTAGGATTTTGCAGCACTTACGTGCCATCAACAACAAAGACCACAATTACCCGATGGCTCGCCATTATGAAGGGAGCCACAAAAGCAATAATGGGAGTCTTAGGTTCTATGGCATAGATAAGATACCCAAAAACATCAGAGGTGGAGATCGTGAGGCACAACTTAGGGTCAGAGAGTCCAAAAATATCATTGACATGGAGAGTAAGACCCCAAATGGACTGAACTATAGGGAGGAATTATCATCCCATATAGGCTTCTAACACTATGATGGTACAGGGCAGAGGTTCAACCCGCAGTATGAGTATTATGTGTAAATGTTAACCACTAGCACAATTTTTATTAGTGTGACTCTCTGATAATGTGACATCGCTAATAGAATAAAAAGGGCTGTACAACCACAATGGTGGAGCATCGGACAGGTGCCAGGAGCCCTAGAACTTAGATGATCACATAAGAGAATACCACAACATTCACAGAGGAGATAAGTATGTTGGTTACTGATCATGTTGGATAATGATTCTATTATATTATTATTTTCTTTATAAATTTCACTAAAACTCACTATTTATTATCTCACTTTTCACTCATCCTAAATTGATAGCACTCGAACATTAGACCTACCACGCTCCAAGCATTATTCCAGCTTAGAAATGGATATAGCCATTGACAGATTGTCCTTGTTCAGGGAAGCCTAGGATAACAAAGGGAGCTCCCTTATCATCCAGCAATTCCTCAAATACAATTTGATGATTAATTTTAATCAGAAGTGAAAGATAACATGCCAAGATCAGGGGAGACATTTATTTGATAGGAGTCTTGAACCCCGTTCCCATAAAAGTATTTGATCTGCGTTTCCCGATGGGCCCGACGACTCTGTAGTCACGGCCTGTGTAAACAAATATATACACATGGAATAACAAAGGGAGCTCCCTGGTTATTTCATTAGTACCTCAGGATCGAGGTGGGTAATAAAGATAATTCAAACCCCCACAGGGAGAAAAACAACAACAGTCTGGAACCCCGCTCTCAGCATATGAGCAAAAAACTTCACTTCCCGGCAGGCTAAAACAAATTGGTAGTCCTAGGTTGCGGAGTTGACACTCCATTTCCCGACAATCATAGCGACTGTGTAGTTCACGATCGCGAAGCTGTGGATATTGCGAGTTTACAAGAACAATATCACCCTCTATGTCCCACACATAGTCAGACACCCATGTTTATTTGTGCACTAATAACAAGCAATTATATTGTTGATATATGTATATATACAGATTGGCTGTGCAACAATATGTGTTGACTTGAAATGAAAGTATTTTTTTCATGTTTATGAATTGGGACATGAAAGATGGACTTATATATATATGTGTAAAATTCAAAATGGTGGATACTTGAAAAAGGCTAACGCCGAAACACGTCGTCCTTGTTCTACGAGTGCACAATAAAGGGT
The DNA here is from genome assembly GCF_964263255.1 of Lissotriton vulgaris. NCBI lineage: Eukaryota > Metazoa > Chordata > Amphibia > Caudata > Salamandridae > Lissotriton > Lissotriton vulgaris. Next base: position 1,206,169,544 of record NC_141691.1, read on the forward strand.
TTGTGCAATGATCTCCTGGTGTATCGTCTCTATGTCCTTCTAACTAGCGGGACTCGGAAGTTGTGGATATATATATATATATATATATATATATATATATATGTCCACAAAAAGTCTCCGAAGGGAACAATTAAAGCCGCACACCAGTAATCTTCATTCAGGGTCTTTTAATTTATTCTTAAATCCATTTTTATCGCCATACACAGGATCAACCCATGCGTTACGGTATCTGCTGTACCTTGTTCACAGTATATATATATATATATATATCCGTAATCAAGGTCCAGGTAGACCGAAACAAGTTTCTGCTGCCGACTCTGTGAATGCAATAAAACAGAGTTTACATATAGCTAGGTCTAAACGGGAATTGCAGGGCGTTGAAAAAAATAGAAGGATTTAACCCAGAACTGGGGTGAATGTTTGCGTTCTTCAGCATTCTGTCCATCGGCTGTTCTTTTTGCACCCATCTCTATCTCAGCCTTTGGTTGAGCAGAAACCCATGAACCAGACCGGGACAAGCGAAAGGTGGTACATGTGCCAGATCTACTTGTGCTTGTTCCTTCTACGATGGTATTTGTATGAGAGGCAGAATCCGAAATTGTGGAGTTGGCATTGCATGTAAGGAAATTACCAGTATTAGAATATGTTGTGTGTGTATGTCTGTGTGTGCATGCATGTGTGTATGAATTTTGTGCACCTGTGCTTGCTTGTTTGAGTGTAGGTGTCTGTAATAAATGGCGTTACTGAGTGACAGGAGTGGGAGAACTGCCCAAGAGCCAACCATAATCCATTTTAAACTTAAACATGAATCTAAAAGCCGTGAACTGAGATATTATGTCATTGATTGTGTCCCAGCCAGTAAACGAGGGGGCAACAGAGAGGAAAACTTTGTCGTTTTGAGACCAGGTATATTCTGGAACTTAATACCAAACAACCATCAGGTCTCAACGTTACTGAAGATTTATTCAGATGCCTCTGAAAACACTAAATTCTAAATCTAACGGGACTACCTCTTTTATATAGGTACATAGGTTTGGCAGGTTTTAACACTATGAAGTTTATTAGGGGTTTTATTATATTTGCACAATATTTATTGACTATTTAAATTAGTAACATGTTTTTCTTATATATGAATTTTATATTTAATAGAATTTCATATATAGTAATAGTTTTTAAGCTGACGTATTGATTTTCGAATATTTTTTGTCTTTTAGCTTGAAATTTTCTATTGTGTAACAGTTACTTGGTGTCTAAATTAGGGCATTTCGGCCGCTCATGACACGCCTTTGGCAAATTGGGTGAGACAACTCTCTCTAAACAGCCTATTTTTATTTGATATAATATTGGCAAACATGATGGTCCCCGTACATTAAATCTCAGGTGTTGAAACCGAGATATTAACCAAGTAAGACCGAACCAGCTTTTGTAACAGACTCCTAATTATTTAATGTTCCTGAAATAATTATTGTAATCAGTGTTAGCTCTCTTATAAAACTTTATTGTACCAAAATATGAGGTAAAACAACATTGGGGCTCCGATTTTGGTTTGTTATATATACATCTGTATTACTTCGTGCCCCTCCAACATTAACCTGGATGTATTTATACAGTGATCAATTGCATACAATTGCCATCTAACCCGGTTGCTGTGGACAAAACTCGCAATGTTTTTATTTTGCACTATACCTAAAACTTTATGCACTTTAGCACTTTTTGCACAAACATTTACCATTGGTTTATAATGTGGATTTAAAATTTGGTTTTAACATTGTAAGTTGAAGGCATTAATGTGATGGAACATTATAGATGACATATCTGTAGTTTTTATAAACAGTGTTTCTTCTATGTCAATTGAAGTTGTATGCTACCAAAGCCAATTACGTACGAGAGCATTCAAACTGTATTTAAACCAATGAACACACTTCACCATGTCATGTGATCAAGCGCTCCTTGTAGCGCGAAACGCGTCATGTCGACTTTTTTCACAAAAATAAATTAATCAGCACAAATCCTGTGGTCCATATCCGTTACTTTGACTGTGAGACAGAGTCGCCAGGAGATTGGAACTTTTGGATATATATATATATATTCACTGAAAAAACCATAGGTTTTACACACGTTATAGTTAGGAAGTAGCATTTGAAAAACCTATGAAATTCACTGAAAAAACCATAGGTTTGACACCAGTTATAGTTAGCTGGAAATTTTACTGACATAAAACCAATGAAATTCCACGTTATAGTTAGTTGGACTCACTATAACTTGCGCGTGTAATGCACTGCTGATGACATTACATATTACATCACTCATGACATGGTCAGTGACATCACTTATGACATCACTGATGACAGACCTCCTTTAAGTGTAATGTAACCCTTCCGGTGGGCGACCTGTATCTCCATCGAGTGCTGAAATGGACTTGAAACCATGTCTGGCGAAGGTGCACATAAAATGTAACAACTGTGGAGAACTTCTTGTATACGGAGAGCAAAGCTTTACTCTAATTAAACACAAAATTGAGAGTCATAAATGCTCCAAGAAAAGTTAAATTTCTTCACTTTATTTGGATAGTATAACATACTGAAAAATGTTGTCGCAACTTTAAGAAATCAAAAGCATCATAACATTTGTTTCCAAAAAAAACTAACTCTTTGTACCAAAACAAGCTTCAAGAGCATATTAGCTGATATTTTCTCGCCGCTTTCTTATAGTGCGCGACCGGGTGCGCGCACCCACCTATCGCGTCGAGACACGCATGTGCAGTCATGTGACTTTAAAACAACACTTCCAATTGGTTCTTATTAGTTTCTATTCTGCAATTGGTTCTTGGTTCTTATTAATTTCTATTCTTTATTTGGATAGTATAACATACTGAAAAATGTTGTCGCAACTTTAAGAAATCAAAAGCATCATAACATTTGTTTCCAAAAAAAACTAACTCTTTGTACCAAAACAAGCTTCAAGAGCATATTAGCTGATATTTTCTCGCCGCTTTCTTATAGTGCGCGACCGGGTGCGCGCACCCACCTATCGCGTCGAGACACGCATGTGCAGTCATGTGACTTTAAAACAACACTTCCAATTGGTTCTTATTAGTTTCTATTCTGCAATTTACACGGAACACTCCACCCACTTCCCTAGAAAACCAGTTTATCGAAAAACTTTTAAAGCCTCCTCTTATGAAATATTCGACATCAATCACATAGCAGAGTACTAAATAGCACTATATACACTCCGTCCCTTAATTATAAGAGACTTATTGCTATGTAAAAGCAACTTTTGTTTTCACGCGATAATGTGAAATGCTGAGCCTATTACATAATTTTATTTCACATATATGTTACTATTCTCCTTCGAGTACTAACACCGTAGAAAATACCACCAATAGCGGTGATATTTTTTACACCGAGAACGGGCGATTTCTATCGCTTACAGCCCTTACAATTATAAAGTTTTATTTCCTAAGTCTCTGATCTCCAACTGTGCAACGTAGCTCCCCTGTGTGTCGTAATAAGGTCCATAAACAAAAACTACAGGGCCAGCATTATAAACATACACAGAACCACAAAACGACAAGAGCCACCATGCTGATATATATCCTTAATATAATAAACCTCTGAGAATAAATACATATTTCCGTGGCACCCCATAACACAAATGTGGCGTCCTCTGGCTCTGCTCCATTACCAAACACCGTAACTCCCCGCCCCCCTCACTTTTCACTAAACTCCGCACTCCACCCCAGCCGAACCCCCTATTACAAACCCCCAACCTACCCTCCCTGCCCAAACCCACCATGAACCTCAAACCGCCCCTAGAAAACTTATAAGACACAGGATTACTAAAACTCAAAGAATACGCAACAGGCAGATAATGTAAATAGTACATAAAGGCACATATTTTTTCCAAAATACTATTTAAAAACATGTTCTATTTTTTATAAATCTATCATGCATCTGACCCTCTAGAACTGCTTTCAAAACGTGAACTATAAACCTCTACTTTTCATTTTCAAACCATACACTTTCATCTGACCCTCTAGAACTGCTTTCAAAACATGAACTATAAACCTCTACTTTTCATTTTCAAACCATACACTTTCAATTACATTATTTTTTTTCCACAATTCATGTAATGTTACACACCTTTTCTAAAATACACCAGTCCCTATCATTTATAAGGATTTATTTTCAGTCTTCATCAGTGACACTTTCTTCACATATAATAGAAATCACTATAACTTTTTAAACGACAATGCTAACGCGGTAAAAATAACCCTTCATTTGCTTTCCTTTAAGAATGCACACTATGTACCCCACGCATGCGTTTCTTAATCTTTGTATTTGGCAGCGAATACCGACCTTGAATCGGAAGACATTAACAAGACCGCCATTGTCACATTTAAAACTGAACGTTGCATCTGCTCACACACATATCTTTCACTAAGCTAACATTCACAGAAAACAGCATTGATGTAAAAAAAAATTGACCTTGCTTTACAACTCCCTCAAATCACTCCCTTATTTTTTAACGCATCCTCCAGTTCAAAAAAAGCTACTTTTTTAATAACCACTAAGCAATATATAAGTGACTAGACTCCTAGAAAATGTATCAAGTCATTCTGCTCCTCTCCACTGCATAGCCGGCGACCTAATTCTGTGGAGTTGCTATACAACCGGCAGTGCTGCGCCGTTTCCTGTACCATCTTGGGAAATTCAAAATGGATGTCCCTCCTGCCTTCGCAAACGAGCCGGGCCACTTAGAACTATTTCGACAGAGAATACTTCTGTACTACGGCACCTTACCACTCTCAACTTTGAATACTTCATATTGATTATCATTTCGATATTCGTATTTCACCTGTGTGCAGCCTGTATTTCATTGCCTGAGCTGTGATTTCACGTGGGCCCTGGATTTATGTCTCTGCAATTTGGTACCTCCTGAACCGAATTACAATCACCTCATGAATCCGTTACTTGATCATGAACAGCTTTGTTACAACGGAGGGTTTATGGCCTTTGCAGCGATACAAGGAGTTCTGGGTCATTGGAATATATTCGCAGCGGCGCAAGATTTCCTAACAGAGAGCTACATCGAAAACCCACGGAGCTGCCCTATGATGGTAAAAGACGCCCCAATAATGACAGATCATGAATGCTCCTTTGATCTTCTCAATTGGATGGCTGACATGTTTTCAGATGATAACAATGATTTCATGTTAGAGGCACTTGCTGCATACTTTGCCTACACAATGGACGGTTAACTCTTTCCTAACAGCGAGCTACATCGAAAACCCACCGAGCTGCCCTCTGATGGTAAAAGAGGCTCCGATTATAACAGATCATCACTACTGCTTTACTCTTTTCCATTGGATAGCTGACATACTTTCCGGAGGGTTTATGGCCTTTGCAGCGATACAAGGAGTTCTGGGTCATTGGAATATATTCGCAGCGGCGCAAGATTTCCTAACAGAGAGCTACATCGAAAACCCACCGAGCTGCCCTATGATGGTAAAAGACGCCCCAATAATGACAGATCATAAATGCTCCTTTCATCTTCTCAATTGGATGGCTGACATGTTTTCAGATGATAACAATGATTTCATGTTAGAGGCACTTGCTGCATACTTTGCCTACACAATGGACGGTTAACTCTTTCCTAACAGCGAGCTACATCGAAAACCCACCGAGCTGCCCTCTGATGGTAAAAGAGGCTCCGATTATAACAGGTCATCAGTACTGCTTTACTCTTTTCCATTGGATAGCTGACATAATTTCAAATGATAAAACTGATTTCCTGTTACAAGCAGAAGCTACCTATTTTGCCTAAACAATGCTTCAATAACTCTCATACAAGCCATTGACGTCCTCATTTCCTTTTCGTTTTCTATATTCTTCACGTTCTTTTCCATATTTTCTTTTGAAGAACAGACCTATTTGCTTTACTAACAGTGGACATTATGATTTCGTGTTGTTTGCCAGCTGATTCATAAAGTAATGATGTATAACCACTTGCATTTTCATATATCGTTCCTAAACTGAAAGGCCAGAAACCTTCTTCCATTTATTAAAATATAATATACTTCCTTATAAGACTGTACAATGTTTTTTCCAACTATATTCATTTTTCTTCAACTATAGCGTTTGTATTCCATGTACTACTGACAATACCAATTACTGTGTTTTTTGCAATTTCTGTACTCATATTACATAATGATTTGCCTTTAAAACAGTACATTTCTAAATAAACATTTCAAATATTCACGGTTTCTCTTTTAATCCATAATCTCAACTGAAATGATTTCATATTGAAAAACTATTCATGGGTTCCACATAACCTTAACTGTAGTCACTGAGGACCTTATTTATGAAGACCTTCCGCCGCCAGTGCCTCATTTTTTAAAATGGGAAAAAGTAACGCACCGGTGGCGCAAGGCCTTCATAAATAAAGTCCTGAATGTTTTCTTTTCTCGTCCTCACTTACTGATACTAGAACCTGCAAGCCAATTACGGCTCGTGAACTCTTTCTTAGTAGGTCGCGCACCGTAAAGACAGTTATACCACTATTAACATTTTTTTTTACTGTTACTAAGCACCGACACAGTTCCGCTTCACTCAGAGTTAATCACTGCTCCCACGCTTCTACAGGCCAAACGCTATGTCGTATTTCTCTCCTTATCACCCTTTCATCTCCACAATAACAAACAGTTCTCCGCCTGCCACCAGAGAACAGACTCAGATGCAGAGGCACCAAAGAGTGAACCCATCACCAACTGCCATCTCCGGCTGTTTCCATGGTTACACCTCATTCTGCACCTTGCTGAACGCACAGGTCAAAAGTTCATGTCTTAACGTTCTACAACAAACTAAGAAGACTATTTTCCCTCCAGAAACTCCTACCAATACACAGCTCTGTTACATATCTTGTTTTTTCACACCCAATAGTACTTTTCGTTTAACATAAACATTAACCTGTTCAATCTCCACTTGTTACAATCAACCAATCATTTTTATTTTTTAAACCACACCCAGCCTCTTCCTTTTTCTTTATTTAGAATTTCAACTTCTAACTACCATTCCACTTCCAGAACCGATCGGAGGACGACTACAAATCCCTTGAAAATGAAGGTCTGGCTAATAGGACACAGTTATATTCACTGGAGTGAAAAATATGCAGTAAGCAGACGAATTTGCAACCTCAGCTTACCAAATGTACACATAACATGGATTTCCAAAAGAGGATTGAAATGTCACCAATTGATTCCATTGGTGAAAACTTTTATGCATCTCCCAGAACCAGACCTTATAATTGTGCACTGTGGTGGGAACGATCTAGGCACAATCACTGGGGTAGGTCTGGAAATGCTTCTAAAAGACACCTTTCGACAATTGATGACACTTTTTCCTCGATCTGCCTTGGTATATTCCAATATATGCCAAAGACAGAAATGGAATTGGTCCAATCACCATTGTGCACAATTTGAGAAAGCAAGGAGACATGTAAATAAATCTGTTTCTGCGTTCCTCAGAGATTATAGCATGGGTTCTATTTACCACAACAACTTGCGATACCACATGCAAGACGTCTATAGGAGAGACGGTGTTCATTTCACGAATGAGGGAAACAGAATCTTCCTCTGCAACATCAGGCTCTGCATCGGTACTTACTTATAAATGCAGAAAACACTCAATTAACACAAGGGCTCTTTTCAGAGCCACCTTATATCTAAGCACTCAAACTTCTGATTTATCTCCATTTTCACACTCTTGTAAATAGGTGTGCGCGACTGGGTGCGCGCACCCCGTATTTTTTTTCGGGGAAAAATTCTATCTTTTTGCGTTTAAGGGCCTTACTGCACACCCCGAGAAAAGCTACGCAGCAAAACAATCTCTACCTTCTCCCCTTTCCATGTTTCAACGCTTTGAAATGAACAAAATATTTACTCGCAGTGACAAAATGGCGGACAAAACTTCCTGATTTCCTTCGAATCGAACGTTAACAGACGTCACGCAGCCAAAAAAAATTCCGCTCACGCGCAGCCGCTTGGGTGCGCGCACGTGTGCGCGCCTATAGATATATAATTGGCTTTAACTTTAATTTTCTCAACAACTACTGAACGGATTTACACCATTCCAAAAAAGCGTAATCTGCGAACAAGACTCTACAGTTTTGGTAAATTTCTTATAAATTCATTCACCCGTTCGACCTGTAGCCGGGTCTAAAGGTCCTATGGAAAATAACATGGAGAAAACACGTTTTGGGACCCCCCTTATATCTCAGCCCCCACTTGACCAATCCCCCCCAAACTTTCAGTGAAGGAGCGCAGCGGACCTAGCCATCTTCTTTGAGAAATTCGCAAAGACTCATCCACCAGGGCCAAAGTTATTCCAAATAGAATGTTGAGGATTTCCTATGGAAAACAATCCTAACTATAACTACCTACTGGCGACCGCCAGTAGGTAATATATATATATATATATATATATATATATATTCACTGAAAAAACCATGGGTTATAGACCATATATAGTTAGGAATTAGCATTTACAAAACCTTATTTTACTCACACAAAACCATTGAAATTTCATATATAGTTAGTTGCACTAACTATATATCGCGCACCCGCAATCCACTGCTGATCATGTCACATATTACATCATTCATGACATGATCAGTGACATCACTGATGACATCACTGATGACATCTCAAATGACATCACTGATGACAACATCCAGTGACTGTATGTTTCTGAAAAGTCAAAATATGTCTTACATATTGAAGAATGAGTGGATGTATAAGTGTCTGGATGAAGGATTTAGTAGATGCATGACTGACTGTATGAGTGAGTGATTAAATGTGTCTCACTGACTGCATGGGTTAGTGACTAAACTGTCTTAATTTGTGCATCATTATGTCTGTTGTTCTGTAAACTGCTGCATGTGTTGATCAGTAGCTTTATGATTAAGTATATGGGTTATTGATTGGTTGCCCAAGTATTTGTATGGGAGACTGAGTGTGTGTGTGGGTGGCTGGGAGGTGTATGACTCTGTGCATAGATGTGTGAGCAGTTGATTCACTAGATGTATGGGTTCAAAAGTGCATGTGGAAACAGCTGTATGGGCGGTTGACTGTGTGCATGAGTGTATTGGTGAGTGAATGGATATCTCAGTGCTACATGTCAAAGTAAGTACATATGTAAAACACAGTACATGTGAGAGTTGACATATATAAATAACTGTGCATAAGAGCCAGTGAATGTGTGAGTGGCTGTATGGATCATTGTGAACTTGTATCAGGGATTGTATAAGAGAGTAAATATGTGTTAGTATATGTTTGAATAAGTAAGGTGTGTATAACTGTATAGTTGAGGAAATGGAAGTGTGATTGATTCTTTGCATGACTGACTAGGTGTGTGAGTAACTCCATGGATGAGTGACAGTCTGTGAGTGTCTATTTACTCTGAGTGTATCTAAGATTATATTAGAGTCTGAAGAGGTTCACTGTATTATCACATGAATGATGTCATCAGTGATTTGATCAGTAATGTCAAATGAGATGTCATCAGTGATGTCATCAGTGATGTCATTTGAGATGTCATCAGTGATGTCATCAGTGATGTCATCAGTGATGTCACTGATCATGTCATGAATGATGTAATATGTGACATGATCAGCAGTGGATTGCGGGTGCGCGATATATAGTTAGTGCAACTAACTATATATGAAATTTCAATGGTTTTGTGTGAGTAAAATAAGGTTTTGTAAATGCTAATTCCTAACTATATATGGTCTATAACCTATGGTTTTTTCAGTGAATTTTCAAGGTTTTGTAAATGCTAATTCCTAACTATATATGGTCTATAACCTATGGTTTTTTCAGTGAATTTCAATGGTTTTTTAATAGCAAATATCAAAAGCTGTAAAATGTCAAGTACGTGGTAGGTAAAAACATTTTCGTGTTTATGCACGCTGATGTGCTTTGAACGCTGCCCCCCCCACCTCTTTTCTTTTAGGAGTATTCTCTCTTTGCAGATAGTGAAGGGTAGGTAACACAGGCCTTTGCCCCCGTTGTAATCCGTCATGCCTGCTTCCCTCTCCATTTGATTGATTGTTATCCTAGCATTTATTGTTTTTGAAGTGGTTCTCTTTGGTTCATTCTCTATTTACAAACAAGCACAGAGTCGCAATACTCTGTTTAGTCTTTGAAGATAGTGAAAAATCATTAAAAAAACAAAAAGAATCAAGCAAAATCAGTAGGCCACTAATGGGATCTCTTTTTGACCTCGCTAAAATCGAAACATTATGAACAACCCCTCATGAGAAATACGAAACTAGTGAGAGGAACTGAGCTCGACACCATGATGGCTCCGCCGCCCACCCCACCCAAAATAACGACAAACACTATGCAAATATTATAAATATATACAACACACCAGCAAAGTAACAAGGTAAAACGTTTTATTAAATAACTATTTACATGGCAGCCTGCTGCAACATCGATCCAAACAAGCCTTTGTATTTGGGGCTCAAAATCAACAAGTAACAGGGTAAAACGTTTTATTAAATATCTATTTACATGGCAGCCTGCTGCAACATCGATCCAAACAAGCCTTTGTATTTGGGGCTCAAAATCAACCATCAATAGTAAGATTTTCATAGGTGAGTGTAGGTTCATGGTTTTCCATCCACAGACTAAAAGCCTGGAGTGGGAGTGAAAGAACAATAACTAGGTAAGAAGGAAGGCAGAGGTTGTGGTAAGGACTCTGGATATGGTATGTTGCTTGGTCCCTGAGATGCTTCGATGTCACTGCCTTGCACAAATGGCATAAGTCCTGGATGTTGGGTGCCATAGTTGAGGGTTCCGAGCAGCGCTTGTAACACTGTCTGAAGCTTATTTGCACCTGCTGCAGCTTCACTATTCTCAAAGTAAGTGGGGGCTGTTTGTGGACCTGACTGCATTGGAAAACAATGTGATGCAGTGCCTCCCTGAACCGCTTGACGGAGGCCCCCGAGATAATTGCGCCTGCTCCACACCTTGTCCCACAATCCGTTTGACCTGAAGACACATCCTGCGGTGCCCTGGTCCGACCATCACATATACCTGCGCCAGGAGACGGCGTGGGGTGCACTAGAAGGGAGAGGCGCGCGAACGAGCCTCCCCCACCTCCCCAGGTGGCGGTTTCTCAGCTACACCCCAGCGCTTCACTCGACCAGCTGACTTGCGCCCGCTCTTGCGACACAGTGCCTCGCTCGGCCAGCTGAATTGCGCCTGCTCTTGCTATTACAACGTCTCACCCGCCATCCAACGGAATTGCACCCAATCTTGCGGTACAGCGACAGGCGGCTGCTCCGGAGCTCACGAAATGGCGGTCGGCTCCACAGACTTGGGCCTGGCCTGCAAAGATGGCTCTGGGCAACCGTGGAAATCGGACGCTTGACTGCTAGGGCATAGGCCCCATTCCCAAAAGAGTCCCCTCAGCCTTGAAGATTCTACAACAGTCACCGGGACCCCCGACTCCCGTAGACTTCCGGTGGGGAGCGACTGCCATGATTGCTCGCGGAATGGCCACGACGTAGCCACGAGATTGTGGTGCTCTCATGCTGACGCCAGCTTCAGTCTGAAACATCCAGAAACACTGTAGACTACCAATTCGATCAGTTCCGGTGGAGCCCCAACGTGACCCGGTAGAGAAGAACTTGCCCTCCCCTCTTTGACTGATGGTTCTTGTTGCCTGTCCCTTCTGTTGTCATTTAACAGAACTTTTTGGACTGCTGAAAGGGGTTGTGTTCCGACCGCTGGTTGGTGGAGACATTTTGACTATATTCTGGACCTGTGTTGTCGCGTAATGCGTCATATGACGCGCCGCGTTAGCGCACCCGGAAGTGCTCCGGTGCGCGAGGCGCAGCTTCCCGGAAGCGATCCAGGGCGCACAGCGCGTAACGTAAGCATAACAGGTCATGTGACTTGTTAATAAAACTTTTCATTGGTTCATTTTACTTTTGTTTTTCTAATGATGAGGCTTGGTCATATGACCTAAAAATAACACTTTTCATTGCTTTCGAACATTTTTTTTTCCCAAATGATGAAAGCCCCACCTTTTTTTTTCTCACTCTGACTTGTAAATCAAAGGACCCAGATGCATTTACAGTTTATCACTAACAATGTTCCAGGCTAATGTATTTTCCCGGGAAATTTACAACTGTCCTGCAAGTAAAATATTCCTATTTCGAGAAAAAGGGCGTTTCTTTGTCCCATGAGGGAGCCGTTGAACAAAAGAGGCTCGGCCTGCTGTCATAGTCGCTGATAGGCATGAATATCGGATTCTTATTGATCACTTTATGTTGCAGGAGTGGAAAACACAACAGCCCTTGACCATTTATCTTTACTGCGTTCCTGCGTATTATACCTTTTAACCGTCATGTAATCGGACTGCTTTATTTCACTTGCCTTTTACTGATTCGAAAACAGTGGCTATTATTCAAAACTTTACCAATCTAGGTACTACTACCATGTTTTGTTTTAAAAACCTTTATTGTGAAAATGTCAGTATACAAATACGGGCCTATAACCACGTGGGCCAGCCACGGAGCAAACTGGAATCGTATATGATGAGGGGACATTTACACTGTAGAAAAACGTAACGGGCAACCCATTAGGTTGCAAGAACTAAGGTGTCTAACAGTTGCGGAATCGGTGGACGTACATTTTATAATTAAAGTACCACAGGGCCAGTTACAATAAAATTATCTAGATATACATTTGCGGGCAAGTACCATGGGTGACGTTAATTCGAACTTTCAATAGTACAGTAATCAATAACACATCAGAACTTAATATCAATAGGGATGTCCAAATGTTCAATCAGTACTCGTCCCCGCCCGCCATGTGCTTCAAAACTGCATACGTATCTCGTGATATCAAGGTTGGGCAACCAGTACACAACAAGGAGTTACGAGTCCCATTTATACCGGCGCCATTTTAGACGAGGCCGGGCAGGTCCAGGATATAGTCAAAATGTCTCCACCAACCAGCGGTCTTTCGGCAGTCCAAAAAGGTTCCGTTAAATGACAACAGAAGAGATAGGCAACAAGAACAATCAGTCAAAAGAGGGGACGCTTTCGGTAATGGGGCCCATGCCCTAGCAGGCAAGCGTCCGAGTTCCAAGGTGTCCCAGGGCCATTTTAGTGGACCAGGCCCAAATCCAAAGAGCCGGCCGCCATTTTGAGAGTTCTGTTGCAGCCGCCTATCGCTGCACCGCAAGAGTGGGCGCAATTCAGCTGGATGGTGGGCGAGACGCTGTAGCCGCAAGAGCGGGCGCAACTCAGCTGGATGGCGGGTGAGGCACTGTGCCGCAAGAGCGGGCGAAACTCAGCTGGATGGCAGGTGAGGCACTGTGCCGCAAGACCGGGCGCAATGCAGCTGGACGGCGAGTGAAACACTAAGAGGCGCCCCACTGCAGATGAGGTGCCGCCACCTGGGGAGGCGGGAGAGGCCCGTTTGCGCCACCTCCCCCCCCCCCGGGCACCCCACGCTGTCTTTCGGCGCAGCATTGTAGGATGGCCACACCAGTGCGGCAACTTGCTGGAAACCACCTCGGTGCCATCCGGATCTCGGCGCGTTGTGCTGCCTTCGGCCTACTGTAGCAGCAAGTGCGGGCGCAACTCTGCTGGACGGCGAGGGAAACGCTAAGGCCTCCCCACTGCAGATGAGGTGCTTCCACCTGGGGAGGCGGGAGAGGCCAGTTCGCGCCACCTCCCCCCCCCCCCTGGGCACCCCATGCCGTCTTTCGGCGCAGCATTGTAGGATGGCCACACCAGTGCGTCAAGTTGCTGGACACCACCTCGGTGCCATCCGGATCTCGGCGCGTTGTGCTGCCTTCGGCCTACTGTAGCAGCAAGTGCGGGCGCAACTCAGCTGGACGGCGAGTAAAACGGTAACGCCGTCTTTCGGCGCAGCATTGTAGGATGGCCACACCAGTGCGGCAACTTGCTGGACACCACCTCGGTGCCATCCGGATCTCGGCGCGTTGTGGTGCCTTCGGCCTATTCGTACATTGGTCCGCTACTGACGCCGCCTTACAGGCCAACGGATTTTGTAGGCTTTTTATAGCCCAAAGCCGCATAAAAGGTCATGTGACTTGTTTATAAAACTTTTCATTGGTTCATTTTACTTTTGGTTTCCTAATGATGGAAGGCTTGATCATATGACCTAAAAATAACACTTTTCATTGGATTGAAACATTTTTTTATCCCAAAAGATGAAAGCCCCACCTTTTTTTTCTCATTCGGCAGTCCAAAAAGGTTCCGTTAGATGACAACAGAGGGGAAAGGCAACAAGAACCATCAGTCAAAAGAGGGGAGGGCAAGTTCTTCCTCACCGGGTCACGTTGGGGCTCCACCGGAAGTCATCGAATTGGTAGTCTACAGTGTTTCTGGATGTTTCAGACTGAAGCTGGCGTCAGCATGAGAGCACCACCATCTCGTAGCTCCGTCGTGGCCATTCCGCAAGCAATCATGGCAGCCGCTCCCCACCGGAAGCCTGCGGGAGTCGGGGGCCCCGATGACTTTTGTAGAATCTTCAAGGCTGAGGGGACGCTTTCGGGAATGGGGCCCAAGCACTAGCAGGCAAATGTCCGAGTTCAAATGTGTCCCAGGGCCATTTTAGTGGACCAGGCCCAAATCCGAAGAGCCGGCCGCCATTTTAAGAGTCCTGTGGCAGCCGCCTATCGCTGCACCGCAAGAGCGGGCGCAACTCAGCTGAATGGCGGATGAGGCAGAGTGCCGCAAAAGCGGGCGGTAAACAGCTGAATGGCGACTGAAACGCTAAAGGGGCGCCCCACTGCAGCAGAGGAGCCTCCACCTGGGGAGGCGGGGGAGGCCCGTTCGCACCGCCTCCCCCCCCCGGGGCGCCCCACGCCGTTTTTCGGCGCAGCATTGTAGGATTGCCAGACCACTGCGGCAACTTACTGGACACCACCTGGGTGCAGTCCGGATCTCGGCACATTGTGCTGCCTTCGCCCTATTCGCACAACGGACCGCTATGGACACCACCTCACAGGCCGACGGATTTTGCCGACTAAAAGACAGACCAAAGCAGCCCATTGTTGCTTTGAGATGGATGTTGCAGCAGGCTGCCATGTAAATAGTTGTTTACATTTTTTTTTTAACGTGTTTACTTTGTTGGAGCGTTGTATATATTTATAAGTTATTAAAGTGTCATAATCCTACTACTTTGTTGGAGTGCTATATATTTTTAATGTGACACATAATTGTGAAGACTTTGATGTACAAAAAGGCATCCCTGGAATCTTCCGCTTCAGGCTCGGTCCCACACACCCTTACAGTGAGAATCCCCTCCCCAATCACAATACAGGATCCTTATCAGATAGTAGGAACGCGTGTGCTGTGACGGATCTCATGGGGTGGGGGCCTTGATCTACTGTAACTCCTTTGAAGAGGGGTGATTCTTTACAGTTGGGGCCATAAACTACATCCGCAGGGCTAGGTGATAGCCTGGGACCGGCCTGGACAATCAGACACAGAGGAAGAGGAGTGTCAGAGGGTGCGGTAGTGAATAGGGTGAAAGGGAGGTGTCGGGCGGGCACAGGGTGCGATTCTCAGGGAAGAGCAGCGCAGATGGGGGGAGGTTTATGGCCCATGCATGAGAGAGAGAGCGGGGGTGACCAGTGCGTGGGGGAGATGCTTTGCGAGGGTGGGGAGCCGCGCTGGGGATCGGCGGCGTGCAGAGAGTGTGTCTGGTCAAGGCATCTAAAATGGCTGCCGTGCATGACAAAAGTGTGGCATTGGAAAAAAGGCAAGATGGCGCAGACAATGTTTATCAATACGGATTAATTTATAACAATTATTTTTAACAATATATTTACTCGCAGTGAGAAAATGGCGGTCAACACTTCCTGATTTCCTTCGAATCAAACGTTAACAGACGTCACGCAGCAAAAAAAAAAAAAACGCTCACGCGCAGCCGCTGGAAGACATGTATCAACATATATGAGCATCCTCAGCCACCCTCAGAAAACATAAGGGGTCAGAATACGTCTCCCGTACCCCTTTATACCCATTTCTCACATTGTTTTTCCTCCATCTTGTAATTTAATTAAAACGAAACACAAAATGGCGAATTCCCATTTCGCTACCGGTTCGCGACCCGGTTCGCGAACCGGGAAGCGCTTCTACCGCGAAAAATTATTCTTTTTTAATTTGCCCCACGGGACCCTTTAATAAGCCCAACATCATTCCTAGGGGGTCAAGAGGGGTCTACCTTGCTCCCTTTCATTAAATTCCCCCTTCGTTTTTCTCCTCCTCTTGTCTCTCGATCCTACCGAGAGACAAGATGGCGGCCGTTCCGGACTGTTTAGAATGTTGACAGACACCGGAGAGCCAATCAGCTTCGCTTCGCAAAGTTCCGTTACGTGAAAAGTTTGCGAACTGGAGCGCTACCGGGGACACTGTCACAGATATATCTGTTTTTTGAAACATTAATTTCTCAAAATCCACTGGAGCACATATATTGAGACCTAGCAAAGGCACATCGGGCTAACAGTCCCTACAATTTTGCCAAGTTTCGTGCAAATCCATTCAGCCGTTCGAGCTAAAAGTGAGGCCAAACGCCCTATGGAAAAATGAATGGGAAAAACGCGTTTTGGGACCCCCCTTTTTTCTCGGCCCCCCTTGACGAAACCCCCCCCCCCAAATTTTCAGGGGCTGCTCAGAAACAAAATGTGCCATTTTCCTGAAAATTTCAGCCGATTCCGTCCACAAACGCCAAAGTTATTAGACATAGAATTTTCAAAAGTCCCATAGAGAAAAAATCCTAACTATATATACCTACTGGCAAATGGGGTTACTGAGTGACAGGAGTGGGAGAACTGGCCAAGAGCCAACCATAATCCATGTCAGGGTAAGGCACAGCAAACCTCAAATTAACCTGTGCTCACTCCCTTTGTTGCTTGGCACAGAGCAAACAGGCTTAATTTAGAAGCAATGTGTAAAATATTTGTGCAACACTTGAAACAGTGAAACAATGAAAACACCACACATAAAGGATCCCACACCAAGTTAGAAAAATCGAGCTTAATTTCATAAATAAAACAAGACCAAAACGCAAAAGATTCAATCAATAGAACTGGAGATATTGAATTTTAAAGATTTTGGAGCAAATAGCAGCAAAAGGTGTCAAACTGAGGCTATCTGGTCGCACTGGACTGGGATAACGTTACAAGTTCAGGCCAACCTTGAAGGAGTGTGGGCTAGCTAGAGGGACCCAGTTGTGACTATTGAACAGAGTAGCTTAAATCCTGAGGTGCGGAGTTGTGTGGATTCACGTTGAAGATGCATTGCACAGATGAAGCAATGCATCGGTTCTGAGATGAGGCAAAGCTGCAGTATGAGATCCTATTGCATGAACATTGAAGATCCCGTCAGTGGGGCTTTGGATGCAAAGTCTGGCTTCAGGGATGTGTTGCGCAGTCAGTCGATGCATTCGTTCATTGTCAAGGCTGTCATGGGCAAGAGATGCACAGGCCTGCACCAAGGAAGCGTCACGTAGCAGTAGTTCAGAAGGTGATATAGGCTGTGGTGGCAAAGCAAATCTTTGCGAACGGTCAAATATACGCAACAGTGGAGATTTGTCAGTTCTGCTTGGGGTTGCGCCACACAGCAGAGGAGATGCATCAGTTCTACCAGATCCACAGAGGCTGGCAAAACACCTTAATCCCACGAAGGGTCCAGAACTGGGATATCACCACTTGGCAGGAAAGGCTCACAGATGGCAGAGTCCAGGTGCAGATGCAAGTCTGTTGGAAGCTTGTTATGTCCCTGAGGCTTCAGAGCCTTGCAGTCACTCTGGGTTCAGGGTTCAGGAGATGCAGGTCCAGTCTTTCTCACGCAGGCAAGAGGGCAGCAGCTCAGCACAGCAAAGCAGACGTCTATCAGAGTGGCAGTCCTTCTGCAGCACAGAAGTCCTTCTTCCTAGCAGAGTAGCCACAGGTCCAGAAGTGTACTGAAGTGGTGGTGTCTGAGGTTCGGTATTTATCCAAAGTTGTGCCCTTGAAGTGGGGGAGACACTTCTGTTGTTTTCTCTTTGAAGTCCCAAGGCATCCTGCCATAGTAAACAGCCATTACAACAAGGCTGCTACTACACAAGCCATTACATCGCATGCGTTACAACGCATGCAATGTAACAATGCTTAGCCTTACTATGCATACCATTACATCACATGCGCTTTTACAACGCATGTGATGTAACGGCTATCCACATCGTTGTGAGGAAACTGAGGCTGTTCAGTTTCCTCACAACGACGTGCACCGCCCTTCAGTCGACACTGGAACCAGGAGAGAGGAACCACAAGGAGAGAGAGGTAAGGGGGATTAGGACTGGGTGGGGGTTACTTTTTTAGGGTTTAGGGTAGTGTGGAAGTAGTGTTGTAATGTTTGTGTAGTGTAGGGTTGTTTTTTAGGATTTAGGGTAGATTTGGGGGGGTCGTGCAGGGTAGTGTTAGAGTGTAGGGACCGGACTGAGGGTAGGGGGAGGGTCGTGCTGGGGGTAGTGTTTTAGTGTTTAGGATAGTGTTTTGGTTATTGAGTAGTGTAGGGTAGTGTATTTGGGTTTAGGGTAGTGTTGAGGTGGTTGTGCAGGGTAGTTTTAGAGTGTAGGGGCCAGATTGTGGGTCATGCGGGGGTAGTGTTTTAGGGTTTAGGGTAGTGTTGTGGTGTTTGTGTAGGGTAGTGTTTTAGGGTTTAGGGTAGTGTTGTGGGTCGTGCATGGTAGTGTTAGAGTGTAGGGACCGGACTGGGGGAAGGGGGAGGGTCATTATAGGGGTAGTGTTAGAGGGTTTAGGGTAATGTTGTGGAGTTTGTGTTGTGCAGGATAGTGTATTTTGATTTAGGATTTAGCATAGTGTTGGGAGGTTTTAATAAAAAAAATGCATTGTAAAAGTATGCGGGGTATTTGGATCTGTTGTAATGTCATTTTAAATGAATTTCAATACACTTGCGAACTAATGGTATGCGTACTAATAAATAGCGTTGTAATTGTACTTGCGAACTAAAAACAACGTTGTAAAAGCATCCGTTGTTTTGCTTTGTGCTGTATCGACATATATTCTCCTGCCATCCCTGCCCTGGCGCCTGACTTACTTCATAGGAAATACAGCCCTTTGTGTGGAGACAGGACACAGCCTAATCAAGTGTTAGTGGGGCTGTGCCCAGCTTCTCACTCCCCACCTGCCAGTGATGGCCCATCCAGGCACAATTAAGCTCCCTATTGTGTGTGGCAGTCTACGAGAAATACACAAAGCCCAAATGTGGGTGACAGCCAGCCATGTTACCAGAGACATGCTACTGGCAGGGAAATGCAAACTTTCTAAAAGTAGCACTATCAGAATACCAATTTAAATTCCAACTTCACCAAAAGTTAGGATTTAAAATTGTGGTTCCAGACACCAAACTTGAACTGGTTATCTCTTCTCATTTTGAAATTACACTTATGAATAAATTTTATAAGGCCACTCCATTGTTATGCTATGGAAGAGAAAGGCTTTGCAGTAGTGAAAAACAAATGTGAGAGTATTTCACTACACAGAAATGTCCTAATTTTGAAATACATTGCACCCTGCCCTCTGGGCTGTCAAGGACCTACCCTGGGTGACTTATATGTATTAAAAAGGAAGGTTTGGGCCTGGCAAAGGGTTTATTTTTGCCAGGTCAAAATGGCAGTGTAAACTGCACACACAGGTTCTGCAATGGCAGGCCTGAAACATGTTTAAATGGCTACTTAAGTGGGTGGCACAATCAGTGCTGCCCACTTGTAGCATTTAGTTTACATATACAATACCACTTTATTAGGTACTTATAAGTTAATTAAATATGCCAATTGGGCAGAAGCCAATATTTCCATGTTTAGAAGCGAGTGCACATGCACTCTAGCATGGTAAGCAGTGGTAAAGTGCTCAGAGTTGCCAGGCCAGCAAACACGAGATCAGAAGACCAAAATGGAGGAGGGAGACAAAGATTTTGGGGAAGACCACCCTAAGTCTGACAGGTATAACAGTGTGTGTTACAGCAACTGTTTTCCCACCATTCACAGTACAACAGCCTGCCCCTGTGTCTGGAGATATCCACTGCCTTTTTTAAGTTTACTCAAAATTGGCTGTTTGTTTAACCCCTTCGCTGCGGGGGATATACCCCCGCTGTGCTGGGGGGGAGGGGGGCACGCACAGCACTCACATGCTCATGACGAGCTGAGCTCGTCATGAGGTACGGCGCTCCTGTGCTCATGACGAGCTCAGCTCGTCACGGCCACACCCGTTCCCATGGAACGCTCAGCACAGCAGGGGAATTATCCCTGCATGCGAGCGTTCCACGGCTCATGACGAGCTGAGCTCGTCATGAGCACTGGAGCGCCGTGGCTCATGACGAGCTCAGCTCGTCATGAGCATTCAAGGGGTTAAACTTCAAAATGACAAAGACAAGAACTGGCAGGGTTGTCTGGGCTCTGACTCCCCCTGGGATCTGCTTCAAATTTTTCCCAAAAGCATTCAAGGACTAACTTTAAGCTCCATAATTGCACATGCTAGAATAAGTCTTTTTCTATTGGATTATATAGGCCTCTGTGTGTGAATACCACCATGAATAGCAGGAAAACCCAGCGTAAACCCAAACCTCTTCTTTTTAGTCACCGACACATATGGATATCAAAATTGATTTAAGGAAAGGTCAGCGTCACTTTTGCTCAGATTATACACCTGTGTGAATATGTGCACACAAAGCTGCTCAACAGAAATAAAAAGTATAACTTAAAGGGATTTAACCTGTTTGTATTTAATTCATTTTAAAGTCGCTAAAAATACAGACGAAAACATAATCAGAACCATCAGTGAACTAGTACTTTTCCTTTTCGTATCCCATAACTGTCCATAGAAATATGCAACTATATAACTTTATTCTTCCACTGGAAAATATATGTCAATATAAAAACGAGTTGAACCCTGTGCTCCTATTCTCAACACTGCTTTATCTCCTCGGGGCTTGTTTTCCTTGTTTAGTTTGATTGAGCATTCCACTCTTTCAATCACTAAAATCATCTTGCCACTGTAAACTCCCTGACCCTCAGATTCTGATGCGCAGACTGCCGATTTGAAGTTTCGGGTTCTGGTGGACTTCTCCCCCTTTCCTGACATCAATGCTGCTGATGGCGTTTGTAGCAGACCTTGTTGACTGTTGAACTCCCAGAGGGGACTTCACACTGGAAAAGAGTGCTGTAAGGAGATAGGCATTGGCAGCACCATAGACGGATTGGTAGATGGCATGAACCAGGGATGATGCAATTTCAGGCGCAGCCTGCTGCCCTAAGAACATTGTGGAACAGAGCCAGGATAGCGGTTGTGAAGGTAAGCAGCGGGCAGTGAAGGCGGCAAGCGCCTGAGCACAAGGTACAATGATAGAAGTTTAGCGGTGGAGATGATGGAAGGTAGCGGTATATTCTAGTAAAGACTGGCACTGCATTTTATCAGCATTTGTGGACCAAGTTATCGGTGGACGGCTAAGTGACTGAATTAGTGTGGGCTTTATATTTTTCATAGAAGGGGTGAAGCTGCTGGAAAGGCTCTCTGAACTTTGCTCACCTGCTCTAAAGGTACTTGTGGCCACATACTTTATGAAATTCCCAGCTTTAGCACCTCAGGTCTCTCCCTAAAGTCATGCCTCCAGAGGAGATTAAACCCAGCCAGATGAAGAACAGGAAGCAGCCACAGGCGATTACACCAAAAGCTGCATCAAGGATTTTTGCTCAACATCAATTTACTAAGAGGTCCAGCAATAAGGAATTTGCTATGCAAACCCCTAATACCACAACTATCTCTTTGGATATACAGTCTTCTCCCCAGCGATAAGCCGGTACAGGCTATGTGCAAAGACTGCTGTATTCACCTCTGTGATCAAATGCTGGTCAGTGCAGAGGCAGATAAGTCAGAAGGAACAAATCGGATTACTCGGCTCACAGGTCAGGGAGAAGTGGAAGAAGAAAATCCAGTAATGGTGCTGCAGAAAGTAATCAAACCAGTGTGTTAGATAGCATTCCAGCTATTGCCAACAACACAAATTGTTTAAGTAAGGAGGGCAATATGGATGATGGACTGACTCTGAATATGGTAAAGAGGGCCTCTGACAACTCCAATCTTAGCGATAGCAACCCCCTTATAAGAGCAGTGATAGATCAAAGACAATAATAGAGTGAACACCATCTGAGGGCGGTTGAAACATTTTCCAGGCACCCGGAAACAAGGACCCACCAGAAAAGTGTTGCCTCTCAACGATCAGTAATTGCATGCAATTAAATTGCCTGATTGTGCTCATTTTTAAATGTCCTTTCCCTGGCCTTCCTACTCCCACTTTTAAAACATGAGTCATCTGTGGGTGTTTCAGCACTCAGTAATCACTGAATAAGCAGAGTTTCAGAATAATTCCAAGAAATGTCTTCCACAAGCTTTTTTTTTCTACGCAAAAGACCAGCATTTCAATGTAGTCAAATGGCAAATTATATTTTACTTGTTTGTGTCAATTGCGGAATGATGTACTTTTTAACAGATCAAATCATCAGTGATTCTGTCTCCTACCCTATCACATTCACATGTAACTATAACTAATTTATTTATATTTTGTGTTTTATTTTTACCATTTTTCTATTCCTAACATTACCAAGATAGGTACTACATTGTTTAAATTCAAAACAACTTTAATAGCAGAAGTTACATAGAACAGGCTTTAAAACATAATTAATGAAGCAAGGTCATGTAAGACTAAAATGCAACATGAATTAGGAGGGGAACAGAGAAATGTCAGAGGACATGCTTCCGCTACATCATGATGGAAGGATAAAATTAAAAAAGAGAGCAAAATGAGGATGAAAAACAGAGAAGGGGAGTCATAGGAAAAAAAGATCATAATAGTTACGATAGGTATGTTAGTTATTGTATTATATCTATTTAAGGGATTATTAAAAAATATTCACAATACAAATTATAATCAACACCAAGGTATTCACTTCCATTAGATTTAAAAACAAATCGAAATATTGAATACCATTAAAGTAAGTTCAATTCTACTTCTACATGGCAGATTTTATAAAAACATAAATAGCAGTCTTGGGATCTTTAAATTCTGATAGTAACCATTTAAACGTGTCAGAAAGTTTAATAAATTCCTAATCAATTTGGGAAAGGGATTATATAATGAATTTGAAATCCATTTCGTGCAGAGATTAAGTGAGAACGTTTATAGGTAGATTTTAATGGGAGAGAGGAGCCGTGATATAGAGCAGTGGTGACGAGTAAGCTTTGAAAGTGGTGAGGCGTATCTAGCTTCCTTGACTTAGTCGGAGCAAGTGAAATGAGTGAGCCCAACTTTTTTTAGATGGATTTGGGTCAATTTCTTCCCTCTACAATATTTCGAAAAAACACGGACCAATGGTACCTTTTACAGCATGATTGCCACAACAATTGTCTAAAATTCCAAAGCTTCTGCACTGGTGCTAATTAAATATTCCAAAACTGCAAGCTAAATTTACCTTCCTTAGGTCTGTTGTTGCTCACACTCACCAAGTAATCTTTAAAAACAATGGCAAAACGACTGCCCCAAACATTTTGATAAGCTCAACATATATCACAGGCAGTGAATAAAATCAAGGTCACAAGGTCTAACATTTTTCGAGCCTGTTTAGCCGTTTTTCCTTTCTTCCCCTTTCAAGTGGATTTTCACTCTTATAGGTTGAGTAAGACTCTACATGGAAAGGACAGTGTGACAAATTCAAATGTTATTCAAATTTCACATGGTGACAGCTATGGACCCTCACTTTTGTAAAAGCAGTGATTGTGCCACTAACATCGAGATATAAATGATCTATTGACACCCCAACGGTATATGCAGAAAAGTTCCCTTTTTTATTTCATTTAAGAGAGCCTGTGATTGTAATATCCGAGAAAAGAGATGAAAATGCCCTTTAAACAAGACCTTCAATCTTGCCATATGAACCAAGGACGTCTGCGCACCTGCAGCCTGAAACAAAGCAATCATATTTTTTAATTCCCTACACTGCAGGGTAATGTCAAAAGTCATGTCTGAGAATATCAAAAAAGTAAACTCATTCTACACTATAAAAGATTTTTCCTTGATATCCTTAGTTAGAATTTTTTTTGAGCCTATAATCAGCAGTATTTACCAAGATTGTATGAGGGTATTTGGCATTGGACTGAATATGTGCAGGCACTCTATGTGCTTTCATAACGGTCAATTCCTGGGGTGAAGCTGGGAGGACATAGGATTTTATCAATGATTCAACAAAGGGCATGATCCCACACTGTCCTCTTTTCTTTACGGGCACCCTAAAATCCTCAAATTCAATTTCTTGAGTGATTTTCTAGTTGCTCTTGTTTTTCAAGAAGGACTTTCATCTCTTTCTCAAACTGAGCTAATCTAACTTATTGTTGAGCTTCATTGAGGCGCAGCCTTCTGTTTAGCCCACAGCAAAAATTTCAGAACAGCGTTCCTCTCTGATCATTGGATTAACTAAAAATGCAGCCTTTTGTAGTTTTTCTGAAGGTGCTTTACATTAATTTGATCGATTTCTTATAACGCAGCAATTTTCCACTCTTGATGTATTACACTGCTGTAGCATGACATTTCTTCCTGACATTCGTGCCAAAACTCATCAACCATTCTAATGTAAATGTGTTTGGGTGTGGCCATTGGTGGCCACTGTTTAATGATGAAGGTATGGCCTCTTCTAAATACAGCACAGGCAATGAGTTCTCTGGTATTCACATAAGATCCAAAAATTTACTTCACCTGAAACACACACTATCCACTTAAACTCCAATCCTGGTTGCAGCGACAGTCAAGCATGCCGGTAGCATGTCTTTTGCGTTAGTCCATGTCAAGCATAAAATGAAACTCTGTTGGAAACGGTTGAGTTATGACACAAGTGGAGATGCTCGACGGATGCTTTTTTCTGAAACCACATAATGGACATATAAGGCAGAGTATTGTACCTATTATCAGCAAAAAAATGAACAGTTTGCATATTAGACACTGACCGATAGATGGATGGGTGTATGGAAGAATACGGTAAAATCCTCAAATAATAATCTTTAACATGAAATTTAGGCAAACAATATTTTAAAATGGCTAGATTGACTGTCAAAAAGAGAAAGTCAACTTTCAAAATGTGTGTATTTTGCATTATACACATTTCACATTTTTTACCTTTTGTGCTTCTCTGGTTGCACAAACCTTTGATCTGTGTAAGACTAGTGCAAACAGAAAATCATTGAGGGAAATGTAAAACAGATGACTTTCGTAGCCTACAGACTTTTCAGATTGATCAAGTCTCCTGCCTGTATCTCCCGAAATTTTTACTCAAAATATCAACAAATTACATTTTGCAGAACATGATCAATTTCATGTAACTTTAATGAAAATTTACAAAAGAAAACGCAAGTTTCGCCCAGCCCTAATTGCATTAGTTAGCTGTATAGCAGACATTTTCAATCCCAGCGACCTGCCCAAAATCATACAGATTACCTCAAATTTCCATCAGCGACTCGTGAATTTCACACAGATTTATGAGAAATGAGTGGGGTTCTCTTGTGTTTTGAATGTAATGATGAATGCGAATTCTTATATTTCATTGGGTCAACTCCCTTTGCCCAGGCTGCATTGCATGTACCAAGAGAGCAGATCCTGCCTCTCCGTGAGTCAATGTGTTTGTGGATGTACCCAGATTTCCAGAGGGATACAAGATTGTCCTATTATGTATAGATGGCTTTTAGTGATGGCGTAAATTGAATAATAAATTCCCACTGGATCCAAAGTGAGTGAGATGTAACTTGTCACATTTCATGCACACCTAAAATATGTTAATTCCTACTTTGCCTAGGAGATCTCAGGAAAGCTATTAGAAACCAGCTCATCTAATATCTGATTTATGTTACATTATCCAGGAGTATAAAGTATGACATTTTTTACTGTTTGCAATATGTTTGGTGTATTTTAAAAGTGCTTTAATGCAAATTCAAATTCAAAATAAGCTTTATTCGGTTTTTAAGTTTAAAACCATAAAAGCAACAGAAAGAAATACATACATGCATAAATAACTTGACAATTCATTGCAAGGTTAAAAGAAAACCGGCTATTTAAAACAAACTAAAATCAGTTTAGCAAATCAACTAATCAAAGTAATAACACAAGGTACACAGAGTCCCCTTTCACCAAGTATTATAATTCAGTGCTCGGGGGCCAGGATAAAAGTCATACAAGTCCCAGATACAGATGGGACCATCTCCAACTTTGGGCTGGGAAGATCGTAGGTAGGGGACAATGTTCCTGTGTTTGAATTTAATTAATATCAAGTCCCCCGGAATGTCTTTGGGCAACATACCTAGCCACCCCACCCTCCTGACGCTCAGGATTCCGCCATCTAGAGCAGGTGGTAACGGTCTGTTGTTTTTGAGCCAAAAGATGGCTTTATTCAGCAGGTCCTGGTGTGTTTCAAGTTTGCCCTGACTAAGTGCAGGGACCCCAGAGAGAACGGTGACGTATGGGGCGGCTTCAGGGGGTAGATTAATTCGATGCCTTCTTTCTTGAAAAATCCTAGGAGCTATGTGAGGGACATGAGCGGGATTAGAAGTAACATTGCGGCCACTTGGAATAGGTGTGGTAAGAGGGGAATCAAAAGTTTGAACTTTCCTGCGTGCAATGGACTTAGGCTTTTCATGGTTGGTAGTGAGAGTAGGACATATGGGTATAGCAGTATTTTCAGTTAATGGATACATCCTTTTTACTGTTTTTTCCATACTGGTCAACCTGTTCCCCAGATCGTTGATTTTTGTGACCAGAGGTGATAATGCAGAGTTTAACAATCGCTCGATTTGAGCCAGTAGGGTCAATTGGAGGGGCGATACAGAGTCATTTGTTCTAGTCCCAGCCTTATCCGGCGTTAATAAAGTTGGGTTGAAGGGGGATAATGAGGGGCTACAGCACATTTGATCGGCATTAGATAGATTCTTTTTGGTATTATCTATTTCCTCATCATGGTTCCTTTTACTGGTTGAGCCCCGGGACAATATGTTGGTTTGAGAGAGGATTTTTTCGGGGGATAAAGGTACATCCTGGGGAGTGCAGTTTATTTGGTCAGTGTCTCTGCCCACTATAGGGGGGGTTGATACGTCCGGGACATAGTTTGTGCCACACAGGGCATTCAGCTCCTCCCAGATGGACATAATTATTGGAAAACAGAACTCCGGAAACGACAATAGGCAGTTCAAAGCGGAAAAGATAAGAAGGTTAAACGTCTCTGTACCTCCTCCTTCGATGGAGCCAAGTAGGGTGGCCCGTCCCGTCCTCCTCGGGTCCTCCTCGGGCCACAGAGGGCCCGCCCTTTGCCCGGGCTTCGCCCG
Source organism: Lissotriton vulgaris (assembly GCF_964263255.1). NCBI lineage: Eukaryota > Metazoa > Chordata > Amphibia > Caudata > Salamandridae > Lissotriton > Lissotriton vulgaris. Next base: position 1,206,197,011 of record NC_141691.1, read on the forward strand.
GCGTCCCGCGGAGCGGAGCAGAGCGCTGCTTTTAGGCGCCTCCTGGCGCTTCCGTGGTGGTGTCAGGAAGCAGCGCCGCCGCTAAGGCTGCCGGGAGATGTAGTCCCGGGGCGGCAGCGCTGTGGGCTGCACACGTTGACTCCTGGTGGTGGCGGCTACAATGGGGGCCTTCTCGCCTCCCCCCTCCTCCAAAACAGTGAGTATCAATGTGCCCGCGCTCCGCCGAGCAGAGCGCTGCTTTTAGGCGCCTCCTGGCGCTTCCGTGGTGGTGTCAGGAAGCAGCGCCGCCGCTAAGGCTGCCGGGAGATGTAGTCCCGGGGCGGCGGCGCTGTGGTCTGCACAAGTTGACTCCTGGCGGTGGCGGCTACAATGGGGGCCTGCTCGCCTCCCCCCTCCTCCAAAACAGTGAGTATCAATGTCCCCCCGCTTTAATGCAGTCTTCCATGCTCCACGCTTGTGCTTTACACACAAAAGGGGCTATTCACAAAGTTAACTTGTGAGTAATTTTACACATGTTATTTACTCTTACAATTTTTAGTAACCTTATTTGTTTGGGCTATTACAAACATCTGAGTGAAAAGTTACTCAAAAGTGTAGACATACACATCTCCACCCATTGAAAAAGGGGATGGAGGCAAGTTCAGAACCACACTTGGCAAAGCTTTGATACTGCAACTAATGTTACATTAATTTAAATTATTTAAAATTCTTAAAAATATAAACACATTTAATTTAATGTTGTAAATTTATTTTAAAAAACTAAAAGTAATATATATTTATTATTTAATGCTAAAAGTATTTTATCAACCTTTTTAGAATGTATAAATTATTGCAACACTTAAATGAAAGGCTAGCTGGGTCTAGAGAACAGTGACCTTTCACTACTCTGAATGTACTTCCCTCGAATGATCCCGAAGTGCCCACTACTTATGACTGCCGGATAAACAGGATCTATTGAACTTACTGGCAAATAGTCGGCGTGCTAACTTCACTGCCTATTTTTCATTGCCATTTGATCCAGCCCTTCTAATCTTCGTTCATTTACTTTTATGGGAGAGCGAGATGCTGAACTACTTCTCCCAAACTGTACCTTACTCATGCACAGACCTGTCTCTCCTTCTCTCTTTCCTCCCTGGGACTGCTCTCTGGGGGGGTTAGGGACAGTTGCAGCTGCCTTCCAACTGGACCAAGCCAAATACCTGTCCCTTGCTCCACTACACTTTAATGGCATCATGTTGAGCAGACTGCACAGCGCAACTGTTATATTAGCCTCAGTAGTGTTATATTTATTGTATCTCTCTTTAGGAGGGGCTTTAAAGGTGAAATGTTCTCAAATCTCTTCATTATTTACTTGTTTTACTCTTTATGTGTGATTTGTGTCCAGGCGCGCTGGCTCAGGTTTAGCTGTGTTTTTACTTTTGCGACCTTTTTACTTCTTCCTTTTTTTTCTTTTCCCAGTGTAAATTTATTATTTGTTTGTGTCAATAGTCGAGACTTAGGCGCTCTAAAACTAAACTTTTTCTGTATCCGGCTACACCCATTTGACTTTACCTTTTTGACTCCTTCCTTTTTCGTTTAGTCACTGTATTTAATCTTAATATATTGATTTGTATATCGGGGTCAACACCCTTTTGGCTGTGTTGATTTTTAAGTTGCATTGTTGCACTCTCTTATTATAAATGGGAAAGAGAAAGTCTGAAGAGGGCTCTTTTGGGCCATGTAAGGCTAACTAACCCCTTACCCATGCTGTTGAGACCTGTACTTTAAAAGAGATTGACACTTTAATTGATAAGGTGGAATCTCTTATTAGCAAGGGTAAATCGCAAAAAGGTGCCCCTAAAATATTCACTTTTTTAGTAAATTTGATAAAGGCCTTTCCTCAGCTCTGCAATCTAGGCGTGGTTTGTCCACTCCCATGAATGGTACCTCTAATACTGTTTTGGATCACGCCGCCGAAAATCCCGCATCTAATGTGGGACCTGCACCCTGTAGTTCCTGAGTTATATGCAGCAATCAATATGCAGCTCTTCAAGAGCTAGAGACTGACCCAGCTACAGATCACCCCAAACTCCCGTGCCTGGCAGCAAACCAACACCCCTTGTCCTGGACCACCTTTCAGTGCAAAAAGCATTAGATACCATGCAGCTGCTGAAAGACAGGATACTCAATATAAAATCTATGGTCTAGTGATTGCTCTTACTCAACCAGGTTAAACCTACCAAGTCCTCTTCGAACAAAGAGTTTGGGAAAATGGGGCCCCTGCGTCCAAGATAAACTTGCCAGCCGCAGGGAAAATACTAATAATTGAGAAAAAAACCTAGGCAAATGACAATGTGAATTCATGTGCAGGCATGGTGTAAACACAGAAACCAATACAAGAAATGATATACACTTAGTTATACATTTATGGACATTTTTTCCCCTTTTTTTCTATATATTCAGATGTGCATTCCATTAGCTAATCAAACCAAGACACAGTAATAAGAAAGTTCAAGGTGCGAATATCTGAGATGAAAATGTAAGCTGGTGGTATGTGGACACTTTTATTTATTGAAATATAGGACATTGGTGAAAATTATTGTGTTTTGTTATGTTAAAATTTATTTGTTAAGCGCGCGTACGCCCTTAGGCTTCATGGCGCTATCGGAGAAGAACATAACACAAAATAATACTCTAAAAGTAAGCCTGTTTAAAAAGTCAAGTCTTGAGAGAGTGTCTGAAAGTAAGAAGATCAGGGCTCTGCCTTATAGGCAGGGGAAGAGAATTCCAAAACGTGGCTGCAAGAAGATCAAAACAGTTGCCCCCAGACGTTTTTTCTTAAAGGTAGGGACAACCAAAAAACTTTTATGCGCAGAGCGAAGGTTTAATGAAGGGTTGTACCTAGAGACAAGTTTCCTGATGAATTTTGATCCTGTATCCTGTAAAGCTTTACAAATAATACATCCAGTCTTGAACGCAACCCTTTGTTTTACAGGTAGCCAATGTAATCTTTCCAGGCCAGGTCTGATAGGCTGCCATTTAGATTGTCTGCAAATCAGCCTAGCTGCTTGATTTTGAACAAGCTGAAGTCTTTTCAACTGGCCTACTGGGAGTCCCAGATACAGACTGTTAGAAAAATCGAGTCGGGAAAGAACAAGGGCAATGACTACCTGAATAAGAGCAGATTGTGTCTGGAAATTTTTATTTTTTTATTTTTTTAAGTTGGAAAAAACTAGCGGAGACTACTGTTCCAACTTGTCCTTTCAAAGAGAGATCTTCGCTAAGCGTGACCCCCAGGCTTTTAACAGAGAGGGATTTTGTGGGTGGGGCTCCCATGTCAGATTGCCAGAAACATGGGCCCCAACTCAGTTCACTTTTCCCAGGCAAGATCAGCTCTGTCTTGCCTGGGTTAAGTTTTGTATGTAGAAAATTGTCAATTTTCTATTTTAATGTGGTAATGTATAATAATTAAAAATATTTTGATACCAACAGCATAAGTAGTTATATATGCTATCTGATATATTGGACGTAAATAGTTTGCTGTGTTTACACTATGCCTGCACATGAATTCACATTGTCACTTGCCTAGGTTTTTTTCTCAATTATTAGTATTTTCTTCTTTGAACGATGGACACTCCAAGGGAGCCCCTTAACTACAGCTCCCACCAGTTATCCCTGGCCATTTCTCTGCTGCCACAGCCCACTTTTACAACAGAACCAGCCCCAGCAACTCTACCTCAGACCTGTCCCAATAGATTATCAAGTTCGTAGCATGGTGCAGAGAGCTTTCCTTCCACTAGAGTCTACATGCCCATTAGCAAGGAACCTCTGCAAAGCCACCCATCCTTTCCTTATTTTGACTAAGCCGCACCAACGTCTAGGCCCTCTGCCACAAAGCCCTACACTCTTCCTCATTTGGGCAATCACCTTCCTCTCTTCCACAAACCTTATTTAACCCAGTAGAACTGCCCAAAATACAAGGTATACATGAATAACGTACCAAAGCTGAAACTTAAGTCCTTTGAAGACTACAACTCTCTTATCAAAAAGGTCATCCACTGGTTTAGAACCCAGAGGGGGTGTCTTTCCATTCTCTAGATGTCTTTCCATTATCTAGATGTCATTGGGAGCACATAGTATCTGATGAAAAATCCCCCCTGGGTTGTATTTGCCAGGGCCTTGCCAGCGAATCCCTTGCCCAGGGTTTGCTCAGCATGAATTTTCGATCCATAGCTCTTATGGGATTTCTAATCTAATATAAACTCAACATTATCAACAAGGTTTAGGCGTTAATCCCCAACCACTCTGCTCAACCTCCAGCTATCCATCTCCACCGCAAAGTCCAGTTAGGGATCTAGATGCCTAGGCACCTGTATTTAACCCCCAAAATCCATCACCGCACCCAAACATCACCAACACCCTACCATGCAGCCGCTGCCAGTAGTGGGAGTACCGGCCGGGGGGTGACGTGGGAGGGGGAGAGGCAGGGTGGGGAGGTAGTAATGTATGGATTATGGACTTTAACAGGTAAGCAAACATATAAATAAATAAAAAGAATTTCGTTGTGAGCACTGCATCGCATTTGGTGATGCAGTGCACGCAACAGAATTCGTTTTTATTTATTTATATGTTTACTTACCTGTTAAAGTCCGTAATCCATACATTGCAATCCCCCACCCTGCCCCTCCCCCTCCCCACGTCACCGCCCAGCCGGTACTCCCACTACCGTCCGCAGCTGCTACCATGATCCCTTATTCATGAGCAATCCCCTCAATCCCTGTATTAAACACCAATGGATCCCTCAACTCCATATATTGACTACCTCAAATCAAGTCCCCCGCTCATTTTCAAGTTATTTATTCTCCATCTCTCTTGAGACCTCTGTTGAATTCCCCTAGTGAAACATTAATATCTGATCCACAGATTTCGACCAAAGTAATTTGAGTGCTCTCCTGGAATGTGGCTGTGGTTGCAGATAAAATCCCAGACCATGCTTGGAACAGTTGCTTGGACTTTTTTCACATCATCTTAATCCAGGAATCTTGGGCTGTAGCCCCCCCTTTATAGACCAGGTTATATCTCCTTTTGTAATGCTATACCATCCTCAAAAAGTAGGCCCGCTGGAGGTCTGATCATTTGTATTAAAATGTCACTCCATTGTGGATCTAAAAGTTTGGACATCCTATCTCCTGATATCCTAGGTCTTAACCGTATCCCCTGCATAGGAAGTTCTATTAATGTTCTGAATGTCTACAATCGCACAACCCTAAAAATGAGGAATCTCCGATTCATGCCATTGTGGATAACTTTCTCTCTTTGCAATCCAGTATAGAGTTTATATTCTCAATGGGCGACTTTGATACCACTTATGAGTCCATAGACTTTCTAACATCAATTACTGAAACTGAAGATGAAGCCCTGGGCATTGCATCACTGGAAACAGATTCCTTAACAGTCTGGTCTACTGCAGCCCTTCACTTAGCTTCCTTGACACTACCTTTCGGCCATAGGGCCTTTAATGGAAGATTCGAGTCTGACAAATCCGGAGATTCATCCAATGTTCTCTTTCACATGTACGCCGACGACACCCAACTCTATCTCAAACTCAACTCAATGCTCTGAAAACAGAGTTCCTTTTGATCGCACCTCCAGCAAAGATCTCTACCACCCAAACTTGGCTTAAACACCTAACCGCACTCAATGTCCAACCCACCATCGTGGACTCAGCTAAATCTCTAGGCATAACACTTGACACTAATCTCAACATGCAGCAACAAATCAGCAAAGCAACTAAGGGAGCAAACTTCCAAATCAATACCTTGAGGAAACTCAAGCCCTTCCTCCCAGCTAAAGACTTCCAAATTGCAGTACAAGCACTAGTCATCCCGCGAATAGAATATGGCATCATCGCACTCTGCGGTCTCCCCCTTACCACTACGGCACCCCTAAGAGCTTCCCTAAACGCTGCAGCGAGACTCATCACCGGGTCAAAAAAGCACTCTCATATCTCCCCTGACCTGAAATCCCTAAACTGGCTGCCTTTTGAAGACAGAATACACCTGAAAATTGCTTGCATGACACACAAGGCGGTTCACTTTAACTCCCCCGGCTACCTCACTCAGAAGCTTACAATCTCTGGCGGCTCTAGAAACACCAGAGGCACAAACAATCTTCTGCTGAAGCCTAGGAGATTCCGGAAGGAAAAAACTTATAAACGCTCCTTCTCAGGAATGGCACCCAGAATCTGGAACTCACTCCCTCCTGAAATCAGGCTCATCTCCTCCACTATTCGTTTTAAGAAAGAAGTAAAAGCTATCCTCATGGCTAAATACACCTGAACTACCACTTCGGACTCTGAAAGAATCTGCACAGATCCCCTATACCTGTTCGACCTCTATGCTTATTTGTATTATTTGGTTTTATTGTCTTAGCTTATTTGTAATATTTGTTTTATTGCCTTACACCTATTTGTACTGTTAGCTCTACCGACTTACCTGTTTTGGCTATGATCATGTACCCTCTGTTTGTAAAGCGGTCTGATATCTGCAAAGATCTTGTTCGCGCTATATAAAACTCTCAAAATAAAAATAAAAATAAATTTTAGTTTTAAGAGGGGTTATAAGAAATTGTGGATTGATTGTTGTATCATTGACATCGGACTTTGGCCAAATCTTTGTGATTTTAAGGTTAGAACTAGAGACGAAAGTGATCATAACACCTTAGAATTAGTACTGCTAGGTGACCTCTTTAGTGACCTCTCTACCTCCTCAGTACTGTCTCCACCATCTCTAACTGTTTCTAACAGCAAAGGGCTATTAAATGGTCCACTTTAGCAAATAATTCCAATCTCTTGGCCAAAATCTATATACTTTTTTTCACCAAGTTCATCAATGACAACTTTCTTTACTGCCCTAATAAATCGATCCTTTGCCAATCATCTTTCTTTTTTTCACTCTCTCCAAGATTTCTTTCTAGGACCACACAAACCCCATCAGAACAAACCATTCAAACTGTCAACTTGGTATGGCCAAGACTCCCCTCCTAAGGATGCTAAAAGACCACAATATAGTCACTGTCCAAGCCACCCGCCAATCACACAAGAAGAACCTCAAAGTTAAACAACTTAAATGGGATGAATATGTGTGGCAGGCTCTCCTTGATGCTGCCCAGGGGAAGCAAGAGGCATTATTCTGTTGGATTATTGCTCATGGTCACGCTGGTGCTATTACCCAGATTGACCATTTTATTCCACCATCAGCCTGGTCTGAGCACTTTTCAACTGTTTATACGCCCCCCCCCCTCCCCCCCCCACAACCATTCTTCCCATGTTACTTTACAGGTTAACTTTCTGGTGTGCAAAGATTTATCTTTTTCTCAGTCTGTCACAAAATTGGCGATCAACTGTCTGCAATGTTGAAAGGCCCCTGGCCCTGATGCTATCCTATGTGACCTATTTAAATTCGAGGTCAACATCTGGGCTCCCTACATTACTTTTTTATCAAATGAAATCCTTAAAAGGGCTGACCCTCTTCCAACCTGGGCCAGGGTGCACATCATCCCCTTGTTTAAAAAGGGAGACAGAAGCAAGGCAAAACATTACAGGCCAATAAGCCTCCTCAGTAAATCTCCAAAACATCCTTTGTTCCCAGATCCTTGTAAAACTACAGGAGTGTCCAGTGGAGGTTAATATTCTGACCCCTTTCCAAGTTAGGTTTCTGCGCAAGATCAGCACTCTTGACCAAGTGCTCCAATTTCTTCCTATTGTTTGGAAATATACCATTGTATCTAATGACCACCATTACGTAGCATTAGTTGACCTTAGGACCCTGTTCGCGTGATCTCCAGGCATAGGTGGTCCTCAGTGACCTGGGAGTGCCCTTCAACATCTTAAAAGCTGTTATTAGACTCCACCAAGCAAAATTTCCAAGGGTTAAATGGGGCCCCATGGGAGATCTGCCAGACCCACCATCAGCAGGGGAGTGTGCTGGGATGTGTATTAGCACCTATTTTATTCGCTCTACTCATTAACGGGGTCATCGACCATCTCAACGTCAAGAGGGCAGACAGGTTGAGTGGAATTAAGATGACTGTGCTCCTCTTTGCAGACAGTACCCTTCTCCTCTATAGTACTCAGTCTGCTCTCCAACTTCTTTTTAGCCAAGTTCAAGGACTTTTCTTGACAAAAGGTTTGGAAATTAACACGCAGAGGACAAAACTCATGGCTTTAAGAACCCACAGAAACCTAGGTACCAGCTCACCCTCGTCTCGACTCCCTTGCAGTTGGTTTCAACCTTTAACTATTTTAGGATAAGGATCTCTAACTTCCTCTCTTGGTCACCCCAGATTCTCAAAAGCAGCGAGATTTTGCACTACACTTCAGCTAGCATCATAAAAATGAACAAGTCCTCCCAACTCCAGGCGACCTCCCCAGCACTGAAGGTCTACAGAGCCAAAACACAAACTGCAGCATTTTACTGCACAGAACTATGGGGTTAATCAAACTCCAACTTGCTAAAATCCAAAGAGGTTAAGTTCCTCAAGGCACTGCTTAAACTCCCCCAATCTTGCCTTACCTTACCTATCATTATTGATATGCCCACAAAGCCATAGACCATCTTCTGGCCTTCAGACTCCTTCTTTATGAGATCGGACTTTGGTCCAACCAAGAACTTGATCTGTATGGCAGTAATGTCCTTGAAAGCAGAAGCCTAGATCTAGGCAACAAGATCAAGTGGTTCACTCATCTCAAGGACTGGTTTGAAAAACGTGGTTAGCAGTCCTTTCGTACCACTCCTCAATTCATCACTGCTAATTCAGAGACCATTTAAAATAATGCATATTGGAAATTTTCAGTGGACAAGTGGCACCACTCAGCCAACGTAGGTTCTTTATTACTTCAATTGTTGACTTGCAAACCTGACCCCAAATTTGAGAGTTATCTTAACAAGATTACCCCTCCCTTGGCGAGAAGTTTGCAAATTAAATTTTGTTTTGGCATATTGCCTCTGGGGGGCCTTTACCTGCAATTGTACGCAAGACCTTCCTCTAATAAGTGCTTGTAAACTATGTGGACAGAAACGTGAGTATATTGATCACTTCCTTTTTTTCTGCCCATTTTACCTCTGCCTCAATAAAAATGGATCCGCCCCTAGTGTGTCACTTTGGGTATCAATAGACTCCTGGAGGCTCGTAGGATCTTTATTACTGATCCTACAAGGATTATTGCATTTGTCACCAGCAGAGATCTCCAGGCGGCCTGGTTTATATGATCCAGGCATCTCTCAAAATATCCTAAGAGTTCATCCTAAACCCTTAGGCTACACTGGATTTCTGTATCTCCATCTGTACACATGAGATGGCTAGTAATCTGCTGAATGTGTACATTACACCTATGAACTTCGTTGACCCAAAAACAATAGGTCAGTGTATGTAAGTTATGTTCTTTTCCTTGCCCTTGCCATGCCTTGTTCACACCCCAACTCTTTACCCCACTGTAGATACCCTAGCCACACAGCTTATAGAAGCATTTTGACATAATATCGAAAATGTAACATCGACCTACATAAATACTGAGGGCCCGATTACGATCTCGTCAGGAATGGCTCAGAACGGGATTCGGATTCTGCAAATCCCATTTGGGACCTATGTTCCTGACCAAATTGGTCACCTTTCCAGACGACTGAGTACGATGCAATGAAGCCATCCGCGCTGTCCGAATCAGTTCCGAATGAGAGTCGAGCAGCCCAAGTCATTAGCTGCCAATTCATACAGCCCAATGGAGATGGTTTCCGAATGAGCAAGTACGATGACCTATTCGGGCAGCCATTACGAACCGGTTTTGCCAAGACAAAATGGCTGTGGGAATCAGACTTCGGGGTCCATAGCCGGCTCCCGTCACCCGTTGGGTTACCCAAGGGAACGCCCCTCCCCAACCCTGCACAGTGTAGCAGGCACCATGGGGTGCCCGCCACAGCATGCAAGGTTTTCCCCATCCACCAATTTTTTGTATGGGATCCTGTGTTCTCGTTCGGGACACAGGCTCCCATTGAAGTCAATGGGAGCCGACCGAACCAAATCCATAAGCATCCAGACACATTCTAATGGGTCGGTAGAAATCGCCGAATACGAATCGTTCGGAATGCATTACTAACCAGATGCGGTGAGAATGCTTTCCTGACAAGATCATACCCGGGCTCTGAGTTTAAAATATTGTCATACAGAAATATCTTCATCAAGAATATCGTTGACAAGAATATCAATGTTAAGGTAAGTAATTTTAATGTTAGAAATACAGAAAGTGTTAACAACGATTATAAAAAGATCTATGTTGTTATATCGATGTTAAAAATATTGTTAATAACATCAATTTGTTGTTATTTTATTGTATTTTATTATATATTTTAACTGTATATGTCAGAAATTGTTATAACAATTGTTAATGTTTTTAATATAGTTTGTAAATTAGTAGTTAATAAATGTAAATGAATAGTTTTATCATTTTAGTACCATAGCAAGTTGTTGGGTTTATAGTGGTACAAGGTGGGTAGTAAATTAGTTATAATTGTTTAATTGATAATTAGTTATGTTAACTGTATAATTTAATTATTTTTATTCAAGTTTTAGGGCAGGTTGTGGGTTTTTATAGGGGTGTAGGGTGGGAAGAAAATTTATTATCATTAATTAATAAATATTTATTATTCTAATTAATTATTTAGTTGATAATTAAGTAAAATGTATAATAATTATCTTTGCATAGTTTTTCATTTTTGTGTTGGTAAAGGGTGTGCAGGAAATTAATTATAATATTTAATTAATTTATAATTATTTATATGATAATTAATTATGTAAATTGTGTAATTAACATGTTGTTTGTGTTATATTAGGTGTGAGTTGTTGTAATTATTATTACTTGTTTAATTGATCAATAATTATGTAAAATATGTCATTAATATTTTTTTAATATATATATTAGGTGCAGGTTATTTTATAACGCTAAAGGATAGTAATGAAATTAAATATAATTATTTTACTATTCAGTAATTATTAATAATATTTTAATTGATGATTGATTTTGTAAATGTGTAAATATAAATAAAAATATATATTTTAGGCGTGTGTTGTGTTCTTTGTATAGGTATAGGTTAGGGCGTTACTTAAGTAATAGCACATTTAAAAATATTCAATAAAAAGTGTTTTTAATATGTTATGTGTTAATTGTGCAGTGCTTTTTAATAAAAAAAATATTGTATTTATTGGTTGGTATTATTTTGGGAATATAGGGGTCATTATGATGTCCGACTGCCATAGTTGCGGGATTAGGACCGGCTAACAAATAGTCGGCTGTCTCACTCACCAGATTAGGATACGACCACCATATAGGTGGTGGGAAACATTCCTTTTGCAATTGCAGGCCCAGAAAAGGGGCGCAGCACAAGCTGAAATTGGAAAGGCCTGTCTTTAAACATCCATGCACCGTGTGCCAGGCACCATGTGGGGCCCGCCACATGGTGCATGGATGTTTGGGGTGCACCACATGTGCACCCTAGGCCTCATAGCAGAGGCCGAGGGGGGTGGGGACCCTGCAAGGACCCCAAAAGTCACTTTCAGGCTGCCTGTTTATGGCGGTGAGACCCCCATTAAAAGGCAGTTAGAAAGGAATGTCCATATCCCTACAGCAGTGCCCATGCAGATGCCACCCCCATTGTAGTGATTAAGTATCTGACCACTGTCCCGACGGGATCTTTGATCCTGTCGGAGGTGGCGGTCCTATCCCCCACCTCTGTGGTCCAACTGGCAGCATTATGGTGCAGCGACTGATGCCCTAGACGACAGTCACCTGCCATCGTAATGAGGGCCATAGTTTGGAATTTAATTATAATAATATTATTTGTATTAATTTATAATATGTATTATAGATTGTAATAATTATGCAATTTGTTAAAAAATTTTAATACAGTTATATATATACTGTTTCATTTATATATTTAAAAATGTTGCTATATAATATTGTTTAAAATGATTCATTTTTTTGGGTGAACTTCTGTGTGTTTAATGTTGCCAAAAGTTTTGTGGGAGTAGTAGATTTTACCCTTCCACTATCCAACATTTTCCCTACTGTTACATTGATTAGAGTGTAAATTGTAAATTTTACCATTTGAGATTTCTAATTACTGTGGTACTTATTGATCTGCAACTGATGCTTACTTGTGTCTTGTTTTTATTCTGTAATTGTATTGCCCTATTGCCGAAATAAAGTTTTTACTACTATTAATGCAACATTACATTTTAATAACACATAATTAAATTATTTTTTAACAATTCTATAAATTACTTTTAATACTTTTTAGTGCATAATAAATTATTTTACTTTAGATGAGAATGCATATTTTCATTTAAACCTCAGAAAATTATTATGAATTTAATGTAATATGTTTAAATTAATTAATTAAATATTTAATTCATTGGGATGGAGATCTCAACTCTGATTGGAGTGATCTCCCTATGGTAAGAATGCAGAACATTCTTAAACGATTAATAAACTTGTAAAAAGTTAGTAAAAATATTTTTATGTTAGTGTTATTGTAAATTAGATTTAGATTTTTATTTTAAGGGGCCAATTATGATGTCTTTCGGAAAGCCTCCGACCACAAGTCGGAAGCTTTCTGACCGTGGTCGGAGACTTTCCGACTGACATGGTCGGTCTGCAGTCCGATCGTCGAATTACTATGTCGGCAGTCGGAGCGTAACCCGGCCAGTCATTCCGACACGGTTCCCACTGACTCTCGGACTCTTCCAGCCGGTCGGACCCACACCATAATCCCCTATGGATGGCGTTTCCGCCGTCGGGATTACGATATCGGTTTCCAACAGCCTTTACCTGCTGGCCGTTCCGACATGGAAAGGCTGTCGGAAAGTGACTTTGGGTGCCCCTAGCTGGGCCCTCAACCACAGACCCATTACAAATGGACCATTCCTGGGCAAACTCATAGAAAGTGCAGCATTCGCCCAGATGTCACAATTCGTTGAAGAGAATGGCATACTTTCAGACTTCCAAACAGGATTCCATCCGGGAAGAGGCACTGAATCTGCCCTCCTTGCCATCTGGGATGACCTAAAGAACACAGTTGACTGCAACTGGGTTGCTGCACTACTCCTCTTGGACCTCTCAGCTGCTTTTGACACAGTTGACCATGACACTCTGAAACAAACACTCTATGAAGCCGGCATAGAGGGAACTGCTTCAGACTGGATAGCGTCCTACCTTCAAAGCAGAACTAATGTCATCCATACCCCACCTTTCTTGTCCAAACCATACTCCACAAAAGCAGGGGTCCCTCAAGGTTCTATCATCTTGCCAATGCTTTTCAACATCTACATGAAGTCAATACCAGTACTGATCAATAAATTTCACGTCACGTGCTATAACTATGCAGATGACACGCAAATACTCCTTCAACTGGAATGCCCCAAAGACATTGGAAAATCACCAATTTTCAGCTGTCTCAGAGCCATAGATCAGTGGGTGACCTGGAGCCATCTCAAATTGAATGCTTCAAAAACTGAAATACTCACGTGTGGCGATTGGAAATATTACAACCTGCTTGCCGCATGGCCTGATGAACTGGGATCACTGCCTAAAGTATCGAAGGAAGTAAGAAACCTCGGAATGACCATGGACTCCAAGCTGTCCATGGATGCCCAAGTGGATAAACTAGCAAGATCAAGCTTTGCTACTATAAAAACGCTGCAACAAATTTTCTCTCATTTGGGATTTCCACACAAGGTCCAAGCTACCATTTCCCTTGTTCTGTCTAAACTCGATTACGCCAATAGCCTCTACCACGGATCACCTTTAACGACCATGAAAAGACTACAACGGATTCAGAACTCGGCTGCCAGACTACTCTTGCATATCAAACCGTGAGAGCAAATCTCCCCTGCCTTGAAAGCCCTGCATTGGTTACCGGTTGCCAGAAGATCCACGTTCAAGCTGCTTTGCATCACCCACAAAGCAATACATGGAATGGGACCGCTCTTCATCAGGAATAAAAACACCAAACACATTCAAGAAAGGAGCCTCCGCTCTAAAGGAGCATCTCGCCTCAAAATCCCACCATACAAGAAAAAAACCATGGGTGGCACATCCTTCTCTGTTCAAGCAGCCAAACTATGGAACTCTTTACCCCCCAACATACCGACAACCACCTTATCTTCAGAAAAATACTCAAGATTTAGCTCTTCCCCTCATAAGCACCATACGCAAACAGAAATTTACAGCATATCCCTCTGTATACAAGCAATTTTTTTCCCACTATAGATATGTACCTATCTTTGTGTATTACTTCGTATAAACATGTAAAATAATTTTGTTGTTGAGAGAAAAAATAACAATAAATAAATAAAAATCATCTTTGGTCTACACGTACATACTGCCATTATGCATCTATGTACCTTCCATGTACTTGGATCTGTGTGTCTGTTACTTTTCTCCTGAAAAAACATATCCAATGCACTACCTATTTCTCATCCTGTGCCCTTATCAACATCTTTAATCTACATATACTTACCTCCTTTATGTATCTATATACTTTCAATGTAATTATGGCTCTATATATTTATCACTTTCTTCTAATTTAGCATTTCCAATGCACTACCCTATTTCTCAGCCTATACTTCGCTCAATATATCTTCTAGCCCAACCTTCTGATTCATCTCAAACTTCTTCCAATACACTACCATACCTCTCATCCTATTACTATACCGACCCCCTAAAACAAACCTTTCTAAACTCCTTCCTCTGAGTCCTCCCCTCCAAAACTCCTTTTTACTCATCCAAAAGCCTCCACCTGTTGCTAAGACCTAAAAACAAAATTATTTCACATTATCCCTCCACTATCCTTTTCAATCGAAATTAACAGACTAACATGTTCACTTCTCAAATTCCATATTAAATTATATTAATATACTACCCAAATAACTGAATAACATATCCACTACTCAAATTACTTCATTTTTTTTTTTACTATACTAATTTTCAACAGTAATGCCTTCCTGGGTTCCGGAGTGGCATGCTACTCACCAGAAAAGCGATTCAACACCAACCTGGTTAACAAGTGCTATATGAGCGTAAATCTTTCTTCCCCTTTTACCCCTCCACTATCCTTCTCACTCCAAGTAACTGACTAATATCCACCACTGAAATTACTTCATATTTCACCATAGTAATTCACCACTAATCCTTTGTAGGCTTCCTGAATAGCGTGCATCCAGCGCTATTTAAATACAAACCTTTGTCCTCCTCTATCCTTCTGCTATCATTCCAAATCCAAATAACTGACTAACCTATCTACCACTTAAAATGTACTTGCATGTTTCACTATACTAATTCAACACTAATCCTCTATGGGTCCCGGAGTAGGGTGCTACTCACCGAAAAAGCGCTTTGACGCCTCGTCAGGGGTAGTAAGCGCTATATAAATGCAATTACAATTACAATACAATACAATACAGTTGGTGGCCGAGGGGGTCCCTAGTGTGCCCCCTGTAAATCCCTGCACTGTGTGGCAGGCACCATAGGGTGCCTGCCACAGGGTGCAGGGTTTTACACACACTTATTTCTTTATAGGAGCCTGTATTATGGCTGGTTTACGTCTATAACACAAGCTCCCATTGAGAAATGGGAGTATGCAACCGAACAGTTTTAAGCTGCATCGCAATCAGATGCTTTGAACCGTCGACTGGAGGTCGATCGGTCCCGTTCCCGCCACGGTGTCGGTCAGGGGAAACTCTGACTGCCATCGTAATAGGCCCCATAATGTTGAACAAATGAAAAAATGGTAAGGAAATAGTAACCAAATATTTATTTAACTTAAATATTTTGAATTATGTTGTGATTATTTTGCTGAATATTAAATTAAAAAGTACATTTCCACCTACTGTACTTTTTTTGTATTGTGAATTATATTTTATTAAAATGGAATGTTGCATTCATTTTTAAATCAATAAAGGTTTCTAAAATAATGTATACTTAAGTAATAAATCTGTATTATTTTTGGATATTTTTTCTTAACATTCAATTTTATTTATGTATATGTGGAACGATTTAAATAGTTTAATTTTATTTAACATTATTTCCTAGCAGACGTATTTTAAGCCCCATTCTTTATTAGTTTCTATGGGAGGGTGTTGCAGTACATGTGGTTGGCCATGTGTGATGCTGGACTTACTCCAGCTCTAAGTTGGAGTAATTTACTACTATTTTGAGTCCTTTTTTGGCTGTAGTATTTTTAGAAGTGCTGTTTGTGAGTAGCAATGGCCTTATTCTTTTGTTGGTGGGTGTCTGTCCAAAACTGAACTTTTCCCTACCCCTTTCTACGCACCTGCCCGTTCCTCCCTAAACTCTCCTATTTAAAATCAGTAGTAAATATGCACCGGGTCTCAATCACATTTACTACTAAGGGCCTGATTCTGATGCGGTTAGGAAAGCATTCCCACCTAGGGCCTGATTCTGATGCGGTTAGGAAGGCCTCCTAATGGTATTTGCTCCTTCCAAATTGGATCTGGAACGTGTCTTCACGACCCAGGGCCCAATTATGATGCGGTTAGGAACATATGCTCCCATTGAAGTCAGTGGGAGACCAACCAAATCGTATCTGGAAGCATCTGGATGCATTGTACTCCGTTGGTCGGACTCTCCTGATCCGAGTGGGTTGGAAACCGTTTCGAAACCGATTCAGTCGGGAAGCTTTATAGCCCGCATCAGTATCAGGCCCTAAGTAGAACACTTAAATATGCGAGAATCGCCCCATAGGGAATTAGAAGCTTTGGGGGTGGAGATTTACACTTGTAGCTTTATGGATAGCATTCTGTAGTTTGTAGCCGCAGTATTGTAGTACCACTAAATGTACTACAAAATGCAGTTTGTCAATATGGCCCAGTATGATTCTTTATTTCATTATTTTTTGGGGGACATATTTAATGTATCCTCAACGTGGGCTAGGGAAACGACGCACCCTGCATGCCTAACAAACAAATGTGTGTTTTTAAAGAAAAATAATTATAAATATTACATTTAGCTCCACATCCATAAGTCACAAAAAAATCATGGAAATCACAACTCAGCAATAACTGCAATGATTATGACATGACAACATCCATACCCATAAGAAACAATGCCTACAAGACGAATGTAATTAAACGACAACACATACCCCTAAATAATACCACAAGCATATTTGTCTCTTTTTTTATGCAGGTTTATATAGTGCAAACTCGACCCCAAGGCATTCGAGCTCTTTCCATGAGCACGAGTTACATTACACAAGGTCACGGTAATTATTTAGGCATGGAGAGACTAAAGGCCTGATTTAGAAGTTGCCAACATCTAAACCAGGCCCTAAGAGATTTGCCCAGAATCACAGGATGTTCAGCTGATGATGAGACTTAAATCTGGTTCCCCAATTCTGAAATCGCCCGTTGTGAGCGTAATGTCACATTAAGGCTGAGGTCATGAGCATTGCATTTGATGTGCAAGTTATAGTTTGTGTGGTGTTTGTATGAATTATGGAATGTGCAGTTAGGCATAAATTGTGAACTTCAGTGTGTTTTTGTTTTAATTCATAATTATAACTTTATTTTAACTTTGTTTTCTAAGTTAATGTATGTATGTATCTATATCTATATCTATATATATATATATATATGCATACATATCTATAGCTATATATATCTATATATATATAATATGGTCCAGTAGAAGGCGAGTGGTAGACGAAATGCGTAGCCCGTCCGATTTTTGCTCGTTTTGTAAAATGGTGTGGAAATAAATCACGTTTTAAAACAATAGCTTTGCTGTGGTGCAGTGACTTTCACCGTGCAAGAAACTCTACGCGGAATGCGAAGGAGTTCTAGGCATATATATATATATATATATATATATATATATATATATATATATATATATATATATATATATACATCTTCTTGGCGTTTGACTGTAATTATTTTCAACAAACGGACCCGACTTCAAATGCGGTTTCTTCTTCTTTAATTACTCCTTTGCCATGACGCGTTTCATCCAACACGGCGGCCTTGGTCACATACAGTATTACCTGCCAATCACTAGCCTTATTATACCGAGGGTCAGACTGACAACAAGGAAAGACTACTAATACAAAATAAATGACATGGTATTTTCTTCCGGCGCGAGTTTCAATCACTCGATAATCAGAAAAGGGGTGATAAATGAAAACACGATGTTAAGGGTATCCTGGGAAGTGCACAAATAAAAAATGCATACAATGTGGAAATTTCCTGTACATAATAAATCAGACTTCGAGAGCCAGACAATACATGACTAGTCTCAAGGTTCAGTTCCTTCACTTAATTTAAGTACACACTTGTGTAAATGAAAATTTCTTTTTGCTGATATAAATCAAATCAAAACTTCAAATGTTTTGTTCCTACTAGAACAGTGTCAAAATGCGCTCCACCATTTAATTGCCCATCTTACATAAAAAATCACAAATTTCGGGCAAGTTTCCTTTGATCACAATATCACCTTGAACAACTCTACTTAGGGTAACTGCCTTATATTATTAGTTGCAGGTCATGACCCCGGAGGTGGGCCATTTTTACAAGGAGTCGCTTTCCATTTCCTTTCGATTCAGTATAATTAATGCAATCAATTGATGCTTTTGGAGTACAGCAATTCACACAGCAAGGAAATTATATTGAATTAAAGACATGAATACAATTCTTCATCACAGTTAAGCCAATTGGGTGTTCTGCTGTCGAGTGTGAGGATATACCTCGTTTCAAGCTCTCGCAAAGTTCTCACTCTGTCACCACCCTCTTGCTAGCTGGGACTGCATCTATCACAAAGTATGTAACTTGTGTGGGATCTTGCTGGTGTGTGGCTTCGCAGTGATGGGCTACAGGGTATGATCTGTCAGCATGGGTGATCGCCTTCATGTGCTGCAGGATTCTTTTATGCCCTTGCAGTGTGGTGCTACCCACATACTGTAAATTGCATGTGCAAGTTAGGAAGTAGACTGCAAATCCAGTCTCACAGTTGTAGGCTCCCCTGATCTTCACCTCCCTACCACCAAAGGGGGTAGAGTAGACTGAGGTGTTCTTTCCTATACAGCATGCTCTACACCTGCTACATTTCTTAAAGCCAGGGGCAGGCCTTCCATCCTGGGTCGAGTTCCATTTCAAGACTTGCTTTGACAACAGCATATTTTAACGATGGAGCTCTACGATATGTGAGGGGGATGTGTGTATATATATATATATATATATATATATATATATATATAAATCCAATAGCACGATCTCGAACCTCCAACCAGGGGCGAACAAAGACCAGCAAGTCCCAAAATAAGGCAAAGATGTTTTTTATTGCACTAGTCTCAGGAAGTGCGCAGCGGACTGACGCGTTTTGGGCGGATGCCCTTGATCACAGTGAATATATATATATATATATATCGAAAAGAAGAATCCTGAGCCGCTGAATTCCACGCGGCACCAAGCAGGTAACGACCTCTTCCCCAAGAATAGAGACGCTTAATAACCGGCCATCCAACACACTGAAGTGCAAGCAGTCATATTTTTATTATTCAGTGCAATTACGGGCACCTGCCCTCCCTGACGCGTTTCGCTCTGACAAGCAGAGCTTGATCACATGACGCGCCACTGTAGGTTGTGCCTTATAAGTGAGGTAAAAGCCTATCAGCTTGAAAAACAAGACTGAAAGGTAAAATTCAAAAGTGCAGATAATACAAGAACCATGAACAAATGAATGGATGGTTACAAAAGTGACACATAGAAATTCAAGGTGGCGTGTAACCTACAGACATGTAGAATAAATGGTCAAAGAACCTAAATGTTCATATTGCGTCAAACAGTTATGGCAAGTGCCTGAAATCTGTATATGAACAAAGAGTTCGAATTTGAGATACAACATAGTTCTAACATTGGCAGGTAAATTACCACAACCACGGAACGAATGATAATACGTTCTACATGTTCTAAATGTGTTCACAAAATTCATTTTCTGAATTATGAAAACAGTTTCTCCAAGTGGAAGAAATCATCATTTTAACTACCTATGACATTATGACAAATCAAATTGCATCATTCATTATGTATTCTAAGCGGTCATTCGAACATGGCAATATAAAGTGAAAAAATAAACAAAAATGATTATAAAAGGTTATTAAAACAGGGCACTTGAAACAGTTAGGCCGTGGCCCTCACTAGATAACCTGATGAAACAATTAGTACGATATAGACAATAAACATGTCTAACAATTGATCTCAAATACAGCATCCGCTGAATTTCATAGTGTTTAACTTTTAGAAAAACTTTTTTGATTCATTTAGATTCAATTTACACAACAATTAACATGAAACTTGATATCAGACGCCTCCAATCAGTTCTAAACACACTATAAGAAATTACTAAGCCCTTCGTTAATATTTACTCCATTAGGGGTTCTGGTATCTAGTAGTAATATCAGATGTGTCTCCTTCTGCCTTAATAATTTCTCACGATCTCCACCCCTAATAGGGTTTGGGACAGAGCACAGGACAGTGTATTCCAGATCTTTAAGTCGGTTGTTATGGATTGCTCTAAAATGACGTGCCACAGGGTAAATATTGTCTGAGTTAACAATTGCACGTATGTGCTGTAGAATACGTTTGTTAACTGGGAGTTTCGTACTCCCGATGTACTCTAAATTGCATGTGCACCTGAGTTTGTAAATCACAAATTCAGAGCGGCAGGTTAAATACTCGCGAATTGGAATTCTTTTTTCGCTAAAGGCAGACTGATAATATGTGCCATTTTTCGCGAAAGTGCACGCGCGGCACGAAGTACATTTAAAGAAGCCCAACTTCAACAACCAGGAAGGTTTCAAAATGTTCTCTGGCATGGATCTATCAAGTGCATCTTTAATAGATGGAGCACGCCTAAAGGTGATATTAGGTAGTCTCGGTAAAATAGGTCCTAAGATATTGTCTGTGAGAATGATCGGCCATTCAGAATAGAGGATATGTCTGATTTTCCTTTCTTGGTTACAGAAAGTTGTGATCAAACGTATAGGGCCAATTATATTAGGTTCTATTGTAGTTGGCAACTTTGGTTGTAATAATTCGATTCTTGATTTGCCATTGGCTTTGGATAAGGCCTGATTCAGAATATTAGAGCTATAACCCCGTAACAAGAATCTAGAATATGACTAATTGAGACAGGTGTTCAAAGAATCAGTGTCACTACATATACGTTTTATACGGATGAATTCACCGTAGGGAATACTTCTGATGGTATGGGCAGGGTGGGAACTCCGAGCATGTAATATGGAGTTCCCAGCTGTCTCCTTACAGTGCAATTCAGTATGGAGTTTCCCTGCTTTAATGAAAAGATGGACATCCAAAAACTCAGCCGAGTCAGTGGTGACAGTAGCTGTAAATTTCAAATTACGATCATTTTGATTTACATCTCTGTCAAAAGTTAAAGCCTGTTCTTGTGAGCCACTCCAAACAATAAATACATCATCAATAAACCTCCAGTAGAGTATCAGATATTGACCCCACTAAGCGTGTCTGGTCCCGAGCTCGTGCTCCTCCCACCAGCCAACATGTAAACATGAATAACTGGGGGAGAAAAACGAACCCATGGCCACACCACGCTGCTGATGATAAATGACATTTTGAAACTGGAAATAAATATTATATAAACATGTTTCAATCATCTGGAGGAGCATGTTGTTATGGTCACGGAAGAAAGCTTCCCTTTGATCAAGAAAGTATTTAGTGGCTTCCATCCCTTGTTGATGATGTATACTAGTATATAGTGACTCTATATCCATAACAATAAAACAATAGTTTGGGCACCATTTGATTTGTTCAACTTTCTGTAAAAAGTCTGTTGTGTCTTTTAAATAGGTTGGTAGTGATTTCATGTGGGGTTGAAGGAAAAAGCCAACATATTTAGAAATGTTCTCATTCATGCTCCCTTGGACAGAGATGATAGGACAACCCGGTGCTGGGCTGATGCATTTATGGATCTTCGGGAGAAGATAAAACAAAGGTGTGATTGGAAATTCAACACTAAGAAATTTCTCCTCTTCACTGGAAATGAGCCCATTTCTATAACAAAGATGAATACATTTTCTTGTTTTTTCTTCACTTTTGCACATTGCAAATTTGGTGGATATAGAATAACAGGTTTGATCAAAAAGTTGTTTTTCTGCTTCTTGTATATAGGCGTCTTTAGCCCAAAGAACAGTGTTCCCACCCTTATCTGAGTTTTTAATGATAATGTTGGGCTTTGATTTCAGTTTTTTAATCAATTTCTGATATTGTTGATTATTATAGCCCACCTGTTTTTTACATCCCAAAGTAGCCTTGTTTAGAGCCTTCAGTTCCATTATCACCCTGTCGCTAAATACGTCGATAGCATCTTTTGGCATGAGGGGAGAAAATGTAGATTTCGCACGAAAAGGAGTTGGAGCAGTTTTATCCACAGTGGTAGTTTGGCTGACAGTGGGAGTATCCTGAGTTGATTCTTCATGAGCAATATCAAGCATCGTTTGAAGTCCTCTCAAATGACGGACTTGTAGTCCTGTAATTGAATTACCAGAAACCGACTGGGTCTGGGTTTGAGTAGGAGGCATTGGATGTAGCTGAAAATGTTTAATGAGCTTGATCTTGCGAATACATTTAAACACATCAATACGTGTTTGATTGTAAGAAAAATTGTTTTTAGGACAGAATGTAAGTCCTAGGGACAAAAGTTGTTCTTCAGCCTTAGACAGGATTTTGTCAGTCAAATTAACCACAGTGTTCTCAGTAGTTGAGGTTATCGTCTCCAATTTCTTCTTGCATAATTTTGCGTTGTACCTTTCTTTACATTTGCGCCTCCTGTCACGCTTTGCCCTACTTGGGTGCTGCTTTTTTGTTGTTGAGGATTGCGGGGGCGCAGTAGATATCTCCGGTCCTCGTTCACAAAATTCAATTCGTCCACAACGGAGAAATTGGTGGATTCAATGATATCCACAGAGCTGACAGATCTGGTATCATCAGAAGAGCTGTCGGAGGTAAGCGATATTGAGTCAGAGTCAGGATTAGCAGGGGCCGCAGTTGCACCCAGTATCGCCAATGGTGCTACCGTTGTTTTTGTTTGCCCTGTCAAAGCCTTATGCTTGTAGTTGTTGTACTTTTTCGCAAAAGTGAAAATACGACCAGTGGCGTAATCTTGTTTGTCTCTAGCAAACTTATGCTGTTTCCGTTCTTTAATTGACTCCTCATATTTAGCTAGACGTATTTCAATATCTTTTTTGGAATTGGTAATTAAGTCGACTTCCCCCGAGGCATCAAGCAGTTTATTGATGTTATCAATTTCAGAAAGTATCGCTTCTCTGTCTGATTGGGCATATTTAATGAGGATAAGGAGCATGTTCCTCGAAGCCTGTAGATTGTTATCTCCCCACTCCTGCAGCGTGTTGGGGTCAGGTTTATCATACGTAGGTACAATGAGCACACGCAATCCCCTCGGTACACGGTTAACTTGTACATATTTTTCCAAAGATTTTTTCTCCCACCACTTGGAAAGTTCGTTACCAAGAAGTTTTTCCAAAGTTTTTACCAGCTGTTTTACATCATTGTTTACGGCAATTGCTGCAGCCGCTTGCGGTTGTTCATTAACCAACGGTAGGTTATCAAAGAACGCTGTGTCCCTACTTCGTAGCACGTCACTGGAAAGCATTGTTGAAATTTATTTGTAATTTGCGGGTACCTCCGGAAATGAGCCGCAGGACTGCTTAATGGCCACACAGTTTATCAGTAATAAAGGAGAAATTTCCCACAACCTGCAAAGAGGAAAATAAAGAGCTTGTGTAATTGCACGGTGTGTCTTACCGGAATCGGCTCTTCTGGCTCGCAAAGGTCAGCCGACCCTGTCGAATCCTGAAAACGCCACACCGTCAAACACCATATATATATATATATGCTCAGTGCCTTGTACATTTGGGTAGAGAGTAATTATGTGAACAACTTAACCTTGTGAATTTAAGAACAATTCTTGCTGGTTCACGTTCACTTTGTAATTAACTTGTATTTATACAGTTATCAAAATTTCTGTGGTTTTTAAGGTGTAAATATATATTTATATATTTTATAAATTAAGCCACTTGTACTTTCAACATAGTATGTTTATAATTTTGCATACTAATGTTACAAATGAAGAATAAGTATTTTTTCTATGTTGTTGAAAACTTTGTAAAAATTGCGCGCGCACTTGCACTTTAAATGTATGGCATTGGCTATCGACAACTGGCCATGTGATCAAGCTGTGAAAGGCGAAACGCGTTATGGCGGCGGCAGGCTTGCTGAAAATAAAACACCTCGATTAAAGCACCTAAAACTGGGTCTGTTCCTTCGTCAGTGTTGGATTGTTTGGCTGAGGCGGCTGCTTTGGCTAGTGACGAATTTACGTGCATATATATATATATATATATATAGAGAGAGAGAGGGAGAGAGAGAGAGAGAGAGAGAGAGAGAGAGAGAGAGAAATTCACTGAAAATACGAAGGTTAAAGTAATGATATAGTCAGGTGTGATAACAAGATCTGATTAAAAAAAAGCCTTATAAGCTCACTGAAAAAAACATAGGTTAAGGTAACGGTACGGTTAGGTGAATTTGTCAGTGACAACATTAACATTTTGAACAAAAAAAAAACAAAGAGATTCAACAGTTGTATTTGTCATGTGTGAGGTCATAAGCAATGCAATGCAGGCCCAAGTTACAGTTAGCTTTGGTAACAATAACTGGCAAATATATGTGATTTTTAGCTCAAGACGTTAATGTTTTCACTGACAAATTTATCTAAGTTTAGCGTTACTTCAACCTTTTATTTTTTTTGTTAATTTCTAAGGTATAAAAAAAACTGGATCTTTTTATCACACCTAACTCTAACATTACTTTAACCTAAGGTTTTCCAGTGAATTTCTGTTTTTTTTTAAACATAAAGTAATATTTACATATGATATGTAAATCCAAACCCAACATGCATGGCCTTTGGCCATGCATGGTGGGGGGTTGGATGTGACCAGGCCCTGCCGCCAACCACCTGCATGCAGCCAAGCCAACGATGTGCAGCGTATTCGCAGGGGTGTAACAGCGGCCTCCGCAGCCCCCGTGGTGCGGGGGTCCCTAAGCTTCAGGGGGCCCCCTCAGCACAGTATTCTCGCTGCAGAGCTCCTGATTGAGCCCTGTGGAGCCTCTCCATGTGCAATGCAGGGAGGCTCCCTTGAGTTTCGTTTTGCCATTGTGTCTTTGACCATGTGCAGTGTGGCCAACCCCAGCAAAGGCAGATAACCCCACACTGCACACAGTCTTTGACCATGTGCAGCAGGGGGCGGGGGGCACAGGGCCTGGCCCTGGGGCTCTACTCCTTAGGGACTTTTTTTGAGGGCAAGTGGGGCATGTGACTATGGCTATGGCCCGGTTTTGTACGATGGATATCTAAACCTAACTATAATGGCTGCATAGTTAATGAGATCAAGCAGCTGCATACTAAGTCACGTAAACGTAATAGAAAAAATGATGATCACAAACAGGCTGATTACATTGCTTTAATGAAGATGCTTCGTACTAACCCTGACATTGTTGTGAAAACGGCAGATAAGGGCGGCAATTTAGTAATTTGGGCCAAGAGTGACTATGTAACAGAAGCTTTAAGACAGCTGCATGATACCTCATGTTACATTAAATCCAATAATAAAGAATATACCAATGCTAAGGTCACCCTGGAAAAACATTTGGGTAAATACCAGCGAGAGGGACTGATTTCCGGAAAGGAATATAAATTAATGAATAAAGAATTTCCAGTCCTCCCGGTTTTTTACCTGATACCTAAAATACACAAAGGAACATTGCCCACTCCTGGAAGACCGATCATTTCGGCTATAAACAGCGCTGGAGAAAATGTAGGACGCTACATCGACTACTTTCTGCAAGATCTGGTCACCAAATTGCCCAGCTATGTGCGTGACACTAGTGACTTTCTTCTAAAAATCATGGATTTTGAATGGCAAGAAGACATGCTGCTTATCACGCTGGACGTAGAGTCCCTTTATACGAGTATTGGACACAAAGAGGGACTAAGGGCTACCAAGCACTTTTTGGGCAAAAGATCTGCTGATTTATATGAGCACAACAAAGTTATTCTTGAATTGATGAATTGGTGCCTAAACAATAATTATTTTGCTTTTGGTAAAGAGCTGTGGAGATCCTGCTTCTCCCCCAGCTATGCGTGCTTGCACGTAGGCTGGTGGGAGGAGCAGGTTCTCAGCGTCACACATGAGGTGTGGGTCAGAGAGAAGATTGTCAAGTATCTAAGATATATTGACAACATATTCATTCTATGGCTAGGTAGTGAAGATGAGGCACAATTATTTATAGATGAAATTAATGTGAATTTCCTCAATCTCCATTTCACATCTCACATCAGTCCTAAACAAATAGAATTTCTGGACGTTAAAATCTATGTGAGTGCCAATAGATTAGAATCAACTGTACACCGTAAACCCACATCAGGCAATACTACACTACATGCCTCTAGTCTTCACCCAAGGCATACAATATGCAGCATCCCCTATGGAGAAATCCCAAGGATAAAAAGAGTTTGCAGTTCTCCAGCTGATTTTGAGGATTGTATCATTGACCTTAGGAACGTGGCTACTCAGACCGTATCTTTGACCAGGCTTTGGCTAAAGCAAGGTTAAGAAGTAGAGACAGTCTATTGTCGAAACAAAGCTCCGACGCTGATATTAGTGATTCCCTTGCTGGTCCAGACATAGAAAGCAACACTTGCCGTAGATTTATCACTGCTTACAGCAGTGAAGAGAAGGCCATCAAAAAGATCATCCAAAAAAACTGTCCGATAGCTTTTACAGACAACATCCTTAACTCTACCTTGCCCTGAAAGCCCATTGTCACTTTTCGCAGGGCCAGAAATATGGGGGCTTCTCTGGATGTCAGCAGCCCAGAGCTGAAACAAAAGGGCACATGGTTGAAATCTAAGTCTGGATTTCGCAAATGCACACACTGTAGGGCGTGCAAATTTGGTGTGAATAAAACGCATTACCGCACACCCTTTGACACAACAGATATTCCTATCAAGGGCAGCCATGATTGCAAAACTGACTTTGCAGTCTACATTCTGACGTGCACCTGTGGACTACACTACATTGGTAGTACTAAAGCCCAGGTGCACGTCAGAATTCTACAGCACCTCAGGTCAATACTACATAATGATCCCGCCTATCCAGTGGCACGACAATTTGCGTTAAGGCACAATAAAGATCTAGAGTGCCTTATGTATTTTTTGGTGGGATCTGTTCCGCCCTCGCGTAGAGGAGGAAATAGGGAGCTGCTACTGAGGCAGCTTGAGACCCGCTTCATTTTGGAGTTTGCCAGCAAATGGCCTAACGGCCTTAATAATACTGAAGATATTCACAACTTTTTATAACTAAGACTTAACTCTGAAGCGTGTTTCCCCATCCCAACATTTTGAAGAAGTTTTGCATGTCAACCACATTGGTGCCTACTCAAACATCAGCAAGGGACTCAGAAAGTATTGGTGCTTAAGCCAGCTGTATCAAGATGGAGCTAGGCTCAGATGGGTAGTCAGGTTCCCTGTTGCCCATCCGCTTTTTTGGATATGAAGGAAGAGTTTAACTAGGACTATTTATGAAGTGTTATAGATAGTCAGGTTCCCTGTTATCTATTGGGTTTTACTATTCTCCCCTTTTCTCTTCCCCCTGTCTCTGTCCTCCGGCCACTTTACATCTGTGGCAATCTTTTTTCTCCCTACTTATTTTCTAGTTTTATCACCATATATTTGGTCACTGCACTTATTTCTCACTTTTAAAATCATGATGAATTACTGTTTTTAGAATAGCATTTTTTACTTCCCTTGATCAAATGATATGGCTTTGTCCTTATTTTAATACAGGTAACGTTTTTTATATGCATTCATTTTAATCTGTAAGATGTGTATCATGTATTTTATTATTATCTTTTAAATGTGAATATATGCACTTTATATTAAGCCTCTTTGCACACTAGGCAGGGTTGTTCTAGTTTGTGGTTGTTGACACTATAGCACTTTTCTGCCCATTTGCACACCGAGCTCTCCGTTCCTCTGACCCAAGAGGCAGAGGATAAGTTGATATTATTAGCACAGCCCCCTTTTGTAAATAAGTATAGTTGGTCCGTCTTGTGACATAATGGATTTATCCAGTTATTTTGTCAAGCCTAAGTTTGACTCTGTTTCTTTGACCAAGCAACTAGAGAATAACAAAATGGTGTTTACAGTTTATAATGAATTTATGCAAAGTATTTATTGTGCAATAATTTCAAATTGTTGTTCTATTACTTCAAATTTCAAAGCTTTATTCGGCAGCATGTCATAAAAGCGGTTATACATCCTAACACTACACAATAAATACTACGATAATAAATTCATTATTTTAAGAAGCTCATTAAACCATGATGCTGTCATGTTCCAGATAAAAAGACAATTGATACATGATAATTAAAATAGTTCAATAAAACACGATTTTTAAGAAATTGATCTGCATTAAGCGGTGTCAGTTAGTTCATTGGGCAATATCTAACTGTTGTAAAGTGTGGGTGCGTATTGTCCATACCCTCCCTAAAAGTTTTGCAACGGCAATCGCCACGCAGGGTGTACAACCTGATTCCAGCACTCTTAACGCCTCTATGTACCTACGTGTACATAGGTTTAAACACACAGGTTTTATCGACTTCCGTCGGGGTTTACATAAAGGGGACAGACAAACAGTAGATGAGCAATGTTCTCGATCAAGACTTTGCAATGGTGGCATTTATCATCCTGACTAGCTGACCATTTGTGGGTAAATGCCTTAAAAGGAAGGGTCCCGATTCTGAATTGAAAATACAATTTTCTATCAAACGGCCTTTCAATAATGTCCCAGTATGGCTCACAAGATGGTAAGAGTTTGATATCCAGAAAACATCCTGTTAAATTAGTGTTGGATCCAGTACTGTAAGCAGTCGACCATACCATTTCCCAATACATTTTTTTCAGTGTTGCCTTTGATGGAAAGCTTGAGGCATTGGGAGTATTCCATAGGTGGTCTAGATCCAACTTAATTAGCATACCCCTAATTTCCTTTAACCACAGGATCGAATGAAAATGATCTGCCCTGATAATGTCCTTCAGGACAGTGGCATAGTGAGCTAGTTCAGGGGTAGTCATAATGCGTTTCCAGTATAATAAGGGTCGCAACCGTACCAAATCCTCAATGTTTTTTCTGCCAAGATCATATACCAGTGGGACGGTAGGTGTACTTTGGGGAACCCCAACAAGACGGCGTAGAAACCTGTTCTCTGCCAATTTTAGTTGTTTCAAATTGGAGAATCCCCAAAGTTCTGAGCCGTACAAAGAGGCACTGATCACCTTCATATTGTAAATTTCTAAGGCAGGGGTGATCGGCTTAGTCAATGAAGCTTTGTGTTTAAGTGCTACTACACCCGCCAGCTGGTGGAATTTTAAAACAGCCATATCAATGTGATTTTTCCAACTCATATTGCACTGAAGGGATATTCCTAGATACGTGAAGGCCTCAACCTGTTCTAAGGGAGTGCCATTAAAATTAATAGAACCCTTGAATGTGTTCCGCTGATTCAAGCACATGAACTTGGTTTTGGAGGTGTTTATCTCAAGTCCACGTGTTTGTCAAAACTCACCGAAAGCGTTAACTGCCTTCTGGAGCCCACTCGGAGTTCGAGAAACTATCAGCATGTCGTCCGCAAACATGAGGACTGGCACGCGTGCCCCTGCTAGAACAGGAGCATCGGTGGGAGAACGGGTTAGATGCTCTACAATGCCATTGATGTAAATAGAAAACAGTGTGGGTGCCAGGACACACACCTGCCGGACCCCACGTTCGACAGGGAATGTGTCTGTCACCTCACCCTGAGCCCCCCACCTGATTCTAGCATAATTGTTCTCATGTGGGCGGACAAGAAGCGTCAGCAATTCCGGTGCCAACCCAGCTTCGGCGACCACCCTCCAAAGTTTAGAACGAGGAACTAAATCAAAAGCTGATTTTAAATCTACGAAAACAGCGTAAAGAGTCCCATTGGTTAACATCACATTCCTCCAGTAGAGAGCTATGAAACAAAAGACCTGATCAACTGAACTTGTACAGGGGCGGAAACCAGCTTGGTAAGGGGACAAAATATCTTTGTCCTCTATCCAAGTTTGCAGTTTGTTTTGCACTAGTCGACCTATTAATTTTTGGGCAGAGTCTATAAGACTGATAGGTCTATAGTTGCTAGGTAGCGATTTGTCCCCCTTTTTAAAAACTGGAATTATTTCTGCACCCTTCCAAGAGGTCGGTAATGGTGCACCCCTGGCTACAGAATTAGCTAGGCACTCAAAATACTGACACCAAGATAAACGATCACTTAAAAACACATCAGCAGGTATGCCATCCATTCCAGGGGCTCTGCCCCCTATCACGCAGTCTAGCGCTATGCTGACATCTTTTGTTGTGAATGTCTGACATTGGTAGAAAACTGTAGGGGGTGGTATACACTCTCCTTCCGCTAAGTCACGAGCGTATTGTGGTTTGAAGAAGTCTACCCACTGGTTTTTTGCAACGTTATTTACCGGGTGTTGTGCTATCCCCCCTCTGTCCCACTTAACCAGGGCCCAAAATTGTTTTTGATTCTTTGCTGCGCAGGCGGATTTAAGATCGCGCCAGTGATCCTCATCCCACTGTTTCCTGGCTTCTTTTTGTACCTTCCTATATATATCCCTTGGCTTTATCACACCTAGAATGTTCTTGTTTCTAAGTTCAGTGCTAAGATTCTGGCAAGCTACTCTACAGGACTTATTGTACCACCCCAATTTGGGTAATTTTTTTGTGTGATCATTATCAGATTTTGTGGGCTTCATGAAAAACTCTAGAAGCTTGGCAAAGAAGTTCGTGTGAGCCTCAAGCATGATTTCAGGAAAGTTTTGTTTTTTACTATGTGGTTTTATCTTGCCCACTTCTTCGACCACGCTTTTTTAAGATCCTCCATCCTCTCTGTGTTCTCAATTAATCTACCCCATTTTATGTGGCGCAGGTTATTCGAAGCAACAATGTCTAAGGTGATTTTGCCACCCCCATGATTTGGTTCTTTTAACCCCATGTTTGCTTGGAAGACCATACAAAGAGGGTTGTGACCACTCTCTACCCTGTTTTTTACAACCATATCAATTAGTCTGTGCCATTCTCTAATGTGCACCAGGAAGTAATCTATTCGGCTGGAGAACCTACCATTATCAAATGTTTTGTCCCTCTGGTGATCTGACGGGGTACGTCCATTAGCTGCTCTGAGTCCTCTTGCTAGACATAAAGCCTTTAGTTGGATGGCCACAGCTGTCCATCTTCTGATTACAGGTAATTCAAGCTGGGGGATACCCCACTTGCGTTCCTCCTCTTCTGCTAGGATTTGGTCCTCTAGGCCAAGTGGTTCAAATGTGGTGTTAACATCACCCCCCACAATAATAGACAGCTGTATTTCGAGTGCCTCAAGCTTGAGGTCAAGATCGGTAATTACTTCTGATGTTTGACCTCCCGCTACTCCCCTGGCATAGATGTTAAAAATAACACCCCTTGTCCGTTAGCCCATGTAAGGTCAACTGACAAAATATCATTTGATGGAGAACTTCTTTGCTGGATTCTACAGCATAATGTTTGGCGGATCCAGATTATCAGGCCACCTGATGGGCGACCCTTAGGATTTTTTGTGGCGGGAAATTGGAAATTGAGAAGCCCTAAATGATATACTGGGGTCAATGACCATGTTTCCTGAAACAATAAGATGTCAAATTGGTCTATGAAGTCACATCATTCTGGTGATGTTAACTTATTAGTAATTCCAGCAATGTTCCAGGAAAGAAAAGACAACCCTGCTTCATCCGCTGCTGAGCATAAGGGGGCCTGGGTTATTAACATACCTTGGGTTTCGTCCCTTAGCCCTGGATCTGGGTCTATAGTAAGAAGATGCTGACCTATCGGTTCTGGGTAAAGTGCCTCTATACCAGGACCCAAACATGTTTCTAAAAAATTGGGGCAGGACTGTTGCTCGGGATGTTTGTTCTCCTTACTATTCACTAGAAAAATTGGATCGCCCACCCATTTCACATGGGTCGTGGAAGTAACATTTAAAAGACCAATCCCCTCGTCTGTGGGAATATACATTCTATTTAGCTCAGCCGATTCGTTGGGCACTACACTGTCAGGCCTCTCAAGTCAATCACATTCATTCAAGTCTGACAGTGCCGCAAATCTATTTTCAAGACTGATTCCCCATTCGCTCAATTGGGCACCCCTACCCCATTTATTTGAAACCGAATTCCACTTTGTCCTTAATTTACTTGGATTCGCTGTACTACCTCTGCGATAGAAAAAGTCTAGAGTTAGCGGAATTATGTCAGTACTCCTGCGTTGTGGGGGAAATATATTTGCCAAGACATTAGGAAGTACTTCTGGACTTGAAAAATACAAAACTACACAATCTCCTCTAAATTTTTTCGCACTGTTCCCTATCCAGTCCACCCTTCTTGCCATATTGATTTCCCCAGCTAGCTGCCGTTTACCCCATGGAGATATCATCATATTATTAGATAACCAATGGAACACTTTGCTGATCAAGGAAGATGTAGATTCCACTTGACCAGGCTTCAAAGGGGGTACATTGGCCAGGACCAGAACAAGGAGAGAAGCCTCTACATTAAGTTGGACCGGGCCTTTCTCTAAACCAGTGGGTTTTGATGAGAGGTCTTCATTGGCTGTTTCCTGCACATCTTTAACTACTGGGTGCTGAGTAGGGGGAGGATTTGATACCACTTTAGCCTTACCTCCTAGCCCGTTTCCAGGGGCATCCACATTTGGTTCAACTCTGTTTGAAACTAGATTTGGTATGTTACCCACCTCCTCCACTGTCTTGTTTATAAGTCCCCCTAGTCTATTTCCCTCTGCAGTCAGCTGATCGATTTTGGCCACCAATGGTTTAATAATACATTTGATCTTTGAGTCAATCATACTCACTAGCTTTTTAATTTGATCATCCTCCAATATCTCCTTCCCACCACACTCCCTATGTGCCTCTTTTATAGCCATATTTTTGGGTGGAGATGCTGTCCTTTTCCTGCTAGAGCGTAACCCGCCACGTTTACTCTGGCCTTTTCTGCATGCTCTGATTGCTCTAGTAACAGGCACAAACACAGGGGAGGGGGAATTATCCTCTATCGTGTTTGACTGATCTGCGGAATCATTGGCTAAGTCAACAACAGTAAGTATATTTTGATCAGAATTGTCATCTGGGTGAAGCTCAATATCTGGGGCATCACTACTGTGCACCTGTATCGGGACTTCTACCAGGGTGGGTTCTGGCAGAGAGCGCTGTGTAGGGGTAATGGGAGGAGAACTCAAGCCCAGTGACATCCTTCTCGTACTATTGATTTTGCTCACAACCTGCACTAGGTAATTATCCATGGTTTCGATACAGAAGAAGACTTTTGTTTGGACATGTTACACACAGTTAGATGATAGCACGCTTGCAATCTGTAACCCTAGGGCAAACGAAGAACAGCGGTTACGAGTAAAACAAGAGCACTGAGGTTGCACAAAAGTTATAAACAATAGTAAATCTCACTCGAGGGATACCAATGATGGCCCACGGCAGCAACAGGCAAGAAACCTGGCCCAGCCCAGCCACGGTCAGTCTTGGACTGTCTCAGACTGTCCGCCCTTTGTCCGGGCTTCGTCCGGCGTCCCACTCGCATCCCGCTGAGCGTTAAACGGGCCGTTGATATAGAAGAGCGTCGCAAGCGGGGGCGTGGATACCAGGGGGCGCAGCCGAGATGACCGAGGCTATGCAGGGACTCCTGGGCAAGAGAGTCCCTGCCGCGCACCACCCCTGAAGCTGCTGCTGGCTCCCCAACTCACGCACGGTCCAGGGATGAACTGTCTGGGTCAGCCCCAAGCTGAAACCGCAAAGCGGCACCCGCGAAGCGGGTTCGCCGAGAAGTGGCGGCAACAACAAGGAACCACAAGGCAAGACGAAGAGGGGAGCCCCAGGTCAGTTTCTTCCTCCAAAGTACAAACATTTCTATCTATCTACAAGTTCTATTACTAATTGCTGGTAATTTTGTGCAATATGTATATATGAAAACGACTACATTTTCTGACATTGAACTCAGGCAAATCTAGTCTGTTGTTTGTGTTAGTAGGTCACATGACCTTTGAGGAGGCGGGTGGCAGGAGGGGCCAATTGCACTTTAAATATCACTAAATCCAGCTACTCCTTGCATGTGAACAAGGGCTGCATAGCCCGAAACGCGTCATGGTTGGTTGTACCACTGAGACCTGCAATTAAAAAATCAGTTACCTGAAAGTTTGTGGTCTGTCTCCTGCTTCGCCGGTCCTGGGGGATTGGAGGTGGTAATGCGGAGTTTCAGTATATATATATCCAAAGATCGGCGTTTTCTTCCGTGTACCAGGAATCCTCCACGCCACAGATCACGCAGACACGGACCAGATTAAGGTGCTGTTTTCTTTATTTAGTGCAAGTTAGCCGCATGACGTTTCGGCTCAGAGGAGCCTTGTTCACATGACATATATATGTATTTGTAATAATGTTCAAGAAAGGTGCCTCTGGGAGCTGGGAAATTGCTGGAATACATTACACTGCACTCAGAACTTTCAAAGGCAGATTTATTCCTAATGCCCCTCTCACTTGAAACGGAAAATACAAATTATAGGAATGCATGAAGAATAACTTTCTAAAAAAATAAAAATGATCGGGAGCTGGTAATCGAAAAGGAGACTGGGGAAATGATTAAAACATATTAGTAAACTAACAGTAGTGGCAGACAGTGGCTTTGAGCAATGTAGGGAACACTGAGGCTTTTCAACTCTTGAAAATGTGCAGAGTTAACTTTGAGAGAATTCTTGAAGCCAAAGAAGCAATGAATATAAAACAGTTGTTGTGGACATATTTGCAGAATAATTTGTAGCACACAACGTAAAAAGCATATTTAAAGGCAGGTCCGCACATAACAGTATAGCACAGCACTCTTTTTTTGTAAAGCTTCAGTAATGAACACGCTTTACAGGCAACAATATCTATCACTTCACTGATGTAGCACTAATTAATAATAGCCCTTGCAAAAAGTGGTGAGAGGTCACTGTATTACAGATATTCATATGCCTGTGGCTGAAAGGTGTGACCACTGGACAGTGGGAGTCCCTGCACTGAAGGGGCTGAGCTCTGCAGTGCCCTGCATTTACGTTCCTGCATTACGTATGTGTGCAACAAGAACATTGAAAATCAGATATTAAATGATATGTAGAAAACTGGACTTTTGACCACAGCAATCACTGTAAATATTGAACACCAAACAAATAGATTACATTTTTGCAATAT
The DNA here is from genome assembly GCF_964263255.1 of Lissotriton vulgaris. Classification (NCBI taxonomy): domain Eukaryota; kingdom Metazoa; phylum Chordata; class Amphibia; order Caudata; family Salamandridae; genus Lissotriton; species Lissotriton vulgaris. The sequence continues at coordinate 1,206,232,531 of NC_141691.1, forward strand.
GGTGGAAATCAAAAAAATGGCATACTTATATCGATCAATTAAATTATTCCAACCAATTAACTACACGCAATCGTGTTAACCCTAATAGCGTGCGATGTTTGATTATGGATTTCTTTTTGTAAATACTTTTCTCTATATAACATTGATATACAATTGGAGGTGTTTAAAAAGAAATTCGGTCGCAAACAAGCTATGCAAAATTTGTGAACACTTTTTACAACAGCCATTTGATACTAGTGGCCCCATATTTGCTCTATTAGACTACCTTTTGTTCTGGGCCTTGGACTCCTGAATAGGACTTAATTGACTTGGATTTGCTAGTTAGCTTGGGGTTCAGTCTTGCCGCAGTAATCTGAGTTTTCTTGCAACAGTAACACATCTAGTGATTGTGAAAAAAGGGCTGTTATTAATATTTTTACACCCTGAAAATTGGTACTAGTGTGCTATTTTTCGGACCAAAACAAGCTTTTCAGTCTAGATAAATCATGTGTATTCTTATAAAAGCCCAAGACATTTTTTACAATATCAAAGAATTTTGTGGCAGCGAATTGTGGTGCACTCACGGTTACCCCAGGTCCCTCCAGTCCTCATCCTATTCCTAAGAAAGTGAGATAACCCTATCTCACAGACAGAAAAAAGAATAAAGGAATCCTGGAGCCGTACCCCACCCTTCCCACTGGCAGTCCATAGGTGTACTCACCAAGCATTCCCTCTGTTCATTGTTCTGTCTGCCGATGTTCAACACTCCGTCCATCATCCTCTTTGGTTTTGCTTTGTTCGCCCTAAGTTGCCAGGGTATGCCCAGGCGTGGGTCCCTTGCTCACTTTACCACTGGATTCAAGCTTGCCTGGCTGATGACGGCTGATTAGCCAGAAACCAGTCCCAGGATGGCTTGTTTCTGGTCCAAGGAAGACATGGCTTGGCAGTTCGAGTTCGACTGTTCCCATGAGGCACAGTGTCAGACTGATTTGCATATGGCCATGTCTGAACTGGGGTGGCGAAGTGAGCTAAAGAATGATGATGGATTAAACCCAGATCAGTTGAATGGGGGAGAGTGTTTGCAATGTTCAACACTCCGTCCATCATCCCCTTTGGTTTTGCTTTGTTCGCCCTAAGTTAGCAGGGTATGCCCAGACGTGGGTCCCTTGCTCACTTTGCCACTGGGTTCAAGCTAGCCTGTCTAATGGTGGCTAATTAGCCACAAACCGGTCCCAGGATGCTTTTTTCGGTCCAGGGAAGACATGGCTTGGCAGTTCGGGCTGGACTGTTCCCATGAGGCATAGGGTCAGACTGATTTAGAAATGGCCATGTCTAAACTGGGGTGGCGGAGTGAGCTAAAGAATGATGATGGATTAAACCCAGATCAGTTGACTGGGGGTGAGTGTTTGCAATGTTCAACACTCCGTCCATCATCCCCTTTGGTTTTGACAGAATGAGAAGAACAGAGGCTCTGGCATGGCTGGGGTCCCTGGCGCGGTGAGGACGTCTCCGCAGCCAAGCAGCGGGGACTTGGATGGTGGTCGGATCTTCCTCTCTGCTGGGCTTGGAGTGAGACTTACGTTGTTGTTTTTCAGTCTGTCAGGATGACTTTCTGTTTCTTTTGCGGTCTACAAGACTCACTTAAGCCTGGATGTGAATGAATCTGCATCTCCGACTTCCTGGTTGACCGAGGCTAGTGTAGGGCGCTTCCGGGGCAAGGTTTCCTGTCTTACAGTGTGACAGGTGGTGCAGCCAAATGAAGGGAGTCAGGCACGTCTCATCCGGCTGGATGCACCTATCGCCTACATTAATCGGGTCCAGTGGTAAGTACCACATGGCAGTTGTTGGTGTGCCTGCATGCTTTTGTTGTCATAGTTCTTACATTTGGGCTTTGGTGAATAAGTGTTACTCAGTGGGTTGTGCTTTGCCTGTGGAGGACTGCCCCGATTGGATCTAAATTAGCATCTCTTTGAGGATCTTCCTGGATTGATTTCATTGCTGCTGTTACAATGGTGAAGCATGGTAGGAAATGGAAATGTTGAGGCTTCTTCCTCCTCCACCTCATCTGTTTCTTCTTCTTCTCCTTCCCTGCCTCTCCCAAAATTCCACAGGGAGGGTGAGAATACCATACTTCGCCACCTGATCTGGGATACTTTGCAGGAGATAGGTAGTGGGGGCATGCTCCAAAGACACTATGCCGGTTTAGCCCTCATATTCCTCAAGTTCGGATCAGGAAAGTCTGTCTGGGGCAGACGAGCACAAAGAGAAATATATGGACAGGGACATGTTGGCTGACCTGTTGAAGCATGTTAAATCCCATATCGGATCATTCTTCCACGATTCATGGCCAAATTGTACCCTCTTCAGGATATGTCCATAGGCTAGTAGGAAGGACATCATTGACCAAGGAGGCTGTAATGAAGGATTCGGTCGATAAGAAGGTTGATGCCTCCCTCAGTAAAGTATACTCGGGTACGATCTGGCCCTGCAAGTTGGCATGTATGAGAGATGTTATCCAGTCCCTGATTTCTGATGTCAAGACTCTGGATTATACCTCTGACTGTTCTGGGCTGAGCATTGAGCACCAGGTTTAGTTTCTTTCCGATGTATCTTTTGATGCAGCTCTGTCTGGAGGCACTTGCTTGGCAGCTTATGGTGAAAGATTGGAAAACTGATTCCGCCCAGAAGTCCTCAGCTCTGCGTCTGCCTTTCCAGGGGAATATGATGTTAGGTGAGGAATTGGAGGGCAAGTTGCACAAACTTTAATCAGTCCTCTGCTGATAAATGGGCTTCAAGGCCTAAATCCCTTTTTCGTCAGCCGTCTCAGAGGCAGTATTCTAGAGGGCAAGGAAGGTTTTCTTCGGGCCGATGGAGGGACGGAAAAGCCAAATCACCTCCGCCTAAACCTTGCTCCTGACTATATGATGGACAGGCCGGGATAGTTGGTCGGAGAACTGATTCGACACTTTCTTCTGGCCTGGGAGAGATCATCTTCAGATGCGTTGGTGCTGGACATTGTACACCAGGGTTCACTGTTCCTCCTTCCGATTCCGGAGTTCGACTAACTCCATGGCCATCCAGTCAGATGAAGCAGACCGAATCATCTCTGTGAATTGGCTTGCTTCTGCAGCAGGGGGCGATTCAGGTGGTTCCTCCTCTGGAGAGAGGGCTGGGCTTTTTCTCCATTTTCTTCCAGGTGGCCATGGTGACAGAGGGGTTCCGTCTGGTGTTGGACTTGAAGGCTCTGAAGTGCACAAGTTTGATGTATGTCTGCCCTTCCAGATGGAGACTCTGCAGAGGGTTATCCCATGGGTTCTCAGGGATCATTTCATGTGCACACTGGATCTGCAGGACGCTTACTATCATGTTCAGATCTATCCTCACTGTCGCTGGTTTCTGAGATTCTGCATACAAGGAAGTCACTTTGAATATCATGTCCTGCACTTTGGCCTTCGATCTGCCCCGAGGGTTTCCACAAAAGTTGTGGCTCTGTTGGTGGATTCCTTGCATCTTCATCGTATACTCCTATACCCATATCTCTTCAATTGGATGGTTCATGCTCCCTCTCGGGACCGGCTGCTGGTTGGTCTACAGTTGGTGTGTTCAGTCTTGCTGTGTGATGGATTCCTGCTGAACCATTCCAGGTGTCAGCTGGTGCCTTCCAATGATCTGATGTTTGCAGGGTCCAGATTTTGCTCCAGCCTGAACAGGATGTTCTTGCTGGAACCCCGGGCTCTTGCATTAAGGTCCCTGGCTTGGTGGGCTTGGTGGATGGTGGGTGATTAGCGGTGTCTCCTTTCTGGTTCCGCCATGGTTGCGGCTTCTGGGTCTCATCGCAGCAGTAGTGTTCAAGGTGACCTGGGTGTTTTCATCTCTCGCCTTTGTGGATCCATCTGCTGGCTTGTTCGAATCCCTTGTCTCAGGACCTACACTGTGTTGTTCTGGTGTCTCCAACCCTCCTTCCTGTTTTGCCCTGGTGGACAGTGGTGGACAATCTTTTCCAGGGGTATGCTGTTGCAGACCACTCTTCCTCTGGTCCTTACTATGGATGCCAGTGCTTTCAGGTGGGGGGCCCGTTGGGGAGCAGCACCCTGAAGAGTCATTGGTCTCCCTGCAGGAGGGGAGGAGTTCTTCCAATTGGAGGGAGCTGACGGCTGTCTGCAGGCCAGTCATGGGTTTCTGTCTTTAGTTGATGAGGCAGAATGAGGTGGTCCGGTCTGACAACATGGTGACGGTGGATTACCTGAAACATCAGGGTGGGATTCAGTCCCAGTCTCTGAATGCGTGGTTGTTCCTTTGTTTTGCTGGGTTGAGAGGCATCTGCTGTCATCCAGGGGCTTGACAATGGGGTGGCCGATGCTCTCAGTTGCTTCTTTCCTCCCTCTCAGGAGTTGCCTCCCACTTGGGAGATTTTTTAACAGGTGTGCAGGAGGTTTGGAGTTCTTTTCCTTGATCTGTATGCTTCCTGGCACAATGCTCAGCTGCCACGGTTTAGTTTCCACGTTCGACAGGTGGGGGCTTGGGGTGTATGCCTTGACCTTTCCTTGGCCATTCTGCCTATTGCTCTGATCCCCTGATTTCTGGCTTCCCTGGTGCAGGAGGCCCGAGAGGTGTTGGTAGTGCTCCTTTGGCCCCGGAGGTCTTGGTTCCCCACTCTCAGGCTGTTGGCAGTTCAGGGTCCGTGGGTAGTACCCTGCTTCCCCTCTCCAGTGACTGCCGGTGTGGCAGTTAAAAGGCGGGGATGAGGGTGCAAGGGGCTCTCCAAGCATTTAGCTTTGTCCATTCAGCAGTCTCATAGGCCTTCTACCCTCAAGTGCCTACGGGAGGCTTTAGAGGAATTTCCAGCGCTGGTGTGATGCTCTTCAGTTGCCTCCCCTGGAGTGTTCTCTGACGGATGTGTTGCAGTTTCTTTGGGATGATTTTGAGAAACGTTCAGCGGTTTTGACCTTACGGGCCCAGTGGGCAGTGATTAAGGCGGTTGTTCCCCTTGGGGGAATTTGGCGGACATGGACGATTTGATCTCCAGGTTGCTGAAGGGCTGTTTGTAATCTTGTCCTTTTGTGAGGGCTCTGTTCCCATTATGGGACTTTCCACTTTTTTTGCACGCTTTGGTTACAGCTCCCTTTGAGCCGTTGGACTTGGTGGACATTAAGGGGCACCTTAGGATGGCGGGCGGGCTTTTCCCGCCCACCACTCTAGTGGAACTCAGGACCGCCCGCCTAAAGGGCGGGGGTCCCTACATTGCCATTAGGATGCGCCCGCCACAGTGGCGGGCGCATTTCTCAATTTAACACTGTGGCGGGCGGTGCCCACTGCTCTGCCTGCCACAATGTTAAAAACAAAAGCACGCCTTTGCACAATAGAAGCGGCAGGCACCGCGCGGTGCCTGCCTCTTCGATCATGCAAAGGCAGGGGGGTACCACAGGTACCCCCCCGTGTGCCACCCCCCTTTGGCCTTCACTCTGGGGGCCCACAGGGGGCCCCCAGAGTGAACACCGCATGCCTTTCTGTGGCGGCATTGCTGCCACGGAAAGGCATTGAAAAAAGCCCATTGTAATGTTGCGGGCGGTGTCTGACAGACACCGCCTGCATGTTACTCATTTTCCGCCCCGGCCGCAAGGCGACCGGGGCGGAAAACAGGCGGGCGGTATTTTGCACCGCCACCTTCCCCTCCGCCATCCTAATATGGCTGGGGGAATTGGGCTTGTGATGTCGGGCAGTTTGCCTCCGCCAGGCCGGCGGTGGCCACCGCCAGCCTGGCGGAGGCAAACCGCCCGACATCGTAATGGACCTCTAAGTTTGTCACTTTGAAAGTTGTTTTCCTGGTTGCCATCACTTCTACCAGGCGCCTTGGTGAGCTTTGGGCTCTGTTGGCATGAGAGCCCTTCCTGTTGTTTTCTAAGGATGGGGCTGTTTTGTGTTTGGATTCTTCTTTTGTGCCAAAGGTGGTTTTCAGTTCCATCATTCCCATGAAGTGGTTTTGCCTGCTTTGCAGGGGGATCAGGTGTCTGGGGATGACGTCCCATGGTCTTTTCTGGATGTTAAGTTGGACTTTGTGGATCTCATTGGAATTGGACTCGTCCATTTTGTAAGTCTTTCTCCGTGATTGTGTTCTTTGGGCTGGCCTCTTCTTTGTCCATTGGCCACTGGCGAAAGCAGGTCATTGGGTTGGCTTTCACCCTTTTGGGATCTCTTTCTCCTGCTACGGTGCAGGGGAATTCTATAAGGGAGATGGTGGCCTCCTGGGCTGAGGTGTGGGGGGTTTCCCTGCCTGACATTTGTAGGCCCGCTATGTGGGCGTCTTCCAAAATGTTTGTGCAGCATTATCCTGATCCAGAATTTGATGTGTGATGATACTAATTTTGGGTTTGGGGGTGTTGCAGGTTTTGAGATCCTGGATTTTTGTAGCTGTGTTCCAATTAATCACTTAGGTGCTGCTGTATTCCTTGTTCCCTGGTGGTTTGTTGTTAATGAGTGCCAGTTTGTGTTTGGGTATTCTCACTTTGTTATGAATCGGACGAGGTCTGGAAGGACTTGGGGGTAGTTACCGGTAAACTTCTTTACTCCTTGTCCTGTTCCATCCCCATCCCATTCATTACTTCCTTCCCTCCCATATGGCTGACCTTCATTGGGGCTTGGTAGTTCAGAGGGAATGCTTGGCAACTACATCTATGTACTTCCTGTTGGAGGGGGTGGGGTAGGGTTCCAATATTCCCTGGTTATTTTTTCTGTCCGTGAGTCAGGGTTATGTCACTTTTTTTTTAATGGGACGAGGACAACTGGAACCGGAGTAATGAAGATTACCGGAAAGTAATAGGGCATTATACACATATACTATGGAGCTCTTTACTGCTTTGCCTCTGGCTTAAACAAACAAACTTGATCAAAGTAAACCTAGCGCTGCAGATTCATTGGTCAAGACAGACGATATGGAAACAGGTGTAACCAGTGAGGATTATGGAATAAACACTGTTAGGAGCAAATAAAGAAAGTGACCGATATGTTGAATTTCACTGAGGTCAAGCAACTTAAACCAGCAAGCAAATGTGGTAAACCGTGGCCTCTGCTGGTGATTGCTTAGTATTAAAGTAGTTTGGCACTTTCTATGCAGCAATTTAATAATGCCTCTCTTCAACAGGGTCAGTTATATTTACTGCACTTAAACACTCTTTTGCCTCCCCTGACTTTTTTAATGAAGCAGGTTTCTTTAAACCCTAAAGAGAAGAACAGATATTATCCCATTGTTAAATTCCCTTACAAGTAAAGTGAAAATCCTTGGGAACGGTTGTTACTCGCCAACAGTCTTGGACATCAATTGGTGTCATGCCTATCCCTTGTATAATGCAAAAAGAACAATTATGGGACAGAATGCAAAACAATGTTATACATTCATCCCAGTACAGAGATCTTGGCCTAAATCCATCGTTTTTTGCTCACCATGCCATTCCAGTTTGGACCCAGCCATATGCAAATCAGTCTTGATCCTGTGCTCAATGAGAACAGTCCAGCCCCAACTGCCAGGCCAGGTCTTCCCCAGACTGCAAACAAGCATCCTAGGACTGGTTTTGGGCTTTCAGCCCTCATCAGTCAGGATAGCTTGACTCCATTGGCATGGAGAGCACAGGACCCACGTCTGGGCATACCCGTCCCACTCGGGTTGACAAATGCAAAAAGAACAATTGATGAACAGAATGCAGGCCAATGTCACACATTCACCCCAGTACAGAGATCTGGGCCCAAATCCATAGTATTTTTGCTCACCATGTCATTCCAGTTTGGACCCAGCCATATGCAAAACAATCTTGACCCTGCACCCAATGGGAACAGTCCAGCCCTAACTGCCAGGCCTGGTCCTCCTGGGACAGGAAACAAGCATCCTAGGACCGGTTTCAGGCTTTCAACCCTCATCAGCCAGGATAGCTTGACTCCAATGACATGGAGAGCACAGGACTTTAAACCCTAAAGAGAAGAACAGCTATTATTCCATTGTTAAATTCCCGTACAAGTAAAGTAAAAATTTGTAAAGTGAACGTTTGTTACTCGCCAACAGTCTTAGACATCAATTAGTCTCACGTCCATCTCTTGTCTAATGGCAAAGAGAGACCTTCAGTGAAATGGACATGGATATCATTTCATGGTAGAAAAGTGAGAAGACTGTTGGGCTGCCATCACCAACAAGCATTGGCATAGAATGGACCCTTGTCCTCCGAGGATATTTCAAATGGCCTTGCCGGGTTTGGAAAAGCAGCTGCTGGATTTACTCAAGGAGTCGCCAGACTCAGGATATTTGCCAGTGAACTTGAAGGAAGCTAGGGTTATCCCCCTCCTAAAAAAAAAAAAAGGGGCCAATATAAAAGTTTTAAAAAACTATAGGCCCATCTCTCAGCTCCCTTTTTTGGAGAAAATCCTGGAAAAACAGGTCCTGAATACCCTGGCTAGCTATCTGGAAGATCATGAACTACTCCATCCCAGACAGGCAGGCTTCAGATCACACCATAGCACTGAGCTGGTGATGGCCTCCGTTGTTGACGATCTGAGAATCAGGGCCGACAATAAACAGCCATGCGCCCTAATTCTCTTAGATCTGTCAGCAGCATTTGACACGGTCAGCCATTCCATCTTGCTGAACCGTGTGTCGAATCTGGGGATAAAGGGGCAAGCATTTAAATGGCTAAACTCCTTTCTAACCGGCCGGACTCAGAGAGTGCTAAAGGGAGATCAACTATCATCTGCCAGCCCAGTAACCTGTGGTGTGCCCCAGGGCTCTGCATTGTCCCCCCTTTTATTTAATATCTATCTGCAGCCCTTAGTGGAAGAGCTAACACGAAGAAACTGCCAAGTCTTTAATTACTCGGACGACACTCAACTGCTGGTCCAACTCGATAACACCAGTGAGGCTCAAGACTCAGTAAAAAATCTTCTCAGGTTTACGGTTAACTGGATGGCAAAAACCTCTTGAAGGTCAACCCGGATAAAACCTTGGTGCTTATCATCGCAACACAAAACAGCCCCTGGTGTGAGCTTTTCTAGCCCCCTGAATTGGGGGAGGTACCAATCCCAGGGAGAGTAGTAAAAAGCCTAGGTCTGAAAATTGCTTCAGACCTGTCCATGGCCCCCCAAGTCTCCACAGTAGTAGGCACCTGTATAGGCCTACTTAGGCAACTGTGGAAACGTGTTCCAATTCTCTCTGTTCCGGCATTACAATCCATTTTGCCCGCTACAGTTATTTCTCAGCTGGACTATGGCAATGCTCTTTATCTAGGCCTCCCTCAGAAGCTTCTCAGGAAATTGCAGGTAGTTCAAAATGATGCAGCCAGGCTCATCTTCTCCTTGCCGAGGAGAACACGAGTTACCCCCTTCTACTTAAATTGCACTGGCTGCCCATTGAACATCGAGTGCAATTTAGGTGCCTTTGTATAGCCCACAAAGTCATTTATGGAGAGGCTCCTAAATACATTAAAGATTGACTGATAAAGTACACCCCAGGCGGATCCTTGCCCTCCTCCAAGGCCTGTAAGCTTGCTCCATCGAGATTTAAACTTAAATCTAAGGGTGGTAGAGCTCTGTCGGTCCTCCTTCCTCAAATCTGGAACGAGCTACCAGAAATCTTACAGTGGAATCGGTGCTATTATCCTTCAGGAAGTCTCTGAAGACCCACTTGTTTAAAAAGACAACAGCCTCAATCTTAACTGCTACCTTGGTTTGCTGGCGGATCACAGGTAGCTATCCGTATTGTTTCTTTCTTTAAAAGCGCTTAGAGACCAGTGATGATTTGCGCTATACAAAAATAAAGTAACATAACATAATATAGCCAATAGGTCTCACCTTTGGGACCTTACAAGTATTTAGTTATGCAGCACAATATCCCTGGTGCATGTAAGACTGTCTGAGTGGTCAACACAATGAGTCTAGGGACGTCTATGGCCTTTGTTTCAAGCGTCTTTATTTCAGATGTTTTAGGCTCACTTTTTAGTATCTCTTTTGTGGTACAGTCAAATAGGCGATGGCAGAAAACATGAACAGAACTGAGGGTGAGATTCGGATGTTCTCCCGGGCGTGGTTGTCTGCGTCGTGGGGCACCGTCTTGCCTTCGTGTAGGTCCTCTTCCTTTTGGTGCTCCCCGGAAGGGCAAAAAGAAAAACAAAACGGACCGGGATTAATCACATCCGTCTGCTCACAGAAAGCTTGTGCTACCGTCACCATACGCAGTGAAGAATAGGAGGGAAGGGAGGGTTTGTGAAGGAAGGAGGTCGACGTGGTTTTTGTGCTTGGAGATGCTACCCCTTGTCACCCCACCACCCCCACCAGAAGGCACCCCATAAAGGTACTTGCCTTGGGCCACGACCCGTCCACAGGGCGGTGGTGTCTGGACCCGGGGCGTGTTCTCCCTTCCTAGGGCCACCGGGTGTGTGCGCCTTGTAGGTACATGGAGGGTTCTCCCTCGGGTTCCGGTCCTCGCCTAACCCGCTCCCTCCTGGCTCCTCCAGGGGTCACTCCTCTCCTGTTCCGGGACTGCTGGGCTTCTCCGGCACTGGCTCCGCTCCTCCTCCGGGACAGCTGGGCTCCTTCGGGTTCTGCTCCTCTCCTCCTCCGGGACTGCTGGGCTCCACCGGGATCTGCTCCTCTCCTCCTCAGGGACAGCTGAGCTCCACCCGGATCTGCTCCTCTCTTCCAGGCTCCTTGTCTTCCTCCAGGCTCCAGGGTACTGCTTCCTGATTACGCCGCCCGCCCTCTGTTGGTGGTGTGCTTTTATCGTTCCACCTCAGTTTCCATGCCTGCATGTCCTTGCAAACAGCTAAACCGTTAGCCGCTTCCGGGCAGTCACTGGTGTCTCCTCCCAATATGTCCCACTTCCGGTCGTCAATCAGGGCAGACTCCCCGTCCTTTTCACAGTGCAACAACATCAACTGCTGCATGCGTAAACACTTATAAGGTCCCAAAGGCGAGACCTATTGGCTATGGCAATGCTTGTTTGTTTTTCCCTGAATCTGCTATTGGGTATCTTGGAGACAAAGCGGGAAGCCTGGGGAGCAGTTTTCAAGGAGCTGCGATTGCGTGGGGGGATAATTAATAATCGTAGGGATGGGGGTAGTGTAAACTTCTTTGCCACAAATGCAGCCTTTAATGATGGTTGACAGAGACTACAATGGATGCCTGGTGCCAGAGGCAGAGTGCACTGCCATGCCTCTGCTGTGTGGGACTGCACAAGTAAATTAGCGGCCACTCTTAAAGTGGTAATGGAAGTTCGAGGAAAATACGGAAGTGCTAAAACGCGCACGCCTCTTTTTCTCTTATTTCCCTTTCTTAATGGTTCACCTTTGAATCAAACTGAAGATTACAGTTATCTCAGACTGTAGTAGTCGTTTCAATATAATGGGAAACATGCTGCCTTAAAGCTGGTTCGTGGGTTCCATTAAGAAGAAATGCTGAAATGTTAAAATTATTTGCAGTAAGTGCTCTGTGCACCAGATGAAAAGGGTGTTTGAATAGGGCTCTTTATGGAGGCGCCTGAAAGTTCTTTGATTATAAGGTCCCAAAGGCGAGACCTATTGTGTGGCGCCAGTAGGAAGCATCATACATAGGGCAGTCTGTGGTACTAAGAGCAAGATTTAAAACAAGCCCAAGTTTGCGAGTCACGCGCAAACTGTTAGAGTGCTTTGAAACCAGCTGCAGGGACTGTAAGTAGTGCTGCTAGGCACTACTCTGCTTTCCGTACCTGGGCACGACAGGCTGTGGGGCAAGCCGGCTGGATACACACAAACAACAAAAAAGAGGGGAAAATGTAATGATGTATAATAATGACATATAGCAGGTAGGTACTGTAGAACACTGGTTTATTTGATTACAAAGTTATGAACTCCGAGGAGCGCCGGCCGGCGCTCTGCTCCGTGCAATTCTCTGCGCGCTAATGGATGCGCGCGCATCCGGCGCCAACATGGCCGCCACACGTCACGTCAACGTGACGTGCGTAAACTAGAAGGCTACATATCTCCCCCTTTTACCAAAGTCTTAAGCAGTCACTTACACATCGTTGTCCAGTTCAAAGTCTCGAAATCTGGAGGGCCTTACCACCTGCCTTCCGCTCCTGGTAACCCTACCAGTGTTCTCTTGAGTCCCTGGATACTGCATTCCAGTTCCTTCCATTTCTTCACTCACCACTCCATCACCGTACATGTTTTCTCCCGACGGGTCCATCTCAGCTCCTTGAGTCTCGCTCACTTCTTCACCTTCTCGCGCCTCCGCTGCACTTGCTCCATCCCTTTGCTCACTTCCACTTTGCCTACTTTCCACGTCCAATTCATCCATGTCTTCACCTTCCATTCCAGGTCGTTCCCATCTCAATACCTTGTTGCACCGGGCCATGCGGTCCTGCGACCACACGTTACCATCGCTCAGCAGGGCCGCTCGATCGTACACTTCCTTGACTTGCATAGGCTTGCTATACTTGCTGTCTCCTTTCTTTTGTAGAGTGGCTAGCTTTACTCTCACCCACTCTCCCTTTTCCAGGCCAGTCTCTTTCACGTTCCTCCGTTTGTTGTAGTGGTTGGTGTAGATTGTTTGTGCTCTTTCCAGGTTGGCCCGTACCACTGCAGGGGACCACTCACTGGTGACAACCTTTTCCTTCCAGATCCTGTTGTCGTGCGTGAAGGGTTCACGTCCTCTCAATATTTGAAACGGGCTGTACCCCGTGCCTGTGGGGGTTATTCTGTAGGCCCACACCATGTTCTCTAGCGCTTTCTCCCAGTCTTTGTTGCTGGATATGGCGGCTTGTATGGCTCCCATCACTACCCTATTAAATCGCTCCACTAGGCCATTTCCAGCTGGATGGTAAATTGCCGTGTGTCTGATGGTGATGCCATTTCTTAACATGAATTGGTTCCATCTCTCCGACGTGAACTGTGGCCCATTGTCGCTTAAGATGGATTTGGGGATTCCTTCCCTTGTGAAAGTTTCGGACAAGAACTTCAAGATATTCTCAGTGTCCATGGACTCGCCCACTTTTAGCTCTGGCCACTTGGAGTATCGATCTATGAGGACACACACGTACTTCTGCGTGCCCTGGTCGTCTAGCACAGGTCCTAAAATATCTATGGACAGCTCTTCCCATGGATTGGAGGGAGAATCGAATTTTCCAAGAGCTGGACGTAGTGGTTTCAATGTTTTGTCAGCTCCTTGGCATTGGGGACACTCCCTGACGTGCCTCTCCGCTTTTATGTCCATACCTGGCCACCAGTAATTTTGTTTCGATCTGGCCTTGAGTTTTCCTATGCCCAAATGGCCTTCATGTAGCAAGTCCAATAACTTGTTGGTGAGGTTCCTTGGGGGGATCACTTTGTCTCCTCTATAGATGAATATCCCCTTGTCTCCTACTGACAGTTCCTCCCTCACTTCGTAATATGGCCTAAGGTTCGTTTTCACATTTCTCTTGTCTGGCCATCCTTGTATGATGTGCGTCTTCACTTCCTTGATGTCGGTATCTTCCTCATAGGCCTCGGTCCATTCTTGTTGGCTGATTAGTTTCTCCTGGTCTTCTATGAGGGCTACCATCTCCCCTCTGTCTGCAAGGTCTTCCTCTCCGGGCTCCATGGCAGCTGCTCTACTCAGGTAGTCCGCTACTCGGTTCCGGTTCCCAGGGATGTATTCCACGTCGTACCTGAACTCAAGCAATTTTAAGGACATTTTGGATATCCTTGGTGTGGCACTGGCATGTCCGCTCAATGTCAATACTTTGACCAACGGCTTGTGGTCTGTCTTGAGCAGAAATCGGGTACCCCACAGGAATTGCCGGAACCTCGCCATGGCCCACACCACCGCTAGCATCTCCTTCTCGATCACACTGTATTTGCTTTCAGTGTCCGTCAATGCCCTGGACGCGAAGCTGATTGTCTCCATGTCCCCTCTTCCTCGGTCTTGCATGAGCACCGCGCCCAGACCTTTGTCGCTGGCGTCGGTCGTGAGCACCGTGGTGCCCTGTGGGTCGTAACCTTTGAGCGGTATGGCTCCTGTGACATCCTTTTTGATGGTTTCGAACTCTGCTTGGGCTTCCGGTGTCCACTGAAATGCCGTGCTCTCCCTGGTCAGCAACCTCATGTTGTAGGTCTTTGAGGCAAAGTGTACCACGAATTTACTATAGTACTCCGCCATTCCCAAGAACGACCTGACTTCTTCCTTGTTCTTGGGGGCGGTGCTTCGGCGATGGCCTTTACGTTCTCCGCCTTAGGTGTGACCCCTTGTTGTCCGATTTCATGGCCTAGGTACGTCACCGATTGCAGGCCCAAACGGCACTTTGTCCATTCTGCTGTAAGGCCCTTGACTTCCAGTGTTTGTAGCACTTTTTCTAACTTCCGATCATGATCCATCCTATCACACCCCATCACCAGGATGTCATCCTGGAAGTACTGGACTCCCTCGCAGTCTCTGAATAGTTGGTGCATCATTTTCTGAAAGACTGCAGCCGCCGAGGCCAGCCCGAACGGCATGCGACAGAACCGGTAGCACCCGAACGGGGTGATGAAGGATGTGAGGCTTTTGCTGTCCGGATGCAGTGCTACTTGGTGGTAGGCCGAGGTCAAATCAATAGTGGAGTACCACCTTACTCCTCTGGTCTTGGCCAACATCTCCTCGATTCTGGGAAGGGGAAATTTCTCCACTACGATGTTTTTATTCAGTTCTCTCAGGTCCACACAGAGCCTGACCTTCCCATTGGGCTTCATTACGACTACTAAGGGCGCCAGCCATTCAGCGCAGGTGATTGGTTCGATTATGCCCTTTCTCTCCAATTCTTGGAGTTCCGTCTGGACTGCTTCTCTCACTGCAATTGGTACATTTCTCACTTTGTGGGCTACTGGGGTGGCTCCTTCCTTGAGCACGATCTTGTGTTGGAATTTCTCCATTCTCCCCACTGTGCCTCCGAACACCTTCGGGTAGTTCTCCTTCCATTTGTTCATATCCGGCCATTCCTCCTGTTCTGTAAGTAGTATTTGTTCCTTCCCTCCTGGGTCTAGTTTTATTCCCAGGTCGCCCTGGTCTAGCCATCCTAGGACGGAGGGTCCTTTTTCCGCAACGTATAGTTTGCACCACGCCGATCGGCCTCTAAACTCAAACAACAAGCGTCGGAATCCCAACATGGGAATGCGATCACCGTTGTAGGTGACCGGCCGAATGTCTAATTTCTCCAATTCTGGGCCCAACTTGGGTTGGAACTCTACTTCCCATACTGCCCGTTGTACAATGGTAAATGGAGATCCGGTGTCTGCCACCACTGTGATGGTGATACCGCCCATGGACATGTCTAGGACCGGTTTAGTTGACCTCTTCCCATCCTCGCTCAGTACCTGGTCGTATATGCATAAGACGGTGACCACTTCTTCTTCTGTGACTTCCTCCAGGTCTTCTTCACCTTGATCGACATATTTTACTATTCCCTTTTGCTGTTTCTTCCGACACACCTTCTCGTGGTGGCCTACGATGCCGCAGTGTAAGCATTTGGCCCGGAACGCCGGACATCTTCTATCATGTGCTTCATGGGACCAACTTCCGCACCTGTAGCACGTTTTCTTGCTCTCATTGTTCGCCTGCTTCCCTTGCCATCTGTTGGTTCCTTTGGTCCCTGGTGGCTTGCTTCTCTGGTCTTTGCGGTGTTCCTCTTCTGGTATTCTGTTCACCATGGTTGGGGTGGCCACTTCCTTCTTGGTTGCGTTTGCGCACCTCCGTGCGAGTTCCGCCCTCTTTACAATGACCAACACATCTTTGAGTGTGGTGTCCCCGCTCGCCCACAGCTTGTCTTGTACATTTGCGCTCGTGGTGTGCATGACAATCTGATCTTTGATGAACTCGTCTTCCCACAGTGCGTATTTGCACGTGGCCGCCAGTTTCCTCAGGGCCGCTACATATTCTTCAATAGTCTCTCCCGCCTTTTGTTTCCTTTGCTGGAAATTATATCTGTCCACTGAGACGCAGATTGTGGGACGATAACGTTCATCTAGGTCTTCCACTGCATGTGCATACACATCGTCGTCGGTGTCTTCTCTCTTCTTCGGCACCAGACTCTTGTAGATTCTGAGTCCCTCCGGACCCAGATTCAGCAACAGAATACGTTTCTTTCTTTGGGGGGTGAACTTTTCTTCATTTTCATCCTCCAGGACCCCTATGAAATTATCTATGTATTCTTTCCAGTCCTCCCACTTCATCAGTGGTTCTCCGGGCTTCGGCAGGAATTGCACAGGTGCTATTGCATACCCCGCCGGTGTGCTCATCTTCACTTCCCTGGTGACTGTTATGTCGGTGCCTTTGCCGGTGGGGCTGCCTGGGGTGCTGTCCTTGAACCCTGTGCACGTATCTCCCTGGGGACTCTTGGTGCTGGTCCCCACCTCCTCCTCTTTAGTAGCCAGCGCTACACCTCCCTGGCGTGGATTCTCAGGAATGTAGTGCGTGTGTCTTGCTGACTGTGGGGTGATTGCGCCGCCACTCTGGCCTATTCGCCGCTTCTGTGATTAGCTATGGCTCTGCCACGCTCCTCGGATTCACCGTACCTCTGATGTGTCCTGCCGTGTCTTGGTGCTTCGTCTCATCGCCTGGGCTGTGCCAGGTAGACCTTGCCCGTGTCTGGGTCCGTCTGTTCCTCGTGGCTTCCACGTGGGGGTCCGATGTTTTTTTTTTTTTGTGGTCGTCTGGTTGTGCCTCCCGACCTCGTCGCCACTGTAATGATGTATAATAATGACATATAGCAGGTAGGTACTGTAGAACACTGGTTTATTTGATTACAAAGTTATGAACTCCGAGGAGCGCCGGCCGGCGCTCTGCTCCGTGCATTTCTCTGCGCGCTAATGGATGCGCGCGCATCCGGCGCCAACATGGCCGCCACACGTCACGTCAACGTGACGTGCGTAAACTAGAACGCTACAGAAATCCCCCCAGCAATGAGTGGTCTTTAAAAGCACCAATTTAGGAATGTGTGGCGGCAATAGGAAGCATCATACACAGGGCAGATTGTGGTAATAAGAGCAAAATGTAAAACAAGCCCAAGTCCGCGAGTCACGCGCAAACTGATAGGAGTGCTTTAAAACCAGCTGCAGTGACTGTAATTAGCGCTGCTCGGCACTACTCTAAAAGAACCGGAATGTATAATCAGTAAGTAGCTGTGGTCAGGGCCGGACTGGGAAACAAAACCGGCACCGGCAAAGTGCTCGGCCGGCCTCCCCTCCCCACTGGGGGGGGGGGGGCGGTTGGAGGTGCCGCCAAGCTCTCTGACGGGGCCGGTTTTCGGACGATTTTGGTACAGGGCCGATTTTGCAGCTATGCTGCTAAAAACGGCCCTGTAACAAAAACGGCCCCCACCCGGGCGGCTCACCGGAGGATTGCCCGGTGCCCGCTATGGCCAGTCCGGGCCTGGCTGTGGTCCAGAGAGGCTGTGAGAGGGCACACTGAGGCCATGGACCGTAGGGTCACACACTGTGAGGAGTTAGGGTCACACGGATAGGGAGAAGACATGGGCCGCACGGGCACACACATGATGAGGAGCCGGGGGCACACTGAATGTGAAGAGCCGGGGACAAATGGAACAAGATCGTGAGGGCACATGACGGTGAAGTTTGAGATGCTCAGGGCACAATACAGCGAAAGCCTGTGATGAGTTGGGGACAGGAAGGCGGTGTGTGAGGGGGGAGATATAGGAAGATAGCATGAGGCGTTCGGGACATGTAGGAAAGCACTGTGAGGCGCTGGAGGCCCACGTAGGCGCTAGGTGAGTGTCGGAGGAGATAATGACACTTAGCACGAGGAGGTCACAAGGACAGACAGACATATCAATACTGCAGCTAATTTACAACAGTCCAAAGGGGTATTGACATCTGATGTAGAGGAAAAATATAGGGAAGGAGTCTAATCCACAAGCATTTGTAATATGAGACATTCTTCTGTAATAAAACAAGTGGAGTTTGCTGCAGGATTCAACTTGTTCTGTATAGTATGTAGCGCTAGACAGAAAGATCATTCCCAGTAGAAATTCCTATTGTATCCACTAACCAACCATAATTATAGGTGTGCAGATCGGATTAGTCAGTTAGGTCTTTTCTACTTATGAAGACAGCGGAGACCCATGTGATGACCGGAGTAAGTGCTAAATCAGACTAAAATCCACTAATAGAAGTCACTTAACAGCTCATCCAGAAATTGCAAACTGTTCCATCACCACCTTAGTCGGTGGCCCTTGTTTGAAGTTTGGTGGAAAATCAGATGCAAAAACTTTTTACCCACAAGTTCCAATTCTTTTGTATTTGCAGTTCCAGGGAACACAATTTCTGTGATATTATTACCACATTTTCACTACGGAATCGCATAAAACTTGGGAAATAGGTAGTACCAACCTTACTTCCGCAGGTAGTTATTCATTTATGGGCTGTTTTACATTGACACATTGTAACATACAATACATGGCGAAACGTGCCTTCTTAAAATAGGGCTCAGTAATATAGTGTTAAATTATTTCTGGTAATACCAATTTAAGCGAAGATTTTAGTTCCCATACAAAATTGGATTTACACCGAAACGTAGAATCAGGGCTTACATTGGGCCAAGAGATTGTATTAAATATAAGCCAAAATACATAGCATTCATATATAAATATTAATAAGAAGATTGATAATAATCATTGAATACCTGTGTGATAAAATATGGCACAAAATTATCAGTAAATATTTAGTCTGATTTCTTCTTGAGAGAGAGAAGATATGAAAACGTTTTGCCACCTCCAAATAACATTTATTTCAGGGGTAGTAAATGCCATGTCTGCTGTTGATACTCAACTGTAGCACAGATATCCGCTTGAAATCAGTAAGATCATAGTGAGAAACATGCCTTTTCTCCTAACCACTGTATGATATAGTTAGTCAGGGCCTGTCAATGAAGCTTTGATGGAGGAGCACAATACTGCCCCAGGCCTATACAAACCCAACTTGCACCTACTGCAATTATGCAGCACATGAAATTACATACGATCTGATCACATGTGAATGGTTGGCGTCCTAGCTTAGCATTTGTGTTTAGTATCAATGCACTCACTCAGAGCTGCATCGTCAGCTGCAGTGTTCATTATTTAATTATTTATAGCCTATATAGTGCATCTGTCACCCTACAGGTATCCTTTGGCTAAGAACTTCCATCCGAACAGTGCAGCTGCTAGTGTAAGCACATGAAGACCACTCTGTCACATGGGGAAGAGCCAGTCTTCAAGACTTTTCTGAAGAGCAGCAGTTCAGTTCAGTTGAAGATCCAAAAGAGACTGGCCCCTTGTTCCAAAGCTGGGCTGCCTTAACCGTAAAGGTGTGTCCGCCTTGGTTAGTCTTACTATATCTGGTTGCACAGAGGAGGTTTTGCTCATGCTGAACGGAGACATCTCCCAGGGGTTTCTCTCTTACATTTTCATTGCCGGGGCACTGGGCCCATGCCCTGGAGGGCTTTGAAGACAATATTCATAGATTTGAAGGCTATCCTCAGTTTCCGAGGAAGCCAATGAAGTTCCTTTATCGTGTTGGAGGCAGGAGATCTTCAAGGTCTGTTTAATGCCAACACTTGGATTCTACATATTCTGCTTAAGAATGTGCAACAAGGGGCTATTAGCTTTTGTCGAAACCTGCATCAAGGGACTTTTGATCTAAAACAGAAAAGAGTAGCTTCTTAAACATTTAGCGCTGGGTTAGAGTCACAAAAGTGACACTAACCAGCTCAATATGTTTTTTTCCAAATGCGCTTTCCAGTGCAGATCATGCTTTGTGCTATAAAGTACCCTAAGGCCAAGATTCACAAAGGTTAAGCTTCAGGTTAATGTTGCTTTTTTAATGATAAACCAACTCAAAAAGTTTGTGGGGCTTTACAAAACAATGGAAATTGTTGTTTGCATTGGTTTAGATGGAAAAGTTACACAAAGCTGATCAAAACGATGCTTTGCATTAATTTGCATCAAGGGGGCGTTACATGGGTGATACATGGGCATTTCCGTGCAACCACCCATGCTTCTTTACACTAAACCCTATCTTCTAACATTAGTAGATAGGGTTTAGCACCAAAAAGTAATGCCACTGAAAAGCAGGCGTTAAAAGGAGACATTTTTCATTTCTCCTTGCTTTGCCGACTTTGCATGTGTGCTGCAGTGTACGGCACGCATACAAATAGGAAAAGCTTTGAAGCATGTCTAGATATAGTATTTTCTACAGGAAGGGTAGCTTTCCTGTTCAAAACCTATGGTAGATTCAGTCATGCATCCTAGTTCTATGGAGCTAAGGTGTGTTCCTGGCGCTGGCCAGCTTAAATCAGTGCTGGTGCTAGGGAGCAGGGAGGAGAGAGGAATATCCCAGTATATGTGGTGCTCTCCTGCTCCCTCCCTGTCATGCAACACAGTGCATCATATTTGGCTGCTGTTCTTTGTTCCATGATTATTATGAGAATCTGGCCTATAAGTAACGTAAAGCAGCGCGAATCACTGCTTTGCATTACTTAGCACTAAGTGGGTGTTACATGGGTTGTACATGGATGTTCCAATGCAACCTCCCATGCCTCTGAATGTAAAACCCTCTCCACAGAAAATAGTAAACAGGGTTTATCTCCAAAGGTTAATGCCATTCGAAAGGAGACATTAAAAAGACCACAATAGGTCAATATGTTTGACAATACTGGTAACTTTACCATGCTTCACTAGGGCCAGCTCATGCCCTGAAGCTCAAATAGTCGACAACACACAATGCCCAAACCACAATTGCTCAAAACATTTTTTGATAAAAGGCAAGAAACCAATTTATTGTCGCTTCCCTAGACAACTATTATTTTGTGTCAATCATTTTGTATTTTTTGTATTTTCAAAAAAATTCCTAGCAGAAGAAAAGACATTACATTCAAATATTTACAAGACTAAATAAACTTCCTACAAACATTAAAGGCAAACATTATTTACACATTCACATTAGAAAATGTTCTTGCATCAAACATTAGACAAAACAATTCTTACAAAAATGATAAAGCAAATTTATCACAAACAACAAACATTGCAAACAATCAATGAGAAAAACTGAGGGTTGGGAAGAAAAAATATAAGTCGGTCAATGACTTGTATATAATTAAATACTGGACCACCCGGTCCTAGTATTTGCTAGATAGTGTTAATTTGTATCTCCCAACCAGCACTGCCGACGCGTTTCAAGACCAGGCATGAAGTTACTGGTCTTTCATCAGGGCTGTATATATCTTGTATCAAGTTTGTTAGCAAAAGGGAGTTTCAGAAAGGGTCTTGTCGAGGTCCTTTTGGAATAAAATGCCGTGGCCAATCTGGGATGCCTTATTCTTTAAGTGATGCCATGTTATGGCAGGATCAGTTTGAAGCGGCGTAACCATCGGACTCGGTTCTTATGGCGTTTTCTTATTTGAACATGAAACGGGTTATTACTGTCACCGTTCTGGGTAAAGGCACCAGGCGGCCTCGATTCTTATTGCGTTTTCTTAGCGCAAAGAACGAGTTGTTGCTGTCACCGTTCTGCGACTTGGGCCGCTGCTAAGTGCTAGTGGATTCGTCTTTCTCTCAATATGGACCTAACCCCTTTTTGTTCCCAACTGAAGCTCAAATAGGCAGCCTATTTTTGCTGCTTGTTTGTAGGACTTTAGGCTTACTATTTTAGATCCGAGCATTGTGTAGTAGGGACCATTAGATGGTCCTGATGAGTAAGCAGTAGGGGACTGCTTATGAAACATGTCGACCTGGTAGCAAGCTACTGCTCTACCTCAAAACCCCCTTCTTAACGTTCCCAGCTAGAGAAGCAAATAAAATATATTTTTTCTACTAGCCAGGGAATTTTTAACCTTTTTATTCTATTTTTTCACTCACATATTAGGTCCCTACACTTCACTGACACCTCCTGCACTGACACATAGTCTTCTGTCACAATAACTGAGTGCTCCCGCGTAGCTCATAGGTCGCAGCACGCCCGCCCCGCTAGAGGGACGGGAAGACCTCCATAATGAAGCATGACACTAAAGGACTTTTTAGTGTGTGAGGGGTATTCAAAAAAGCACATAGTGCTCTCGTCTTTTCAGATCTAAGAGAGAGCCTAGTATCTCACTAGCCAAAGCAAATATAAAATACAAACACAATCACTACCCCCATTGATAGAATCTCTTTGTTTATCCGACATTAAAAAGGAGTCATGTCTTTATTTCTCTGTTCTTTTCTGCCTTCGCATGCGTGCTGCACTGTGCAGCACATATATAAACTAGGAAAAGTTTGAAAGTGTGTCTAAGCACAGTACCTTGTACTGGAAGGGTACCCTTCCAGTACAAGACCTATGATAGACTCAGGCATGCACCCTAGCACTATGGCGCTAAGATGTGTGCCTGGCCTACTGTATCTAAAATCAGCACCCGTGCCAGGGAGAGGGTAGTAGAGAGCCATATCTCTCTAGATATGGAGCTCTCCTGCTCCCTCCCTGGCACACAGCACAGAGCAGCACTTTTGGCTGCTGCTCGGCATTCCATGATGTTTGGAGGAACTGGGCGGGAATCTTTGACCTAGAATCTCATAGCTAGACAAGAGCTATTTGTCCTTAATTGTCCTACTGTACAGACAGATGCTCTGTCTTCTAGTCAAGCCTGTCTGCTTTAGACTCTTTCTTTTGGCCAGGACCTCTTTTTTTCAATATTTTCCTCAACCTGCAGACAGAAGCTTGCCACTCTAGACTCCATCATTCTTATGAACATGAGCTCCCGAGATGCATACTCAAAACCACTTTCCTACCCAAATGAGCTTTATGCAATAACCCTCACCTCCATGAACTGGAGCTCTGGCCCCATGGACAAGAGCTGTAGAACACCCTCATCAGTTTGACAAGAACTGTCTATACTACACTATCCCTCTGCACATCTATGGGCACTCAACTAGTTAATACCTCCTCCTTATATATTTGTGTCTATTCTTATGCCACCTCTTTTTCACCTACAAAAGGCACATGTGCCAAATGGCACACTTTAATATTTTTAGTAAAATCTAGATATAATTGTACAAATAGCCTGCAATGTTCAGCCAGCTATGACATATTTTGAACTAAAACTGCGTTCACAAGCCTTCTGAGCTTTCTTAAATATACATTTTACCCTTGGAAAAGTATAAAAAAGGCAAAATGTTAGAAATAGGAAATGATCTAATAATCCATAGAATTTGAATTAATGGTTGAATTAATGAATTGCGTGTGGTATATGATCCTTTGGAACAAAAAATCCTCAAATAACTTCAAGGTTGCAAAGCGTGGAAATGAGGATTCGTAAAAGATTTTGAAACGATGACTTCTGAATTACTTTCTGAAAGTGGTGTTACTGGCCTTATTTGTATATGGTTTCTTATTCTGTGATTGTTTTCCAGTGCCCAAGTATGAATATCCGTTTCTATATCTTCTAGGTGACAGCAGCACTTTGGGTTCCATCTGCCTTCGTTCTTCCTCGACTGCATTTGGGGTGAGTTGACACATTATATTATACTGCGTGGAAGCTACGGTCTTTTGTACTGTAAAGGAATGCCTGCATTGTCTGCATATGTCAATGGGAAAGTAATAAGTGTGAGTCTTTGCAAGATATTACTGGGGTGAATGTATGATATTGTTCTGCATTCTGTCCATCAATTGTTGTTTTTGCACTTGCAAGATATAAGCACACCTCTGTACCTTAATCCTTTTATCCTTAATGGAACCTCCGTGCTCATCCTTTGCTAGACCGTAGTTTTCTGCGCCAATTTATCAGAGGACTTTTGATTCCACATACTGATGTCCTAGAAGTTTTCCTATAACCTGAGGCACTTTATGAAGCTGATGAGCATTTTAAATTAGTGGAAAGTAATGGTGGTTGAACTCCTACTTCGAAAAGCAGTAAACAAGTGACCAAAGCAAGTAAATTTGACTTCAGAAAGGCTTAGAGGTGGGGGAGAACTCTACTCTTCCCAGAAATTTTTTTTTTTTTAAAGATAGGACCAAGTGGTGTATTTTCCTGAATCCACTGGTTGGGCTGGATGATAAAGTGGGCTTGGCACTCTGTCAGGTTGCAGTAACATTGTTCCCACGGCCCAACCTGCGTGATGCTCTATTCAATCTTTTGCTGCCCCACCAATAACCGCATACACAAGGCTATGCAAACCATTGGTAGAAATGTGGAAAGGGGGAATGAGATCAAAGAAAAGACACAGGACTCCCCACTCTGCCTTCCCGGCTTCAAGGAGGTCTGCTGACTGTTGTGTAACTTGTCATTCAGTATCTTAAATGTAATTGTGAATTGATCTACTGTAGTAACATCTCTCTATACCAATCTATATGTACTTCAAAAAATATATCTGAGTGGAACGCCCATGAGTCACCTCTTGCGCGGGAGCGCTGGAAATTACCGAACATTTCACAGCCCCATCTTTGCGACAAAAAGTCTGTTTATGTAGTACCGCGCTCAACTCATAGGACCTATCGTATTCCTATCTCGTGAGGCTTTAAGAAAGTGACACGCTGCTACACCTACAGGATCATCCAATTAAATAATTTTCTAATCTAAACAGGAGAAACAAATATCGATTGAAACACCCAATATTTAAAAAGGTTTTTATGGTCTTTCCAGAACTGTATCCACCCTAACTGGGGGTATTCTTATTTGACCAGGAAGAATTTTTTTTATCATTAAACAGGTTTGAGAACTCGCTCAAAAACAGGAATCTTCACGATAACTTACTCATGTTCCTAAGTGACAGGACGCTTAAGCCTTGATGAAGTTACGTCTAGTAACAAAACACGTGTCGGCTGCCTGCTTCAGTTCTTCGGGACAAAAGTGGAGGATTTAGAAAAAGCCTGCAAAATCATTGATGTCCTTTAAAATCTATGCATTGCATTATTTTTTGCCATTAAGAATTGTATTGGGGTGAAGTTTACCTAGAAAAGACATTAAAATCACAAAACAAATGTAATGTTTTGATTTTCTCTTTCTGTATAAATATAGAAGCATTGTTCATATTCGAAGTTATTAGTCAGGCCATCCTAACCGGGTCAGGACTGGGAATCCCCCCCAAATAGGATATGCTTTTGATATAAAATATTAGAGTGCCAAGGTACAATCAGTCTTATATGCGCTGTTAGATTTACTGGATACCCCAACTAAATAAATACCACTAAAAGTTGATTTCTGCCTACTCTTTTTACTATAGTAGTGATAACAAAAATAATGAGAATTATTTCTTGCTTAGGTATCCATTTGTTTAAACTGCAGTATGAATAAGTTAATCTAAATAGATCGGCATGTGCTCAAGGTTTAATTCTGTGCAAGGATTTCTAAGATGTAAACATTCACTGTTACACTTCTAATTACATTAGGAGATCATGGCTATGAGGGCCTGAAAGATTGGTGATTTTATAATCACACTTGCGTATACAGTTGAAACAAATAGCTTGAATGGGGTAAAATTCATGCAAATGTTTTCTGTCACAAGCAGCTTTGCGTGATGGTTGTCACTGGGCCCAATGGTCTTCTGAGCTGGGTCAACTAAAATGCTGATTAGGTTTCTTTTGTCTGCAGGTCTGCCAATGAAACCTTACAAATAACACTGCAAGGGAATATCCTGCAAAGCTGACAGGAATGGGCCAAGGGCTGAAAAATACAATTAAAGACAAAGATATGGAAATATGATGCAAAGGGAGGAAAAAAAGGTTGGAGACATAGGCAAATAGAGTGCTGAAAGAGAAGGATAAGAAAGAAAAGTTAAGGAGGGGAGAGTAATAAAGAAAGACCAAAGTGTTGAAGGAAGGAAGGACTAATGGTCAAAGAGAAGATGGAAGGAAGGACTGGTGGAAGGATGGGCATCAAGGAGGAAGGATGAAATAGTAGAAGGGTAGATAGAACAACAAAATAATGTATTAAAGGAAGGAGAGAAGGGTGAAATAACTCTTCAGGAATGGTTGGGCTTCACTCTCATGTTGCCAATAGAAATGTGGTGCAAGGAGGGGGTGATTTCCATTTCTTGGTTCTTCCCTTGCACCTGTAACTAGAGTACAGTCACTAGCATGGTTCTTTGAATTATGAAGTATATTTAAACTGTGGACTAACAATTCATTTGATAAGTAAGATGTTATGTTTGTACTAGATGACTTCATGCATTATTTAGAAAGAAATCTTGATGAACTAAAGTGTACCTTCCTAATAGGCTTGCATTTGCTTTCCAGTAACCTCTGACCTTCATTTTAGATATTTGAATTTTCTTTTTATTTGTATACAGTAAAGTTTAGAGACAGGTTTATCCCTCGGCCAGAATTTGCTATGATGTGCATGTATTCCCAGCTGATCTACCTGTCTGTGTTTCATGAAAACACATTTTGGAATAAGACATGGATCCTTGCAATGTTGCCAAAAATTTAGATTCATATACAAACTTTTCAGAATCTTAATTGCTTTTCATGGAGATCATTATATTCCCATGATTGCCCATTTTATCAATTTCCAAGCATAGTTAAGTAGTCATAATTTGCACTTTCAAAATCTAAAGAAAAAATATTCAAATATTAACATACTGCATCAATCTTTATTTAAATATCTTAGATGTGCAATACAGTTCCCACTGTTTGTACTTTTTGTATTTTTTTAAAGTAGAAAAAGCAATATTTGTTTAATAATTGTTTACTACATGATTCTCTTTAATAAACATTTAAAGCTTATTAAGGACACCATTTAATTATTCGAAGCTTTTATGATATGCATCTTCTTGAGTTATGCCCTGCATTATAATATTAATGAAATGGGGAGAGCAGGTACTTGTTAGAAGTTCTGGGAAGGCATACACATGTGCCCAATTCTTTTTAATATTAACATATTGGAAGAAGTTGCTAACTCTAATGATGATGACAAATTCAAGTTTTACATAATTGTACTGGCAAGGTTTCTGCATGAGTAAAATTGAGGAATTGGTTCAATTTAATGTAAATATTAATGAAGTCATTTATATGAATTTTGAAAGTATAATCTTATGCTTGAAAAGTATAGATCTATTCATTGTGAACATTGGAAAGAGCACCAGAATTGGTTCACTCAGTGGCTCTAGCAATATATTTTATAAGGATAGGGTGAGCCAGAGGAAATTTCAATATTAGGAACCAAGATTGGTGGATTTAGAAATCAACTCTCATTCAAATATTAAGGCTTTTAATGTATATACATGTTTCACCCACCACCCTCTACCTTAAATTGTCCAATCACAATAACTGGAAGGGTAGAAACTAATTTGTCACCAAACTAATCCATGCCCAAATCAAACACATGAAAACTGCTGACTCTAAAGGATCCTGTTTTTAGTTTCTTGATTAAAAGATTAGAAACTCATTTTACTTTTTATGAAAAGCAGATTCATATAATCTATATATTCCCATACGCTAATCTCCAGGGTCTAATTTCCAATTTCCAAATAGCATAGGTGCACCAATAATCCTGGAAGACTAGGAAATAATCTAGGAATATCAGAGTTCATCTTCACCAAATGTACGGAAAAAAAAAACACAAGCATCAGCTCCAAGTTCTTAGGGAATGTGTAAAATATTTGTTCTGATGTTTATGCACTGAAGGAGTAAAATAAATGAATTGAATTAAAGTAAAACTGTTCTTTTAAACCCTGCCTGCAACAGCCATAATACAATTTGTGAGAAATAATATAACTGCCAATTAACATCTGTCTGCTTCAGTATATTACAAGCAATGCTAGTTAAAGACATCCTTTGCATAATGACTAATGTCCAGGGCTCCTTTGTACTGTAATCTATGAACACGTTTTATGTTGAAAGAATTATTGAGCCCTCTGCTGAATTTACCTTAATTGTCTGTGTAAAGAAAAAGTCACCTTATGGAGGTTTTAAATTGGCAACAATTCCCGGAGAGAGTATACTGTCTGACAATGTGCTTCATATGCTCAAAGTGACACTTTGTTATTTGACCCTGAAATACCAAGGGACTGATTTACTAGATATGAAGCAGGCCTCAAAAAATATAGTTACAATTCCCAACTAAGGGGCTCATTAGGATGGCGGACGGACCTGCGTCCGTCCGTCACCCCAGAGGAGGAAGGACCGTCCGCAGATTAAGATGTGACCGCCACCCTGGCGGTCACATCCTGTATATTTAACATTGCGGCGGGTGCTGCTTGAAGCAGCACACGCCGCAATGTTAAATAAACCATGTTTTCCTTTGCGTGCGCAAAGGCATGGGGGTACCATAGGTACCCCCATGTGCACCCCCACCCCCCTTCACCCCAGGGGGCCCACAATGGGCCCCTAAAGAAAAGTTTGTATGCCTTTCCACAGCGGAAATGCCGCCATGGAAAGGCATAGGACCGCCGCCATCCTAATATGGCTGGTGGTGTCTGATAGACACCGCCAGCCATGTTAGAGCTTTTCGGCCGCAGTTGGAAGGTGACCGTGGCGGAAAAGCGGCAGACGGAAAAAAGATTTCCCAGCCATCCAAATCTGGCAGGGGTCTTTTTTCTGTCTGCAGCGGTTAATCCGCATCCTCCGGGCCGTCGGTGGCTTCCGCCGGCCTGGAGGATGCGGATTAACCGCAATCCTAATGAGTCCCATAATTATGAAAAACGCACAATAGAAGCAGAAAAGAAAATGTGTCTTGCAATTTGCACTATTTGTTTCCGTTTCATATCTTAAAGTTCCGATACACACAGAAAGGTGGCATTAGAGAGCTAGAGAGCAACGTGAGCAGCGAGCTGACAGCAGAGCAGTGCGGAATGGAGCCATAGCGGTGCAGAGCAAGAGCGGTCTGAGAGCGGCCCGAGACCAACAGTCAAACCACAGCCGGGCAGCTGCCTCCCCTTCCGCAGACGCCGTGAGCTTGAGCGGGGCTAAAAGAGACAGCCATAGCGGCGGTTCCCATGCGACGAGCCCCGAGAGACGAGCAGGACACCCACAACGGTCTACTGTGAGGCCGAGAGCAGCGAGAGCAGGGAGCCGCGACCCAACACCGAAGGCGAGTGACGAGCGCGAGACCTGCTTCCCCTGCGGCAGAGAACTGGTGAGAGCCGTGGGGGGTGTCGCGGGGGCGCACTGACTCACCGAGTGGCGCTGCTTGTGGCTTGTGGCTAGCAGAGCGCCGCATCAGCTGACAGCTGACAGGGAAACAGTGTTCACCGCTTTGCTCACCAGATAATACACGCCGCCCTGAGACTGTAACCGGGGGTCTCAAGGGTCCCCCCCTAGTTGCCCGAGGGGTCTGGGATCTGGCGGTGAAAGCGGGGGCTTGAAGCAACGGCAGAGGACGGTGATTGCAGATCAGCATAAGGAAGTTCAGAGTCCAGCCAAGCCCAGCTCACTGCACCCCCGTAGCTAAAGACTACAAACAACAAACAACTACACTAGCAAAACTAACTAAATAATAAATTAACAGCGATTTATCAGCCAACACCAGCTGGATTGAGCTCTGTCTGGGCTCCATTGTACACCCGGTTAAACAGTCCTACAACAGCCATAACAGCCGTATTACGTAAGAGAGAGCTTGTTGTCAGAGATTGGCTGTGGTGAGCCGGGGGGTGCCATACACCAACACAGACGCTCTTACGCCTAACGACTAGCACTCAATGTTTAAAACCTGCACACAATCCTAGAAGCCAGAAGAACAGAAGCTATAACTCTGAAAAATTGCTGCTGCAATAAAGCCGTGACAAAGTACCACTGGTGTTGGGCCGAGAGCCCTAGCCCAAAGCCTTCGGGGACAATGAGATCAGGAAAAGTGAGAAAGTATACAGCACCCAAAAGAAGGAAAGCCACACAACCCGATGTCGCAGAGGTCTCGGCCAATGCCAGCCACATTTTAAATACACAAAAACCGCTAAGCATCCGGGACTTCTTAAAAAAACGCCATCTAATTGCGCGGAATCGCCTCAACCGAGAGCGCAGTCTTCGGAGGCATCAACCACCATTTCTCTGGCGTAACTAGGCACGATTAACTTGGCCGAATCCGGGTCGCATAAACTTTTCCCTGTCGCAGCATTGGGCACCTGATACCGTGAAGGCAATCGAGCCATCAGAGGTTTACATATTTGGGTCCTTCTGTAATGACCAAAATAGTAAAAACTTTCAACTTGACCACCTCCCATTGGACAAGCTTTCAGTGTCTCCAGTAGACCGCTTGCCCTCTCAAGTGCCACAAACCCAACTGGAGAACACTATGTGCCCAACTGGGGCCCAAGTAATGCCACCTCAACCGACGGCAACTAATGCAGCGGCCACAACAACGCCTCTTGTGGCCTCCCTTCATCAAACAACGATGGCACAAATTCACAGGCAAGCCAACCCCGAGTACCCCAACAGCAGTCAACAATCCCCAATCTCACAAACAACAATCTTCACAACAGCACCACTAGCTTTGAGCCCCCCGTACATGATTTTCTCGCCACCTGGACACACAAAGGATACACAGCAAAGCCAGCCAGCATTGCTCGCCCAGAACGATCAGTTTATGACGGACCTGTCTCTTTTTTTCAAGACGTCTGAGAATTCACCCAGGTCCAGCCCGGTCCCAAACGAAAAACAAAACCCTGCAGCAAACAGTTAACGCACTCAATTACCATTCAATAAAACTTGAGGTGCAGGTTGACCTATTAAACACCCTGGCCCTATTCACGTCTGGGATCGACAGTAAATTAGATAAACTCAATGCCCTAATTTTACGGGCGCAAGCCTCCACGAACCTCGCCGAATCAACCTGCTGTTGTTCCCCAATTATAGATTCTCTTTCTCTACTAACCACAGTCATAAGGGAAGTAAAGTTACTGAGAGGAGGAAACGTCTTACCAAACCGCCATCCCCCTCACAGCAAGATCACTTTAAACCTATTGAACCTCCTGCTAAGCAGAACATAAACCTAAAAGAAGGTGAGGCTCCAAACATAGGAACAACCACTGGCCAATTGAAGCTGAACGAGCACCCACTCAAAACCAAAGTCAACGGCAGAAAACGGCCCGCCATCGCCACCAACTGGACCCACTTCCAGGCAAGATCATCTCAAGCCTGTGCAAACTTACATCCCCATTTCTCAAAGTGACTTAACAGCGGCGGCCCATCCGAGGCCAGCTTTACTATGCGGCAAAAGAGAGCGTAAACGCCAGCGCAAAGCCAGAAATAAAATAAGGAATAACTCCAACATCGCCCACCAGGAACTCTTCCCTATCTTTAAAAAAGCTGAAAACAAAAGATCCCCCGTCATAAACAGTGCAGCAGAACAAACAACCACCCTCAAGGAAGTCACCCCGGATAAACCCACCCAAGAATCTGCAAATAGCCCAAAGGTCCGAAGCATACAAACAACAGCTCCAGAAACAGCTGTGGGCAGGGACCACACAGAATTCTTAAGGGTGAGTTCAGATGCGGCACGTGTAATAGGGCCCAAGATGACATCAGAGATGACACCAGAAAACCCCAGTCCATCGATGGCTCTCACCTCCCCGGGAAAAGAAAACGTAAAGCCAAGAACCAATTACTCCAAAACCATCTGCAACGATTCTAAAGTTGCGATCAGTCAAAATTTACATTTGACGAGGGCCCCACAACGACTGTCACAACAGTTATATGAAACCAAACTAGACAGTACAGTCGAAAACCCAAGATTAAGCCTACAGGTGTTCCGGAGTCAACCAATAATGATCCACCCTGCAATCAGATTCTACTGGCCCCCGAATATAAATCAAAAGGTCGGCATGACATTCTCAACAGATCTAATCTGCTAAAACTAGCAGAAGGAATCCCCGGTCTAGCTGGACTGGCCACAAACAATATTGAATCCATCGAATTCCTCTACCCCCGAGGAAATCAACCCTCTGAGGTCACTGTGGTGACTTTCTCATCGCCCAGCTGGGCAGGAGCTTTTCTTGAACAGAAGCCGACGCTGCGGAACTGGGGAATTAGAGTGTATCATTATTCCACCCCGGGTACCCCACCTCTCTGTTAACAAGGCCGACTTCACCCAGCTACCTGTCAACATCTAAAACAACAGGAGGCGCAAGACCCTACTGGGTCTTAAAAAATGATTCAGGGGCCGACGTTAAACCAAAAGGGGCCGAAAAAGTTGGGGTCAATGAAGAATCCAATTACAGCTGGGGGTGGATGCCAGCAATCCTGTCATCAAAACATTCATACTGACCGCCAGCGGGGGAAATACTTGCAGAAATACACAATCCCACTAGAAAACCCCTTTTAGCGGCAGATACATGGCACAAAAGACACACCAAGCAGAGACAGTCTCCATTCTCACTGTGCTCATGGAATATCAGTGGACTCCACCAAAAAACTTCAAACGAAGACAGTGTGGCTTTTCTGTGCAAACATACAGCAATCGCCCTACAGGAAACTTGGGCGACAGAGGGCTGTCCCATAGAAGGATACATCGAGTTCTGGAAACCAGCTCTCAGGGACAACCGATTAGGCCACCCCAAAGGCGGTTTGTCCACATACATCACAAATAACCTAAAAGACGCTCTCAACCAAATCCCCCTCAAAGAAGACTGGTTACTTGGGGTTAAAATCAACCCCTGTGGGAGGCAGCGTCCAATTCTCCTTGTCAATGTGTATATTAATTCCAGCACCCGTACAAAAAAAGACCACCTGGTCCGATTGTGCGAAATCATGAACGACATCGCTACTGAATATCCCAAATCGGACCGCATCTTTACGGGAGATTTCAACACAAATCTATTCCAGGGGATTGCAGCAGGCACGGAAGGGCCGGACATGACTAATATTATTAAGGCTTTGACTCAATCCAAACCCCCGAAGCAAGCCCCAAACATACTAGGTGAGCTCTCCGTGAGAAGATTCTACAACGCAGGCTACCTAGTAGTGAACGGAAGGACATCAAGCGATTTACCCCCAAACTGGACCTGGTCGAACGGAAGAAAAAAATCTTACTTAGATTTCACTATCTGTAATTCTGAACTTCTGTTTAAACTGAACTGTTTTTGCATCCACCCACGGTCTGAAAGCGACCATAGGCCCCAGGTCATCACTCTCACTGCAAACCCGGAACTCCATAAAGCGGCCCCCACAACCTACAAGGGAATTCACACGGAAAACTTCAAGCGCATTAAATGGAATGAAACCAACAGTCAGAGTGTTCTAAAAGCAAGTAATGACTACATAACAGGCAGTCTTGATAACAAAGCCAACCCGATATGGAAATGGTCGCAGTTGTGCCTCCACCTGATCAACTCATATCCTGCGACTGCTCAGAGAACAAACCGTTTGTCTCCAGTAGGGGCTGCAACCTCAGCCGCCAGTAAACCACTAAAGAAAGCAAGGAACATCGCACTGAGGTTGATTTTAAAATTCCCGCAGAACAGCGCCTTCCTTGCCACATATCATCATGCCCAAAAAGCATTCAGGAGGGCAGTCTCCCAAGAGAAACAGGCCCAGGAAAACCAATACTGGGTAAAATTGGTGTGGGAAAGAAAGCAAAAAAACACAAAGAAATTCTGGTCCCTTGTTAACCGCACCCATCTAAACCTGACAAACTCTGGCTCTGCAAATATCCAGGAAGGAGAATGGGTAACATATCTAACAGTTCACTTCCAGGCACAAGATAATCCCGATAGTTCCAGACCACTCATGGGACGCGGGACTGCAGATGACGAATCACTGAACACCTCCTTGGATAAAAATCAGGGACTTACCCCTGTTTACGCATTAACCGAGGATCGAGTTGCCAAAGCAGTGACACAAGGGAGGCAAGATGGAGCACCAGGCCCTAATGGCCTGCCACAAAGGCTATTTAAATTGGACATTCCTTTTTGGTCCATGGTGTTTTTTAATCTTTTTAATTACACCCTGCGAACACTGACAATCCCGGACTCATGGCAGGGCGCAATAATTCATCCCATCTACAAATCTGGTTCACGAGCTACGCCCAACAACTACAGACTAATTGCCCTACTGGACATAGAGGCAAAACATTTTGCAGGACTCATTCTAGAGGATCTAAGGCAATCGGCAAAGGACCACAATCTGATTCCTCTAAACCATACAGGGTTCGTTGCCAATTCAGGAACTATGATAAATCTACTGGCAGTTTCCACGATAATCGACAAAGCCTTATCAACAAACAGGATGGTCTTCTGCTGCTTTGTCGATTTTAAAGCAGCGTTTGATAGAGTGCCCAGGGCGGCCCTTTGGAAAAAATTGACTCAGTGGGGCATTCCAAATGAAATATTGAACCCAATTATTCAACTCTACTCCAACACATGGGTCCGAGTGAAGCTAGGGTCCGGCTCGCATCTCTCGCGAAAAATCATGACCTCACGAGGTGTCAAGCAGGGATGCGTGCTGGCTCCTGTTCTCTTTAACCTATTCATAGCCGACCTGTCAAGCACTCTAGACAAGGTAAATAGCCATCAACCCAAAATAGGAGGTGCAGCATTATGTAACCTTTTATACGCTGACGATTTGGCCTTGTTTAGCCTCACTAGAGTAGGGTTACAAAGGCTCCTTGCTGAACTATCAAAATACACGTCCAACAACCAGCTAGAAATTAACATGGAGAAAACCCTGATAGTCCCATTTGGCAAGAAACACCACAGCGGCGGTGGTATGTCAATTAATAACACAAGCCTTTCGATCGGCCAATCATACAAATATTTAGGCATCCATCTGGACGCAAGGGGTAGCTTCTCAAAGCAAAGCAGTGTGATCGCAGCTAAAACTACGGCCTTAGTGGTATCCTTAGCCAAGCTATCAAAGAAACTCTCAGGCCCAACCTTTGCCCCTTTATTAGAAGTCCTTAGAGCAAAAATTGGGCGAACACTTTCTTATGGCATAGAGATCTTCAAAGGCAAAATGAACACTGCCCTTAACAAATATACAACTAAAATCTACAGGAAGGTACTTCATTTACCGAGCGTTGCTTCCCCGGCTCAGATCAGACTAGAGCTGGGATTAACCACCTATGAAGCCTCTAACGTTGGTACTTACCTTAAGCTATGTCATAAATTAAGACAGGCCGAACCAGGCACACTAGAATCCCTAATATGGATAGAAATCAACGAGACTAATCCAGGGGGAACATTTGGGCGCCTTCTGAATGATTACATCCATCAAATGTCAGCTGCCGATCTTTGGGCTCTTAACCCCAGTCAGACTGTTTTTAAAACCATAATTAAAAAATGTGTAAGACTGAAATCTCTGGCTTCGGACAAAGCTCTTGTCACGAAACGCAGTCACTCCTGGGTGGTAGTTAACTCCTACAAACGATTGGCCCCTGCTGCCTACCTCTCCACGACATTTGCACTTCATCTAAAGCGCTGTCTGATTGCTCTAAGACTGAGAGATTGGTGCTTTCTCCAAAATCTTCCCACCTGGCGTCGTAAGAAGGAAGACACAACATGCAGAGGATGCGGGTCAGCAACAGAAACAATCTTGCACGTGCTCTGCATCTGTCCCCCATTCAATTTCCAGCGGCGATGCCTGCTCAAGCCAGAATGGAACAGGCTTGGTATTCGGACCTGCAGGCATGCCATTATCGCTGCTATGTCTCCAGATAACATTGTTTTAAACATAAATCTGTCCAAATTCATTCAGCACGTTCACCACAACCTAGATAATATGGACATTGCTGAGGCCTAATAGCTGATTGATAAAAATGGAAACCTGCACTTTAATAGACTTTGCAATAACGGGGAGAGTTAATTTACAAATTGAAAGGTTTTAATTAATATGCTTACGGTCACATTTTATTCTTTTATCATCTTTTATTCATAAAACTGTACACAATGTGATTTGTGCAATCTTTTAAAGATATGTTTTTTATATCTAAATAAAGAATTACTACTACATATCTTAAAGTTATCTTATTTCATTCTTACTCCTGTAGCTGAAGTACATTTTTGTTCCTGTAGCAACATTCCATTTAACGTCGATGTGCTGTCCTTCCACGCTTTTCTCAGGATGCAAGAAATATCAGAACAAGAAGTAACTGCTTCTAATCAATAGTCTCATTATACTGCACTCGTTTCACCACTCTTTCTTCTAAGCAATGGATTTAAACAGTTTATTTGGAGTATTTGGAAACTGAAGAAGGACATGCTGTGCTGGATGTTTTGTGATGTCAAAGGTCGAATTACCTCGAATGTACTATTACTTGGACGGCCCATTTGTTTGACAAGGCTCCTGTGCCAAAATTCGGAAGAGCTTATTTTTACAATTGTAAAACTAGCCAGTCGAAATAATGGCCAATTCCTGTTAGTGAGTGTGAAGGTGCAGGCATATGTTGCTGTCAAAATATTCTTAGCACAGTTCAGCTTTCAGACACTTCCTGATTAGCAGCATGCAACCCTTTTAGCTCAGGAAACTGAAGGTTTCTCAAGCACAGCATTTGAAATTATTCTGACATTGACTTGCCTCAATATTATCTTCATTGTAGTTGGTGGCAGTTTCTGTGTTTGTGAATAGGTAATATCATTAGTTTGGCTTTTATTATGTGCTGGCTTTTGCAACCACGATTATGTTTCTAATTGGGTACCCGCCCCCCCCTCCGACCTGAAGCCTGATGTCTTCAATGGTTTTCTCTCATCATTAGATCTACCGCACAAGACCTTACAAAGTGATGTGTATCCACTTGAAACCTCCAGTTGAAATACCGCATTCGAACCATTCAACTACTCCCAGCTCTCACCTACAATTGGGTCTCATCAACACTCATCATCCCAGCATCACTTCTTGGGCATGTGAGAACTCTGTGAAAGCATCTGCCACACTTTCAGCAGAACAGAGACCTTGTCTGTAGATCACTATCGCCATCTTTGACAACTCCATACCTGAGTGACATAAACTATTCCTCAGACACAGAAAGGGCTTAAGATAATGCAGGATATGCTGTATTCACTCTAAACAGCTGACCTACAGATAATATACAGCACACTAAACTTATCGTTCAAAGTCATTGTTGCCCACTCCATAGTCAACCCCAGGAGCTCAATGTGAGTAGCAAGATTAACCAGAACCTGGATAGAACACAATATTCTCACACTCACCCTCGATTTACTAAAATTAGCTTTGGAAATGTTGGTCATAAGTTTGGGCTCAACAGTCCTAACAGCAATATGAAGGCCCTGAGCATCAACCAGACAACGAGAGACCAAATGCAAATAGTTTGCCACTTACTTGACGTAATGTTTATACACAACATTAAAAGTGCGCATGTGTCAATGCAACAACTATCATGGATGGATTACTTGTTTCCGACTACTTCTCGACTGTCCTACATTGCCTTATCCCTAGAAGCAAAAGGAACCAAGAGAACTCTAGAAAAAGGTTCCTTGAACATTGCAGTTCTCAGCATTATGTGTCAAAAATGAATAAAGAAGCCCAAATCATTGTCCTCAACATCTGGTGCAAGATTAATATTGTAGAACAAAACGATAGTCGAGTTACTTCTAATTAATCTGTATAATTGGTCAAAAAGCTAAATGTATTAATTTAAATACTCTAAAACACGTTTAGTAGTTTCAAAACAGATACATTGCTTGTTAAAATGTATTAGAGTTGTTTATATTCTTCAAGAAAATTGTGCTTCTGTTTGAAAATGTCACAGAAATTATTCAAGGCTCTTTAAACAGAATTGCAATTATATACAACCTTCAAAGGTAATTCCGAAGTTTGTAGAGTTTGGTGAAAAAAGTATTAACAACTTCTTAACTTGAAAGTACCGCTGATCGCTGATCGGTAAAAATTTTACAAAATGTAGGTTTAATTGTCCTTCTTGCCAGAGTGAAAATAAGCAAGCATCTGTGACTGTCAAAGAAGCAGGCATTTATATAGCCCATGAAATTAAGATTGTTAAACAATGTAGTGTAACTCGGAGGTAAGATATTTTAAACTCATAGGAACCACTCTTGATTTACTTAAAAGATAGCAACATCTTTTTTTATTTATCTATTTATTTAGTGTTTTATAGAGCGCGAACTTGACCCGTTAGGGTATCAGAGCGCTTTACAAGGGTCATAGAGTTATACAAGGTTAAGCATCACATAATATTCACACAGTGCAGGAAATATGATGGATAGAGGACAAGTATGTACAGATTATATGTACAATTAAACAAAAACAGGGCCCCAATTGAAAAGAAACATTACGGCCCCATCAGTTTTTTCAGTCACCCAAAAAGAGGGACCATAAAGGGGAATTCTACCATTGTGCACATTACAGACCATCGTAAAATGGCATAATAACTGAGAAGCTAAAATGGCCATAAACTGTGAACCATAGTTAAAGATAGCGTTAGGACAAGTGACAGATAGTTTAACCTGCTGTCTTCAAACAAATACCCATCCATAGAAACAGCAGGGAATATTTGTGACACAATTGAGTCCAAGGATATGCAGTGTGCTTGCAGAGGACTGAATGTGGGTTCTTTTTCATAATCAGAGGCCCTGAAACTGGACGCTCAGTAAGATTTTGAAAAATGTGGCACCACCCTGTTTGCATGTGCGTTCTCGATTTCCTGGATGACCCTACCAGCTTTAGTTCTGAATTCTTCCTCGGTTGTTGAGAGACTGTGGGTTGCCTGAGGTTATGTGGGACCGAAACATCTACTAACACATAAAATATACTTTCTGAGGGTTGTATGTGTATGAAAGGCTGGTGATCAGTGAGCTCGCTTTCAAAGGACATGACGTTCTTTGAAAAATCTGCTTTGAAATAACTTCTTATAAACTGGTTGTTTCTTGAGAATTTGTGTGCCAGCAGCGTCTTGCTTGTGCTTTAATTATGGAATCAGGTCTCTGGATGAGGGGCCGCACAGAACCTGAGAGTAGTGAAGAGGATCATTACTTAGATTTTTGTACATCAATGACAGCACAAGATAAATGATCCTCTTCTCTAGAGGCAGCTCTAAATTGGATGAGACTTGGAGAAATTAAGGGGCGAGCTGACTGGGTTTAAGCAGGAGAAAAGAGCAACAGAAAATGTGTCCACTATTTACAACTCCCTGGAGAATTTATAACATTTTAAGTACTTAAACAAGTGTAGCAGTGCACCATGATTTATCTTATACAGGCATAGAGATACAATTATCGAGAAGGGGCAATCAGCAGTTTGCACAATCTGAATGTAAGATATCCTGACCATCAGCAGCATGAATACTTTTTAACAAGATGCTATTGATTTCTCTGCTAATTAGTGTTTATTTTATTCTGAGGAAATAAAGTGTAGTT
Source organism: Lissotriton vulgaris (assembly GCF_964263255.1). NCBI lineage: Eukaryota > Metazoa > Chordata > Amphibia > Caudata > Salamandridae > Lissotriton > Lissotriton vulgaris. The sequence goes on from NC_141691.1 coordinate 1,206,271,745, forward strand.
AGTATACCTCAGGGCATATTATATATAGTGACGTATAGTGTGTGTGTCTATTTTTTGCATGCTCGGGCACTGTACAAAATTGGCCACAGGAGCTTTTGCGGCCATTTCTCTAAAACATATAACATCAGCACATATACACCAGTGGCGCTTTCCTAAGAGACCATTTCATCCTTTGTATGTGAGACAAACACTTTGCCTCTGCGTCCTCATCGTACTAAGAACTCACATGCAGAGGCAAAGAGGCTGTCAATGGGTGCCCGAGCTGAGAATATATATAAAAGGTGGCTCACAGTTAATGCGCCCATGTGGACAGCTCTTCCCTAAAGGAGAAAAGAGGGTCCCATGGACCCCCACCGGAAATCCCCCTGCTGTGGCAGTCACTATTGGATCCGCCTCAAAGGCATCTCTTTCACCCCAAAGATGGAGTGACTGCTTCAAGCAGATGTGCTGTTATTGGAGCCAAGCATTGATGGTCATAAGGCACACTATCCCTATTTGTTCCCGGCCCACCAATGCACAGCAACATTGTGCCTTATTCTTATATGCCTCCTGGTGCAGGTATGTTTTATGGGAAGAGCGCATGTCTAATCTTGAAAGACTGTATTCATTGAGTGCACAGCTGATGCCAAAATCATAGTTTTTTTCCCCTAATGCTGATGAATTTGTATCACAGTCTTCCCTATTATTTCTTGTGCCTTAGCATTTGAAAAAGTCATCACAGACTTTGCAAAACAAAGTTGAATTACATTCCCTTGCTGCTGTAACTTGTTACAGTGCCCACATTGTGCTATCCTCTAAACATGCTAATTTTGTTTCTAAAACAGGCAAGATGTTATACTGATTTTTATCCTCCAGCACACGCTTCATACAAAATTACAACAGTGTAACAAATTTCCACAACTTCTTTTGTTCTTGCGTTCTTTAATTTGTTCTTTGATCTTTAGCCAACAGGTGTTTTGTCGCCCTAGGGAATCACTCAGGTGACTTCATTGGGGCTGTTAACTGATTAGATACTGTGTATCTCTCTGCTGGTTATACTTCTGTACCGGCCTGCATATCTATAAATGCCAGGTCAAATCCCCCGCTCTCAAGACTCAGGCGTGTTCTTGCTTGGACTGATTTTCCCTTTCTCTGGTACCCCAGTTCGGTACTGCACTTACTATCTTTCTACCAGGAGAGCGTGTACGCTCTGATTCTTTCCACCTACGTGACATCTTTGCGAGTGGGGTGATCTCCCTACCTCATAGCACCGCAAGATATCACGGGACATGTAAACAAATATGTACAGATCTTTAGAACGTCATATCTCTTCAACTGTTTCACCCAAGAAATCAACAAACATTATGTCATACTGTACCGCAGTAACTAAAAATTAGAGTCTAGCTTTCAATATTTTATATTACTTAACAGTGAACTGATTTCAACTTCTCCATTCACTCAATGATGCAGTGAAGATCCATTTTCTATCTGGATCTGGCTAATGTGAAGGAAGTTTATTGCACATTTGATCAATGAATTTTCCCTCTCCTTTATTAGTAAATTGCGAGAAAAGAAAAGCAGGAAATTTAGGACCGATTCACCAGACCTACTCTGCACCTGAGGGTTATTTAGATATATCAAAAAGTTGAATGTGCTGTTGGAAATCACAATTCTTGAAACACATAACTCGGGTCTGCTGAATTGTTCTGAGCATATCTCTTACGACTGGGGAGGGAGTGTAATCTGCAATTATAGCTGATTTTCCACAGTTGTAAATGTAGGTTTAAGATTGGAAAGATGGATGTTTCCCAGTGGAAAGACAAGTTGGAGGAAGATGAGATGACAGCTGTAACTTTGTATTTTCAACTATTCCCAATTACCTTTAGCATGCATAACTTTAGTCCACAAAAAGGTGCGGTGAAGTTAAAAATGGGGTGACCCATAATTTCTGTGTGTGTGGAGTAGGGGTTTTTATCATTTATAAAAATATTTTTTAGAGGAAAAAAGAAACGATGCACTCCTACTGACTTGTGTTAGTCAGCAAAGGCATAAGATAAGAGAGAAATCAGACACTGGGTATTATCACTCTGATTTGTCACTTTGCAGGAAATTACAGACATTGGGCCTTAATGCTTAACTAAAGACAAGATACATATCTTTAATCTCCCTGCAGCATCAGAAACGTTCTGTATCAAAATATATGCCTTCAGAGTAATCTCCATGTCTCAGACTCGGCATTCTAGTAGAATTCTGACATTTCTGGAAGTTGACCATAAATGATATGTATAGAGCTATATAATCAAGATTACAAGGGCTAAGAATATATCACTGCCTTCTGCCTTGTCAGTATCTCGCTCTGGTTTCAATATTTATTCAAGGTTGTCTTGTTAAACAGCATATAGCAAACATTAATCTCAATTATATATCTATATCTATACATATATATATATATATATATATATATATATATATATATATATATATATATATATATATATATATATATATATATATATATATATATATATATATATATATATATATATATATGTATAGATATAGATATCCAAAACCAAAGTATACTCCGCGCATAGCAATCATAGCAGGCACAGATACATATATAGTTCATAATGACGCATGATAAACTGCTTCCCTGTCCCATATCACTACTTTAATACAATATGTATGTCATGAACAGAATCAAGTCTTTAAATAAGCGAGAATTGCTACTGTTTTGCGCAAAAGTAAATATGAGTTTATAATCCTAAAAGTTTGGCTCTGAAACAGGAGTTAAACAATTGGAGTATGTTTCAACTATTTAACTGAATTCCTACAAATACTTTTCTGTTCAGCTTGACTTTCTAAAAGAAGAAGGGCCAGATGTATGACCCTTTCATTAAGCGCCTCGCAATTTGTGATTCATTGCGAGGCGCTAAATGAAATGTACAACAGTGTTATTGCACTGTTTTGCGATTCCCAATGAGCCTCTCGCAATTTGCAAGCCCATTGGGAATGCCAGCCCTCCTAGGGATGATGGCCTGCTGGGGTCAGCAGACCACCATGTCTGGGACTGCTTTTTTAATAAAGCATTTTTTTTTTAATGCAGCCCATTTTCCTTAAAGGAATACGGGATGCATTTAAAAAAGAAAAATGACATTTTTCAGTTTCATTTTTTTAAGGGCAGGCAGTGGTCTTTGGGACCAATGCCTGCTCCTAAAAAGTATTTTCCCACATTCTAACAAAGGGGAAGGGGTCCCCTGGGAACCCCTTCCCCTTTGCGAGTGGTATACCACCTACTTGAAGTAGGTGGTAAACTGCAAGGGTTTTGCGGCCGCAAATGCGGTCGCAAAACATTAGTACATAGCATGTGGACTCACAATTAGTCCCTTCCTAATTGCGAGAGTTGCAAATGCTATTTTGCGAGTCAGTGACTCGCAAAATTACATTGGTACAAGCTGTTACCGTTTTTTGCGGCAGCAAACAGGAGGAGGTCCAAGAAATCCCATGAACTCTGAGCACGACATCCTGACTGCAGCAACAAAGTATCTTGATTACCTAGAAAGGATGAAAGGTTGTTCTGAGCCAGGAGGAACATATACTCAATAACTTCAAGCTGGTTGGCACAATTTGCAAACACTGTGAGAGATTTGAAGACGCTCTCCATCCAGCACTTGAACTCTGAATGCACCGCCAGCTTACCCTTCCTTTAATGGCAGGGCCTGCCAGTTTGGAGTATTGCCCTAACAACCCGCCAAATGGTTCCTGGTCGGTGTCGGCCATAGAGTATGACAGATCTTAGCTAAGCACAGAACTTGCAGGCATAAATTATTATTATTTTTATTATTATTATATTTAAGTTTATAGAGCGCACAGCCACCTGGAGGTTTCCCGGCGCTAAGAACATGGTTGAGGGCAGAGCACCGGCAAGATTAGACTGGAAAAAAAGGATGTCTATTGGTTAAAAAACCAATTTTTTACATCCCTGCGGAACTTGAGGTAGCTAAGTTCAGTGCGCAGGGGGAGAGGAAGAGAGTTCCACAGCGATGGAGCCAGATAAGCAAATGGGCGACCGCCCATTCTGGCTTTTTTGATCCTGGGGACCTGAAACTTGTGCTGGTTGGATGAGCGGAGGGTGCGGGAAGGGCAATATTGGTGGACTAAAGTTCTGAGATAAGGGGGGCTCTGCCTGCGTTGATTTTGTGCATAAAGCAGAGGGCCTTGAACTTTGTGCGATTTTCAATACGGAGCCAATGAAGGCTTCGTAGAGAGGTGGATGTAGAGGACTTGTTCGGAAGTTTGCAAAGGAGCCGGACAGCCATGTTCTGTACCGTTTGCAGTTTACGAGTCACTTCCTTGCAGGCCCCCAGAAAGAGAACGTTGCCGTAGTCCAGTCTGGAAGTAATTAAAGCCTGGACTACTGTTTGTTTTGTGTCCGGAGGAAGCATCCAGAAGATCTTTCTGAGCCACTTGAGAATGATTGTACATGTGGAAGAGACTCTGACCGCATGTTGCTTCATAGACAACTGGTCATCAAAAATGATGCCAAGGTTGCGAGCAGTTTTGGAGGGGACAGGGAGAGTGCCCATTTGTGGTGGCCAATGGTGCGGGCCCCATAAGGAGGTATTGTGTCCAAACAGGAGAAGTTCAGTTTTTCCCCCGTTTAGTTTTAATTTATTTTTGTACATCCAGGTAGCAATATTGTTAAGTACTGAGCAGAGGGAAGAAGTAGTAGAATGATGGCCCGTGGAGAGAGAGTAGATGATCTGGGTATCATCCGCAAAATAATAGATGGTGAGTCCAGCTTGCTCTGCAATGGTGGCCAAAGGTCTAACATATAAATTAAAAAGTAGGGGACTCAGGATGGAGCCCTGGGGGACGCCATAGACAGATTATGGACCTTAGAAGCCGATGTAGAAAAGAAGACTTGGAAAGTTCGATTAGAGAGGAAGCTTGCAAGCCACTCAAGGGCTGAGCCAGTGATGCCGGAAGACTTAAGAGTGTTAAGAAGGATGGTGTGGGAAACCGTGTCGAAAGCGGCACTTAGGTCCAGCAAAATAAGTGCCACTGTTTCCCCTTTGTCGACCTGGCATCGAATGGTCTCAGAGACCCCCAAGAGAGTCGATTCTGTCGAGAAACCAGACCTGAAGCCAGACTGAGATTGGTGAAGAAGGTTACATGATTCAAGGCGTTTGGTGATTTGTGTATTAATATGTTTTTCCGGATTCTTGGAGTGGACCAGAAGGAGTGAAATGGGGCGGAAATTGGATGGGTTATTTTGGTGTCTGCATTTGCTTTTTTCAATAGCGGTACTATCATGGCGTGTTTCCATGCACTGGGGTCCTTGGCTTCCCTAAGAGAGGTGTTAAGAAGTTCTAGAATAAGATTAAGAAAGGAGGTGTCTAGGGTTTGTAAAATTTGGGGGGGGATAGGATCCATCGGGGAGCCAGATTTAATGTTGCTAATGATATCCTGCAGTGTGGTGATATCTAGAGGGTCCCAAGTAGTTACCTGCTGTAAGGAAGTGTGAAGGGTATGATCCGGTGGCTCGGATATGCAGGGGACAAGCAATGCAGGCCGCTCAGAGGGTGGGTGGGTGGGGGTAGGGTCTCCAAAGTCGGCATAGAAATTATCAATGTTGGAGATAAAGAATTCTGCCAAAGTATTGCATTGCATTGTGTCTAGGCATGGGGCGTTAGGCTGGCAGGATGCACCAGTGAGCTCCTGTACAGCTTTAAAGAGCGTTTTGGGGCGGTTTTGTGCATTAAGTAAAGTCACAGTGACATATTCTGCTCTAGCTGTGTTGCAGAGTGCATGGTATTTGGCTAAGGCCATTTTGTAGAGTTGCTTGGTGCAGGGGTCATAGTGAATGCGCCACTTTCGCTCAAGGTTTCTGCAGATGGTTTTTTCCCTTTTTAACAGGTCTGTGAACCAAGGGGTTGGTGGGTGGTGCAGATTGTACTTCTTCTTACGCTGCAGGAGGCACACATTGACGGCCGAGGTGAGCCAGCTGTGAATGGCCGCCTCCTCTTCAATGCTAGTCACGGAGGTGCGGGGCCTAGTGTTCTCAAGACAGGAGTTGAATTTATCGGAGTCCAAATTTTTCCAGTTTCTGGTTAATCTTGGTTCTGTAGGAATTACTGGAGTCTTGGGGGACCGATCGATTGTTATCGTAAACTCTACCAGGTAGTTGTCTGACCAGGGGATAGTTAGGGGAGGCCTGCTTATTATAGTATCCAAATTAGAAAAGATGGGATCAAGGAGGTTCCCTGCCTTATGCGTTGGGCCCGAATTGTGTAGAGTGATATACAATGCTGCTAGATCCAGCGTGAGATTGGTACTAGTGGGGCAGGAAGTATCGTTAAAGTGTATGTTTAGGTCACCAATTAGCGGGAAGTTGGTAGCGTTTAACAGCATGGGGGCTATGTGCTCCGGAAGAGCGGTAGCCCACGAGCTGGCTGGGCCAGGGGGCCGATAGATGAGGGTTCCGGAGAGAGTGTAATTTGGGGATAGCAATAGTTTAAACAGGCCGGCTTCACTGTTGGGAATATCTAAATCCTCCCATTTACAGAAGTATATTCGTTTAAAAATGATGGCTATCCCTCCTCCCTCTTTCCCCACCCTATTTTTTCCGATGTAGGTGTAATTGTCGGGGAGGGCGGATGCTATATCAGGGCCGGAGCTATCATTTAACCATGTCTCCGTCAGGAATAGGACAGCTGGTTGTGAGGAAGTAAGTAGGTCAAAGATATTTCTCTTGTGCTTCGGTAGTGACCTGCAGTTCAGGCTGATAAAGGTGAGTTTTTGAGAGGATTCACTGAGTGAGTGCCTTGATTGAGGCTGCAGAAAGTAAGATGTTGCAGTATTAAGCATAGAGGGGAGGGATGTGAGGGAGAGATTACAAACCGGGCATGTCAATGGGGTTAGATGACAGCACAAGGGTAAGTTCTGCGAGCACTGAGGAGGCCTCAGATTTAAAAGGGTTTCTCTGGAGTAAATATGGGTTAGTTGTTGACCTTTGGAGGCAGGGGAACTGGCCCCTGGCCACGTCTGGTCGCGGACGGGCGCAGACGGGCTGGACTTCGGCGTGCCATCGTCGCGCCCGCTGCGCGCGTCGGCCAGCACATCAGTTATGAAGGGAGGCGGCGGTGTGGCGACTAGACCGCTCTCGCCTTCCGCCGGAAGTGTGCAAAGTGATAGGAAGGAACTCCCTCCACAACAACGAGCTTGGCTCGGGGTGGAACGGGGAGTGGGAGGCAAACACAGTCAACACAGGAAGTGAGGATTAAAAACAAAGTGAGAATTAATACCAAAAGCACAGTGCAAGCACCTGAAATCGTGCCCCCTGCTCTCTCACAGCAGCAGCACCCGTAGACAGGAACAAGTAATGCACTGAGCACAAGTTTTACAGTGACATCACAGTGCGAGCACCTAACTCGTGCCCCCTGCAATGGCAAGCTAGCGCAATAGTCGGTTTTGTCTCGTACCCTCAAACCAGTAGGTTACGGCATAGTGCTTTTAGAATAGTGACAAGCCCCATATCATCCTGATTTGCATGTCCTTATGTCAAGGCTATGGTCAATCGAATAAATATATGGAGGACTCCAAAATCAAAGCTGCAATTGCATAGATTCTACTTTGTACTCTCTGGGATTATGGAGAATCTCTTAAAAATCAGAAGTCTACGCAAACTCATAGAGGGATGTCTATGCTGCATTGATTTTAGACATTTACCTGAATCTTTTCGAATAAAGCCTATGGACCCCCTTTCGATTGAACTTAGACTTGGCATAAGGACATGCAAATCAGGATGATATGGGGCTTGTCACTATTCTAAAAGCACTATGCCGTAACCATTCTGAAAATACTTCCCCTCTGTATACAACTCCATCGAACAGGTGTCCAGTTTGACATGTGTTGAGGAGGTTTCCAAGTAGAGCTGGTTATAAGGTGAAGAACTGTAGCGTAGTCACCAGCCTAGGTACTCGTTGATGACTAGGCCGAACACACGGCACTTAGTATTACACCTCTTTATTTCTGTGCAGGTAACTGCGAAGTCGACATTCTAAGCATTAATTTTATTCATCATACCGAACACTTATGTCATAGTTCTACAGAGTCCATCAGGAACCAAAAGGGTCTTGTGATTGCTACCTCACAAGACACTACATCTCCTCCCTTGTGAAAAAACAAAGAAACATTTTTACCGATATATATGTATATATATATATATATATATATTCACTGAAAAAACCATAGGTTATAGACCATATATAGTTAGGAATTCGCATTTACAAAACCTTATTTTACTCACACAAAACCATTGAAATTCCATATATAGTTAGTTGCACTAACTATATATCGCGCACCCGCAATCCACTGCTGATGATGTCACATATTACATCATTCATGACATGGTCAGTGACATCACTGATGACATCACTGATGACATCTCAAATGACATCACTGATGACATCACTGATGACATCTCATTTGACATTACTGATCACATCACTGATGATATCATTCATGTGATAATACGATGAACCTCTTCAGACTCTAATATAACCTTAGATACAATCAGTGTAAACAGACACTCACAGACTGTCACTCATCCATGGAGTTACTCACACACCTAGTCAGTCATGCAAAGAATCAATCACACCTCCATTTCCACAACTATACAGTTATACAAACTTTACTTATTCAAACATATACAAACACATATTTACTCTCTTATACAATCCCTGATACAAGTTCACAATGATCCATACAACCACTCACACATTCACTGGCTCTTATGCACAGTTATTTATATATGTCAACTCTCACATGTACTGTGTTTTACATATGTACTTACTTTGACATGTAGCACTGAGATATCCATTCACTCACCAATACACTCATGCACACAGTCAACCGTCCATACAGCTGTTTCCACATGCACTTTTGAAACCATACATCTAGTGAATCAACTGCTCACACATCTATGCACAGAGTCATACACCTCCCAGCCACCCACACACACACTCAGTCTCCCATACAAATACTTGGGCAACCAATCAATAACCCATATAGTTACTCATATAGCTACTTATCAACACATGCAACAGTTTACAGAACAACAGACATAATGATGCACAAATTAAGACAGTTTAGTCACTAACCCATGCACTCAGTGAGACACATTTAATCACTCACTCATACAGTCAGTCATGCACCTACTAAATCCTTCATCCAGACACTTATACATCCACTCATTCTTCAATATGTAAGACATATTTTAACTTTACAGAAACATACAGTCACTGGATGTTGTCATCAGTGATGTCATCAGTGATGTCATTTGAGATGTCATCAGTGATGTCATCAGTGATGTCACTGACCATGTCATGAATGATGTAATATGTGACATCATCAGCAGTGGATTGCGGGTGCGCGATATATAGTTAGTGCAACTAACTATATATGGAATTTCAATGGTTTTGTGTGAGTAAAATAAGGTTTTGTAAATGCGAATTCCTAACTATATATGGTCTATAACCTATGGTTTTTTCAGTGAATTTTCAAGGTTTTGTAAATGCTAATTCCTAACTATATATGGTCTATAACCTATGTTTTTTTCAGTGAATTTTCAAGGTTTTGTAAATGCTAATTCCTAACTATATATGGTCTATAGCCTATGGTTTTTTCAGTGAATATATATATATATACATACATATATAAACATATATCATCTGTATATCTATATAAATACAAACATAAATGCATGCCTACATATACTTATATGCATACAGATGCATGTTATTTACATGAAAGTTGAAAAAACACTAATAAAAGCAAAGCTAAAAAGCCACCTCATTACAAACAGAATGGCTTTAACTTAAACGAGGGCGAGATCTATTGCATTTTCAATGCTTGTTTATTTTGGTTCCATCAAGAAGGCATTCAGATGTGTCACACATTTGCCATAAATTCTGAATGTTAGCACTCTAGTTGCACATTAGATCACTGTAGTAAAGCTACTGCTCACCAGGGACGTCTGCTGCTGGTATTCAAAGTGCATGTTTCAGTCTGCATGTCAGAATTTTTTTAATGAAATAGAAGAGGATTTGAGAAGTCACTCAAAATGTGCCCTAATTTTTCTTTCTGCAGCACTAATCATAATTCATATGGCAAAATATACCCCCTCATTTTGTTCCTTTTTAAATTAAATGTTTTAAGAGTTACCACTTTATTCCAATCAAGATGGCTTCAGGTGTGCCATATCTTTGTAATAAGTAGGACTGTTAGCGCTCTAGTTGTTCTTTAGAACACTCTGGGACATTCTGTCATTGGGCTATACTTGGGCTACATCTGGGTGATATTTGGGCTACATTTGGGCTCTTTTGTCTCTGGTGGCCATTTTGGGAGACTGCATGTCAGAATTTTTTAATGAAATAGAAGAGGATTTGAAAAGTCACTCAAAATGTGCCCTATTTTTTCTTTCTGCAGCACTAATAATACCTTCTATTGCATAATATACCCCCTCATTTTGTTCCTATTTAAATGAAATGTTTTAAGAGTTACCACTTTATTCCCATCACGATGGCTCCAGGTGTGCTATACCTTTGTAATAAGTAGGACTGTTAGCGCTCTAGTTGTTCTTTAGAACACTCTGGGACATTCTGTCATTGGGCTATACTTGGGCTACATCTGGGTGATATTTCGGCTACATTTGGGCTCTTTTGTCTCTGGTGGCCATTTTGGGAGACTGCATGTCAGAATGTTTTAATGAAATAGAAAAGGATTTGAGAAGTCACTCAAAATGTGCCCTAATTTTTCATTCTACAGCACTAATCATACTTTCTATGGCAAAATATACCCCTCATGTTGTTTCTTTTTAAATTAAATGTTTTAAGAGTTACCACTTTATTCCAATCAAGATGGCTTCAGGTGTGCCATACCTTTGTAATAAGTAGGACTGTTAGCGCTCTAGTTGTTCTTTAGAACACTCTGGGACATTCTGTCATTGGGCTATACTTGGGCTACATCTGGGTGATATTTGGGCTACATTTGGGCTCTTTTGTCTCTGGTGGCCATTTTGGGAGACTGCATGTCAGAATGTTTTAATGAAATAGAAAAGGATTTGAGAAGTCACTCAAAATGTGCCCTAATTTTTCATTCTGCAGCACTAATAATACGTTCTATGGCAAAATATACCCCCTCATGTTGTTTCTTTTTAAATTAAATGTTTTAAGAGTTACCACTTTATTCCAATCAAGATGGCTTCAGGTGTGCCATACCTTTGCAATAAGTAGGACTGTTAGCGCTCTAGTTGTTCTTTAGAACACTCTAGGAGGCTGCAGTAGAACACAAAGGAATCAACTGACAGTCTCTGTCCTTGTTGGATGTACATGGTTTACTGAGAATGTCAGACTTCATTTTCACATGACTGAGAAAGATAATATGAATTTACAGAAAATATGCTTTCAGTTTAGCTTATAGATCCCCTTCCAAACCACTGTGGGAAAATCATGAGATATTAGTTTTATTTCAAACAATATTCATGATATCACAGCAGAAGGTTTTTTCACATGGTAAAATCACCTTAGAACCCACCACAATTCCTAAAACGAGTATGGTACCATCAACAAATGATTTATAATGTAACTAAAGTCCTAAAACCCTCTATTAACTACAATGCTTTTTAATGAGGTGCTATCATGTATATTGGTCCCAAGATGGCTGCCAACACTTCTTGGATGAAGTGCTGACAGCCAATCAGATCAGATGTGTGGTTAGGCTCCGCCCAGATATATATCTTTTTTTGAACCTAAATTACTCAAAATCCACTGGAGCACATATATTGAGACCTAGCAAAGGCACATCGGGCTAACAGTCCCTACAATTTTGCCAAGTTTCGTGCAAATCCATTCAGCCGTTCGAGCTAAAAGTGAGGCCAACCGCCCTATGGAAATTAACATGGGAAAAAAGCGTTTTGGGACCCTCCTTTTTTCTCGGCCCCTCCTTGATGAAACCCCCCCAAATTGTTAGGGGCTGCTCAGAAACAAAATGTTCCATTTTCCTGAAAATTTCAGCCGATTCCGTCCACAAACGCCAAAGTTATTAGACATAGAATTTTAAAAAATCCCATAGAGAAAAAATCCTAACTATATATACCTACTGGCGACCGCCAGTAGGTAATATATATATATATATATTTGGCAGTGTGTCGCACCTCCGCACGTTATATGAAATAAAGGAAGAAAGAATACCTTGAAAAAAGTCTGGCTGTGGATTTATCCATCTGTGTCTGCGTCCTGGGTTTGCTGTGGAAGCGCCGCATCAACCTCCGGTTGGAATCTATATATATATATATATATATATATATATATATATATATATATATATATATATTCACTGAAAAAACCATAGGTTTCACACCAGTTATAGTTAGCTGGAAATTTTACTGATATAAAACCATTGAAATTCCCACGTTATAGTTAGTCGGACTCACTATAACTTGCGCGTACAATGCACTGCTGATGACATCACTCATGACATCACTGATGACACCATCCAGTGAATGTGTGTCTTTCTGAAAAATAAATTTGTTTTATATATGTATTTGTAAAGGTCGATGGAAGAATAAATGTTTAAATAAGTGTGTAAATGGATGTTTTTTTAAAAAAAATTGGTTGGGTAACTGGCATATTATGTGTATCTTAGTGAATACATATATTAGCGAGTATTGTTTAAATATTTAAATGTTTGTATCAGTGTTTCTCTTTGTGTATAAGTGGCTGCATGGGGTTGGTGACTGACTCACTGTTTGTATGTGTTTTGAAGTCAGCATATGTGCAGGACTGTATGGGTGGATGAGTGTATATATGTGTGTGTTAGTGAGTGAATGACTGTCTCACTAGTGTCTTCATTAGTAACGACATATGTTTTAATCTAGTATATGTGAGTATTGATGTATATAAGTGAGTATAGTATATATAGTGAGAGATTGTAGGAGTTCCTGTTTAAATAAGTATGTGTTTCTATAAGTGATTGTTTAAGAGAGTAAGTATGGGTAAGTTTCCTTAGAAGTAAGGTGGCAGTGTGTGTATAAATGTATATGCAAATAAATGGATGTTCAATAGTTTATTTGCATGTGTGAGTATGTGTGTGAGTAACTTTTGGATGATTGCTGATGTGTAACAGGATGTATAGGTGTATCACTACATATGATGAGTGAGTATATATGAGTGACTATATAGAACTGTTGGTGAATGAGTGGATGTGTATATAGATGGTGGAATTACTGAATTGGTTGTTGTTACTGGTTTGGGTATCTCCATTTTTTTGAAAATGTTTGTTTCTATTTTTGAATATGTGTTTCAAGCGTTACATTACACTGAAATTTGGTCTGTCACTCTGTCACAAGGATGGTGTCATCAGTGATGTCATGAGTGATGTCATCAGCAGTGCATTGTACGCGCAAGTTATAGTGAGTCCGACTAACTATAACGTGGGAATTTCAATGGTTTTATATCAGTAAAATTTCCAGCTAACTATAACTGGTGTGAAACCTATGGTTTTTTCAGTGAATTTAATAGGTTTTTAAAATGCTAATTCCTAACTATAACTGGTGTGAAACCTATGGTTTTTTCAGTGAATTTCATAGGTTTTTTAAAAGCTAATTCCTAACTATAACTGGTGTGAAACCTATGGTTTTTTCAGTGAATTTCATAGGTTTTTTTAATGCTAATTCCTAACTTTTTATACAGACTCATACCTATGTGTTTTTTAGTGAATTGCTAAAGTATGTTTTTGTAAAAATGAACACTATAATGTATATTGAGATAATATTTTTAATTTAAAATATTTTTTTTTTATATTTCACTTTGGTGCGCTTCCGGTGCGCTTCCGGTGCGCGTACCGTCAGCGCACTAACAAAAAAAAAAGAAAAAAAAAATGAAGGAGTGACTGTGTAATAGATAGTAAGACAGATAAAAAGTTTAAAAGGAAGTAACTGAGAAAAGAAAAATGAATAAGGGAGCAAAAGAAAGAAGAAATAGGAAGAACACTAAAGTAGAGGTTAAGGGAGAATATAAATGGATATTGAAAGTAAAAAGAAGGACAGATAAGTATGAGAATGACAGGTAGTGACGGAATCAGAGGAAAAGAATAGCAGTGATTGAGGGAAAGTAAATATCAGTGAATATAAGTAAAGAGGGGTGAAAGAGGGTACATATAAGTGAATAAGGGCAACACATGGGGAGTAATAGAGAGAAAGAAGAGAGAGAGTAAAAGAAAGACAAAAGGAAGAACTAACTGAACTACAGTACAATGAGTGTGAAAGAAAAAAAAATGGAGAAAGAGAAAGAGGGTTAGGAAACTAAAGCAGTGGTACTAAGAGAATATAAAAAAGATAAAAAGTGGTGGAAGGAACTGAGGAAATGCAGATAGTTCTTATTACATTAAGAAGTTGTGAATGAAGTACAGTAAAGAAACAGCAATGAAAAAAGAGTGTAAATTAGTAAAGAGAGGTAAATAAGGGTGAAGAAGAAAATGAGTGCATAACAATGTGAACACAATATAAATTACATAATGCAAACTACACAATAACTTCTACAATATGTTACATTATTTATTTTTGCTGTTCTCAGAATATATTGAATTCCACTTAAATTAGTGAGTTCAAAGTCTTCATCATATAACAGCGGGAAAAAAAAAACACAATCTAAAAGATTGTGTTTAAAAAAACCCATTCAAACATACATCTCATATATGTACACTAATCTTTGATTCACTTACTTTTCCATGAGGCCAAGTAGAAGATAGTGAAGGTCCTTTTGGTAGAAAAAAAGTCTGCTGTTCCTTATAAGTTCCATTTCATCGACTTCCTATGAAAAAAGATCTAAAAACATCATACCATACACAATCCTCACGGCCAATTTGTGTCTGATATATCGGTATTTTTTACTTTGAGATCCACTTAAAGTATCTACATGAGATAAATAATTTAAAATATTAGATTAACTAACTAACTAACTAACTTTTATTAACTATTCCCGTCTTCAAAGGCCAATTCCCCTTACTAAAACTTTGGTTTTAAAAACACTAGATAAGAATTTGTAGAGTCATAAGGCAAACGTTGTTTATAAGTTAAATGAGAATCATTGCAGTAACTCCATCCATTTTCAGATTTTAAGTAGCATGTATAATGTCCTGAGGTGGTCGAAGGTCCATCATGATAAATAATAGCTTCAGTTGTAAAGGTCCTTCCAGAAATTGATAACTGAGAAGCCACAAAATTTTTTATAGAAGTTGTCAATTTAGTTCCATCAGGTCTACATCGTTGGAAAACTAAAATGATATACTGCCCATACCTTTGTATAAATAATGTGGACAGCATTGTACAGTTACATTGGGTACACACCATATTATGATCTGCTGCTTTAACTAGATTTTTAAAAGACACTGATTTACAGTCTGGTAAAGTCAAATATATAAATCTTTCAGTGTCTATTCTAGTAGTACTTGATAAACTACAATTGTGGCAGTCATGCTGCCATTGATAAGAAAGACTGAAAAGATTATCTACATCTACTCCTTCATCTTCCAAAACACCAAACATATACATTAAAAATTCCTGACAATCCTGCTGAATGTTTTGTGAAAATGTATCTTGACCAGAACACAAATCTAAAATATTTCGAATTTCCGTTACACTTTCTATTTGTGGTGTACCACTGCTACATTTCTGAAACACAGAATTCAATAAACCACACAATCTTTGATCCCGATTTTCAACAATCTGTTCTTGTAAACTTTTAAGAAAAAAAACAACATTAACCACTACATTAGCATAGCAGTTGACACCAGAACTATTTTCAAACTGAAATCCAACAACATTTTCTCCACAATTCTTTTTCTTCCTGTTTTCAATTACAGTTTTCTCTACTTTTTGTCTTTTTGCAACTACCTCACTACAATTATCCTCATTTCTTCTTTTTCGGCCTACCACACGTTTTTCAAACAGAGGATATTGAGGCAAATGTGGAGCATACTCTCTTCTTAACCTATTGTATTCTTTAACACAATCTAGATCGGCAGAAATCTTTGTCTCATCACACGCAATCAAGTACAATCCTGATAAAGTTCTGACTCGAGATAATGCCACATATGCCATACCCTCTTTAAACACAGATCTTCCAATGTTCACCAATGCACTATCTACACTTAAACCTTGAGATTTATGAATTGTCACCGCATA
Organism: Lissotriton vulgaris; assembly: GCF_964263255.1. Lineage (NCBI taxonomy): Eukaryota > Metazoa > Chordata > Amphibia > Caudata > Salamandridae > Lissotriton > Lissotriton vulgaris. The sequence goes on from NC_141691.1 coordinate 1,206,287,970, forward strand.
CGCTAAACAAACAGGAAACTGTTTTCGGCGAACATATAAGTCTTTTACAAGTAAAAATCTAGCAGAACAACGACTTATTTGTTGTACTTCTTCAATGCCATCAAATTTTATTTTTAAAAATTCAATTCCATCTCTATTTCTGTAATTCACAAAATCAACAACATAACCCATTGCTCCATTTACCAGACCGCTTTCAACATTTAAATTCCTTCTCAAAATGATACGACAATTTAAACACACATTCAGAGTCTTTTCAAAACCAGCTGTTTTTGAAATACTTTTCTCCAATGAATGCAATTTAGTTTTCAAATTTTCTGACAAAACAATTGTTGCACCCATATGCTCTATTTTATCTATTGCTTCCAGTTTCACAATCTCTTCATTTTCTAAGTCTAACATTTTTTGATTGAAGATGGAACATTCTTGCAGAGTTGGCATCAAACATATCCCAGATTTCTTCTCAGTCATTTTTTTAAAAATATTTTCTGGAAGAATGTTTTCATTTGCATACAAATTTGAAATTAATCGACTATGCAAAGCTTTTTTCCCTTTCTCAGTCATTTTTCCAATTCTTACATCTTGTAGAATATTTTTATAATCTTCATCCTTGGCCTGTCGCATATTTTGAAGCAGTTCAGCATATTTAAAATTTAGCCATATATTAACATTTCCAATGCTTCCAAGGGACTTCCTGGTATCTTCATGCGTGAGCATTTTAAACACTGGTTGTCCTTTTACTGGAGTCAACTGCAATAGATCTCCAAAAACAATAATGTGTTTTCCTCCAAATAACACATCATAGTCTGTTTTAAGAATTTCTTGCATTCTCAAATGCACAAAAGCAAGCATTAGATTTGAGACCATGCTTACTTCATCTATGATAAGAAGTTTCATTTTCTTCAAGACTCTTGAAACTTCAGAACACGCATCTCCAGATAGCTTGTTGTAATGCAATTTATTATCATGTTCAACTGGCAGCATCAATAAACGATGTAGAGTAATCCCTTTAATATTATGTGCTGCCAGACCAGTTGGAGCAGTTACAACACAAGACAGTGGTGAATCAGTCCTTTTCTGCAGATAACTTGCAACGGCTTTAATTAGAAAACTTTTTCCTGTCCCCGCTTCTCCACTTACATACAGTCGGACAGGGTCAAATAATATACATGAGCACTCTTTTTTCTCATGTCTGAATCCATGTTCAATCTGCTCTGTGACTTCATCATATATCTTTTTCTGCTCAATGTTTAGTTGCTTTACCAAATCTTCTAAGTTAACTCCATCTTCTTGAGCTTGTTCCATAGCTCTTTCCACCTCATCCATGGCAGTGGCAGCTTCATTTTGGATAATTGGTCCTCCTAGTGGATCCTGGCTCAATGAAGTAGAACTCTGACTATCTTGAGAACTGTTTCTAGCTATCTCTTCAGCAATTGTGGTTTCTTGCTCCATTTCTTCATTCAACATTTGCAGATAATTTAGAAAAATAGGACATTCTATGGTATCCTTAGTTGCATTAAAAGAGTCTTCATAACACAGAAAATCTCCAAGTAGTTCCTCTTCTGTACGCCATGGCTTAAAGAGTTGCAAAAGAGCTAAATAGTAAAATTCTCTTTTGTCTGGAACTTCACAACTCAATTTTCGATGATTAATCAAATGGCCTTTTTTCTGCTTCACTAGACATCCTTCATTGCCAATGAGTGCATATTTTCCATTATTGATATCTTCTGTGATGTTCCTCTTATAACTGTAGTTTTGAAGAACTTCATACAAACAAGTGTTCTCAAGGTGAGTACTTCTATTTGGATAGTATGTATCCAACATATTTGTCTTCAAAATATCTGTACTGTTTGGTTCTTTTTCCGCCAAATATTCAATTTCTTGTACAGATTTCAAAACTCGGTTTCGTGTTGCAGCAAGACCAAGACTCACCCAAATGATTGTTCTTGATTTGGCATAGAGACTTGCTGATGATAACCGATCAGAACATTCATATGCTCCAATTTCTCGATGCGACAACATCTTCAGACTGAAACTGTATAATTTCTTGCTTAGACTCTTTTCATGTGAAATGTCCTCCCACATTTCCTTCAGTTCTGTCTTTTCTTTTTTGGTGATGTAAGATGTCACATATCGAGCCACAGCAATAGAGTTGTCAGCAACGAACTGAATATCCATGTTAGCATTCCACATGGACAAAATCACTGGGTTGTAATCGTTGATGTACTTAGATTCTTCATTTCTTTTCAAATTATATGTGTTTTTGGGAGATTTTCTCGTCACAGTATGTCGTAGAGATGACATCAAATTATTTACTCTTCCCTTAGAAATCACTGGTCGAGGAAATGCAAAACGACATTTCGTGTAGTACTTTTCCTTGTTTTTAAATTTTCGACGACAGTACTTTCCACAACGATGAGATTGAAAACGTAAAACTTGTTGCCTTAAATTGTTTTCTTCAGTAGATTTTGGAACAGCACATGTTGAATACTCTTCAATGAAACTCATCACTGTTTCATCTGAATCTGATCCAAATTTGGGTGCATCTTTAATCCACAACAACATATGTATATGAGGAGCACCTCTCGCTTGATATTCCTTCCTCCAAAAGAAATCCAAAACCTCTCCAAGGGGAGGATTTTTTTTGTTGGTAATAAAAGACATCATAGCTTCAAATCTATGATTAAAATATCTGCAAACATTCACTGGATCTAAAGAACACAGTTCTCCTGGTGTTTTCAATTCTATATTTGGTATGTTTTCATTTGCCTCTCGTAGAAATTGAAGTAAATCGTCCCATGCATACTCAGCACAGCTAAGAGTGAGGAACCATGTAGGAGTTCCTAAGTTTCTTAGCATACATTTCAATTCTCCATGACGACGAAACCAATACTCGTTGGTTCCACGTTGACATGCCATGAGATTGATTAGCTGAGATTCCAAAATACTGTCTTGCAGATTAACTTTCTCCATAAAGTCCCTCGCACAAACATTCTGCAAATGAGGTCCACTTTTTAATATATGATTAACTGCATAAGAAAGCCCAGACAAATCACTTTCAAACAGTAGATGAAATAAATAAGGAATGCATTGACGAAACCTTGGATCTTCTGCATATAATCTTAGAGTCCGGTATTCAGCTGCAGGAATTTGAACTGGTCGATCATCATATCGTCCACCACAACCTGTTGGAAATAATTGTGGAAAACAACGAGCTTCCAAACTTTCTTCCCATACACTAATGGGACTTCCTTTTGCTGCTTTCATTTGAAATAAGTCAATTGCATTTCCCATTACTTCTTTGGAATGCAAAGGATGAACAGTATAATGTTCATATATTTCTTCAGTTCTAGACACATCAACTTTTTCAATTTGACCAACTGAAGAATCACTATCTTCTTCTGTAGCTGTTTCCTCTACTCCAACACTTACATTTTTGTAGTACTCATTGTTTTTAACTAAATACAACGTTGCCTTCTTGACTTTTTTAACATCCACTAAATCTTGCCAAATTTTCTTACTCTTTGTTGGAACCCCATTAACTAGAATAACTAAAGGATCTTCTTCTACTCTTTCTACACCAATTGTATTAATATTTTTCTTTACATCTAGAGGCAAATAAACAACTCTTCCCTTTAATCCTCTCAGTAAATCTGATGGAGGCAATTTCCCTGTCTTAGGCTCCATGCGTACAATAGCCTGAAAAGGATGGACACATTGAATCAAAATAGATTCATAAGTATTTAGATCCATCAATTCAGAAGGGATATCTATCAACTGAAGATTATTATAAACTGCTCTTGCAGGCATTCTATTTTCATTTAATTTTTTCAAACAATAATTGCAAATACGCTGATCCAAACTCAAATCAAAAGAATTCTCCACCAACAAATAACTTACAAAATCCTCCCATTCACTATTATTTTCCAATTCACTTTTTGCATATAAATCAACTAACCTAGTCTGAATTTTATAATGAGTCCGTCGACAACACACACAAGTTACATTAGGCCTCTCACTTGATTTCACCTTAAACTTGATAATTTCCTCATCAAACTTTTCAATACTTGAAATTTGTCCATTATCTTCTGCATTACCATCCATTACTATATCTATTTCTACACTGTCCTCTTTGTTCCCAAAATAACAAAACTCAATTTCTTCACAAATAGTCTTCACATCCACTTCAGATCCATGCAAAAGAGCACTATTTAACTGTTTAAGCTTAAGTGCAGGACTTTTTGCATAATACAACTTCCTCACTAATTTCCTTACGTTATTATGATGCACTGCTAACATCCTAAAATGATGAAAAACACTCCGACAAACTTTTCTAGAAAGACATGCTAGTGAATGCCCTTGCAAACCTGTGCTTTCTCTCACTCTGCAAGGATCTAACTCTTGCAGGATCTTCATTTTTTGTTTGAGACTTTTTTTACTATATGTACGTAAGAAATTTCGAAGCAAATCAATTGATTCCTGTCGCACACTACAAATACTACTGCATTTCCATGTGTACACTGGACCCTTAGTACGTCTCCCTAAAACTTCATCAGCTAACACCTCTTCTGCATCTCTAGATACAAGTTTCTCTTTTTCCATCACACAACTATCTTTCACCTCATATGCACGACCACTGGTGTCAACTGCATGCACCAAATCATTTTCCTGAAAGTAACTCTCCTCATTAAAAAAAGGCTCAGAACTTGAACTATGCATCCATTCACCAGAAAATACTTCACAAAAATTACTCCGATTAATAATTCTTTTCCATCTACTGTTCGATTTGAAAACATCCATTGCCTTATTAAGTATCCTAATTCTATTGATTATTAAAATAAATAATTTTTTCTTAACTTCAAAAGCCTGATCAACAATCTTTTCTACACTTTTCTTTTTCTTGTAAAAAGCAGCTTTTAGTTTACTTTTCTTATCATTTTTTAGCAAATTTAAAACTACCCTATTGCGAAACATTCGCCTACGAATGTCCCTAAAAACATTTACCCTTCTATTGCTAACCATTCTCTTCTCTCCTGGTCCAATGGAAACATTTTTTGTGGGCTTCTCTTTCCTTTTTAGATTTGTTGACTTTTTCTGTATATTCACATTAGCAATTTCATTTTTTTTCCTACGACATATGTTGCGAAGAAAGGACTTAATTGGCTTACCAGAAGCTTTTCTGGTGTTTTTTGAAGTACTTGTTGAAGAGGATTCCATAAAGTCTGTTGTTGATGTTCTCCTTTTCCGTATGGTATTTTTGATATTTCTTTGCCTTGAAGGCATTTTTGCTTCCTTTTCAGAAGTTGATTTGAATCTGTTGTTCTGTTAAAAAAACACATTAAAGACCACTATTAGCAAACAACAAAGTAATGTTAAAAAGCAAACAATATAAACAATAAATTGCAACATATTTAAGTTTATACAATAGCAACTCATGGCTTTATTTTTAAAGGCCTTGCGCCACCAGTGCGTCACTTATTACCCATGTTTAAAGTGATGCATCAGCTGCACATGGCATTCATAAATAAGGGCCAAATGCAAATACCAATCAATTGCACCCAAAAATCGATTTTTGAATAACATGTAAGAAACACTGCGCAGAACCTATGTACAACTACTCAATATCATCAAACAAAGTCAGGGTCTGATTTATAAAGGCCTTGCGCCACCAGTGCATCACTTATTACCCATGTTTAAAGTGATGCATCAGCTGCACATGGCAATCATAAAAAAGAGCCAAATGCATATACCAATCAATTGCACCCAAAAATCGATTTTTGAATAACATGTAAGAAACACTGCGCAGAACCTATGTACAACCACTCAATATCATCAAACAAAGTCAGGGTCTGATTTATAAAGGCCTTGCGCCACCAGTGCATCACTTATTACCCATGTTTAAAGTGATACATCAGCTCCACATGGCATTCATAAATAAGGGCCAAATGCATATACCAATCAATTGCACCCAAAAATCGATTTTTGAATAACATATAAGAAACACTGGGCAGAACCTATGTACAACCACTCAATATCATCAAAGAAAGTCAGGGCCTTATTTATGAAAGCCTTGCGCCACCAGTGCATCACTTATTACCCATGTTTAAAGTGATGCATCAGCTGCACATGGCATTCATAAATAAGGGCCAAATGCATATACCAATCAATTGCACCAAAAAATCGATTTTTGAATAACATGTAAGAAACACTGCGCAGAACCTATGTACAACCACTCAATATCATCAAACAAAGTCAGGGCCTGATTTATAAAGGCCTTGCACCACCAGTGCATCACTTATTACCCATGTTTAAAGTGATGCATCAGCTGCACATGGCATTCATAAATAAGGGCCAAATGCATATACCAATCAATTGCACCCAAAAATCGATTTTTGAATAACATGTAAGAAACACTGCGCAGAACCTATGTACAACCACTCAATATCATCAAACAAAGTCAGGGTCTGATTTATAAAGGCCTTGCGCCACCAGTGCATCACTTATTACCCATGTTTAAAGTGATGCATCAGCTGCACATGGCATTCATAAATAAGGGCCAAATGCATATACCAATCAATTGCACCCAAAAATCGATTTTTAAATAACATGTAAGAAACACTGGGCAGAACCTATGTACAACCACTCAATATCATCAAAGAAAGTCAGGGCCTTATTTATGAAAGCCTTGCGCCACCAGTGCGTCACTTATTACCCATGTTTAAAGTCATGCATCAGCTGCACATGGCAATCATAAAAAAGAGCCAAATGCACATACCAATCAATTGCACCCAAAAATCGATTTTTGAATAACATGTAAGAAACACTGCGCAGAACCTATGTACAACCACTCAATATCATCAAAGAAAGTCAGGGCCTTATTTATGAAAGCCTTGCGCCACCAGTGCATCACTTATTACCCATGTTTAAAGTGATGCATCAGCTGCACATGGCATTCATAAATAAGGGCCAAATGCATATACCAATCAATTGCACCAAAAAATCGATTTTTGAATAACATGTAAGAAACACTGCGCAGAACCTATGTACAACCACTCAATATCATCAAACAAAGTCAGGGCCTGATTTATAAAGGCCTTGCACCACCAGTGCATCACTTATTACCCATGTTTAAAGTGATGCATCAGCTGCACATGGCATTCATAAATAAGGGCCAAATGCATATACCAATCAATTGCACCCAAAAATCGATTTTTGAATAACATGTAAGAAACACTGCGCAGAACCTATGTACAACCACTCAATATCATCAAACAAAGTCAGGGTCTGATTTATAAAGGCCTTGCGCCACCAGTGCATCACTTATTACCCATGTTTAAAGTGATGCATCAGCTGCACATGGCATTCATAAATAAGGGCCAAATGCATATACCAATCAATTGCACCCAAAAATCGATTTTTAAATAACATGTAAGAAACACTGGGCAGAACCTATGTACAATTACTCAATATCATCAAAGAAAGTCAGGGCCTTATATATGAAAGCCTTGCGCCACCAGTGCGTCACTTATTACCCATGTTTAAAGTCATGCATCAGCTGCACATGGCAATCATAAAAAAGAGCCAAATGCACATACCAATCAATTGCACCCAAAAATCGATTTTTGAATAACATGTAAGAAACACTGCGCAGAACCTATGTACAACCACTCAATATCATCAAAGAAAGTCAGGGCCTTATTTATGAAAGCCTTGCGCCACCAGTGCATCACTTATTACCCATGTTTAAAGTGATGCATCAGCTGCACATGGCATTCATAAATAAGGGCCAAATGCATATACCAATCAATTGCACCAAAAAATCGATTTTTGAATAACATGTAAGAAACACTGCGCAGAACCTATGTACAACCACTCAATATCATCAAACAAAGTCAGGGCCTGATTTATAAAGGCCTTGCACCACCAGTGCATCACTTATTACCCATGTTTAAAGTGATGCATCAGCTGCACATGGCATTCATAAATAAGGGCCAAATGCATATACCAATCAATTGCACCCAAAAATCGATTTTTGAATAACATGTAAGAAACACTGCGCAGAACCTATGTACAACCACTCAATATCATCAAACAAAGTCAGGGTCTGATTTATAAAGGCCTTGCGCCACCAGTGCATCACTTATTACCCATGTTTAAAGTGATGCATCAGCTGCACATGGCATTCATAAATAAGGGCCAAATGCATATACCAATCAATTGCACCAAAAAATCGATTTTTAAATAACATGTAAGAAACACTGGGCAGAACCTATGTACAACCACTCAATATCATCAAAGAAAGTCAGGGCCTTATTTATGAAAGCCTTGCGCCACCAGTGCGTCACTTATTACCCATGTTTAAAGTCATGCATCAGCTGCACATGGCAATCATAAAAAAGAGCCAAATGCACATACCAATCAATTGCACCCAAAAATCGATTTTTGAATAACATGTAAGAAACACTGCGCAGAACCTATGTACAACCACTCAATATCATCAAACAAAGTCAGGGTCTGATTTATAAAGGCCTTGCGCCACCAGTGCATCACTTATTACCCATGTTTAAAGTGATGCATCAGCTGCACATGGCATTCATAAATAAGGGCCAAATGCATATACCAATCAATTGCACCCAAAAATCGATTTTTGAATAACATGTAAGAAACACTGCACAGAACCTAAGTACAACCACTCAATATCATCAAACAAAGTCAGGGTCTGATTTATAAAGGCCTTGCGCCACCAGTGCATCACTTATTACCCATGTTTAAACTGATGCATCAGCTGCACATGGCATTCATAAATAAGGGCCAAATGCATATGCCAATCAATTGCACCCAAAAATCGATTTTTGAATAACATGTAAGAAACACTTCGCAGAACCTATGTACAACCACTCAATATCATCAAACAAAGTCAGGGCCTGATTTATAAAGGCCTTGCACCACCAGTGCATCACTTATTACCCATGTTTAAAGTGATGCATCAGCTGCACATGGCATTCATAAATAAGGGCCAAATGCATATACCAATCAATTGCACCCAAAAATCGATGTTTGAATAACATGTAAGAAACACTGCGCAGAACCTATGTACAACCACTCAATATCATCAAACAAAGTCAGGGTCTGATTTATAAAGGCCTTGCGCCACCAGTGCATCACTTATTACCCATGTTTAAAGTGATGCATCAGCTGCACATGGCATTCATAAATAAGGGCCAAATGCATATACCAATCAATTGCACCCAAAAATCGATTTTTGAATAACATGTAAGAAACACTGGGCAGAACCTATGTACAACCACTCAATATCATCAAAGAAAGTCAGGGCCTTATTTATGAAAGCCTTGCGCCACCAGTGCGTCACTTATTACCCATGTTTAAAGTCATGCATCAGCTGCACATGGCAATCATAAAAAAGAACCAAATGCACATACCAATCAATTGCACCCAAAAATCGATTTTTGAATAACATGTAAGAAACACTGCACAGAACCTATGTACAACCACTCAATATCATCAAACAAAGTCAGGGTCTGATTTATAAAGGCCTTGCGCCACCAGTGCATCACTTATTACCCATGTTTAAAGTGATGCATCAGCTGCACATGGCATTCATAAATAAGGGCCAAATGCATATACCAATCAATTGCACCCAAAAATCGATTTTTGAATAACATGTAAGAAACACTGCGCAGAACCTATGTACAACCACTCAATATCATCAAACAAAGTCAGGGTCTGATTTATAAAGGCCTTGCGCCACCAGTGCGTCACTTATTACCCATGTTTAAAGTCATGCATCAGCTGCACATGGCATTCATAAATAAGGGCCAAATGCATATACCAATCAATTGCACCCAAAAATCGATTTTTAAATAACATGTAAGAAACACTGGGCAGAACCTATGTACAACCACTCAATGTCATCAAAGAAAGTCAGGGCCTTATTTATGAAAGCCTTGCGCCACCAGTGCGTCACTTATTACCCATGTTTAAAGTGATGCACTAGCTGCACATGGCAATCATAAAAAAAGCCAAATAAAAATACAATTCATTTGCACCCAAAATCGATTTTTGAATAACATGTAAGAAACACTGCGCAGGACTTATATACTAACATACAATTTCACTTCTAAAACATAACTATCTGCTTCCAAATATTCTCCATAGAGCAAATAAATCTTTATCTAAATTAAATGAATCATTACTTACCTTTACAAATGCTTTTGGAGATTGAAAACAGTGTCAGACACACACACCAATTTTTCTTTAGCAGAGGAAAAGGTGTGCTCTCAATACACTGAAACCAAGACTGGCATAGAAAATCTCTATCTTTGTACACATATGCCTTAATTCAACCAATGAAAACTCTTCCCTCACTATTTTCAAACCAAAACCCATCCCCCTCTCAAACCTTTCTATCTGTTACCATAGCAACTCCCTCCTAACTGAACTGTAAGGTTCAAAAGTTTATCTTACAATGTTGCAAATTAACTCAGCAAGGATGTTTGACCTCTCAATACAGCAGCCTATACAGGGTATTTTTGCTTTTGGTGACTTTTTTTGAACCATTCAAATTGCTTCTTTCACACAACATAACCATGCACCCTAACTTTCAGTTTTCAACTATCTGAATCCACCAATCATTGCTTGTGATTCAAGAGCAGAGAAACTCCACAATTATTTTTTGTAAACTCCTACTGTTCCAACTACCATTTCATTCCCACACTTCATCTGACTGGACCAGAACCTTCTCACATCATGTACTCTGTCTGGATTATTGGACATAGCTACATCCACTGGGCTCAAAGGTATGCAGCTAGCAGAAATTTTCATAACCTTGATTTATCAAATGTGGAAATCAAGTGGATTGGCCACAGAGGATTAAAATGTCACCAATTGATACCATTGGTGAAAACCTTTTTGCATCTGCCAGAACCTGACCTTATAATTGTGCACTGTGGTGGGAACGATCTAGGCACATTGACTGGGGTAGGTCTGGAAATGCTTTTAAAGGACACCTTTCATCAATTGATGATACTTTTTCCCCACACTGCCTTGGTATATTCCAATATATGCCAAAGACAGAAATGGAACTGGTCCAACCAATTTTGTCCACAATTTGAGAAAGCACGGAAACATGTGAATAAATCTGTTTCTGCTTACATGAGAGACTATGGAATGGGTTCAATATACAATAATAACTTGCGTTACAACATGCAAGACATCTACAGAGGAGATGGAGTGCACTTCTCAGATGAAGGGAATAGAGTATTCCTCCTGAATTTAAGAATGTGCATTGGAACCTACTTGTAGGTACCTAAATCAACCACAGAACCCAAAAGCTCTTTTCAGAGCTACCCTACCTCTGATCATTCAAAACGTTTATTTTTTTAAACTTTTTTCACTATTTTTCACCAAAGTACGCTTCCCGGTACGCTCCCCGGTGCGCGTACCGGGCGCTTCCCCCGCGAAAAATATCACATATTTTTTTTTTGTTTTCACCTTTATGAGCCTCCTAAGACCCCCTCAGAAAACGTAGAGGGTCAAGAAGTCTCTACTGTGCCCCCTTCTAGCCATACCGAACATTGATTGCCCTCCATCTTGTGACTCAATTGTCCCGAAACACAAAATGGAGGGCTCCCGTTACGCTGCCGGTGCGCGCACCGGAGCGCGCACCGGTAAGCGCACAATAAAAAAGGGGGGGAAAGTAAATTACGGAAAACGCAATGGAGACACTTTCATCAAATATAGAATAGGCCCTACTACATAGCAGTCCCTACCATTTGCCCAAATTTGGTGAAATTCCATTGAGACATTTAGGCTACAGGCCTGTCTAAATATCCTGAGGTAAATTACATGACAAAAACACACTTGTAATGTTAGAATTTACAACCAATTAAAAAGTATCTTTCATTTTCTACGATTATTTCCTGACGTTTGATTGGTTAAGTACAAGAATATATATAAAAGAAGAGAGGGAAACACAGCCATTTTGACTACTGCTTCCAGAAGTACATTTGAAAACAAATATCACTGACAACTTCAACTGATTTCTCTAAGGTAAATTGTTATTATGGAAGTATATTGTACCCTTTAAGTTAATTTCTGAAAAAATATTCTGTTAGTTATATGCTATCCCTCTTTAATACTTAGAGATAGAGATAGACTTCTCTGTAATAGTTATGGATTGAGTTAGGCTTCTCTGGTATACAGTACCCTAACTCTACTAATATAGTTATTTTCTATGCAATTTTCAGAAAGAAAATGGAAGGAGAAAATAAGACAAATGATACTTCTATCAAAGTAAAGGTGGAAAAACCAGAAGAGCAAAAAAAAGAAGTTGATTTCATGGATGACTCTTTGGATGAACAGTTTATAGAATGTTTGGAACAAATGGAATCATGTACTTATAATTATGAGGAAATTCCGGACAATATTATGTTAGAAATTTTATTAAATTATGAAAAAGAATCAGAGGAATAAATTTATATTTAATAATTTCAAATTGTTTGAGACAATATTCATTTTTATATGTAATTCATAAAGTATTACGAAAAAATTTTAAAATATAAAGTGAGACTTATAGTATACTGTTCAACTATTTTTCTATTATTACATAGTAAGTTTACTCATAGTTACTACCTTTCTCACACTATAGTATCTCCTATGTATATTTTACACCTCTTTTTCATAAGGGAGCAGGATAGACTACTCATGATCCCCTAGAAATTCTCAGGGAGTGCTTAAAAGATCTGTTTCTGCTTTCCAGACAGACTATGTTATAACTTCCATATACCACAAGAAATACAATAACAACATGCAAGATATCTACAGAGGAGATGGTGTACATTAAATTAAAGTCTCTGCATTGGTACCTACATGTAGGTACTTACAAAAAATAAAAAAAACAATTAATAAACATACAATTTTTAAAAGTGATTATTTTTCCAAAGTACCCTCCTTGGAGCGCTCCCCGGTGCGCTCCCCGGTGCGCGTACCGGGCGCTTCCCCCGCGAAAAACGCAAAAAAAAAAAAAATTTTTTTGAGGCCCCGCGGGGCCCTTTAATGGCCCCCATATCAAACCTAGGGGTTCAGGGGGGGTCTACCCTACCCCCTTATGGTCAATTCCCCCCTTTGTTTTTGCCACCTCTTATGACTAGATTTTACCGATAGACAAGATGGCGGCCGCTCCGGACTGTTTAGAATGTTTACAGACAACTAAGAGCCAATCAGCTTTCTGGGCGCAAGTCGCGTGGCGCGCCCGGTGCGCGTACCGGAGCGCGTACCGGAGCGCGGCTACAGATATATATATTTTTTTGAACCTTAATTACTCAAAATCGACTGGAGCACATATCTTCAGACATAGCAAAGGCACATCGGGCTACCAGTCCCTACAATTTTGCCAAGTTTGGTGGAAATCCATTCAGCCGTTCGGGCTAAAAGTGAAATCGACCGCCCTATGGAAATTAACATGGGGAAAACGCGTTTTGGGACCCCCCTTTTATCTCGGCCCCCGCTTGACAAATCCCCCCCAAACTTTCAGGGAAGGACCGGAACGCCGCGAGGCCATTTTCAGGAAATTTTCAGGCAGATTCGTCAACCGGCGCAAAAGTTATTCCAAATAGAATTTTGAGATTTAACATTGAAAAAAATCCTAACTATAACTACCTACTGGCGACCGCCAGTAGGTAATATATATATATATATATCTGTAAAAATGTTTCTTTGTTTTTATATATATATATATATATATATACCACGTGACTCCTCCTCGAATCTCTCGGCGTCTCAGACCCAGCACAGCCTCGCACGCCAGCAAACAAAGGGAGACGGACCACGTTGAATCAGCATCAGTAAGTTGTATTCGATGCACAGAGAGCAGCTACGCGTTTCTGGCAAGTTATGCCCTTGATCACGCTGCAACATGCATAGATGACAGAATGCTATTTTTAAATGCAGTATTTGAAGGGAACACCCCCTCACAGTGACGTAATGCATCATGTGATGCATGAAAAGTGAAAACATACTGCCGCTAGTAGTCATCACACATCAAATCAGCACAAACTAATATATATATATACACATACATTACTACTCCTCAATAAGTCGTTGTGGAGCTCTCAACAAAAGCCCAGATCACATTATCTGAGGCTGGGATAAGAGAAGAGAAGTGTCCGTGACTGGCGATGTAGGGACAGACAAAGGGCTCTCTGCAGTCTCAGTAAACCAGTCTCATCTCTGACATCACTTGCGAATGATGAGGCAGATGCCTTAAGTGCAAAGAATCTTGTGTAATGGACTTTCCAGGACCATGAGCAGTCACCATGTGTCCTTTACAAGTCACAACTTTGAAAGGTTTGGCATCAAAGAGAGCATCAGAATTGTGTTTTCTCTGTTGTCACACCAATACCTGATTACCTTTGTTAAAAGTAATGTTTTTGGCATTATGATGCGTGTCAAAATATACTTTCATCTTTTGCCTACAGCACAGGTCTGTGTGACAAAGTTCACCATCTGTTGTAAATTTTCTGTTGACCTATTGGGGTCTCTTGGTCGTTATGGCTCTCCCGAACATCAAGGTGACAGAACTTTCACCTGTTGTTGAATGAGGAGTTGACCAGTAAGCTTGAAGAGCCGCATGGAGAGCAGACTTTTGATCAAGCTTCTCAAATGTAGAATGCTCAATGGTCTTTTGAAGTGTACTCATAAAGCGTTCAACAAAGCTATTTGCTTGTTGCCAAAGAGGTGTACTTTTCTGATGATTCACATTGAGATGATTAAGAAAATCTCAGAATTTTCGACTGTTGAATGGTGGGTCATTGGCAGACTTTAGAATTGAAGGAACACCCTGTGTTGCAAAAAATACCATCTAGCCTCTTGGTGACTCTTTCTTGAGTAGTTGATGATAGATCTTCTTACCAATGGAAAATAGGGGTATTCATCAATGACCACCATCATGTGAAGTCTATTGTCAAGAAGACCAAAGAAATGAATAGTGATTCTCTCCCATACTTGTTTTGGTAAATCAGACATTTTCAAGGCATGTTGATTGTTTTTGGAAGATATGCAACTGCACAAATGACAGACCTTCAAATCTCTTTCAACTCATCCGTCAAGATGAGGAAACCAAACTCGGTCCTGGAGAGCTTGTTTTGTTTGAACAATTCCACAATGTCCTTCACGGGCCACTTCAATTATTTGTTGTCACAGACTCTCCACTATGACAATTTATGACCTCGTAAGACAATATCTTTTGAGTAAAGGACAGTTCATCTTTCTCTTTTTTGAACTTTTGATATTCCTTTTCACTCGTGAGAGGTCGTGTGTGCTGTTTCCAGGATTGATGTGCAATAATGTGTTTTAGCATCAACATGTCACTATTTTTGCTTGTTGCAGAAAAGATTTGTTCTAGTGAAATAGAGGCAGGAGTATTGGACCTTACAATGAAGTTAATGTATGCTTCTGCCGCATTGGAAGGGTTATCAGGCACTGCACTGTCACTCAAGAAAAATAGTCAGCAGGGTTTTGATCTTTCGCTGGTCAGTGCAAATAGTGTAATCATATTGCTGTAGTTGCATACCCCAATGTTCAATTCTAGGAGGGCTCTTAGGTTTTGGATTGTCAAAGATGGTAAACACTGCTTGATGATCTGTTACAAAAGTGAAACGTTTTCCATATAATAATAAGTGGAAATATTCCCAAGCCCACACTACTGCTTAATTTTCTTTTTCAGAATATGAATAGTCACGTTCAGTTTGTGGCAAACTTCTGCTTGCATATGCCACAATATGCCATGGAGCATTTGGGTGTCCATTGTGTTGGGTAAAGATAGCACTCAACATGACCGGGCTTGTGTCAACAACAACCTCTATATAAAGTTTCAAATCAAAGTAGGAAATTTCAGTGGCATTCTCAATTACATGCTTGATTTCCTTAAAAATGTGTTCACATTCATGTGACCAGTAAAATTAAGTATTCCTTTTTGTTAAGTCTCTTAAAGGAGCACCTACTGTGGCAAAGTCACACATATATAGGGAACAGTAACTTTCCACGTCAAGGATTGAAGTAACGGTAACATCTTGTGGGGGATTGGTGGCTGACAAAGCTTGTACCTTTGCAGGATCCAGCATCATACCCGCATCAGAAAAGACATGGCCAAGGAATTTGAGTTTGGTTTTGTTGAACTGACATTTCTCAGCATTCAAAGTAAATCTGCATCAGCAACTAAATACACACTTGTGTAAGGGCTTTCTCATGTTCCTTTTGTGTAGCTTTAAAAACTATTATGTAATTCCTGTAATTGAAAGTATTCATGATAGGTTGTATGATACATCTAATGAAATGGGTTTTCCGTTGTAACTGCCCCAACAACGGCAGGTTATCCATCATAGTGGTGACTTTGGCCACCTAATCAAAAGTATTATTTGTTGGTTTTCCTCCACCTTTGTTATCATTTTGCATATTGATTTTATTGACTGCAGTCATTTTCAATATCTTTGTAACTCACTATTAATTTTTGTGAAAAAAGACAAAAGACTTGGTTAAAATAATTAAATGGTCAGAATAAGAAATCTATCCTGTGGCCAGTGTTTTCCTTTGACATGTGCGCAGTAATGCCTGTAAAACGTACTTTTTTTCTTTAGATCCATACCACACTTATGAAATTATTTAAGCAAACGTTGAGAGTATTTCCGCCAGAGGTGACAAATAGAAAGTTGGTCTCTGTAAATTTCTTTGCATCTTTGGTTGCCTTCTCTGTTCATATATCTTGAAAAGGTTCGGCAGCTGAAGACACTGCAAAATGTAATTGTTTACATCTGAACAAACCAATATGGGCAGAAAAGGTGGTAATATATCTGCAATTTTCTTTGAGTTCCAATTGATGATACCCTTTGTTCAGATCAAGATAAGAGAAGACTTTGGCACCATTTAGCTCTGTGAATATGTCAGCAATGTGCCGACTGAGATGTTGTTCTCTTTCATTTGCCTTGTTGGCTTGATCAACACAGATGAGTACAGCTCCTTCACTGTCCTTTTTGAGCACTACCACTATTGGGCCAGTAGATTGTTCAATAACATTATGCTTTAGTAATGTCTCAAGCTCTTTCTCAACAGCTTCTTGTAGATGAAATGCAATTTGTCTATGTCTTTGAGGAACAGGAAGAACGTCCTCATTGATATGCAGTTGCACTTTCATGGTCTTAAGTTTTCCCAATCCATGAAACAACAGCGGGAACTGGCTTAGTATTTTGTGTTGAACGTTTAAATTGTAGTTCACAGATATCAGTCCCACAGCAGCAGCAGTATTGAAACTTAGTAAACAGGAACTTGATGCAGTACCTTGAAGTACGTGAATCGGTGCTTGTAGTTTTGTCCTTTTGTGTTTCCTGGCTGCTACTCTTGACTCTTTAATGACTTTGATGCAGCCCATGTATATACTTTAGTCTTTAATGGTGTGAAACGGGACAACTGAGACAGTTCATTATCTTTCTCCTCAGGATTTATGTCTATTGATGCACCACTGTTGATATTAAAAGGTACGCAGCAACCATTTACTTTTAGTATAATTTTCAGAAAATATATGAATGACTTTTGTAATTGTACTCATCAACTTACCTTTAACTCATATTTTACTTTGCATGCTGCCAGTCTGACATGCCCACATGTTTCTGAGGTAAAATTGACATCACACATCCGTATTCCTCACTGTCACTTGACAAGGAAACTGAAGAACTGTTAGATGGTGATTTAGACAATGATTTACTTCATTTGGTGTCAATTTGCCTTAGCTGGTGTTGTCACTTGTCACTTGGCATTGTGTCATGCATAGAACGTCGCTTCTGGAACATTTGAGCATCCATTTTTTTTCGCTTCACTGAGCTTTTCCTTTGCCTTGCAAACCATTACAAAATAGTTCTCCTTCCCACAGCCCTTGCATAATTATCCATCGGCGGAAAATGTACCTTTGTGTGGAAACAAAAATCCACATATAAAGCACAGTTTCTTTTTTTGTTAGAGATATCACTTTGTGTCTTTCAGCTTTGTGTTTGTTTCTGTTTGCTTTTCATGTTCATGACTGGCTTATTCTGGCAACCTCCAGACTCCATGTCAGTAGCTTGTCAATCAGCATATTCCTCAGCTTTGGCAGCCATGAGAACTTGTTCCAGACCAAGGGTTTCTCTCAGCATTCGTCATCTGAATGAAAATGACAGACATCTGTCAATAACTCAGAGACGTATAGCTTCTTCATCATTGAATTAATTGAACTTAGAGTGTTTGATGAGCGCATCAAGTCTCTCAACAAATTATTCGATTGTTTCACCAGCTTTCTGGAAATATATCATTCATAGTTGACTTTTAGCATTGGATTAAACTTTAGAATTAGTGCTTCTTTGATCTGACAATATGTGACCTTGTTAGTTAACTTTACTTTCTTTATTTCCTCTATTACTACTTTACCAGCAAGATTGTTGAGGTATTTGAGGTATCAATGAAATCATCAAACGTTTCTATCCCAGGAGTCCCTCTGTTACTAATATGTTGAATATGCTGAATGGAGGAGGTGGTTTCAGGAAGATGACGGATGTATAACCAATTGTGCATCTTACTTACCTTGTTGAGAGTCGATGCTGCTCAACTAGGCTTGCACTATTCATACCATTGGCAAGTCCTTGCGACGTGCTTGCTTCAGTGTCATTATGGGCAATCAGAATGGGTAGTGCTTCTTTTCTCATAGCCATCAGAGCTTTTCAACTCTCTTGAAGCACTTTCAAGTTATGAACAACACACCCGGCATATTCTGTGGTGTCCGCTTCAGGGATCAACAGCTCTGTATTCACAACCCTGAGTATTCTACTTGGGTCACTGTGCCCACAGCGGTGGTATGATGACTCTCTCCACTCAGCTTTTGGTAAGTATCACAATAATTGCTTAACCTGGTTTTCACTTCCTTTATCGTTATTGTTCTATACCATTTATAGCTCAGTGTAGTGGCGCAATACCTCCTTCACTGCCTAATTCAAAGGTTTCTGGTCAACAATTAATAAACTTCTCAGTGAAGCTTCCGCTATCATCAAATGCTTCACAGTGGCTGGAAAGGCGCTTTGACTCCATATATGCCCAACGCCGATCTTGACTTCGACTAAGACAAGTGGGGCACACACGAGCAATTTGCTGGACCACAGCAGACTCTCTGGGAGAGCACTGTCCATCTTGGATTATGTATCCCCTATCACATCACCAGTTGTAGCATCCTCCCCAGCTTGGGTACACACTCGTAAATGACTACACCACACACAGAGCTTAGTATAACATGTCTTTATTCCTGTGCGTATAACTGTGAACTCAATGTTCTAAACATGAACTCTATTCACCACACCCAAACACTAATGTCATAGTTCTATGGAGTCCATCAAGAACAAAAAGAGTCCTGTCATCAATAACTCATAAGACAGTATGGGAACTATTAACCCGTTGGTTGCTCCCGACATTTCGCGGCAGAGAGGCAGTTTAAAAAAACGGGCGGGGCCGCGTCGGCCATTGGCCGACGGCAGCACCAGCGAGAAAGTGCTGCCGTCGGCCAATGGCCGACGGCAGCATGGAAGGGGTTAAGCTAAGGGTGACACATTACAGCAACAAATATTGTCCTATTGTGAAATGCATGCTAGTGGGAATGGTAATTAGCATAGAACAGCTAAAAAATGCCATATTCCAGCCCAATCCACAAGCAAGTTAATAATAATTTGTTTTCTACACAGCACTTTACATCACGGTTTAAGCCATTTCCAGCTGATGTAAATGAAAGGAGCTACTATTCTGCCCTCAGAAGGATAAATGGCTAAATTGGCCTTGCCAGGATTCGAAATTGATACCTTACAGGTAGAAATTATACACAAATATCAGCAGAGGGTACCTAATTAGATGAGCCTCCTTGCCATTCTCCCAAAGATAACATCTAATTAGCAGTAGTAAGTCTTTTTAATCTAGATTTCTGTGTGCAGTTTTGAATACAGAATGGCTTCCATTTAGATCCAGTGAAATTGTGGAAGAAATGTCACAGAGTGTCTTGCAATATTCAGGAACACGTTCATAAAATGTGTACTAGCTGATGAAAAATGTAATGTGCGCTTCTGCACTAATTATATCTGAAAGTATGTGTGCACATTAATAATTAGATCTATAAATCTCATAGATGCGGCTGCAGCTGTGCAAACAGCTGTGAGCAATTCATATATTTGCAAAGGTGCACCATTTTTATGGTATGGCCCGAGGGCCGAATCAGGAGCACCACAGAAAGCTGCAGATGACTGATACTTGAACATGTTTTTAAGACAATTGTGCTGTGTACTATGTATCACAAGCATGCACTAGGTAAGTTATTGTTGCAAAAAAGAAACTTCAAGCAGTTGAGTTCCAGTATTTATTAGATCTCTTTTCTGTCCACTCTACAATTTCCATTCCTGCATTCACACAGCCTGCCTCAGTGTTCTACTGCAGCCTCCTTTTCACATTCCAAGGTTCCAACATTCTAAGGTGCACTCTAGGCAAACTGTAGGGAGGTACCAACAGCGGTAGAGGGAAGGGAAAATCTATAAAACATAAGGCTAATCTCTACTTTGAGATGGCAACTAGAAATATAGGGAAGGGAAAATAAGGAACAAAGGATATAGCATTTATTCCTCAACTTAGTGCACGACTTGCGGAACTCAGAGTTTGGAAACTCGCAGCAGCAACCCTGGCTCTGTACTTCCAAGTTGTGCTCTCTGCGGCATACATAATTATGGATTCAATAGGAGTGATCCAGATTTTGATCTGAGTTACTGGTACCAGTGTTATATGTAATTCTGTGGAGTGATAAGGGTTTCCAGTTAGGTGTGCATGTTGAGTACCCTAAGAAACGAGCAGTAACGAAGTGAGTCATCAATTCTGCTGTGAGTACCACCATGGAGTTTCTCCAAGCATTTCAGCTGATTTTGGCAGACCAAGTGTCCATTTGAAACATCTTTTATTCGTGGAATTAATACAGATTTTGTGATACGATGTGGCTGGAAACTCCAGTTATCTGCCTAATCAGGTTTAACATCTGACTCAAATGAAGCTTTAACTGGTAATGTTAATAATATAACGTGTGAACCCAAGTCCATGTGATCTTAATAAAACAGGCACACAGTTCCTCTCACTGCCTTTGCACAAGCTTCATGATACAACTGTAGGTAGGAGGTGCCGGCCATGTATGGCCCGGTATACAAAGACCCAATTACAAATCACAATAGGTTGCATTGCAAGTTGTATATTTGGAGCCACTCACAAAGTGAGCTATCCTTATAATAATAATTAGCCAGGTTGCATTTTGGAAACCCCCTGTGAATGGCTACAAATACAGAGATGGGGTCATGCAAGGGACATCAGGCCAACATCTTTGCAGTTGTGTTCACCAATTGAAAATGTCTTTCTAAAACCAGCCTGCATCCATTAAAGAGAAAAGTGCTGATTTAAAAATAAATAAAGGTTTCTGGGGGACCCGGTGATGATTGCCTGGACTACAGTCTGTGCAGACTCCCAATAGGGCAGCTTCCACTTTGCAAATCGGAAAACACCCACTTTAAGGTCTGGGTATCAATAGTTTGCAACTGCAATTGTGCTGGCGAAGCTTTGATACATTCCATTCCAACCCCCAAATAGGGTGGCAGGCCCCTTTCTTTTTAATAATTCCTCTCTATTTGTGATTTGTAATGAGTTACCAAAATCTTTTTCACAAGTCAGAATGACACTTATGGCTTGAAGGGAGATGAATCAAGGGCCTGCACCATACACTTAAGGGTCCTTGCTGGCTCCCTTGCTCAGTTTAGGGTCAGGGGACCAGAGGAGCTTATCCAGGGACTATGCCATGCTGTCGGAGCACTGCCATTTGATGGAACTGTCTAATATTTTGTTCAGAAATCCACCAAGGTTTGTGCAGAATGTGGAGTCTGTCACATCTCTTGCCAAATGTGCTGACAGAGGACTTCCCCTGAGCTGTAGAAGGGGGAAATTCCCTATATTGTGTTGGGTCCGTCCCCTTGCAGATGAGGGAATCTCTCTAACTGGTGCATGCGGACTGGACTACACAACATTTGTAAGCGCTTGTGACACACACCCCATCTAACTAGAAATGCTGGTGCTTTCTTCTCGCTGTTCCTTTTGGGTGATAAATAAATGAAGGAATGACGTATTAACGAGTTCTCATCTCCTATCATTCCTTCAGTTTGTGTTGCTCAACCCTGGCAAGATTAGTCCGATTGAGGGACTTGATACTGTAGTGTTTCATTTCCACCCATCATTTAGCGTCAAAAGGGTAGGGGTCAGGTTGACACCAGCCAATGGCTTTAGGAATGCTCAATGTTAAAAATACACTTGTTTGTGAATGTTTGCAGCTGGAGCTTAAAATGATAGTCTGTAACCAAGTGTTGAATCTAGTTTCAGTATTCGTGATAAAACATTTAAAATGTACACAACCATAATTATTGAGCTCTGCGCAGGTAGTGAACATATCAGATAAATGTATTTACTGTCTTGTAGTGTAGTTCCTATATTCCCAATAGGCTCAGCGCATTGGAATAATATACACTATAGATGTAACATAGGACTGAGGTCAGTATGTCTCTGTCGAGTATATTAAACTTAATTGTGTGTGTGCCAGCTAACTCAGAGGTCACTAGAAACTTTCTTGAATAAACAAGAAGGATTAGTCTCTGACAACCGCATAAACATGAAAACTTTGTTTCCCCTAGGACCGGGACAATATCTTCAGAGTCGTGGAAACAATAGATAACTATTTCACTCAGTCAATCGTGCATGCTTCGTTTCTACAGAGTTGCACATAAATAGTGAGACAGCGTTTCAAGAAAAGGAGTTATTAAACAGTCTTATTTCTCATGTAAGAGATATGAACTGCTACAATTGTTAGACAGACTGCAAAGAATAATGCGTACAGCGAGAACAGTAATATAAAATAATACTGTAATAGCATTGTCTGTTGCTATGAGATTTATAAAAATACATACATAAAGAATACCGGCTAAAATACTCAACTGGTGCTTCTAAAATACGCCTGCCCCAATGTACCTAACCTAGGTTTGGTACCAGGGAAGAAGTAAGTGTTGCCTTAGCATAGGTTTAGTTTTGCCAAGAATTGCCAAAGGTTTCTCTAGGTTCTAATGAGCTCCATACCTTGGGAAATCGAGTCTCAGGACTCGATTTCCCAACACCCCGCAAGGGGAGTCAGAAACACTGGAGCTGGATTCTCGGCTGGAGGAAGACAGCTTATTGGTCAGTATGCCAGCTGGAGAGTTGGCTTCCTTCGGCACTTGCTGTAGCGAGCTGCATCGTGCAAATAGGTAGCCGAACTGCACCGAACCACACTGTGCTTTGCCATAGCAAGTGAAGGTATATTTATACCTTGAAGGTGTTTAGGAATGCCAGCTTTGACGTAAAGTCGGGCATATGAACATCATGAATGAACCCTTAAGGAATAGTTGTTCATGCATAATAAATGAGTTCTTTGAGAAATCAATATCCCAGCAAGGGGAAGTCCCTGATGGCTTAAAAGTCTGGTTTTCCTGAAAATCGTTGTGAGGTAGATGAACGGATGGAAGTAGGCATGCCTGTATTTGGGTAGCATGGGCTATGCCTAAATAAGGGCTGGATTTCTATGCCTATATAAGGGCAATGTGAAATGTACCTATATAAGGGCATGAATCTGGAAAATTCATGCGGAATCTAAATCGACATACAACAGTCTTGTGACGCGACTCATTCACCAGTTACAGGGATGCCTTTTAAGGTCTGGTTGCAAACAGCCTGGAAGCCTCATGTTATCTATCAGTGCAAAAGGATGAAGTAGAGAGAGAGAGGCTGCGTTTGGGTCAGTCCCCTTAGATCACTATTTTTTACGTGTATTTCATGGTTTGTCCATCAAGGAGACTGTTATTTTGCGGATGGCTACATTATTTCATTTGTGCTCCTTTGGGTTGGTGCATAGAGTAGTCCTTTCATTAGACAGCAGATTCGACATGTGTTTGTGATCCATTGTGTGTTCTCTATGCAACTATGTTGGTGACAAAGCATTATTTTAATTGGTGGTTGGTGCTTTTTTAGTAACCGTTTGCCATTAGGTTGATTTAGCTTGTCATTAAGGCCCTGCACTACCCACTTACCTCCCCTAAGCTTTCATTTGTTTCACCTTAATGCCAAGAATACACATTGTTCTTATTTTGTAAAAGACAAAAATGAACACCATGCACATGTATAATCTTTCATTAAGTTACTGGCCCTTTATCAAAAGTAACCATTATGCAATATTTTCCAGCAATTGTCTTTGCTGCATTTCCGCCAATTGTCTTTGCTGTATCACGGTCCTACATTGCATGTGGCACATCCGGCAGTCCTGTCTAAAGTAGATCCCATGGGGAAGAACAAATACACTGAATTTGCACAGGTCGTGTAACTGTCTACTCATGCTTGGGGATTTGTATCTTTGTCCTATATTTTTAGCCTTTGTAAAATGTTTCAATCTCAGCTTATCCTTTGATGGTTGCTTTTATTCTGTTTTTAATGGGCTGAAGATCGTTTTATACATAATTTTACATCCCTGCTGTAACTCTTATGCACTGTGTGTTTTTTCTCTCTCTCGTTCTCTTGTGGGATGAACTCTGTACAAGAAGATGGTTGGGAGTTATCCAAATTTTTAACTACAAGTGTACATTATCTGTTTTATTATTCTTGCACTTTTATGGCCCTAGTGGCTGAAATAAAGTTAATAAATGGACTGGAAATGGCAATATTTTACTGTGTTTGCATTTTAAGTTGACCTCTTGCAATTCAAATGTCTGACTCCTTTTAATAATACCCTTGTTTTAGGGTACTGTTTAACCCTTCTAATGTAGTCTGTCCAGAAATGAACCACCATTCTCTTCTATAAAAGTAGTAGACAGAGGACAGTTGAGTCAACACACAAAGGGCCCGATTGACAAAGGTAAAGTGAGATGAAAGTCTAGCCTTACGACCTTTGGTATTCACAAAGGCCATTTACTACTCGTAAATGCCCTTTGTGAATACCAAAAGTTGAACTTTACGACTTTTGGTATTCACAAAGAGCATTCACGAGTAGTAAATGCTTTTTGTGAATAACTAAAGTCGTAAAGTTATACTTTCGTCTCACTTTACCTTTGTGAATCAGGCCCTACGATGCCAAACTATTATAAAGCATTTCTCAAAAACAAAAAGACACCCCTGTAGGTTTTGCCAATGTTTTGCTATGTAATCAACATACCCTGCGCTTCACCTGTGTTCCTCAAATCTCTTTTTCTCTGTACAGCCCTACCTATCAAACTGCCACAACCGCTTTTGTGATGAATACATTACATAAAATATTTATTTGATCTCACTCTGGCTCTCTGCATTTGATGAAAATCGTTCAATACTTGATATTTCGCCAGTTTAAATTTGGAGGCCACTGACATTGCGTTGTGTCTCAATTGAATGGCTGAACATTTCAGGTGTGACCAAATTGGGTGGTCCAGGGTGACAATTTATCTGCTCAAGCTAATAACTCGTCTTCCTGGTCATTTTGTTTCACAGCGTTGAATGACTGCATAATAAAGTGAAGCGCCATTCCATAACAAAACAAAAGTTGGCTATCTATCAAAGGTATTCCTTCCTTGATTCCTGCCTCTATGAACACTGTCATGTTAGTAATGATTGGTCTTGTGGCTTGGGGCAATATGTGGTTGCAAAAGAGTGACAATTTGAGTTGCTGTAGAACGATTGTCAATTCAATTCAATAATCTTTATTTTGGTTATAAAAAACCATAAAAGATATGCATACAATATAAAAACAATACATAGATCAAGATTCCGATCCCGCGCCTATCCATCCCAACATAATTTAAGGGTACTAATTGAGGACCCAATTAAGGGTATTGCTAATAATTAAAACAATAAATACAATTTTAAAATCTAAGATCATGGAACATCCATCCAAGATATCATAATCACAACCTTACAGTATTATCAATTCATTTAAGCAGAAATTATTATTATTTTTTTTCATGATGTTATTTCCTTCTTAAAAAATATATAAAATTATCGGCATTGCCGGCATTACATTCATAACTCCATGTTGTACCTTTTAGAGCTTATTATTTACTCTACAAAGAGTAGAGTTAGATCTACACAAAAGAGGTATCTGCTTATACTAAAGACAATAGATTGAGTAGTTTCAGTTCGCAGTATTCTTTCCGCCTCGCTACAATGTCTAAATCCCAAGAGGCGACAAATAGGTTTGATCCATTTTCTCCTTGGGTAATATAAGCTGGACAAAAAAAAATAATATATGTGCATCATCCTCTTTGGCGCCTATATTACAAAATTCACAGCTGTCAACGTTTTCCTTCCCTACTTTGCACACCCATTTTATAGTGTTTACTTTAATTTGTAGGATGCCATGGGGGAATTTTAGGTACAGGGATTTAGCAAGGCCTCGTAAAATTTCATCCATAAAGAACTCAAATTTACTGTCTGATTTCAAAGCAAGATACCTCAAAGACAAGGTACCCAATTTGGGGTTGTCTAAATAGGAGTTTTGAACAAATGCCCAGTAACTTAGCTTTAGCACTTTTTTGCAACTCAAAGTTAGGCCTTCAGGGTCTTCCCAGTAAGGTCTCAGCCCCAACTTAATGAACCAATCCTCAATATGGGTCAACCATGCCAGCCTTGTGTTATTTTTTATTCTCAGGATTTCTTTTAATGCTTCTCTGTAATGGACTAATTAGTCTGTTGATCACACGCGGACCCAGTACAATAAGGGCCGTAGAGCCGCGTGGTCATCAGTACGATGGATGTGTAGGTCCATTGTGAGAGGAAGTAAAGGTTTACACCTTGGAATGCTTAATAATTTCCTGAAGAAAATATTCTCTTGTATCATAAAGCTATGTTTTGCTATGTAGCTCCATAATTCCGCCCCATATAGAGAAGCAGGTTGTGCCTTGTGTTTGTATAACTCCAATGCTGGGGAGACAGCTTTTGATTGACTACTCTTATGGCTCCTTACTATTGGGACTAAGTTCTGGAAAAGGAAAGTTTTGCTTTTGTCTATTTGAGGTTTTCAATCTAGTTTGGTATCTAAGGTAATGCCTAAGTAGGTAAAATTGTGCACATATTCGATCCTTTCTGTGTTAACAGTCAAAGTTTTTTTTAAAGATTTATGTGGATTGACTGCCATATATTTAGTTTTAGATGAGTTAATCTCCAATCCTTTCATTTCACAATTGGTTCTGAAAGTATAATGTAGGTTTTGTAGGCCTTTGGGCGTCTGTGATATTAAAATGGTATTGTCTTCTAACAGGAGTGCAGGTACGTTAGGCCCCACCCAACTTGGGAGAATCATGATCGCAGCCCAAGCGGAAGTCTGGAATATCGGTCACATACAATAAGAACAATGTGGGGGCCAACACGCACCATTGTCTTACACGCCTGTTTATGTTTATACGATCTGTCAATTCACCATTTGGTCCCCATCTGACCCTGGCAAAGTTGGCCTCATGCAGCCTAACGATCGGTACCAAAAGTTCCCCCGGAACACCTTGATCCCTTAATCTTGTCCACAGGGCGTTTCTGGGGACCAGATCAAAGGATGCCCTGAGGTCAACAAATGCAATATACAAATGTGCCCTTTTTATTTTAATATACTTCCAGATGATGCAAAAGAATATCTGTGGCCAACCTGTATGGGCACACCTCCTAATCCGAAGCAAGAAATCAAGAGCCTAGGAATCTGGCTAGATGAGGTCCTTAATTTCTACACCCAAGCAAGGAAATGGTTGGTGTGTGCTATGGCCTTCTACGGACCGCTAGAAAAATTCTGCCTTTACTCCCAACACAATCCCAAAAACTCTTGATTCATGGCCTTGTGTTGTCCCGCCTGGACTATGGTATTGCCCTCTATCTGGGGGCCCCTAAAAAAGTAATATCAAAACTTCAGACAGTACAAAATACCGCTGCCCGACTTCTCACAGGAACCCATCGTCGATGTTCAGCCAAACCAGCCCTGAACGCCTTGCACTGGTTGCCTATCCAGGAAATAGTACAATTTAAGGCCCTCTGCATGACACATAAAATTCTGCATGAGAAGGCCCCACCCATCCTAAAAAACCTTATTACTCCCTACACTACTAAGAGAACGTTACGCTCCACCCACTGTAACTTGGCATCCGTACCCAGAATCAAGAAAGCCCGCTCTGGAGGGCGACTCTTTGCATATAATGCTTCCAAACTATGGAACGGATTGCCCCCAGACATCAGAGCCCAACCCAACCTACTCGCATTCCGCAGGGCACTTAAGACTTGGCTGTTCCCGTAATGCTTCCCTCGCATCTGGTTTCTTGTCACCAGCGCTGGGACTCTTACGGGCAGCCATGCGCTCTACAAATCTGTAAAATAAAAATAAAATAAATAAACACCTGATCGATTGTGCTAATTTTTTCTCTAAAACCTACCTGGTACTTGGTTAGGATACTATTTTCCCCAATCCAAGAACTCAGTTTGATTAAAAATTGTCTTGCGAATACCTTTTGTAGGATATCAATTAGACTGATTGGCCTGTAATGGGCCGGGTTCATACGGTCACCCTTCTTGAAAATGGCTACAATCTCTGCGCCCGCCATGTAGCAGGAATAGGAGGCCCCTTTACAATAGCATTACACAAACAAATAATATAAGGGGCCCATATCTTATTCTCGTGCTTCCATAAGTCCCCAGAAATCCTGTCTGGCCTGGGTGCCTTCCCTTGTTTTATTGCATGTATGGCTTCCGTGGTTTCTAGCATACTAAAGGACAAGGGTGTCTCACTTGAGTTGAGAATTAAATCATCATTTCCAAGGATAGCCTCATTGTTGGTTGGTGAATATAATTGAGAAAAATGGGACACCCAAGTATTAGCATCTAGGAACAAGTCCCTATGGCAAGTCCTATTATTATTGCCCTTAGAGACCAAGCGCCAAAACATGGCTTGATCGTTTACTTTACATGCATGCAGCAGCTCGGACCAGGTGTGCTCATCCCAGCATTTCTTGGCCTTAAGCACTGCATCCTTATAGCACCTCCTTTTCTCCATTAATAATAGGACATCATTATTTTTTGTTGCCTCTATGAGATCCTTTTTGGCATTACGACACTCTTTATCAAAACCATGGGTCGCGTTTGGGCGATAAGTCTGGTTGTCCTTTTTTTGGAGGCTTTGGGATTTTGGTTAATATTTGTTCGAGTCCCTGTAACATATTATCATGAATCCGCATAATAGGGATCTCTTTTGCTGGAAGATTGATGTATGGGGAAACTATTTCTACGTATGTCTCATAGATTTTATTAACAGTAACTTTGTTCCCTCATACTAAAGGCCATTTAAGTGCTCTGCGATTATTTACACCACAGGCTCTATTTCGATATATATAGGACTATTTTTTTCCTTAACAGTTGGGGGAAACTAATGGGGCGTGAAGTGTCAAGCTCAGGGGGTAGTGATCACCCTCTATGCGGTTTTCCACTACAAGATCACTTGCCATAGGCCAGAGTGGAATTGAAACCATTACATAATCTATATGGCTATTACAACTACCCCCCCTGAAAGTTGGCTGGCTTGGGCTATCCGAGGGTAGGTGCCCATTGCAGGCATGTAGGCCGTGGGCTGCAATCAATCTCAGTAGCTGCGCTACAGCATGTGAGCAGTGTACTGCAGGACTACTCTCTATTGCAGGAATATTGTTTGCATTATCCTCAGTCTCAAAAATATTTTCCAGCCCTACTATCGGTTCAAATTTACGGTTAAAATCCCCTCCAATAATTTCCATAGCTCTCTGATTGAGGGTAGAGATAATATAATCTAATTTCTCAATAACGTCCACTTCTTTATTAGCAACAGATGGCCTTCTATATACATTCAAGATACAGACCTCCCTTTTATTGGGCCCTACGATTGTCCACAAGTCCAAAAACTGTGGGACGATGGCCTGGAAAGAATAAATCTGACTATGAGCTGAACATTTAAGAAAAGTCATTAGATCTTTATCAACCTGCCTGTGGCATATTAAAGTTCCTTATGGACAGAATTGTGAATAAAAATGTGTCCGCCTTTGGAATGGACATAGTGCTAACAAACTGGATATCGACTAGGTTGCTTTAAACAGAGGAATGAGGAAGTTGGTAACATAGGGAAGGGTTACTTTGGTTGCAAGTGGAATAGAGAGAGGGAATTTCTGGAAATGGTGGGAGACACAAAATGGTATTTGCTCTGCAGGCACTCCCTACCATTGTGTTTTTAGTCACCGATACAGTCTTGTATGCTTAAAAGTGATTTATCAGTTCTAAAAGAGACTCTTAAGTCCAAATTGTAGTACTATCAAGTCACAACCTAACCATGAGCCAAAGGAAGTTTATTGACAGTGGGTCAGGTAAAAACTACTCTCCTTACATCCTAAATCAGCTTGTGCTCTAAGATTTCTCTTTCCACTGCTAGAGATGAAAACCAGCTACTGATCTGGATTACAATGTCTTTGCCTTGGAAAAGGAATTTCGGTATTACGGTTGTATTTCTTTTCTATTCACTACACTCTCTGGCACCTGTTTTGGGAAATGTAGTAATTGGCGGATGGTAACTAGGTAGATTAAGGCTGAAACTAAAATTTGAATCAGTTTCAATATCGCCGTCACTCCAAGACCTTTTTTTAACTTTTTTTTTTTTAATCCATAATTTTGTTCTCCCACACCACCAATCTTTCCCGGGATTTTTTGCAGTCACTCTGCATTTGAAAAGTAAGCAAATGAGACAGGAGGAAAGAGGCAAAAGCACACTAAAATCAATTTTGAATTCCCTTGTCTTTTGTTTGACTGGTGCTGATTACTGAAAATGCTCCATCGCTCACTCAAAGCAGGACTCGTCATTGCCTGTATACTAAATACTAAGTGCTGCAAAGATCAAATGTGCTTCATGCAGAACTAGTTGAGAACTGTAAGCAAAAAATGTGATTCCTTCTGCATCCCTGCCCCCCCTGTCATAATGAGGGGTTCAAAGTTCAATAAAAAAGAGCAAAACTGCATTGACTCTTGTTGTTGCATTTCAACCTGTCTAAGCCCACTGCTTCAGCTTTGCAGGATGTCACTTGTAAACACACACTTACAGCATTTTGTAAACCAGGCCTGGAGGAGATAAAGGTATGGAGAAGCGTGGCTCAGTGGTTAGAGGCGGCAGACCCAGAAGCTGAGATCGGCTGTGGACCAGGGTTCGATTCCCCGCCTCGGCGGGTCTCGGGCTCAAAATTCCACGGAGTCGACAATTCTCGCTCTGGTGCCTACTCGACTCACGGGGTCACACTCTGCGACTCTGGGCAATAGCTTGCTTAATCTCCACTACGGCCCCTCGCGGCGGGATGCCTGGCTTTCACCTTGTGGATACCCGGCCCCGCCTGGCTTTCACCTTGTGGATACCTGGCCGGGTTATCTCACAGGGGAATACCAGGACGGGTTCCCTAAGCAAGCGCCTTGAGGCCCCTGGGTTAAAGTGCGCTATATAAATCGAAACACATTTACATTTTCTTAGGAGTAGACAGAAAGGTAGGGCCTGGTGGTTCCATTTGCATCAGCTGCTGCATCTGGAAGATCAGTGCCACAGATTAAAAAACAGAAGTGACAATATGTTCCTCTTGTATAAATTCCAAGCTCTTGGCATTGAATATTACTGAATGTGCCATGCAGGGTAGGGTGCCTGTGACATTTCAGGTCCACTTTGAGAAATGCAGCCACTGGCAGCACCTCTTGTGACGGAGGCGGGTCTGAACCTCTTCCAAAGAGGCTCTGGGAGCTCTGGCACAACCAAACGTGGGCATTCTTTCTTTTACCTGGGCATGCTTCCACTACAGAAACAAGCATATCCACATAGAGGCCTTGGAATATGCCTTGATTGTAAATAATATAAGTAATAAAGCAAGCTTTATTCGATTTTTCAAATAAAATCATAAAAGCATTACAGAGAAAATTTTATATACAACAATTAAAATATCATATACATGATTGATACAAATAGGCGCTTACTTTAACATTTGAAAAACAATCATTTAGGAAACAGAATAAAACACCATGTTTACAAAGAATTCAGTATTAGTATTAACGGGCAGCGATGTGTCAAGAGATGGAAAGGTTTTAACACAAAGATTTTCTATACCTTATTACCAATTTTAAAAAACATGAGACGGCAAAAACAACATGGTCATCTTCTAGCTGTAACATTTTTAGGAAAGCTGGTCTGCAATTTCGTAGCCCCCATCGTTTTAAGAACGGCTTCAAAAATTGTTGTCTGGGGTTTGTGTATAATTTGCAAAAAAACATTATGTGTATATTAGATTGCACCGAGATATTGTCACATGGGCAGATCAATTTGTTAGATGACCAGTCGTTGATGTTAGGTAGGGTAACCATGCGAAAGAAAGTCCCCAGGCGCAGGCGAGACAAAAGCATTCGGAGGTATGGGCTAGGTACCACAGCCAGGTAGGTTTGCAAACCTTCATTGGGGGTAATTTCCTGATAATTTAAAACTGTGTGTCTTGATTTTTCATGGGTCCATCTCACAGTTTCTAGATGGGTGGTTATCATTTTTTTTAAGACTGATCTTGAGATACCCTCCAAGGTTCTAGGATTATCAAAGTACTCTGGGTGACCCAGATCAGTAAATGTTGATCTTACATACGATAACCATCTAACGTTGGCAACCCCATCTAAGACCAAACAGTCTTCAATTAGGTCTCTATTGAACCTAGCTTCATGTGTAACCCACACTTTATGCCAGAGCAGGATTGGGGACATCTTAATGATGTCACTAAGATATTTAACTCCTACCTCGATATGTGACATGTACGTAGAAGTACTTTTGGCCTTGATTGTTATTCAGATGCCTGATGCCAGATATTCGTGATGTGGGACTGACTAGCCCCTAAGTGAAATGCACAGCTTTGTGCCGCTTTTGAGCGTGCACTTTTAATTCCAAATTCAATACCTTTGATCAGTGTTAATCCACAGGTTTTAAACCATCATTTTCCTTCATTTTTGTTCACGTTATATTTTTCTTCAATACTTTCACAATCCAACATTCAGACTTTTTGCTGATTTTCAAATTTCTAATATTCAGACAGGGCCCATTTGGTGCCTTTCAGAAAGAATACGAATGATGCAGCAAGTCCATCGCAAGCAGTGTTTATTTTATTCCATTAAAAGAGAACCCAATGCATTTCGGGCCATCGTGCGCCCTTCGTCGGGGGTCACTACAAGTAAATCAAAAATACATGCATAAATACCATTCGTTTTGTTAACATGAACGTTTTTACATTTTCAATGTGCAAAAAAGGTCTCCCTTCATAATTACTTCGTAAAAACCAATATTACTTCGGAGTACTACATCCCACCCGATATTCCTCTAAGTTAATTAGGTTTCTGACCACAGTGTCATTACTTCAAAAATGTAAACCCAGCGTTTCCTGCATTTAACCGATGGGAAAACTTTCCATTATTCTCCATTATTTCCCTCGTTCTACTTAAAATAGATGTTATGCGATTTTGGAAACAGATCCCTCTCGTTATCAGGTGCATAAATAATGTCAGCTGCTCAGTTTCAACTGCGCTGCGCGTTTTTTTAAAGAAAGAGAAGATTCAGTGCACGTACATTCTTAAGCTTGATTTACTTGTAGTGACCCCCGACGAAGGGCGCACGATGGCCCGAAATGCATTGGGTTCTCTTTTAATGGAATAAAATAAACACTGCTTGCGATGGACTTGCTGCATCATTCGTATTCTTTCTGAAAGGCACCAAATGGGCCCTGTCTGAATATTAGAAATTTGAAAATCGGCAAAAAGTCTGAATGTTGGATTGTGAAAGTATTGAAGAAAAATATAACGTGAACAAAAATGAAGGAAAATGATGGTTTAAAACCTGTGGATTAACACTGATCAAAGGTATTGAATTTGGAATTAAAAGTGCACGCTCAAAAGCGGCACAAAGCTGTGCATTTCACTTAGGGGCTAGTCAGTCCCACATCACTAATGTTCTTGTAACTATGTGGCAGTAGGGCATGCCAAACAGTTGACCTGCACGCAACCCGTTTAAGGATGGATCATACAAATGTGGATACAAACAAAGGAAGGTTAAAAAATAAGGTGTGCATTCCCTCATTTTCCAAAAAACTTGATGCCAGATATTCGGCACCTCACTGGAGGACTCTGGGAGGAAGTCTGAAGGATGTGAGGGATCCTACTCCTACTACTTCTACAGCAAGTTTGGCATCTCACATTGATGTACTGTGTCAGATCTGCTGTCCTTGTGCTAACAGCACAGTGGGATGCCCACCCTGCACCAGGCCTTTGAGCTAAGGATAGGCTAATCCAAGGAAAAAGTGCTTATTGTGAGACTATTTCCGACTTTGTGTTACCTTTTTTTGTTCCACCTCAAGCCTCAGGGACGTCACATGCAAAGAGTCACAGAGCAGCATGTTCACCAGCCTCTTGCTGTTTACTTGCTGCACTTTCTCCTGAACACACATTAACTGCAGTGACGGCTCCTCTTCTAAGGGGGAGGAGCGCCTCCCCACTGCCAGGAGCAGCAAAGAAAGGAAAAAATTAAATGATATTAACGTTATTATAATTTTACTTTTCCTCCTGCTCAGGGGCAGAGCTGCAGTGGAGTAGTGATAGAACACTCTTGAGCCCAATGGCTATTCGGCCCTCTTGGGCCAAACAAAGCTGTCATGCGCACTCCCCTGTTCTCCATTCAGGCTGCACTACAGCCGGCATGGAGAACTTGCTCCCCCCTCCAGCCCCTGGATGAGCACCCTGTCATGGGGCTAAGACCAATCCATTGGAGCATTGCGATTGGCCCAGGGGTGGGAGGTTGGCTGCCTTCTTCCTGTTCTGTCCTGGAGTCGGACACAGGTGAGCGGGAGAGAAGACGCGGGACCCGGCGGCGGCTGCAAGGCAAGTTTTATTTTGTTATTATTTTTTTTAGCCAAGAGTGACACAGGATTTTGCTGGATCAAATGTCTATATCCTATGTCTTTAGGGTCTTTGACATCTAAATCTGTCTTGGGTTGGGCTATTCTGCAGGTAGGGATGAAGGTTGTTTCCTGTGCTTTTGATGTTAGTGCTATTTTTGCGTGTTTTGTTGGGTGAATTTTGTCCTTGACGGTTGTTGGTGGTAGTTACTATGCAGGGGTAGCTGGAATGGCACGCGTCTGCCCCCCACCGCAAGCCGTACCGGCCGCTCCTGATTAACTATCTTAGTTCTGGCACAGACAATCAGGTACGTGGTCCTTGTGTGAGTTGCTGTTATGCACACCATGCATTTATTTGGTATCAGTTAACATGGCTGCAGTGTATGTGTTGTTTATGAAATTTGGCCCACTGCCACTTAAGTGTGATTGAAGTGGCATATAGAAACATTTATCTGTTATACATAAATATTTTGGTTGATGAAAAAAAATTGTAGCAATTAACTTATCCCACATTGCAGGACCGCTCGTACTGCACACATCGCTGATATTGATTTAAGCTTCTCTCACTCAAAAATCGATCTTACTCATCTAGGCTACTCACATAGCAATTATTATTATTTTTTTTTTAAATATATTTTTATTGCAGGAATTAGTAAATCGTTACAATATCGACCAGCATTGTATCATAAGCGGTATCAACAGAATAAGACCCTCTGGCCCCCCCCGTAAGTTCCGTACACAGCCATCCGGCCCACAACCCTGGGGTCGGGCGGCGGAATGCAATGGGGGATCAGCAGGATGCTTGAGCTGGTCCGGATGATTCACTGTCCGTCATCTGCTTTTCTAAACAAGCCTATAAACCCAAAGGAAAACCCCCACCCGCAAAGGACTACTAACTAAAAGAAACCCACCCAACCCCACCACCAGCGCCAGGGAGCTACCGACACAGGATCTGCCATGGGACCCACGGGGAAAGCAATAGGACCATCAGTACAAACGTTTACCGGGACTCGGGGCGAGTCGCTTCTTCACCTTCAGAGTCGCTGGGGGCGCAATAATCCCTGAGGGCCTGCACTAACATTTCCCATTCCAACGCGGCCTCCTGCGCCTTCTCATTACGCTGCCTCCAAGCTAGTTGATATCTCAGCGCGCTCTCCCCCGCCGCCCACTTCAAAAGCTCACTGCTCCATCTGCTGCCTGTCGGACCAACTCGTGCCTTCCAGTTCCTGGTCATCTCTCGTTTAGCAAGGAGGAGCCCTAGGTCGACAAATTTACTAGAAATTTTATTCCTGGGGGTATGGGGGAACCAGTGTAGGAGCCCCACCGCCGCATCAAATGATAAGGATCTCCCCGTCACCTCCTCCAGGGTCGTTTCTACGTCCTGCCAGTAAGATGACAGACCTGGACAGGCCCATAACATATGTAGGAGGTCCGCTTCCTGAGCTGGGCACCTAGGGCATGCCGCCGAGTTCGTGGCAAAATATCGCCTGATTTTCACCGGGGTCAGGTACGCTCTATGGAGAACGTAATAGTGGACCAACTGAAAACGGGCGTTGCGTGTGCCCTTCCAGGCTCGTCTCACCAACTGGGACCAAGTCGTCTCCGGGATCTCCCTACCAATGTCCTCCTCCCAGCGGTTTCTTAGAGTGGTGAGAGGAGCCAACCCTTCGTTAATCAACCTGCCGTAGAGGCAAGTGACCGCCTTCACCGTGCCCGCCGACATCATCACGTACTGGCACACCTGAGATAAGGGGGGTTCCTCCTGCCCGTTCTTCCAATGTGCCTGGAT
This sequence comes from Lissotriton vulgaris, assembly GCF_964263255.1. Lineage (NCBI taxonomy): Eukaryota > Metazoa > Chordata > Amphibia > Caudata > Salamandridae > Lissotriton > Lissotriton vulgaris. The sequence goes on from NC_141691.1 coordinate 1,206,324,825, forward strand.
CGCTCGCACAATGGCCGAGTGTAGCAGGAAGTCGCCACGGGGGATCTCGAAGCGGTCAATAAGATCCTGGAAGGACAAGAGCGCTCCGTCCTCGTACAGATCCCCAACCAGCTGTAAGCCGGCATCCTCCCAGGCCGCCAGGCGTGACCAATCCCCTCCATGGGGGAGGGCCGTCAGCATCCCCAACGGTATTTCAGGCGCATATGGTATCCTCATTTGGCCTCGGGCGTGGGCCCGATTCCAACACAGGCGGACCGTCCGCTCCTCCATCGACAAGTCCCGCAGGGCCAAGCGTTGTCGCAGCGCTATAAAGGAGAGAACATGCCTGGCCATGCCCGTCCCCCTCCCGTCTTCCGGGCCCCGGAATTCCCTGGCGATCTCCTGGGTGAAGGTCTGGAGCTGCGCCGCCAGATAATACTTTTCAAAGTCCGGCACCGCGAGCCCCCCCTCGTCTTTCGGCCTCATCAGGGTTTTGAGGGCCACCCGCCGGCGGCCCGTCCCCCAGAGGAATCCGACCACCATGGAGCGTAACAGTCGAAACGTGGCCGGTGGGATCCAGATCGGTAGAGTCCGGAAGTAATATAATAGCCGGGGAAGCGCCACCATTTTAAGCAGGGCGATCCGTCCCGCCACCGAAAGCGGCAGCGTAGCCCAAAAGGCCATGCAGCCTCGGAGTGCTCGAATGCCACGGGCAATGTTCCCATCTAGGAGGTCGGGTTGGTCGTGGTAAACAAACACCCCAAGGTACTTAAAGCAGTCGGGTTCCCACCTAATCTCCCCACTGAGGGCAGGGGCGGGAGTACCCCTGCGCACCGGAAAAAGACAGGTCTTGGACCAATTCACTCGGAGGCCCGAGACCTTCCCGAACTCTGTGAGCGCCACCGCCGCCCCACGTAAAGCGTCGAGCGGGTCCTCCAGAAAGAGCAACAGGTCGTCCGCATACAGCGACACATAATGCGGGCCCGCAGGCGTCCACAAGCCCGTGTAGTGGGCTCCTGACCGAAGGTGCAGCGCGAGTGGCTCCACCGCCAGCGCAAAGAGAAGTGGGGACAGTGAACACCCTTGCCGCGTGCCTCGTTCTACCGGATTCCGCGAGGAAATCAGTGGCCCCGCCCGGACCCTGGCCGAAGCGGAGGCATAGAGAACCGCGGTCCACCTGACAAAGCCCTCCCCAAGGCCGAATCTCCGCAGCACCGTGCAGAGGTAGTCCCACTCCAGGCTATCAAAAGCCTTCTCTAGGTCCACCGACAGGACGACCGGGGACGGGGCATCCACGAATGGTTCCCCTAACAAACGGAATAACCTGCGAATATTCATAGTCGTGTTCCGCCGTGGGATGAAACCAGCTTGGTCTGTATGCACCAGGGAACTCATGTGTCCCAGCAGCCTCGAGGCCAAGATGCTGCCCAGTATTTTATAGTCCACCGTCAACATCGATAGGGGACGGTAAGACCCCGGGTCGGACGAGTCTCAGCCCGGCTTGAGGAGAGGAACCACCAACGCCTCACACATCGAGCTTGGGAGTCGCCCCAGCCTCTTCGCCTCCCTGTAGACCACCAATAATCGAGGGGCTAGGAGGTCAGCGTAAGCTGCATAAAACTCCACAGGCAGGCCATCCAGGCCCGGGGTCTTGTTTCTCGCCATCCGTTTAATGGCCCCGCGGATCTCCCCCAATTCAATGTCAGATCCCAGGGCTTTCGCCACTTCCTGCTCCACTGTGTGGAGCTCCAGCGGACGTAGATAATCATCAAGTCGGTCAGGGTCTCGTGCGGAGCGACTACGGTACAAACATTCGTAATAATGCCGGAAGCAGCTAAGAATCTCCGGTTGGGTGTGTACCTCGGTTCCGTCCGCCTCACGCATACCTGTCGTCAATTGGGACTGGCGCGTAGGGTTGGCCAACCACGCCAATAACGCGCTCGATCTGTCTCCCTCTGCGATGGATCGGACCGTATAGGCCTTATAGTCAAAACAGCGGAGCCGTTCGACCTCTGCCGCCACCTTCTCCCTCGCCTCCGCCATTCGTAATTACAATTCCGGGTGTCCCGGGCGGCGAAGTTCAAGCTCGCGGAGTCTCCGATCCGCTGCATCTAAATCAGCTAAGATAACGCGCCTCATGCCCACCTTCTTAGAAATACAGTAACCCCTCACCACTACCTTAAAAGCGTCCCACTCTAACGCTCTAGTACTCGCGGTGCCGCCGTTGGATGCAAAATATTCCAGTATCCTGTCCCCCAGGTCAGCCCTGAAGACACTGTCCTCAAGGATCTCGGGTTGCAGCTTCCAGGTGGGCACCGCCGGCGTCCCGGGGAACCAACGAAGGTCCAGCAGGAGGGGGTTATGGTCCGAAATGGTCCTGGACAAATACTCAGACCGGACCGCTGCCGACACCAGTTCGGGCGACCCAAGAAAGCCATCTAGTCTGACATGCAACTCATGAAGGCTCGAGAAATATGAATAATCCCTAGATGCGGGGTGATGCGCCCTCCAGATGTCCGTCAAACCCCAGCGGGTCTGCCAATCCTGACGACCTTTAGCCGTGCGACGAACCGGAGAATCTGGAAGCGGTGGATGCGAGCGATCCATATCCACATCCACTACAGAATTGAAGTCTCCTCCAAGCAGAAGGGGCCCGGAGAAAAAGTGGGCCAACGAGCCCGATAGCCTGGAAAGGAAGGCAGTCTGGTCCATATTAGGAGCATACACACAACAAACGTTCAAGTCCCTCCCTCCAAGAGTGCCCGAGATGGCCACGTAACGCCCCTCTGGATCTATCACTGTTCTCGTGACTTGAAAGGGGACCCCTGCCCTGATCCATATTAGCGCCCCTCTGGCATAAGCGGAGTACGACGTGGAAAAGACCTGCCCCCGCCATCTACGCTGTAGCGCCGCCCCTTCCGCCTTGTTCAAATGAGTTTCCTGCAGCAGCGCCATTTGCACTCCCCTACGCACCAAATAAGCGTGGACCTTGTGGCACCTGGACATAGTATGAAGCCCCCTTACGTTCCAAGTGACACATTTCAAGTTAGCGACATCAGCCATTGTCCCATATTGTTCTTGCACAGTCTCCCCATCCGGGTCCCAACAAAGAAAGGACAACCTTCCTCCCAGCACTGATGGCGGCCATTTTCCCCAACCAAAACCAAACAACCCAAAAACGAACCAAACCCTCACCCACCCACCCCAGAACAGGACCCAAACTGCACCATCTAGATCCCATCCAAACCTCGCCTTCCATCCACCCAGTAACCCCTACTAATCCCACGGTCGCCACCGTAGGAAGGCCTTAAGGCCCAGGTGCGGGCTGGGCGGAGGCAGTGGGCCCTCGACGCCCAGGCCACCAGGACTATAACAAGCCCCAATCAGTGCCAAACCCTCTCGGGGCAGAAACAGGGGCACCCCACCCCTCCCTCCCCGTCTATCAGCAGCAATGGACGGCAACCGCCTCCCCCCTGCCGGGCCCCCTCCCAAAGTAAGGCAGCACACCCCGTTACCCTTGTCCATCCAAAAGGTCCTCCACTGATTTCGGTGTGATCACCGGTGTGTGGCCACTATCAGTCGCTGAGTCCTCCGAGTCCGATGGTGCCACCTCTTCACCCAGGTTTCCTTCCTCCTCAACGGCTTCGTCCCGTGCACCCGACAACTCCGACAGTACTTCCAACACTCCCCTCCGTTCGGACGACGTCCCTGCAGTTGAGGGCCCACCCGTGCGGCCGCGGCGATTCCTGATCCTCCTGGATCGCCGTCTCTGTTCCGGCTCATCTGCCTGTTGGGACGAGGAGCCGAAGCCATCTTTCCCTGTCCTGTAAAGTTCAAGCCAGGCACAGACATCCTCCGGGGTGTCGAAGAACTGAGTTTTGTCATCGACTATGATGCGGAGCCTTGCAGGGTAGAGGAGCGAGTACTGGATGCCCTCGCTCCTGAGCTCGCGCTTGACCGCCAGGAAGGAGAAACGCTTGCGTTGAGTCTCGTAGGTGTAGTCCGGAAAGATGTTCACCTGACTGTTCGCTACTTTGAATGGACCATTATGTCTGGCAGCATTGAGGATCAAGTCCTTGTCCCGAAAGTGCAATAAGCGCGCCACCACCGGCCTCGGGGTGCGTCCCTGTTGCGGTGGCCGTGCCGGGACTCTGTGGGCCCGCTCCAGAGTGTAGAAGGAGGATAGCCCCTCCGGGGCCACCGTGTCACGGAGCCAGGTCTCTAAGTACGCCACCATGTCGCCATCCTCGATCTTTTCCGGGAGGCCCACTACACGAATGTTGTTTCTCCTGTTGCGGCCTTCCGCATCCTCCGCCCTTTGCTCCAGGGCCGCAATTCGGGATAGGGCATCCATCATCGTCGCAGCCAAGGTTCGCTGCGCCGGCTCTAAGGTTTTCACCGAGCTCTCCACTTCCTTGACCCGGTCCGAAAGTTTGCCGTGGTCCGCTCTGAGGAGGCCCAGGCTCGTCGCCACCTGGGCAATGTCCTGTTGGAGGGCCGATCTCGTGGTCGTTATCGCCTCCAGGACGCGGTCGAACTGTTGTTGCATCGACGCGCCACCAGAACTCTTTGGGTCCTCATGCCCCTCTTTGTCCTGGGCTTCCGAGTCCGAGGCGGTCGGGGTAGTCCCCTTGGCTCCTCTAGGTTTCCCCATGTCGCCGGGGGCACTCCGTGAAGTTCCCGGAGTAGGTGTCTCCGGGTGCAGATGTCGACCACGACCCTCCCGGTTACTGGTCCTCAAATCGAGTGTGGGAGACCTTCTTCTCCAGGGCCTGTGGAGACTTCTCCGCTTCGGCTCACGCCACCGCCACGGCGTCCGAGGGCACCGATGAGGGGGCGGAGACAACCGTCGCCGAGTCGGGCAGGCCCGCTCACCCGCTAGAGACCCGGGGTGGGGGTCACCAACTCCACCGGACGATTTGTGGCGCCAAAGTGTCGCGCCTCCCATGGAAGTGGACTGGCCGGGAAGACGTAGCTAGGTGCGGAGTCGTGAATCGGGCAACCGCCTAGATCACAGAGCGTCCGCTCCCGGGGTCCCCTATAACGTGGGCATCCGCCCGGTCACCCAACCGAGTGCAAACTCGTTGTGAAAAGTCCGATCCAGTAGACAGCCAGTGCACAGAGCAGCCGGGGATGGCAAAGTCGGGAGCAAGTCGCTGCTCGCGACGCTCCTCCAAGTCAGTGGGTCCGACCAGGGGGACAAAGAAGTCCGGGCGCCATGTTGGGTCGCACTCCGCAACTCCGCAAACTTCGGTTTAACTCCGGAGCAATTCTCGTCCGAGCCCCATCAGGGGCCCCGGCAGGTCTTCGTCGGTCCGCTCAGCAGAATGCGGGGTCTGGGGTGCCCCGCAGCCTCCGAATTACAGGATAATACCGGGCTCAGTCCCGGAGCCGAGCTCTCAGGCGACCATCGCCATCGGCGCCCAAGCCACGCCCCCCTACTCACATAGCAATATCGTGTATTTTATAATTAATGCCCGCCTGCTAGGTAGCTGCTGAGATTATTGTGCCATCGCTGTGTTGCCTTAACTGACTTTATATTTCGTGTCCTTTTTGCACACTTTGCATTACTTTGCCTGCTTGCTCCGTCCCGCCGGCCATTTTGTTGTTGTTGTTATTATTGTGGTCGCCCTGCACGAGTCTCCGCCCGCTCCCGCCTTCCCAGCTGACCCGCCCTCGCCCCTCCCCTTCTACCATCCACATATGACAGATGCATTTGCGCGCAGCGGTTAAGCGCAGCGGTCGCGCCGAAGGTGCGCCAAAGGTAAGCCCGTCTACGTCTGTCCGCGCCTGGACCGCGCCCAGTGCCAGACCCCCTGGTGCACGCAAGGACCATCCCTCCCGCATTACATACAACGCCACCACCCTCATAGCCCTAAACCCCGGCCGTCTCCCCAACTGCGCCCTAGCCGCTCCTGGACTCACCCATGGACCCTTCTCTTGCAACTCCTGCAAGTTTGACGGCACCAAGATCAACTCCTCACCCACGAACACCAAACAGAGATCTGACACCAACCACCTAAAATGCATCCTACTCAACACCCGCTCTATCCACAGACACGCAATTGACCTCTGGAACCTACTAGACACCATCGCTCCGGACGTCGCCTTCCTAACTGAAACATGGATGAACGCCTCATCAGCCCCAGACATCACCATTGCCATCCCGGAAGGATACAAAATCATCCGTAAGGACCGCACCAACCAAACAGGAGGAGGCATCGCTATCGTCCATAAGAACTCCATCCGCATCTCAACCAGCTCTGACGTCAACCTTACCAGCGCCGAACACCTTCACTTCCAGATCCACACCGATCCCAAGACCACACTCAGAGGCACCCTCCTCTACCGACCTCCAGGATCCCGTGCACAATTCAGCGACGACATCACTAACTTTATCACCCCACACGCCCTCCCCTCCGAGGAATACATTCTTCTGGGAGACCTCAACTTTCACCTGGAAAAGAGCAATGACAGCAACGCCACCACCCTTCTGGACAATCTCGCCAACCTCGGACTCAAACAACTTGTCACTACCTCCACCCACATCGCAGGTCACACACTCGACCCTATCTTCTCCTCCAGCAAACATGTCTCCTTCAGTCACACCACAACTCTACATTGGACGGACCACAGCTGCGTTCACTTCACCTACAATAAGACCACAACTCACAACCATCCTCAACCTACTCTACGAAGAAACTGGAACAAAATCACCACCGTCCAGATCTCCTCATCGCTGCTTCAAAACCCCATTGTCCACTCCTCGAACCCCAACCAAGCAGCCATTAACTTCACCCAATGGCTATCCAACAGCGCCGACCTCCTAGCACCGTTGAAAAAACGTCAAATCAAACTAGGCAGCAAAAACGCCTCCTGGTTCAACGATGATCTTAAGAAATCGAAGAAACTCTGTCGCTCCCTCGAGAAGGCCTGGAAAAAAGACCCTAGCAACAGCACCAAGGACGCCTTCAAAAACGCCACCCGCATACACCACCAACTGATCCGGACTGCAAAGAAAGCTGCATTTAAAGACCGACTAGACAACAACGCCCACAACAGCAAGGAATTATTCAACATCGTCAAAGAGTTTACCAACCCCTCAGCCAACTCCAACGACATCACCCCCTCTCAAGCCCTCTGCGACTCCCTAGCTTCGTTCTTCCACAACAAAATCGCAGACATCCACAACAGCTTCGACAACCAAGCCGGAGACCAACCCACTCTACCTTCTGCCGCACCTGCACCCCTCTTGAACATCCTTAACCACTGGAACCCAATCTCCACTGAGGACACCATCCACCTGATGAACTCCATCCACTCAGGATCCCCCACTGACCCATGCCCTCACCACATCTTCAACAAGGCAGATTCCATCATAGCACCACACCTCCGAGACGTCATCAACTCCTCCCTCAACTCCGCCACCTTCCCGGAAAGCTGGAAACACGCAGAACTCAGCGCCCTTCTGAAAAAACCCACAGCTGACCCCACCGAACTCAAAAACTACCGCCCCATCTCGCTCCTTCCATTCCCAGCCAAAGTCATCGAGAAAGCTGTCAACAACCAGCTCTCCGCCTACCTCGAAACCAACAAATCCCTCGACTCCTCACAGTCCGGCTTCCGGGCCAAACACAGCACGGAGACCGCCCTCATCGCAGCAACAGACGACATTCGAACTCTACTGGACAACGGAGAAACAGTGGCCCTCATTCTACTCGACCTCTCCGCCGCCTTCGACACTGTCTGTCACAGCACCCTCATACAACGCCTCAGCAACATCGGAATCCAAGGAAAAGCTCTGGAATGGATCACCTCGTTCCTCACCGGAAGAACCCAGAGAGTCCGCCTCCCACCATTCAAGTCAGAGGCCTCTGAAGTCATCTGCGGCGTACCACAAGGATCCTCACTCAGCCCCACCCTCTTCAACGTATACATGAGCCCCCTCGCGGCCATCGCACGCCAACACAACCTCAACATCATCTCCTACGCTGATGACACCCAACTGATCCTCTCACTCACCAAAGACCCTAACACCGCCAAAACCAACCTACATGAAGGAATGAAAGAAGTAGCCGAGTGGATGAATCATAGCCGTCTGAAACTGAACTCAGACAAAACAGAAGTCCTTATCTTAGGATCCTCCCCCTCCGCCTGGGACGACTCTTGGTGGCCAGAAGCCCTTGGAAAAGCACCCATCCCGACGGACCACGCACGGAACCTGGGCGTCATACTAGACTCCTCACTCTCGATGACCAGACAAGTCAACGCCGTTTCATCATCTTGCTTCAACATTATTCGCATGCTCAAAAAAACATTTCGCTGGATCCCCACCAAAACCAGAAAAGCGGTCACCCATGCACTGGTTACAAGCCGCCTGGACTACGGAAACACCCTATACGCCGGTACTACCGCAAAACTCCAGAAAAAACTCCGACGCATCCAGAATGCATCAGCCAGACTCATACTAGACCTCCCGCGTAAAGACCACATCTCCAGCCACCTGAAAAAACTCCACTAGCTCCCCGTCAATAAGAGGATTACTTTCCGCCTCCTAACCCACGCACACAAAGCACTTTACGAACTTGGACCCGAATGCCTCAACACACGACTTTCCTTCTACACCCCCCCCCCCCCCCGCCAGCTACGATCCTCCAACCAAGCCCTTGCTACCGTACCTCGCATCAATAAAACCACCATGGGAGGTAGATCCTTCTCCTACCTGGCAGCTAAAACCTGGAACTCACTCCCCACTCACCTTCGTCTCACTCAGAACCACCTAGCATTCAGAAAGCAACTTAAAACTTGGATATTCGACAAGTTATTCCCCACCCTTCCTCAAGCGCCTTGAGACCCTCTGGGTATGTAGTGCGCTATATAAATCAACTTGACTTGACTTGACCTGACTTGACTTGAGGAATACTGATTAGAAGACCAAAGTGCTCATCGTATTCCTGTGACACTATTACTGATTGCTATTTAGGTTTGGCCTTTGAGACAGCGTTAGTTATCGCATTAGAGTATTGTCCTCCAAACAATCATACATAATATACAGATATGGAGGGGCTTTTCATCCATAGGTTTTTATCCATTCAACTGCTGAATTGTCATTCACATTTTGTTTCCACCCACTACAGCATACCTTTTAGGGTGATGAATCAGCCCACTTTCACTATTGACTCCCTTCTTGTTGAGCGGCTTAACAAAGCTTGTGCACACTGTGCACATTCACTTAAAAATAGTTCTTACCTTTTCAGGGCAACAGCTGTTTTTTTGTTATTTTTTATTTTTTAATACTATTTCTTTTATTGTATTTTATTTATTTGGCCTGCCTTTTAAGTGCCAAGTTGGATGGTAATTAATTTCCTTTCCCCTTTCCAAAGTTGATGGGGTTTACGTGACATTGTGAACACTGCAGCTACAGCTGGTTGGATAATAATTTCCTTTTTTCGCTTTCACAAAAAATAATAGTATAATGCATGGCACAACTAAGAGCTTGGCTTTCAAAAAATATCACTGCTAAGCACTCACATCTGTGAATATGTTTTAAATGTATAAGTGTTATTGTTATGTTATCCATGTTTTTATAGCGTATCACCTATGAGGGTATTGAGATGCTTTATAGCTAGTGCGTGAGGACAGTCCTGGAGGCTTACTCAAAGATCCAGGTCTTGAGCTTCTTGCGTAAGTCAATAAGAGAGGAGAAGGTGCTGATGTATTGTGGGAGGTAGTTCCAGGCTTTTGGAGTTAGTTATTAGATGGTGCTAACCCCTGCTTTGCGTCTGTGCATGCATCGGGTGTGTGCAAGTGAAAGTCCAGCAGAATGATAGAATGATGGTGTCTGGCAGGTAGGTGGATTTGAACGCAGCTGTTCGACTAAGCAGAGCCTGTTTTGTGGATACTTTGTAGGTGTGGGTGAGGAGCCTAAAGTGAGTGCACTTGGGTACTGAGCAACAGTGGAATTTTCTGTGGTCTGGTGTGATGTAGGCTCAGCTTGGGATATTGAGGACTAGTGTGGCTGCTGTATTTAGGACTGTCTGCAGTCCTCTTGTAAGTTGGTTGGTTTTTCCTGAATACAAGATATTCCCATAGCCTAGTCTGCAGGCTGATTATTACCTGATGGGTGATTATTACCTGATGTTGTTCCGTAGCCACTTGAAGATTTTCTTCAGCATTCAAAGGGTGTTGAAGCAGGACGAGACTACTGAGTTGACTTAGGTGGTCATGTCTAGTTTGTCGTCCATGATGATGCTGAGGTTTCTTGCTTGCGAGCGAGCTGTGGGGAATAGGTCTGAGGTCTGTGGGGCACCAGTTTGAGTCCCATGGCGAGGCCTCTTTCCCAAAGATTACCACTTTGGCTTGTCAGATTTGAATTTGAGGGAGTTCGATTTCATCCTGGTGGCCACTTTAAACATGCATGTGGTGTACTTGTCACTGGTGTTGAGTGTTTTGGCCTTAAAGGACAATATTATTACATGTCATCAGCGTATGTGAGGATGTGTTAATTGTGAGTCTGTATGGCATCGGCCAGTGGAGTCATGTCAATGTTGAAGATTGTTGGATTGAATAAGGAGCCTTACAGGTCTCCGGAGATGAGTCCCGTGCTTCAGAGGAGTAGAAGGCATGTTGAGGGTGTGGGTTCTTCCATTGAGGAAGGAGCAGATCCTCCTGAGGATGTGTTCCTGGATGCCTGCTTTGTGAAGTCGTTGGATCAGAATGGGATGGTAAATGCTGTTGAAGGCTGATGATAGGTCGAGGAGGATGAGGGCTGCTGTTTCCCCCGTTTCGAGGATCATCCAGATGTCATCTGTTGCTGCAGGGAGTTTGGTTTCCATGCTGCTGTTAGGTTCAAATACTGATCGTGAGGCATTAAAAAGCTGGTGATTGGCAAGATAGTCGGAGAGGAGCTTGTTGGCAGCTTTTCCCAAGACGTGGGCTGGGTAAGAGAGGAGGGACATCGGTGAGTAGCTGGCGAGTTTGGTCTGGTCAGTCATAGGTTTCTTTAGTAGGGCATTGAGAGATGCATGTTTCCATGATTCTGGAAATGTAGTTGTGCTAATGAAGGTGTGGAGGATGGGAGTGAGGACCTCACTGATAGGGATCGCTTCTTTGTTGAAGTTGTGATGGGGCAGGGATTCGTCAGGCCTTGGTGTGTATGGGTTTCATGATTGTCGAGGGTTTCTCTGTGCTGATGGTGCCCAATGTGGTGAGTGTGTTGTCTTTGTTCATCACTGTGACTCCTCTGGTAAGAGTTGGTGGTTCCAGCTGTGGGATGAAGTTGCTGTAGATGATTGTGATATTGCTGCAAAATAAGTTTTAAAGGTAATTACTCACACCTTGGGTTTGGCTGATTTAGCCAGTAGTAGCAGTGGGCTTGTCAAAATCCTTGACAATTGCAAAGTTTTCTTTGCTGCTTTTGGAACTGGTGGATATTCATTCAAATAGGGGCTTTCTCTTCATTTCTCTGATTTTTTGGTGGTGCCTTCTCTGGCCGGCTCGGACGATGTATCTTTCCGCTTTCCCTTGGCTGTTTATTAATTTCCATTCCAGCTGTTTGCAGTGTTGCTTGGTGACTCTGAGGTTTTCCATGTTCCAACTAGCTTGGGCTATGGTTTTTGCTATGTGCCTTTGTTTTTTGAGGGCCAGCGTGTCAGCACAGTTAGTGATCCACTTGTTGAAGTTCTCAATGTTGCGTGCCTTGTAGGCTTGAGTGTTCCAGTTTGTTTTTGTGGAGAGCTGAAGTCCAATCTGCTTCTGCAAACCTGTTTCAGTGCCAGCATGCTGGGCCCACCATGAGGGTTCTTCTGCATGGATGGATGTTGATTGTGAAACTGACAATGGCGTGGTCAGCCAAGGTGATAGGTCTGAATGGTTGCTTGTGATGTTTTTGAAGGATATGAAGACGGGATCTAGGATATGTCCGGCAGCGTGGGTGGGCTCTGTGGTGCATTGGGTTAGTCCAAGGTTTCAAATGCTGTTAAGAAGGGCGGCTGAATTGGGGGTCCGTCTTGTTTTCTAGATCGAAGTTGAGTTCTCGTAGGAGGATGAATGTGCTGTTATTGAGGCCTAGTGGGGAAACGTAGTCTGCGATGTTGCTAGAAAAGCTTCCTCATGGGCCGGGGGTCAGTAGATTAGGGTTCCATCAAGGGTAAAGTAAGCTAAGATTTGTATTTTAAAATTGAGGTGTTCCATGTAGTTCATCCTGGCTTCTGTGGAGGTGGAGCATATGAAGGTGTCCTTGTAAACAGTAGAGATCCCTCCTCCAGGCCTGTTTAGGTGATCGTGCATGGTAATCATGTGACCAGAAGAGAGGTCTGGTGTTAAAGCTGTGGTCAGCCATGTTTCCGTGAGGAAGAGGAAGTCCGGGGTAGCGTCATCCAGCAAGTCCCACATCTCCGGTGCATGGTTACTTGGCAAGCATGTGTTTGGAAGAATGCACAAGATAGGTGTTTGAGGGTTGCAAGTATGTTTGTTGGTTAGTAGGTTTTTGAGTGGGTTTGGGGTTGGGTGCTCGGGTATGTTCTTGGAAGATGTTCGAGTTGTGGGAGCAGTAGTGCAGGTGAAGTGGCAGGGGGAGCAGGGGAAAGACCATTTCATGTTCTGTATTGTTTCCTGCAGCAGAGGGTGGTGTGATGTCCGAGGCTCAGTGTGTGAAGGAGAGTGGAGGGTTAGTGTTGGGTCAGAAGAGGACCAGGATTTCTAGCTTTGGGCATGATCTAGGCTTAGATGGCGGCAGACAGGCTTGGCTTCAGAACGCATTGTCTGCTCGCCTGCTGCAGTCGCCATTAAGTAGGCCCTGGGAGTGGGGGAGGAGCGCAGGTGGTGGTGGGCAGTGCTGAGGAGGAGCCTGTTCGACAGGAGAGTGTGAGCAACAGGTAAGGAGTGGAGCGCAGAGAGGGCGAGAAGGAGGCACACAGAGGCAGATAAAGGAGATATAAAGAGGGAGTTAGATGGCAAATAAATTGAGAAAGAGGAAGAGAGAGGCAAAAGGAGCCAAATAAATGACACAAAGAGTGAGAGAGATGACATAGTCATAGAAAAAAGCAAGAGAAAAGACACAAATAGTGAGATAAAAGAAACCAAGAGCAAGAGAAAAGGCACAAAGCAAGTGAGTAAGAGTGGCCACCTTTATATGGCAGCCTGATTTTATTTAATTTTTATGGCATATGCTTTCAATAGGAAAAGGGGAAAAAATTACCAATGCACCAGCATGCCAAGGACAAACCTTTTGTCTTGTTTTACAATGGGGCTTTTATCTTATTGGAACTAGTTGATTTTGAAAAGGAGTAGGGTGCCTTTCACTTTAATGTGACACCACAGCACAATATTACCTCCAGTGTCTGTGCACCAATTATTAGTGATATCTTACAATGCTCTGTGGTTCTGAATAATGATATGTACAGTTGCTGTGCAGCATTCAATACTGGCATCTTTTAACAGCATATTACTAATGTTGGCTTACTCTTGTGCCAATGTGGATGTTTACGGTACTGCACCATGGTGGAACCAATTCTTACATATGTCTCTTCAGTGTCAAATTAGCAATAATGAGGAGTGATACAGAACTGGTTTGGTGATGCGTTGAAGGGTTTTGTGGTGCAGAGGGGCAAGATGGCGGCCGCTCACTAGTGGCCGAAGCGTGCTGCAGTCAGGACGTATTTCTAAACGGAGCACAAAACGCGATGAAACTAACGCGCTAGAAGCCGCTGGCAGCCGCTTGTTATCTGGCTGGGAAAAAGCGAACAAAAAATGAGAAGAATCGCCGATACGATGTCTCGATGTTGATATCGACGATAGCGGGAGCGGGAGCTGCATGTTTGTTTGGTAGTCAAAGTGATTTTCCAGTGGAAGTCTTGGATTAATGCAGCCTGTACTTACATGCTGTGTTTGCCGTGGGTCCGCGAAAAGGATCTTGCGGGACCTGCGGGACCTGGTAGACGTCCTCTCTTCTGCATTCCCGGGAGGCAAACGGCTGGCTACTATCGGGAGGCGGAGTAAGGAGAAGGGGAAGTGCCGAGTACACTCTCAGCTGAGAGACGTAGTGGACAGCGAGAGCAGCTGCAGCAATCGGAAACAGGCAAGGAAAGCTAGTACCTCGCAAATACTATTGAAGAAACGCTTCCAGCGAAGCGTTATGGCCCCAAAAATAAATCCTGTGGATCAATCCCTCGGCGCCAGGAGAAAGCAGAAGGAGAAGGAGAAGGATAAAGAGAAAATGACAGAGAAAGAGGAATGTTCAGAACCTGGGGAAATTCACACACCCCATGCTGATGAGCGAAGCAAGAAGAAACAACTAGAGCAGCAGCAGCTGGCAGGGGTACGAACACAGCAAGTAACAACTTCTATCGCCGAACTCTTCTTAAAAGCCGGTAAGGAGAAAGGAGTGGTTGATAATGTAAACCCTGTTGAAAATAAAAATGTCAGCGAGGCTGTAATAATTGGCACCCAGGAATGTGCTGTATCTAGTAAGGCCACTAAACCCACGAGAGACCCCTCAGAACTTACAATTATAGCAAATGAGGGAGAGCGGCAAAAAGTGGGTGAGAAGATGAATTCTAATATGCTAGACCAGGAGGATGTGAACTTAAAAGAAACACAGCAAGTAGGTAATGAACTACTCCATACCAAGGCTAAAAGTTTAATTCCATCTGAATCAGTGGAAAAAACCCTGAAGCCTCACTTGCTAAAGCTAGTCAGAAAAATGGAGACATTGGCACAGAAGGTGATACTGGCGCTCGAATAGTTCGAGAACAAAATGGAGAACAAAATGGGGATGTGAAGGAAAGTGATCCAAGCGAGGCCTTCTATTCCGCGTCTGATGGCCAAGAATGGTCTGAGGATGAAGATGGTGGTTCCTCTGACATAGACTCGGAAAGTGACCCTGAACTAGAGCAACCGGCAACAGCCCAGAAAATTTCAGGCAACAAAAATGAGCCGAGCTGGGATCAGCTTTTGGATAGTTCATTGCAAGATGGTTTTGCCATGGAATCAGCACAAATGACTCTCCTAGAGAGAATACACCAAGAGATTATCGCTCACAGGGAGGAAACCCGCAGGGAAAATCAGAAAGCCCACACTTCCATGAAAAAAATGCAGGGGGTAGTTAGAAAACTATCCAAAGCTTGCGCCACTACAGGTGACAGAGTGGCAAATTTAGAAGATAGGATTGTGTCTACTGAGTCAGAGGTGGCAGCTGCGGTCTCTAAAGTTGGGACATATGATGCGCAGATGACTGATATCCATTGGAAATTAGAAGAAATGGAAAATAGATTAAGCAGAAATAACCTGCGCGTACTTGGAATTCCGAAGGGAAACAAGAGGGGTCCGACATTAAGGCTTACATAATCAAGTTATTCACCCAGGCTTTTCCCGAACTAAATGGATGGAACTGGCCCACAGAAGTTCAAAGAGTTCATCGTATACCTTTTAACATGAAAAAAAAACACGAAGGAGGGGGCCTATCCAAGAGCAGTTTTGATTTACATTGGGAACTTTGTCCTACTCCAAGCTATAGCAGACCTCGCAAGACCAAATACAAAAAGAAATGCCGAAGGAATATCCTTCTTTGTCAGGCCAGACTTCTGCCACACTACTGTGGAAAGGCGATGGCGGCTAAGAGGGATGATTAAGCCCTGTCAGGAAAAGAATTTGCAGGCCTTTCTGTTAAATCCTGCACAGCTGAAGATAGTAAATAAGGGCAAGACTTTATTCTTCTCTTCAGAGATCAAAGTTCAAGAATATTTGGACTCCATATGATTATTACTGTCAATGTATTGATACTTAATGTAGGAACGAGCTGCTATAAGCGGTAGCGGCGTAAGGCTGTGAAATACTGATAGTTTGGTTATTTCTTCTTTTCTCTTTGTTTTATAGTAAGTAGATTTGTTTTGGGCTCCACAAATTTTGTAACTGATGCTAACGTCCTCACTGGAATCACTGTATTCCATCACCAACACAGACTAGTTCTGTGTGCCTCACGAAGAGGGGAGAGTAGGGGGGATGGGGAGGGCGGGTGGGGCAAGGGTCTAGGAGGAAGGGGAGGAGGGAGGGTTGTGGGGTGGGATTGGGTGGTGGAAGAGTGAAAAAAGGAGAAAAAAGGAAAGTGGTACAATTTCGGACAAAGATTTGATGAGAAGGAAAACAACATGATTAAGGATTTAAGTGATGAGATATATAAACAATCAAATGTCGAGCATTAGAATATGCACTATTAATGCGGGAGGACTGAATGACTGGAGGAAGAGGCAGAGACTGGCATTCTTAGTACGCCATGAAAGAATTGATATTATCTGTATACAAGAAACCCATCTCCAATGGCCAAAACGTAATCTACTTTCCCTGGGTGGCTTTGAGTTAGTTGCTTGCTCTACACTGACGTCTACAATCCGAGGTGTAGCTATACTGATTCGAGGTTCCCTAGGTAAAGCAAGGAAAGTGAAGGCGGATAGTAATGGGAGATGGGTAATTGCTGACTTAGACCTCAGTTTTACGTTATGTGTGACGTATGGCTCCAATCAGGATGAAAAAACCATATATAACAACGGGTCAGAAGAAACATAATGAAGCTATCTAGACAACTATGTGCTATTGATAGGATACAATCCCTGAATCCAAGGTATTCATGGTGAAAAATATGTTCCCATCAGATACCCATCCTGTACCGCCCTACATCATTTGGGATCCTTCACCTGAAGGAAGTGGAATCAAATCAACTACGGATTAGGTAGATTGTGTCCTAATCGTATTTGAAGGAGTTGGTGATGTATAAATGAAAATTATGTGTTGGTATCAGGGGGCAAAAAGAATTAGCAGTGCAAAAAGTGCTATATGTAGCGTGTGATTAAGTGAGTTAATATTGGGTTGTGGGAGTGGAAAGAAGATTTTTAATAGGATCCTACCCACACCCAAGGTTAAAAAACAGTGCAAAGTAGTGTTAACAAATGACTACTTAGGTCTTATCTAGGTCGACATGTTTCTGCAGTTTTGAAGGTTCACAAGATACCTGTCTGCTTCATCAGGACCTTAACAATAAAGTGCTACTGCTGATAGATGTGTGTAAAGTGATCAAAATCATATCACCTGAAATCGCCAGTCGAAATGATCCAATCGGTCACCAAAGGACGGACAGACATGCACACAAACAAAGTACAGAGTCAATTAAGATAGCTACAAATACACAGAGAATTTCTCGTGATGTTACATATTCTGCCAAGAAATGTTGGTCAATGGTTGTTTAACAATCAACCTTAAAGCCAGGCAAAGAAAGTCCTGGTGTGAAAAAGATTGCATACACTCACCCACAATCTGGGGAATGAACTCTCCACCTCACCCGGCTACAGCTCAGGTACAAATGGAGCACCGCTCTATTAAATGTGAAAGGAAAAATAATGAAAGAGGAAGAGCTCTCTTGGAACTCAATTAGAACACACACACTTTTCCCAACCTGATTATTTTACTGTTGTTTTAAATTTCAGTCCGGTATAGGGAAAGTCAATGATATTACAATTTGGCTCTTTAAACCTTAATATTGCAGCTAAATTTAGTGCTTGGATGAAGGTATATATGCTCGGTAGCTTAAATATAAACAGGATCGAACAGAGTACCCGTGTGTAGCTATCTGGTATCTGGGCTAGGCGGAAGGAGCGAAGAAATACAAAGTTCCGAAGGCGTCTCCCTCTTAAGCCTGAAATCCCTTGGTAAACGAACGGTCAATGTAGCCCGTTTTGTTTTGTAGTTCGTTAGTCCCCCACCCGCTTACCTGTCCGTCGGTACTCCTCGCCTTCGTCTAGGCTGACAGTGGGAGGTACCGGAGCGGACAGGAAGCAGAGTATTTAAACTCCTTCTGGTTGGCCGGCGGGGAAACCACGTGACACTCCATGTCGCGTGCGCCGGAACTACAATGATGATGGGAAATGTAGTTTGTTTACTCAGAACCTCTCGCCCGTTGTTCTATACGGCCGTTCTAATTTGCCATCTAGTGCGTTGGCAGATTTAAGCATACAACGCCCTGCTCTATAATAGACATTTGAAAAATTACGAATGCATGTTCCATTAACTATTTAATGGTTATTTGAACACCGAGATGTATGTATAAATTCGGCAATTGGGATGCCATTATTACTCGAAGTACTATACTTGCCTGTAGGTTGAATTTTAGATATTGAGGAAACCAGTGGACCTTTATTATAATTAAAAAACCAATTGCTGTCTTATATATGTATTGATTATGTAATAGTTCCAACCTCATATACTTAATCAGCTGTCCCTGCGATAAGAAATATGTGGGGATGACCACGAGAAAAATAAAGACCAGGATCTCAGAGCACAAGAGCTCGATACGCTGTAACAAACAAACAACACGAATGACTAAACACTTCTTAGAGGCCCAACATACCCCCACCGACTTGCAATGGACAGTGCTAGAACAACCAGTAATTCCTAAGCACATAACAGACATAAGCACTTTCTTACATAAAAAAGAACAAAGATGGGTGTACCAACTTCAGACTGATGTAACAGGTCTGAATGAGGACATCCCATGGATGTCGCTATAGGCTTCTGATAGATTGTTCATTGCACAAGGTGTTGTAGACCTTGCCTTTTTGAGCTATAACGTTGCAAAATACCAAAATCCTTTTTTCCAATCCCAATATGATCACTGGTACCCGTTCACTAAGATCATGGTAATGGAGACTTGAAAATAAGAAAATAACATAATCAATACATATATAAGACAGCAATTGGTTTTTTAATTATAATAAAGGTCCACTGGTTTCCTCAATATCTAAAATTCAACCTACAGGCAAGTATAGTACATCGAGTAATAATGGCATCCCAATTGCCGAATTTATACATACATCTCGGTGTTCAAATAACCATTAAATAGTTCATGGAACATGCATTCGTAATTTTTCAAATGTCTATTATAGAGCAGGGCGTTGTATGCTTAAATCTGCCAACGCACTAGATGGCAAATTAGAACGGCCGTATAGAACAACGGGCGAGAGGTTCTGAGTAAACAAACTACATTTCCCATCATCATTGTAGTTCCGGCGCACGCGACATGGAGTGTCACGTGGTTTCCCCGCCGGCCAACCAGAAGGAGTTTAAATACTCCGCTTCCTGTCCGCTCCGGTACCTCCCACTGTCAGCCTAGACGAAGGCGAGGAGTACAGACGGACAGGTAAGCGGGTGGGGGACTAACGAACTACAAAACAAAACGGGCTACATTGACCGTTCGTTTACCAAGGGATTTCAGGCTTAAGAGGGAGACGCCTTCGGAACTTTGTATTTCTTCGCTCCTTCCGCCTAGCCCAGATACCCGATAGCTACACACAGGTACTCTGTTCGATCCTGTTTATATTTAAGCTACCGAGCATATATACCTTCATCCAAGCACTAAATTTAGCTGCAATATTAAGGTTTAAAGAGCCAAATTGTAATAACATTGACTTTCCCTATACCGGACTGAAAGTTAAAACAACAGTAAAATAATCAGGTTGGGAAAAGTGTGTGTGTTCTAATTGAGTTCCAAGAGAGCTCTTCCTCTTTCATTATTTTTCCTTTCACATTTAATAGAGCGGTGCTCCATTTGTACCTGAGCTGTAGCCGGGTGAGGTGGAGAGTTCATTCCCCAGATTGTGGGTGAGTGTATGCAATCTTTTTCACACCAGGACTTTCTTTGCCTGGCTTTAAGGTTGATTGTTAAACAACCATTGACCAACATTTCTTGGCAGAATATGTAACATCACGAAAAATTCTCTGTGTATTTGTAGCTATCTTAATTGACTCTGTACTTTGTTTGTGTGTATGTCTGTCCGTCCTTTGGTGACCGATTGGATCATTTCGACTGGCGATTTCAGGTGATATGATTTTGATCACTTTACACACATCTATCAGCAGTAGCACTTTATTGTTAAGGTCCTGATGAAGCAGACAGGTATCTTGTGAACCTTCAAAACTGCAGAAACATGTCGACCTAGATAAGACCTAAGTAGTCATTTGTTAACACTACTTTGCACTGTTTTTTAACCTTGGGTGTGGGTAGGATCCTATTAAAAATCTTCTTTCCACTCCCACAACCCAATATTAACTCACTTAATCACACGCTACATATAGCACTTTTTGCACTGCTAATTCTTTTTGCCCCCTGATACCAACACATAATTTTCATTTATACATCACCAACTCCTTCAAATACGATTAGGACACAATCTACCTAATCCGTAGTGGATTTGATTCCACTTCCTTCAGGTGAAGGATCCCAAATGATGTAGGGCGGTACAGGATGGGTATCTGATGGGAACATATTTTTCACCATGAATACCTTGGATTCAGGGATTGTATCCTATCAATAGCACATAGTTGTCTAGATAGCTTCATTATGTTTCTTCTGACCCGTTGTTATATATGGTTTTTTCACAGTTTGCAGGGATCATAACAATGCAAGGTCAATAAACATTTCCCTTACACGCCTCCTCTTTGTATTAATATCCAATCAGGGTGAGCCCGAAATATTCGATTTTTTAGAAACTGAACTTGTGGGTTGGGCTACACCGTTGATAATAGCGGGGGATTTTAATATTTCGGCTGATTGGGTCTGATCTGAATCATATGTAGGTCGGAAATCCAAGGAATATCAATCCATTCGATCTCTTCTGAGCTCTCATGGGATGTTTGATGTATGGGGGGCTAAAAACCCAATGGATTCTGGATACACATATTTTTCTAATCCTGCCCAAAAATACACGAAATTAGACTCCTTCTTGATCTCGTCCTCTGAATTACCAAAAGTTGACATACTTAAACTTCCTAAAGTGGTGTCTGACCATAACCCATTAATTCTTTCATATAGTATAGGTCAGAGGGAAAGAAAAAGTAATTCTTGGTCTTTTGAGAAAAAGCTCCTTAGCGATAAAAGATTTATAGATCATCTGAAAAAATGGGTCCCACAATTGTTTGCAGCAAACAGGTACAGTGCGTCTAGAAACACAGTTTGGAAACTTTTAAGGCAGGATTGAGGGGTGAAACTATTAGCTGCTCAGCAAGATTAAGAAAGGAAGATAGAAATAAGATTGAGGATTTAATGAAAGAGTTAGTAAAAGTAGAAGAACAACATATGATGGATATAATCAAAGGGGTTAATACCACTGTAAGTCAGGAAGCTTTATTGATAATCAAAGCCGCACTCCAGAAAGAGGTAACTATAAAAGCCACAGGAGAATACCAGTCAAATAGGGTTAAAAGATATGAGACCGGTGAGCAGGCATGGAGAGCGCTTGCCCTCAGGCCTAGGCAGGAAAAAGCAAGAAATACTATTGTATGTATAGAAGAGGACGAGATCAGGTATACAGAAAGCAAAGACATTTTAAGAGTATTCGAGAAATTTTATCAGCAGCTGTATGAGCAGGAAGAACCTACTAAGAAACCAGGGGAAGGAATACGAGATCGGGCCCACTTTTAGAGGAGTCAGTCAAAAAAAATTTGGAAGAGGAAATTACATTATTAGAAGTAACAGCTGCATTGCAGGAATTGGCCTCAGGTAAAGCTTCATGTCCCAATGGGATACCTTTAGAAGTCTATAAAACAATAGAAACCGAAATCACTCCGCTTCTGGTAAATTTGTTTAATGGGGTTATGTGTACAGGATTAACACCCGCCTCTTGAAAAGAAACAAATATAGTAATTTTCCATAAAAAGGGGAAATCCTCAGAAAAGGCGGGGTCCTACTGACCCATTTCACTAATAAATTCCAATACCAAGTTGTATTCTAAAATTCTGGCAAAGAGGTTGGGCAGGGTCATTGGCGGTCTAGTATCCCCATGGCAGCATGGGTTTGTCCCCGGTCGGGGTACAACGGATCATACTTGTAGGGCAATATCTTTGTTTGATGCCCAGGCTGCCGTGGGGGGATGTCGCTATGATCCTGCTCGACGCAGAGAAGGCTTTTGACCGCGTGGACTGGAGCTTTCTCTGGGCTATTTTAGAAGCGAGGGCATTTGGTCCTAATATAATAGGGGCCCTTAAAGCCATGTAAATAGAACCAACAGCTAAGGTAACAGCAATGGGTGAGAAATCCGGGGTTATACATATAAAGAGAGGAACTCGGCAAGGCTGTCCCTGCTCCCCTATTCTATTTGCGCTGTATATTGACCCCTTATACAGTGTATCCTTGACTGCCCAGAGATAGCTCCAGTGATATGCAATGGTTATTCAAGTAAAATACTGGCCTACGCTGACGACCTTGCAGTGTTAACAAATAATCCACAACAAACCCTTTCTATTCTGATTCAGATGTCTAAACTGTTTGGGGAAGAGTCAGGCTATCTTCTAAATGAAACAAAAACGCAGGTTATCTGCTCCAAAAATATAGCCAAAACTGACTATAGATTTGTCGACTCTGCCATATATTTAGGGGTGAAAATGAATGCCAATGTTGAGAAAATTGTAAGCGAGAATTATCTGCCACTTATTAAGGATATTGAGAAGGAATTAAAAAGAATAGATGTGCTACACCTCTCATTAATAGGAAGGGTGAATTCAGTTAAAATATCTACGTTCCCTAGAATTCTCTACTTATTTCGGGCCATCCCTTTAGTAATAGAGGACAGGATCTTTCTCTGTAAATTCGGCCAGACTCTGGAACTCTCTCCCCCTACCCCTTCGCTCTGAGCCCAACCTCCTCTCCTTTCGGAAAAAGCTGAAGACATTCCTGTTCAGCAGATAAATGCAGTTCCCTTTCCTTATACACTCCTGTCATCCACTAGCGCTAGGACGCCTGTGGGTAACTATTGCGCTTTATAAAAACCTACTCCAATCCAATCATGAAACAACTTGAATCTATGTTTATCAGATTTGTGTGGCAATATGGCAGGGTAAGGCGATCTACAAACTTAATGGCACTGCCCAGAGAAAGGGGTGGGATGGGATTGCCGAATTTAAAGTTATATCATTGGGCCTGCTTGTTAACCCAAACGACTACTCTATTTCAATCTACATCTGTACCTGATATAACACCTGGGTTTGTAGATCAACAATGTCCGCCCCAGATATATAGGATGCTATTGGGTGAAAAGGCTATAAATCTATTTCAGTGTGAATTGGAACGAAGCTTTTATAAAAAAACAGGATTGAAGACACTGTTTGGCGCATGGCAGGTTTGGAAAGCAATTATGAAAATGTTTAATATCCCGAAAGTTAATTCCTATCTGCAACTGTATAACTCATCTCTTTTTCCTCAACTAAAAAATGATAGTAATTTGCTGATGCGTAAAAGGTCGGGGCTTAGATCCCTGGGAGATGTAATGGAAGAAGGTGAAATCCTGGGGTTCGAAATTTTGCAGGAAAGATTTGGTATTCCAGACAGTCAATGGCTGTTATATGGTCAAGTTACCAGGGCAATTAAGGCAGTCAGGCAACGGATCTCAAGTACAGCAGATTTCCCAATGATTGAGTTATAAATAGAGGCTGTAGGAAGATTAAGATTTTATACAATTGTTTATTGGATCAAATCCCGGACGATATTGAGAAGGTTGAGTCTAACTGGGCGACAAAATTAGGAGATTCTGATGTCGATTTGGATCTTGCTCTCGTATTGAATAAAAAAATATTCCGGGCATCAAATCTTTGTGCGCAACACTACAAGACTATTTTTAATCTTTACCATACACCTGCGAAGATATTTGCCTGGGGTCTAAGCGAAAATGATAATTGTCCCAGATGTAATGAAAGTCAGGCTGACATGATACATATGTTTTCTTCCTGCAAACAGTTGGATAATGTTAAAAAATAAATAATGAAATTTATGGAGGGTCTGCTAGGTCAGTCCATCGACCTATCCCCTACCTTAATTTTACTGGGTACAGACTCTAAGTTGGGTCTAGGTGAGGCTGAAAGAGATATAATGTTTTTATCTGTTGCTGTACTCAGAATTCTAATTTCTGGGGCGTGGAAAGATACGAACCCTCCATCCTTCCAGATGTGGCTTTCAAGATTTCTAGGAATCCATAACATAGAATCCTGCCTCTATGAATATCAAAAAAACGTATTGAGTCACTGTGGTTTGGGTACTTTGTGTTGTTCTCTATAAATATAAAGACATGAGGCAGCGTAAGAAGGGTATACGCCTGTGGGCTCCTGTAACTAATTGGAGAACTGATAAAAATGGATAAAAAAAAAAAAAAAAAAATTAAAAAATTGTTTGTCTCCAATGAACTGAAACTGATTTCTATCCCTATTTATTTATTTATTCTCCTCGCTCCCGCTAACATGATTTTATTTAAAAATGTATGTAAATATATCAAATGTATATCAAATTCTTATCATGTATGTAATAATTGTCGAAACTTGTCCTTATATGTACCATCTTTTTCAAATAAAAAAAAAGAAGGGTTTTGTGGTGCAGCAAACAATGTTGGAGTTGGGATAAAACTCATGACTCTGAGCCAAGGGATTTTTATTAGTATGTCGAGAAGGCAGAGTGTTTTTAAGACTGAGACAGAAAAAACATTTCCAGCGTAGTTCATTTTAATATGGAACGTGACATGTTTTAATATTAGCATCTAAATGTGGTTTATTCTTTAATTCAGATATGGAACTCTGTAAACCTGTTCTAGTTACTGTGAGATAAAAGCAAGACATTTTAGGGCATTGCCCTTCAGTATGATTTTAGGCAGGGAAGAGGGACAGTGGATCAGTGTGTTAATTAAGATTTGATTGTGGGAAAATATACCATAGTCAAGAGGGGTTGCCTAAATATGGCCTTTAGGGACTTAACCTCAGAATTTGACGGTGTCAATAGATCGAAGCTCTGACCAATTCTCTAGGAGCTGGGTGTGATGCAGACTTAATACCTCCCACTTTAATCTCACAGCTTTGGTTGGGTACAATGTGAATGGTAGTCTGTCTGCTTCCTGGGGGTTAGGAGAGGGGTAAGGCAGGGGTGTATTTTGGCTCCCCTGATGTTTACCCTATATATTAATAAGTTAGGAAACACACTGACAGCAGCCTTTATAGTGGTCCCAGAGTGGGCACCAAATTAATACCCGCATTGTTATATGCTGATGATGCAGTGTTGCTTGCACGGACTGCTGTGGGTCTCCAAAACCTATTAAACGCTTTTATTGATTATATAGATTCTTTAGATCTGTCCAATAACTTTACCAAATCTCAAACTTTGACTATTGGCAGACGGCAGGCAGCGGGGCACAGGTTTTTCTGTTGGGGGGCAGAACTCACCAAGGTCTTAACCTTTACCTATTTGGGGGTAATGTTTGACGACAGTGGATCATGGGTTGCTCAAAGAGCCCTTAAAAAGAATATATTGGCGAGGTCCGTTGGTGCTACTATGGATTTAGCCAATATATTAGGAGCTAAGCCTGCTCCTGTCCTTCTGAAGGTTTTCAAAGAAAAATGTATTCCAATGGCAAGCTATTGGTGTGATGTATAGGGATAAAAATACGGCAGAACCTTGCAAGTGGTAGAGAACAAATTTCCACGCAGACGTCTGGCTGGTTCAACTAGTACCCCCTCTTTTATGATTCACAAAGAGCTTGGAGTGGGGTATATATTGCTGCGACATCCATAATGCGCTGGCTTAGAATTTGATCAAGTCCTGCTCCTACCCTGAATCAACATGTAGTAAAGGATTGCAGTGCTCTAGAGGCAGCTTTGAATATCCGGTGGATAGGAAACGTTAAGGCGCAGTTGATGATGGTAGGCTGCATGGATCTGTTTACTAAGCCAAGACCACTATGCCCCAGTGGCCTGCCAGTCATTAAAAACCTATATTTGGCCAGGTGAACTAGACAAAAAGGGAAGCTGGGGAACTCCAAAACCCACAGTGTGACAGCATACACTGTTGAAAACAAGCTTATGGGGTGAACCCTACATGTCCTTTATTAACAAAACCCATCATAGCTTTTTATTGATAAAATTATGTTTAATTCCAAACACTGTTTTTTTGCTGTTCCCAAGGGTTTTTCAAAGCCACGAGCTCCTGTGACAACTTTTTGGAGCAGCACATTTTGCATTTTATATTTTTCGGTGATTTTTATTGTACCCTGAGGCATAAATATATTATCCTGCTTGTAAGAACAACCAATTTTCACAAATAAGGCCCACGTTGATGTTTTTACTAATATTATCCTCACCCAAAAACTGCTTGGGGGTCAGGAGCCCTCAGACACAGCAACAATCTATTTAAGGAATAGAGGGACCTCCACTGATTTCACCACATAGGCTAACACCTGTATATATTGAAATGTGGTATTTTATTGTAAACGACTGAGCCTGTTGAGTATGTCTTAGTTAATGAACTGAGGCGCTAGCACTGTGTTGTATGCTACCTGTGTGCTTCTTAGCATACAGGTTCCTTAGAACTTAGAATGTTTTATCAAGCTTCCTTGTGGAGGTTCTGTGAGAATCAGTTGGAGCCTGACTGTGCTGGTTGCCAGTCTCCGGGGTTGTTAAGCGGTTCCTCTATCTACAATAAATCTTGATCCTGGAACCAACTAACTTTGAGGACCTTGTTTCTTCACAACACACTGCATATGCATATTTTAAAGTTTTCTAATTCGCTTTTGGTATAAATGTTTTTAGGCCATTTTTATACATGTTTAAGGGAATACATAATAACTTCTGTTTTTAGTGTAATTTTTTACACAACTTGATTTTAGGGACATGTATATTTTATGTGCTTTTATGGTCTATTTGACCGAATAAACAAATTACTTACTAACTGACTGGCCTTTGCAGTGGTTGCCAGAAAGTAATTTCTACTACATGTTGGGCTCAAATAGTTAGGGACATATTCCAAGTTGGGCAAAGAGAAATACCCCCCATCTCATTATAAATACCAGAGGTGTGGACCCAGACCTGGTGTCTATTCCTTCATTTTTTCACACAAATGTGTCCTGTTCAACGCAGGATGGATTCCAGTGCCGTACAGGCCCTGCACATGCAATAAAGGACCACTAATTTGGGTAACAGCATTTACAACGCTGTAAACACAATGCAGTAGTGTACAACGCGGTCGGTACAACGGCTGTATTGTTACCACGCGTGCCATTACATCGCAAGTCGTAATAACGACTTGCTGTAGGGGGCATGCCACACCAGGGAATGTGCTGGATTTTAAATCCAACATCTTCCCTGCTGTTGCACAAACTGGACTAGGAATGGTAATTAATAATATTCCTAAACCCAGCGCACCCCCTACAGCAAGTGCTTGATACGACTTTCTATGTAATGGGATGCATGGTATCAACGCAGTTGTTGTAACAACCGCATTGTAAATTACTGTGTTGTGAATGCACGCGGTGTAACATGCCTATATGCAGTAAATCTGCCATTTTCATGGTAGCAGCCATTGCAGCCCATGAACTTGGAACTGTGGTGCATTGAAGGGATTACTGGCCAGAATCCGTGATTTAGGCTCCAGTAATTCCACCGACACCGACTCATCACTCTCCCGGCACCATGTTATCCATAATTTGCCCTTATTGGTAAATATAATCAAGTATCATAAGTGTTCATCAGGCACTAATTCGTTCAGTGAAGAATGCTACATTTTGTTTATATTCTGCGCAAAAATAAAGTTTTTGAATGGTCTGACTTATTTGTAATGTTTTGCATATTTTGCTCTACAGAATAATTCACGGTTTAAGTAATAAGGGATGCGAGGAAAACCAACGTAGATTGACTTGACATTTTTATTCTTTATACCGATGAGCAGGGCTTTTGGCCCTCTGGGCCTCTGTTGAATTGTCATTCTCCACAGAATCGTAGGACTTTAACAATGCAAAAGACGTTCATGAATTATTCACGAGGAAGTCAGTCCATCATATCTGGCATGATATCTCTGCTTAAAAGTCCACTGCCCAGAGTAGCTCTGGTTGGTTCTTTATTAGCATTTAATTACATGTCAAGAAAGAATGCTGGAAGCCCAACAATGCTGGGATTCATGTATTCGAGGTAACTTAAGAGGTGATTAACTTATTCATTTGCATACGAATGCAACTGCTTTAATAGATCAAGAATGGAAGTGCATAATTAGTATGCGCTTTTTCGATTGCAGGAGGATGCAAGCATTGAACTTCAGGACCTTCCTGTCAAGCATTCATGACAGCTGAGATTGGTGTTTGTAGGTGAATGTCGATCGATCCATACCAATAGGTATAGCTAATGTATAATGAGTCTGTCAATGCTCATGTTGAGTGATTAAAAGGAGGGATAGCTCCAGATAGAATTTGCGTGAGTGAATATAGTCCCTGCATGTTTAACCCATAATCAGTGTGAATTCTATTAAAGAGATAAGCGCACAATTGCCGTGAGGGCCTATACATGTGAAAATATTGTTCGCAAAGTAATTTCGCTGTCATTGGCTGGGGGCCGCCTAATGGCTAGAAATGGTACCATGACTAGAGGTAACTAGAGGCACTAGCCAATGCGGGTTGCAGTGGGGAGCATGGGTGTCAATTATGGTCATTTATGGTTAACCAATAGTGTTACCTGCTACCCTTTACTTGCCCTCTGTTACACCGGTGTTGTGTAATATCAGGTATCCCCTCGGGATCCGGTATCCCCTGCTCTTCGGCTATCTTCGGCGCTCTGCCCGATTGGCCAGCTCGGACTGCTCTTCCGTAGCCACGCCCCCTCAAGACGAGTGGCATGGCATCTCAGGCCTGGCTCGGCATGGGCAGACAGAAAGAGCAGCGCTCAGAGCCGAGGATGGCTCGTAAACAATCCTTCGCCAGTTGTATTAATTAAAGTCTGTCAGTAGCCGAGCGTGATAAATTTAGGAAAGAGACTACAGGCAGGACAGGCGCCTACCTAGAGCTTGTGCTCTACAGAGGGACACCTTAGCGTGTACTCTGAGGCCGAGGTTGCAGCCAGGATAATAAAATACATCAAAGTGAACGATCTCAAATGTTGCTATAAAAGCCAGCCGATATTGTTCACCCAGGAAAATGTGTAAAATATTGCATTTTATAAACATAAATCTAAAAGAATTTGGTTAAAAAAATGCATTTTACTTGTATTGATTGTTTTCCTTCCTTTTTCTTTTATCCTGTCCTCCTTTCAATCCATCTTTAATGCTTTTATTAA
Organism: Lissotriton vulgaris; assembly: GCF_964263255.1. Taxonomy (NCBI): domain Eukaryota; kingdom Metazoa; phylum Chordata; class Amphibia; order Caudata; family Salamandridae; genus Lissotriton; species Lissotriton vulgaris. Next base: position 1,206,353,910 of record NC_141691.1, read on the forward strand.
CATTTACTTGTTTTTTGCTTTCTTCTTTCATTCCTCTTTCATCTTTCTTTCTGTCATACTTATTTCCTTCCATCTCTCATTATATTTATCTTTATGACCTTGCTTATATTAAATGTAATTTACTTTCCTTCTTCCATCCTTTTTGGAATTCATTATTTTCTTGTTCCTTTCGTTCTTCTTATCATCCTCTTATCCATCCTTCCCCCCTTGACTCTATCCTTTTTTTGCATTCCTTCAATTTAATACATCCTCTGTTTTCCCTTCCTTTGCCCTTACTTCTGTCTCCCATTTCTTCTTTCCATAATTTCATTCTATTTTCCAGCTCTCCTTATTTCTTTTTCTCCTTCCATTTTTTGTTTTATTTGTTTCTTCCATATTCTTCCTTCGTCCTTTTTTTATTATTTCTTTCCATCGTTCTTCTTTTGAGCCCTTTTCCCTTCTCCTCTTTTTTGATTTTCCATCATTCTCTTCTTATTTGCACTGTATTCTCCTTCCTTCATTCGAGGAGAAGGGTGCAAGGTGGAAGGGGAGAATGGTACAAGGCGGAGGAGGAGAAGGGTGCAAGGTAGAGAAGTGTGCAGGTTAGAGGCGGAAAAGGGTGCAAGACAGAGGGGAGAAGGGTGCAAGGCAGAAGGGGAGAAGGGTGGAAGGTGGAAGGGGAGAAGGGTGCAAGGCGGAGGAGGAGAAGGGTGAAAGGCAGATGTGGAGAAGGGTGCAAGGCGGAGGGGGAGAAGGGTGCAAAGCGGAGGGGGAGAAGGGTGCAAGGCAGAGGGAGAGAAGGGTGCAAGGCAGAGGGGAGAAGGGTGCAAGGCAGAGGGGGAGAAGGGAGAAAGGCAGATGTGGAGAAGGGTGTAAGGCGGAGGGGAAGAAGGGTGCAAAGCGGAGGGTGAGAAGGGTGCAAGGCAGAGGGGTGAAGGGTGCAAGGCAGAGGGGGAGAAGGGTGAAAGGCAGATGTGGAGAAGGGTGCAAGGTGGAGGGGAGAATGGCGAAAGGCAGACGTGGAGAAAGGTGCAAAGCGGAGGGGGAGAAGGGTACAAAGCGGAGGGGGAGAAGGGTACAAGGCGGAGGGGGAGAAGGGTGCAAGGCAGAGGGGTAGAAGGGTGAAAGGCAGATGTGGAGAAGGGTGCAAGGCAGAGGAGAGAAGGGTGAAAGGCAGAGGAGTAGAAGGGTGAAAGGCAAAGGGGTAGAAGGGTTCAAGGCAGAGGGATAGAAGGGTGCAAGGCAGAGCATGAGGAGCATCTAGCAGCACCAGGCCTGTCAGCAGTTTTTAAGGACCCCTATGCAAACAACTATGCAGGGCCCTGTGAGAAGTTGGCCCGATATGCAGTGCTCACTATTCTAGTGATCACTATGCATCAGTCCAAACGACCCTCATGGTGATTGGTTGTAAGTCAACCTTAGACCAGCTATCCTAGTAGCGTGGATACGAGCAGTCTTCGGGCTAAACTCTAGGGGGCGTGTTAAGCCAGCTGTTATACCATCACATACCCCTTGAACACCAAGTGAAAGGACACCACACAAGTGTTATGAAAATAAACAGTGTATTTATTAGAATCACAACAGCCCTGTACTCTTTATGAGAACAGGGTACTAAGCACACAACGAAACTCTTAGGAAAATACTTCAAGTGCACAATCAATACAAGTGCCCGAGGGCACGGAAAGTTTAGTGGTCTCGGGCGGACCCGATAAGGCAAGTCGGAAGCGATAGGGACTCGGGACCCTTAAGTAAGGAGGTTATGCGGGCACCGAAATGCCGAAGTTACCTAGCCACCAAGGGCTGCGGCTGCACAAGTCTTTACAGGCGTCGGGAGTCTTCGCTGACGAGCCAGGAGCCGGAAGGAAGGAGTTGCTGGCCGGCGACCAGTGGAAATAGTTTGTAGAGATCCAAGCCTGGATCAGAGATGGATGACACCTGAAAGCAGAGGGGACCAAGTTCGTACTACTAGCCAGTAGTCAGAGGGTACCAGGAGGGCACCGGATGATCGTCACCTCGACTAGGTGAGTGGGCGACGCTAGGCTCTGCAGTCTCACGGACCAGGAGGCGTTGTCGGCGACCAGGATGGAGGTGCGAGCTGTCCCACGAAGGTTGATGCTGTCAGCGTCGCTGGGCCCAGGATTGGGGCAACAAGCCTTGGCAAATTTCAGGGCCACGTGGTGGGCCTAAAATGCAGAAGGGAGCAAAGGCCAGTCTGGAGCAACCAGACCAGCAGCGTTGGTTGTCGAGTGTCGTCAAGAAGGTCACAAGCCAGCGGCTAGTAACCAGACAACGTGCTGAGCAGCGGAAAGCAGAAGGGCCCCACGCAGATCGTGAGATGCAGGGAGGCTGAGCTTCGGTGCTGGAGCTGCTCAGGGTCGGGGCTTCTCGGACCCCAGAGCACTCACCAGAGGATCCCTCGGCGGTCGTGCTGTTTTAAGAAAGCGTGCAGGTTTTGATGATGGCCGGTCCCTCGAGGTCTCGTCGCACCCACGGATCTCAGCTGAGCTGACGATGTGGGTAGAGGTCGGAGGTGCCAGGGAAGCCGGTTCTCGTCGAGCTGGGCCGTCGGATTCCTGAGGAAGGACTTGCAGCAAACCGCAGAGTTCTTAGATGGTGCCTGCAGATGCAGGGTGACTACTCCTTAGCCACAAGGGAGAAATCTTGAGAAGAGTCGAGATTTCCTTTCGTAGAAAGTATTCTTGATTCAAAGATGATCTAATTTGGAAGGGTCCCCGCTCCTGCCTTTATCCTAAAGAAAGGGGTGGGTACGTGACTCGTCCTGCCCTAGGGGCGGGACCAGGAAGGTTACACCCCTCTCCCATGCCGGACTTTCCCCAGGTCAGGGGCTGGGGCGCCCCTGGAACTGGTTCTAGCCGGCAGATGCGTAGTGAGCACCGGGGTGCCACTCCGCAGTCACCTTCTTGTAACACCCTGCCTACCCAGGATACACAAAACCCTGTCTGGGATGGTGCAAACACCGCCCCGGACAGGAAACCCTTTGTCCAAGCTCTCCTCGCTGGAAGGACTCCCAGCAGCAGGAGGTCAGACTCGTGTCTGTGGTGGCAGCATCCATTTTGTGGAGCTGAGGCTTCAGTTAACTTTAACCGGGGTTCACAGTTACGTACATGTCGTGTCCCTCTAGAAGGGCGGAATGCTAACCTCGTCGCCAGCATTAGTGAGGGGTCAGCATCCCGATTCGTATGACACCTTACTCGACATGTCTTGATAACGCGATACCGAAGTTACCAATATGGTACGCGTTTATCATGGAACAGCCATTGGGTTTTGGTTCCGCAAGCTGCAACCGGACTCGGCTCGTGCCAGAGCCCAATTCACACGATTCCGCGCACTCTGCCTTCAGGATTGTCAAGGCCTGCCATAGGAGTGACTGATAGGAACTCGGGAGTCCATTTTTGGGTTAGATATAGGGATACTATACCTATAGCAACGGGCGAGTACGCCACGTTGCCCCAGCTGTCGAGCAGCCAGTTGTGTCAGATTTAGATGGCCGGCCAGGGGTGGCATACTACATGCTTCAGCCCCTGGTAGGCCCTGGGTACACCGATGCCCTGAGTTACAGGGTCTGACAAGGTGGCCCAGTTCCAATTGGGTAATGCACCTAAGGTACACACATCAATTTAGCGAGAGAACAGCTAAGCTGTGGGTCTGATTGGCAGTCCCACAGCCCGAGAAAGTCGTAAACCAGTGAAACAAAAGCAAAAAATCTGGGTGATCATAGGATTGCAGACCCTACTCTCCTACATGACCCCCCCCACCCCAAACGTTGGGACAATAAACTAACCTTGACCAGGTGAGTCTTCTTGTTCTAAGTGGAAATACCTGGAGAGCCCATCTGCATTGCCATAATCAGTGCCAGGTCTATGCTCCACTGTGAAGTCCATCCCCTGTAGGGAAATGGACCACCTAAGCAGTTTGGGGTTTTCACCCTTCATCTGATTTAGCCATAAGAGGGGCTTATGGTCGGTCTGAATCTTGAAATGAGTGCCAAACAAGTATGGCCTCAGTTTCTTCAGGGCCCAAACCACAGCAAAGGCCTCCCTCTCAATAGCTGACCGATTTTTCTCTCTGGGGGTCAGCCGTCTGCTTATAAAAGCAATGGGCTGGTCATTACCATCAAAATTCAGTTGAGATAGAACAGCTCCCACACTCAACTCAGAAGCATCTGTTTGGACAATGAATGGTTTGGAGTAGTCTGGACTCTTGAGGATAGGTGCCGTGCACATGGCCTGTTTTAGGTCATCGAATGCTTTTTGACAGCTCGCTGTCCACTGAACCTTTTTTGGCATTTTCTTACTTGTCAGTTCATTAAGCGGAGTCACAGTCGATCCGTAATTTCTGACAAACTTTCGGTAGTAACCAGTCAGGCCCAAGAAAGCTCGAACCTGAGTCTGGGTGGTTGGAGGAACCCAGTCCCTGATTGACTGTATTTTGCTCTCCAGTGGTTGAACTTGGCCTCCACCGACAAGGTGGCCCAAGTATACAACCTGTGTCTGCCCTATCTGGCACTTGGTAGCCTTGATAGTGAGACCTGCTGCTTGCAGAGCCTCTAACGCTTTCCGCAGGTGGACCAGGTGATCCTCCCAGGTGGAGCTAAAGACAGCAATATCGTCGAGATACGCCGCACAGAAGTCATCCAGCCCAGTGAGAACGTGATTCACCAACCGTTGGAAAGTGGCAGGTGCATTTTTCAAACCAAAGGGCATTACCACAAATTGATAATGCCCACCAGGGGTAGAAAATGCTGTCTTAGGCTTGGCGTCCTCAGCTAACCTGATTTGCCAATACCCAGCTGTCAGGTCAAATGTACTTAAGTAGTTGGCAGAAGCCAATCTATCTATAAGCTCATCTGCCCTTGGTATTGGGTGGGCATCAGTCTTAGTGACTGCATTGAGACCCCTGTAGTCTACGCAGAACCTCATCTCTTTCTTACCACCCGGGGTGTGAGGTTTCGGCACTAGAACTACGGGACTAGCCCAGGGGCTGTCCGAGGGTTCAATGACTCCCAACTCCAACATTTTCTGCACTTCAGTTTTGATGCAGTCTCTAACGTGATCGGGCTGCCTGTAGATTTTACTCTTGACGGGCAAGCTGTCACCAGTGTCAACCTCATGGGTGCACCAATTGGTTTGACTGGGTGTTAGAGGGAACATATGCCGGAAGGATTGAAGAACCTGTTTACAATCCTCCTGTTGATGTTCGGAGAGGCTGCCACCAAAGACAACACCGTCTACCGATCCATCGTCAGGATTCTGAGTGAGCAGGTCTGGAAGAGGGTCACTCTCTTCCTCCTGTCCCTCATCTATGGCCATGAGCAAGCTCATGTCCTTCCTGTCGACATATGCCTTGAGCCTGTTGACATGGAGCACCCTGTGGGGGCTCCTGGGAGTTCCAAGGTCCACCAGGTAGGTGACCTCTCCCTTTTTCTCCAGGATGGTGTAGGGCCCAGACCATTTGTCTTTGAGTGCTGCTGGGGCCACCGGCTCCAACACCCACACCTTCTGTCCAGGCTGATAAACAGTCAGGACAGCCTTTTGGTCATGCCAAGCTTTTTGGAGTTCTTGACTGGCCTTAAGGTTTTCGGATGCCTTCTCCATGTACTCAGCCATCAGGGAGCGGAGGCCAAGCACATAGTCCACTATGCTGGTTGCAGGCTTTTTGAGAGGTCTCTCCCATCCTTCCTTCACCAAACACAGGGGTCCTCTTACAGGATGTCCGTACAAAAGTTCAAAAGGGCTGTAGCCAACCCCCTTCTGTGGGACTTCTCTATAAGCGAATAAAAGGCAGGGAATCAGGACGTCCCATCTACGCCGGAGCTTTTCAGGTAGTCCATGAATGGGGCTCACTAGCCAATGGGCTAGCAACCGGAAAGACGCATTGAGCTGAAATGCAGGAGCGGGCCCCACGCGGCACTCGTAGAGTGAGGAGGGCTGAGCTCTGGTGCAAATGATGCTCGGGTCTAGGGCTTCTCTTACCCCAATGCACAACTTTGAGGGTACCTTGGTCGTTGCACAATTAGCAAAGTGCAGGTAGTCCAGGATAACCGGTCCCACGACTCTCGTGTCCGCCATGGGTCTCAGCTTTGCTGTGGATGTGGATCATAGTTGGAGAAGTCTGGAAGTCCAGTCTTTGAGTCGCTGAGTCATCGGGTTCCTGCTAGAGCGTCAACAAAGCAAACTGGTAAGTTACTGGTGGTGCCTGTTTGAACAGGGTGGTCACTCCTTGACCACAAGGGAGATCTTCTTCAGTCTTCTAGTCAGCATAGAATGTCGAAGTCCAAGAGTTCTGTTTCATAGTTTCTTTCCAGGGTAATCTGATGTCTCTAGACACAGTTCCTAACTTTATACCAAACTATGGGGCTGGATTACCTGCTAGGTCTCTCCTATGGGTGGACCTGGGGAAGGGGGTGGTTACACCCCTTTCCCTTTTCTTTAGTTTTGCGCCAGAGCGGGGGCTGGACTGCCCCAGCAACTGGTTTGACCGGGCTATGCATGGAGCACCTTGTGTGCCCCAGGCAGTGTCTGGAAAAGCATCTTTCCATTCAACCCACCCTGCCCCAGTACACTACTAGCTGTCTGGGGAGGTGCCAGCACCCCCCTCAACAGGAAACCTATTGTCCAGGCCTCCCTTGCTGGAGTTTCCCCCAGCTGCAGGAGGTCAGACTCGTATCTGTGGCAGCAGCATCCATTTTGTGATGCTGAGGCTCTGTTTAACTTTAACCGAGTAAAGCAGTAACATACATGTCTTTTTCCTCTAGAATGGTGGAATGCTACCCCCGCCGCCAGAATTGGCAGGGGGTAGTATTCCATACTGTTTGACACCTTACACGACATGTTTTGATAAAGCCAAACCAAAGTTAGCATTTAATTAGGATTATAATGCACTTAAGAGTATATGGTATGGCTATATCATAGAACAGCTATAAGGACATGGTTCTGAAAGCTGCAGAAGGGCTCAGCTCATGCCAGAGCACCCGCTCACATAAAACCGAGCACTCTGCCTCCAGGATTGTCGAGGCCCACCATAGGAGTGACTTATAGGTGCATATGTGTCTATATATAAGGTTTGATATAGGAATACTATATCTAAGTAAGGGGTGATTACAACACCTTACCGAAGCTGAGTGATCAGCCTGTGGTGTCAGTTTGTATGGCCAGCCAGGGGTGGCATAATACATGCTGCAGCCCCTGGTAGGCCTTGGATGCATCTATGCCCTGGGTACCTATGGTACACTATACAGTAGTACATGGAGTCCATTTTACAGAGAGAGCAGGTAGCCTGGGGCCCTGAATAGCAGGATCCCAGGGCAACAAAGTCAAAAACCATCTAAACACTAGGCAAAAAGTTGGGGGTAACCATAGTCAGATATCCACCTTCCTACAATCATGCCGCTTTACACCATATTGAAGAGAGGATGGTATCGCCCGTGCTCCAGCAATGAGCACCACTATGCAGAAGTAGTGTGCTAACTGGTAGCTATGAATCATTGCACCAAAACCCACAAGGGTGTGGTGAATAAACTACTTGATGCTTTTACATTTGGAAGAGAAAACAACCTAATGCAACTGAATATATCAGTCTTTCTCTCAATTCAGAACGGCCTTAAAAATCTTTCTTTTGAACTCGTAGTTCATCATGAACAGTACTTCTTTTCAGCACCAAGAACCATTTCCAGCTGACAGTTACTCTCTGTGAATACCTACTGCCACTGATACTGTCTTCTGTACGTGAAATGACGTGATCAATTATCTTTGGTAATATTATGAATGCAGCCTCTCCTTCTTTAAACTGGATATACAGGAAGAAAATTAACATATAGACGCACACTTTTAAATTATATAGCCTTTATTGTTAAGTAAGAAGCTACAGTAAAAATTCACTATTCATACCTATTTTTCAAATCAAATCTTTAGGAAAAGGAACGATAAAGGTACCCTGGGAAATGATCTGCCTTCATATATTTCAATAGCTCACTTTTATAGTGGTACCTTTTTAGAAGGATTTTAACAGCACATGTGTTGGTAGAATCAGTGATCCAACCAGTTGCAATATAAGATGATGGTAACTACCCACCACACTAAAGCTATATTTTCAGCTTGGCTTGTAATGTCCATGCAAACCTTCAACAAATGTGTCAGTCAAAAGAACTACTGCTCCTTTGAGGTTTACTTTCCCTTATTATTCTGGAGGTGAATAATGGAGTTCAGAAAGCAGAAACTATGTCAAAGAGTTTTGCAGATTGAAATGAACAAGCCATGCAGTGCAAAGAGATGAGTCAGTAATTTATTACCAGATATATTAGGGGCCAACAAGGCCTCCACTTTCCTTCAAGTCTAGGACAATTGATGGGAAATCTGATTAATCTTATTGCAATGTAAATGCACCAGACTGTAAAGGTGATCTTTTAGAGTGTCCATTTCTGGCCTGTGATTACCAAATTCTTCCTTTAAAATCCAGTTCAATTTGCCTTTACATCAAGCTTGCCCCAGCCTCATGGTTGCCCCTCTTCATCTTATCTTCACATACACCTCAACTTTACATCAACTCCATCTAAATCTCACATTCTCAGCTCAACCATGCATCAGGATAATCTCACACAATCAATTTATATGTCAATTTTGGCTCAAATGCACCTAAACCTATCTTCCTTGACATCCGGTTAGTGTTACCTCAGTGACATCTCCGCCTCATGCTTGCCTTACATCAAGCTCACCATCAACTTAACATCAACCTCAGCCTCTTCCAGACCTCCCCAAGCCACAACCTCACATAAACCTTAGCGCATCCTCAAACTAAAGCCCGGTCACTTACTGCAACCTTCCTATTAACTTAGCCTCACTTGAACCTCACCTGAATTGTATCTTCTCCTCAACCACAACTCAAGATATTTTAACCTTAATTTCATCCATCCTCACATCCTCACCTATTTCTCAACTTTGCTTCATGCCTGCTAATATTCTTTTATTGAGGTTTCTTCTTTCAAAACTTTGCCATAATAATTTGAGTTCCTTTTTCGTTTTGACTTGTCTAAAATGTAAAGTTCTTCTCATAGTGCATTACTCAGTACCTCAGATTTATGACTTAAGAAATTATGGTTACAATGTGTTGGGGCAGTGGCAATAATTGAAAAGACAATGATGGGTTGGAAAAGTATTCTGCATGGTTAGACATGTACCCCTGCCTTCAGTAGCCAACTCTACTGTTGTCTGGATCCCTATTGCTGATTTGTTTCTCTTAGATAACAGTGATAATGTGTGTGTGCCATGACATAGGCCTGTCTCACAGATCGCAGTCTTGTTCAAGAGTTAAACAGCAAAAGCGCGGTGGTGACAGCATATGGTGTAGTGATCAGTAGTACTGAACAGGTAGTTTTTACCCTTTGTCAGTGGAGTGAGGCCTACAACCTCACTCACCTTTTTAAACATTCGGCTGCTTAACCAAGGTGTACTCTCCTTGTACTCTCCCATGGCATATATCAGGTAGATGTGGAGTACTGAACAGTGTAAGAATAGTAACTCTGCCCTGAATGTATTTGTGCCTGGGAAGGTTACAGTACAGGGATCGAGTAATACCGTACAGTATATGTGTGGTTAGTGCATGTGGTGAGTGTATTTTGGGCTTTGAGGAATTCATCATTGAGAGATTTAACACTGTGCAGTGTATGCACAATCAAAGCATGTGCTGAGTGTATGTGTGCTTCCATGAAGTACAGCACATGAAGGGTGACTTGTGCGATGTGCACATGGTGAGTATGTGTGCTGGCAGTGCATGTGTTTACAAACAGCACACCTCGGAACAATACAGAAAAGCTTAAGTAATGAACAGTGCACACAGACTGAGTGTGTGTGCTAAATGTATGTGTAGCTGTAATGGCACAATGCATGGAGGTAACTATGCTGGCCAAAAAGTGTGCTTTGAATGTGTTCTAGGTGTATGTGTGCCTGCAATGGTACCCTACTTGGAAGACATTAGGTGCCATTTTGAGAAGCCCAGGCCTGCCTGGTGAAGACATGAGGAGTGGAGGACCCCCTAGACAGATTTGTGCATTTCGAATTTCTCAGAGATAGGTGGAACACATACTGAAGAAAGGGAGGAATAGACTGCCCATTTACAAGGTACAGAGCAGGAATATCGTCGCAAAAATATCGCCTAACATAAATATCGCTGCAAAAATATCTACAGGAAGAAATATCGATGACAAAAATATTGTCTGACCAAAATATCGACAGACAGGTAAGTAATATCGTTAACATTAATATAGTTGTAATAAATATCGTTTACAAAAACATAGTTTACAATAATATCGTTTTTTAAATAATTATAAGTAATGTAGTGTTTTTAATGATTATTTTTAGTCAAAGTAGTATTTTTAGTAGTATATTATTATTTAATAATGTATTTTCAGTTGAATTTAGTATTAATAGTTCCGTAGCGGGTTGTGGGTTTATAAGGGAGTAGGGTGGGAAGTAATTTAAATATAATGAAATAATACATTAATTAATGTTTTAAATGAATATAAATAGTGTAATAAATAATAGTTAATTAATTTCAATTAGTTAATTGAATCATAATTATGTAATTAATTATGTTAATTTTTTAATTATTTTTAGGTGTGTGTACAGGATTTTTTTAGTGAAAATGTTTTTGGGTAAAGGGGTATTTTTAGGGTTCAGGGTCAGTTTTCAGTTTTTGGGTAAAGGGGTATTTTTAGGGTTCAGGGTCAGTTTTCAGTTTTTGGGTAAAGGGGTATTTTTAGGGTTCAGGGTCAGTTTTCAGTTTTTGGGTAAAGGGGTATTTTTAGGGTTCAGGGTCAGTTTTTAGTTTTTGGGTAAAGGGGTATTTTTAGGGTTCAGGGTCAGTTTTCAGTTTTTGGGTAAAGGGGTATTTTTAGGGTTCAGGGTCAGTTTTTAGTTTTTGGGTAAAGGGGTATTTTTAGGGTTCAGGGTCAGTTTTTAGTTTTTGGGTAAAGGGGTATTTTTTGGGTTCAGGGTCAGTTTTCAGTTTTTGGGTAAAGGGGTATTTTAATTATCTATATGTATTATTGTTGTTATATAAAGTAATGTGTAAAATTAATTTATATGTCCACATTTATTAACTTTATAATTAAAAAGTGTAGTAAATTTTTTTGAAATAGTTAAAAAATAAAAGTAATGTAATGTATTTTGTTAATAGTACTTATATTTATTTATTATTTAATGTAATTTTAATTATTTTAAAAAGTCGATATTTTTTACATCTATATTAATTACAACGATATTTTGGAGTCGATATTTATGTACTTACCTGTTTAAGTATAGGGTGTCGATATTTTTGTAAACGATATTTTTGCAACGATATTTATGTCAGCTATATTTTTGTTATCGATATTTTAACACCCTACCATCGACAATTCAAAAGGTTACTCTTTTATTCAGTGATAGAACACAAGGAAGTGGCCTCATCTCATCTCAGAAGTAGATGGGGTTAATAAGGGAATCATAATGAGTAGTGCCTGGAGACAGGATTAACCTTTTGATGCACATATCACTGTGGCTGACATTCAGGTGTGAACCCTGGTTACTCCTGTGAACTGTGTTGTGGGTCTATCAACTTCAGAGTCTTTTCTGCTGTGACAGAGAGCCTTTCAAGAGGGAAGAAGAAAATAAAAAATGTACACTTCAAAAGATGCAGAACCCCAACATTAAACTTCAAAGACTCAGGGGTTCATTAGGATGGAAGACAGACTTGAGTCTGTCCGTCATCCTGTGGCCAACCAGGTCCATCCGCAATACATGCAGCGGGCCCGCATACCAAATCAGGATGAGACTGTCACCATCATGGTCGCATTTTGGTTGTTAACATTACGGCGGATGCTGCTCACAGCAGCACCCGCCTCAAAGCGAAAAGGCATGTTGTGAACTTCACTGCACTCTGTGACAGGCACCACACAGTGCCTGCCAAGTAGTGCTGTGAAATGTAGGAGGTACCATGTGTACCCCCCCAATTGCACCCTCACTTCCCCCAACATATGGGGGCCGCAACAGATACCCCTAAGTAATCCCCACAAGCCTTTCCAGGGCAGCCTTGCCGCCATGGAAAGGCATGACATTTCCTTCATCATAATTTGGTGAACGGTGCCTGCTAGGAACCACCACCATTTTATGATCCCTGGTTCTGAATAATTGCTTATGGCGGACAAGTGGCAGACGGTCTTTTTATCCACCACGGTCAGAAAACGAATCCCCCGCCATCCTAATTTGGGGGCAAGAAAATCCCGGTCGACGGACGGAAGGACCGCCACTGAATGGCTGGCTGTGAGGGTCCTTCCACCATCCTAATCGACCCATATGAATTTAGTCACATTTGGTGTCTGGAAATGGATTAGAACAACGGGAGGTTGAGACCCCAAAATTTGCTGTCTGCCAAGCAGCCGGCCGGACTGCTTGAGAAGGGGAAGCTGTGCAGGACTTCTGCCTGTGACCAGGACTAGCGACATAGGTCGGCTAGTCTCCCTGCTGGGTGAGTGGACATCACCCAGGGAAAACCAAGATCACCTCCTCTGAAGCATAGAGCACCAGTGCCTGCCTGCTTGCCAAGACCTGAGTGCCCTGGGAATAAGAGGAGAACGTTGGATGGAGCAGAGTCCAGTGAGAAGCCCTACTGCGGGAGCCCTGTATGCTTGAAGAGGATGCCTGTACCAATATTGGTAGAAGTTTAGGTTGTTATCCACACAGAATATTACAGTTGTGACTTGCTGGTTAAGCCCGCACACTAATACCTGCACCTTAGTAATTTCCTCACAAACTGAAAGGACTCTGCTGGAGATGTTTTACCGTCGCTTGGCTCCAGTCAGGAGCTGGAGGATCTAATAGCCATGTGAGGCAAAGAGTGACTTGCCTCAACTTTGCAGAGCAGTGGCTGCTCCGTTGGGACAAGCTGGCACTGCTGCTTGAGGGAGATTGCCTGTGCCTGTGTGGTGCTGCCGAATGTAGCGCAAGCAGCCTGTCTCCACAGAACAGGATCATGACTTGTGAGCATCTACAGAGAGAGCACTCACTGAACCACTGAATGCTTCCATAGAGCCAGAGCAGGTACAATTAGAACTGGGTCTGTGAAGCCCAGGAGGGGACCCGCTGCTGACGCTGCTACAGCATTATAGACACTTTTGACGAATTCCTAAAGAGGCAACGGAGAACTCTAGAGTATGGCCAATTAGTGAGCATTCCCTAGATGTAGTCATGATTGAATGGGGAATAACCCTGACCATGTTAGAAGGTAGCAGGTGAGACAGGGATGTGCCTGAGAACTAATAGAGCCCCAACCTTAAGGGGATTGTGTTCTTACTCATGAATGTTTTTATGTGTAGAGTTAGAAATAAAATACTTATTTTTCTTATAAAAGGAAGGATTTGTCTGGACATTGATTTATTGTTAGTACTGTATGCACTTTGCGTTATGAGTCATGTTCACTCACCAGTATCTATACTCACCCCGTTCCTCTTCCCTCTCCCCGAGGGAGCATTTGGCTGCTTGTCCACAGCTTCCGCTGAGAATCAAGTGCAGAAGGGGTATTTGGCGGTGTTGCTCAGGATCCATAGAAGGTCGGGTTCCAAGGGGTAAAAGGCCTCAACCCCAACAATTGTGCCCAGTAACCCCTGCATGTCCCCTGGTCTCTGAAATGGGTTCTGACAGGCAACTTTAAGGGCAGAGTAAATTTATAAATTCTCTACTTCGAAAGTATCTCTTTGACCTATCCATTATCCTGTGAGAATCAAGAGTAAAGCAGGTGGTAAATGGAGGGCGATAGGATGCTGCACTCAGACTATTGCAAACAAGACTAATGGATGAAGCATATTTGTGCTTTCAATCTCAAGCTGCACGGCATTATGATAGTCATTGTTTAATGTATTTGAAGCCCCATCATCATCATCCAGGCCCTCACCCCCAAATTCGACCTACTTAACAACATCAGTTCTGCAGTAGTGGTGAGCACAGCATCCAACCACAGTACAATATAATTATTAATCTACTAAGCACGAGGGAAGCTCAAGAATAGACAACTGGCTGGTGTCTATGGGCCTGACATCCTAGATTGGGCACACTGGCAATCTATGCCAATACTAATCAGACCACTCCCCAATAGTTCTGGCACAGGACTGTGTGTAGGACTGACACACTGGAACATGGATATCTAAACCAGAATCCTAATTAAATGCCTCTATCATGAATGATCTGCGGAAAACAGTCACTGAATATTCAGACCTCAATCTGGTCTCTGTGCTTCGGATGACTATGTTTTGCAGGCCATTTCAAGTGTATGTTGTTGGGAAGGGCATAGCAAAGGAAGCAGAGACATTGAAATTGATGACTTGACTGGAAAAGATTATACACAGGATCAGAATTATGCCACCCTTTCCTCAATAAATGAACCATTAAGCATTTACAGAGAGGTTGAAGAGCAGCAAGGGAGATTCTTAGGAAAGCAAGCTGACAAAATTTTGTATTACTAGATGTTATAAATGGTGTTTCTGGTTGGCCAGGATATGCACCTCAACCCGGCAGAATCTACCACTCTGGTCAGAATAAGGGAGTTACACTGCTTATCCCCATTGGTAGCTGAGCAGAGCAGTCAGGCTTATCCTAGTGGCAACGTGTGAAGCGTTTGCGCAACACACACACACACACACACACACACACACACACACCAGTAATACACTAGGCATACCACAAAAAGGTACTCCACACAAGGTTATATAAAAATGTTATTTGTATTATACATAAAACACATTAGACCACAATCATTTAAACCCTTTTGACATCTAGGCAATTGTCATGACATCACATAGATCATAAATAATGTTGCCAACCAGACAATTATCATAACATCAGATAGTGCCTAAAGTAAATACTTCTAAGTGGCACACGTCACAAAGACCTTATCACTGTACATAATATGTAGATCTTGAAATGATACTCGTTATCCTGTCATTAAAAGGCCTAAAATGACATAAATCATAATATCAGGGCATAAAATGCAGGTTAGGTCAGAAATCACTCATGGCCGCTGGGCATACTATGCAAATCCTGGAAATGTAAGGGAACACAACCAACATCACAAAATCAGGGCATAAGTAAGAAGCAGCTGGGAAATGACAATAAACACAGGTAGAAACACATACATCAACCTATTGGAGCTGGTATGGCAAGAATAATAATTAAGGCACAGGAATGACCAATTTCCACCCTGAACACGAAAGGCACAGCACACCTGCACGTCTTTGACATGTTATATGGTAATTCCTGAATGTCTCCTGTGTTCAACACAATGGGGGTCTCCGCTGAGGTTTCACCCCATCAGGCAACAGAAAAATACCCCACAAGGTACGTTCTGTCTAGAAAGGAGGGAAGGCACCAATGCAGGTAACGGTGCTGGGGAATCTTGTCTGCCACCCCCACTACAGCATACTGAAATACCAGATAAAGCTGCCCGCAAACACGCAGTGCAGCTGCTGAAGACAATGGCAGCCCCCCAGGGCAGAAGTTTTAGCAGGACACAGGCCCACTTACAGAGGAAGTGCAGCATGATGGCACTACTCCCAGGCATGTCGCAAGTACTCGCAGGAGCATTGGTGCTCTCTGGATAATAAAGGCAGATGTGGGAGCACCGATGCTCTCGGATCGTGGGATCTACGGTAACAGTGGTCCCTCTGAGATTTGACAATTGATGCTCTGATGCACGAGTGGAGCACAACAACGGCCCCTCAGGTCATTCATCCACGGGTGGTCTTGCTCTATCCCTCTGGATGTTGAAGACTCTACTCCTGCTGCCTGCGTAAGACCAGGACAAAGCCACCAGAGTGCCATACTTTCCTGCTGACCAAGGATTGCTGCATCACACGGGTTACTCTGGTCGCCCCGGGGTGGAGGCAGCTTTGGGGACTGGATGTTGGTGGACCACCCTCAGGAGGGCAAGCACTACATTGGTCAGCCCTGCGCTGACCTAGGGGCAGGAAGCCACCGTTACTCATGCGCCGACTTGGGGCGAGGGCAAAAAGAGCAAACCCACGATTAGCACAAATCCAGCACTCTCCCTACGCTGGGTTGCAGCAACATTAACTGGAAGTGTCCTCATTCCCTGCTCAGAGCATGCTACTGCAGGACTCACGGTGACTCGAGTTCCATGACAGAGTTGCTCAAGATACCTCCTTTGTAGGCCCCCTTGAGAGCACTGGGGGCACACGCACAGCAACAGCAGGCAGGAAGGACAGCACAGATAGTCAGACTGCAGAGGGGAAGTCTCTCCAGAACAACAAGCAGACTGTCCAAATGCTGGTTCGTCCTAGCAGCACAATAGTTCCTTCTGGCAGGTGCAGTCTGTAGAGGCAACAGAGTCTGGGTACAAGTCCCCTACAGTGTGGTCACAGCCCCTGTACTTATACCCACAAAGTCTTTGTTCTGGGGGCACTTTGAACAACTTTAGAAGAGCACAACACCCCATTCAATCCTCAGGACTGCTCCAGACACACTACAGGAGGGCGGAGACAGCATTGTGAAAGGCAGGCACATCCCTATTCAGGTGCTAGTGAAATTCCTCCCACCACTCTAAATGCAGACCAGACCTATTCAGACCAACTAAGAGTCAGCCAGGAAAGGCAGGACACACGTCACTGTGGCAGTAAACTGGCACGCAGGCCTTGCAGTGGCAGAGGCCTGAGACAGGTTAGAAGGGCTACATCTGTGGGTGTCACAAGCAGCGCTGCAGGACCACTAGATGCATTTAATTTACAGGCCCGGGATATATAGAATACCACTGTACAAGGGACTTACAGTTACATTAAATATGCAAAACTGGTGTAGACCAATCTTACCAAGTTTACATGAGTGAGCACATGCACTTTAGCACTGATCACCAGTAGTAAAGTGCTCAGAGTCAGAAAACCAACATAAACAGGTCATAAAAAGATACAAGAGGAATACAAAAAGTTCTGGGATAACCCTGTCAAAGGGTCACGTCCAACATTAAAAAATAGTGAATTACTAAGAATCAGCAGAATCTTAATCTACACTTGAATTCACACGCGTATATTGACTGACCTGATGCTATTGCATTTGAAACTATTTTTACATGACCTGTTAAAGTGTGTTATCCTGGCTTATGAGTAACTAGTCCTTAATTAGGTTTTAACATCATCTTGTCAAAAATGTATGTCATATTCACTGTTTATTTCTGCTGCACATAGTCAAGCAAGGCATCTTTGTTTATTTCTGAATGACACTGTTCTTGAAGAAGGCTCTTTGGCATAAACTTAGAACGTAACATTTTTTTCCATGGCTCTTGCATGTGGTATTGAATTTATTCACATTGGTTTACTGTTGGTTATGTAACTAGTTTGCTCTGACACCTCCAGATGACATTAGGTCAGGGGGTTGGTGGTATTCATTATTCATGTAGAAGGTTAGTGGTTAGGTAGTAAGGCTGGACAACGTTATTAGTCTATATTCCGATTTGTTGAAAATGTATTTCCTTCCTCATACCACAATGCAGCAGTTTTCATACTGTTCTATGGGGAGATTTACTTCATATGTGCCTGAGTTTGGGAGCGGCACATTGGAACAGTGGTCCAAGTAGACATTAAGTGAACACACAAAGTATATCAGTCAAAAACAATTATTCACAAAACACATATTGTAATTAGCACACAGTATTGTTAAATCACACTAAGCACACATTGGTTTATAATATTATTAAATCTTTTCAGAGTGCCCCTAGACGAGAGATGGGAGAAGGGAAAATGAGGTGTTGGAAATTCAAGTTAGGATAAATAAGTGAGTAGGAAGTGCAAATCACAAAATGCGTTGTTTAGAAAACACAAAGGCTCATATCTTAAGCCAAAACATTTACAGTGTAACAGAACAGTAAATAGCCATGATTTGTAACAATATCACAGTGATGAATCGCTGTTGGCCAAGCTGGCTAGTAACACAGATGTCAACGTTTCGGCCCCTAAATAAGTAGGTTAATATATCCCTTACGCTGGGGTCTTCATCAGGACAGGGATGGAGGGGAAGGGTCGGATTTCTAGGAATAGAGCTTAAAAATACCTTAGAATTGGATTTTTAATTCAAGATCATTAGCCAATTACTGAGCTTCGAAATTTACCAGGAAATAGCCCTCCACTGAGCGCAGGAGAAGGAGTGTGGGCGTGTAGGCTCCAATTTGGCGAGAACACCTGCAAAAATAAGGTGCAGATTCAGCAAGACCCTCCTGTAAATGCCGTAAAATGGGGAAGGAATGGACCGTATAACATCACTGACGTACATAAAAATCAATCCATAGAAAGACAAGCCAGATGAACCAGCTGGGCCCTGTATTATGTCCGGTTCTAAAAGGGAAAAGATTAAAAAGGGCTCAGCTTTTGGGGGTGAGCCATAAGACCTTTCCTATGCTACTAGTAGTGATGCTGTCTGAGTTCTTACTGATTTTCCTGCATATTTGGAACTTGGTCTTTATGGATTTTACCTATTGCTCTGCATTGGTTTTTTAAAGAGAGCCTTGTTTGCAATGACTTTATGCATTTAAATGAGATCAGTTGTATTTGCAGTTCACTATATGTGTATTGTACATTTAGCATTTTTGTAATAAATCTTTATAAAACTTCTAATTCTGCCCTTTATTCCACTCATTGAGTCAACCTTTTCTTATTTGACTGTATTTTGATATGTTGATTTGTACATTATCTTGGGACACATTGCCTCATGAAATTGAGGTTAACACTATTCTCGATCCACCCAACAGGGGGGATTTTTTTTGTAGTGCAAGGTTTTAGGAATACAGCTCACTCACAAAACTCTGGTCCTTAGACTAGAGGAATGTAGAATACAAAGTTGAATGCTATGCAGTACACTTAGAAATATTGCATGTATTCTCGCCACTGTGAGTTCAGTCTAGAGGCACTACTACAGCGCAGCAGAATTGCAAACTATCTTAATGATATCACACCTGCATGATTGGAAAGGCTCACACCTGTCTACCTTGAGGATTTACTAGAGTGGTGAACTACCTGGGCATGATGGGATTACAATTCCATTTTATGAAGGCTATGCTAATTTGATAAGCCCCCAACTGCGTAAGGAGTATGAAGGAGCCATTCTGGAAGGGGAACTTCCCACAATGACATGAAAGGACATGTGGTTAGCAGATCAGATCAAAAGGCCACCGTGCATCATATAGTAATTGCTTTTCATTAATAATATGATGTTTGCAAACATCCTAGCTAGTAGACTAAAACCACTTATGTCAGGTCTGGTACTTCAAGACCAGACTGATTTTATACCCAGCCGCCCAACGTTGTTAAATTTAAGTACTCTCCCAGCAGTAATACACCATTTAGATCCTCAACTACAAGCAGTGTCTCTTTTGCTTGACACTAATAAAGTATCTGACTCTCTGAAATAGCTCTATGTTTCAGGTATTAACTGAAATGGGTCTGGTTTGGCATTTTATTAAAATGATCTTGTTCCGAAGGAACCCCTTGAACAAAAGAGTTTATCAATGGGCAGTGGCACCAGACAGAGTTGCCACCTGTCACCACTCCTATTTGCCATTGCTGTATTAACCTTGGCCTTTGTGTACAGGCAGCTACATGTCCATAGAGGAATTTACATAGGTGGAAGGCCATTGGTTGTATACCTGTACATGGACAATGTCCTTTCGTACATACAGAAGACAACCAGAAACATAAATCCAGTTATTCAGGAAACCATCTCATTCAGTATTATCCCAGGACTAAAAAGCAATTGGGCAAATCAAAGTAGCCATAGGGGCAAGTATTATTCATTTGGTATGGGCTTGTCCATAAGTTTTTAGGAAGAGTGATGACTGCACTATACAAGATGAGTTAAATCCTTGCACCATTAAGGGGGCTAGAGAGCCCACGATAAGATGGCCGCACATTAGGCAGCTCTGCCAGCCGAACAGCAAAATCCAGCAGAATACTCCGCATGGGCAGCCTCCAGAGGCCTTAAAATGCTAATTGTGTGCAGTGGTAGGCGGGAGACACCAATCAAGGTTAAAAAGCTGTGAAGAGGTAGGCAAAAGCAAGAAGTAATTGCTGATCGGCCAGCGACATCCAAGAACAACAGCCCAGAGCGCTCTTAACTAAGCACGGAGGGTTGCTACTGGCCTACAGGAAATTTGTTCTGGGCGCTTGAGGCAGGAAAGCATCAGAGGAACTCACCATGGAATATGGGTGAGCAAAATAAACTGAGCAACATCATCCAGCAGGCCTGCAGCGGCGACCCAGGCACGAGCGGCTTCAGCGTCAGCTGTCCCGGATGAACGGGAGAGAGGCGGAGAGTTACGGCTTCTCTGATGCACATTGATATCAGGCGGTAAAAAATTAATGAGATGACAAGCGTATGGAGCCTAGTACCTGGGGGAGCTGCAGGTGAAAAACAAAAAGGAGTAAGCCGGGAGGCGAGGGTCATAGCAAAGAGCTGTGCGCTGTTGCGGAAGGAGGCACCTGGCACAGCCGAATCTGCAAGGAGGCTCATATAGACCTGCAATAGGCGTGTTGGGGGAGAGGTGTAGATATAAGCGGAGCTTCTACGGCGTGAGGCCTAAACAATGGTGAGAACCCCCATTCTGCCATTTTAGCCTAGTACTGAGGAACGAGGTGGCTCTGCTGATGTGACTAGGAACGAGAACGAGTCCCTGAGAAAGTAGTGGGAGATATTGGATGGGCCTGGAAAGATCCCATGCAACCTGGCCTGAGCTACAGGAAAACATAGGAATGGTGCTGGGTGCTGTGCGCTAACATAATTGGAGCAGGACACATGCCTGGTGAGGCCGGCTGAATCAAGAGTAGGGAAACCACAGTAAGAGCCCCACATGTAGGGTGAGCTGGTTGCGAGCACAAAGGAAGAAGGCGAGAAATGGTTTGTGTTGAAAATTGCCCTTTTTGCTGGATTATCTCCAAACATTTGCTTCTTCCTCCTTTATTTTTCTGACCTGTGGTTGTTGGCTATAGGACTCTGGGCATTTTACCATTGATGATCAGTGCTAAAGTGCATATGCTCTCCCTGTAAATTGTTATTGTGATTTGTTATCCATGCTTGGCTTATTTGTTTTACCAGTAAGTCCCTAGTAAAGTGCACTGAGTGTGCCAGGGCTGGTGATCCAAATGCTGTTAGTGGGCTTGCAGCACTGATTGTGCCACCCACATGAGTAGCGTTGGGGAACAACAGGCTCACTTACTGACGCTTTTTGCCATCGGGCATTGCCGTGAGGGGAACGGCCGAGAGCAGCAGAGCGGGGAGGCGTCCCGCGATACAGGACCACACTTCCCAGCATTCCTCGGCGACCGGCGCGCCCGTGACGCGCAGTGAGCGCCGGAGGCGCTGAATAAACGCTGACCCCCCGGGAGCCCAGTGGGGGAACAACAGGCTCACTTACTGACGCTTTTTGCCATCGGGCATTGCCGTGAGGGGAACGGCCGAGAGCAGCAGAGCGGGGAGGCGTCCCGCGATACAGGACCACACTTCCCAGCATTCCTCGGCGACCGGCGCGCCCGTGACGCGCAGTGAGCGCCGGAGGCGCTGAATAAACGCTGACCCCCCGGGAGCCCAGTGGGGGAACAACAGGCTCACTTACTGACGCTTTTTGCCATCGGGCATTGCCGTGAGGGGAACGGCCGAGAGCAGCAGAGCGGGGAGGCGTCCCGCGATACAGGACCACACTTCCCAGCATTCCTCGGCGACCGGCGCGCCCGTGACGCGCAGTGAGCGCCGGAGGCGCTGAATAAACGCTGACCCCCCGGGAGCCCAGTGGGGGAACAACAGGCTCACTTACTGACGCTTTTTGCCATCGGGCATTGCCGTGAGGGGAACGGCCGAGAGCAGCAGAGCGGGGAGGCGTCCCGCGATACAGGACCACACTTCCCAGCATTCCTCGGTGACCGGCGCGCCCGTGACGCGCAGTGAGCGCCGGAGGCGCTGAATAAACGCTGACCCCCCGGGAGCCCAGTGGGGGAACAACAGGCTCACTTACTGACGCTTTTTGCCATCGGGCATTGCCGTGAGGGGAACGGCCGAGAGCAGCAGAGCGGGGAGGCGTCCCGCGATACAGGACCACACTTCCCAGCATTCCTCGGCGACCGGCGCGCCCGTGACGCGCAGTGAGCGCCGGAGGCGCTGAATAAACGCTGACCCCCCGGGAGCCCAGTGGGGGAACAACAGGCTCACTTACTGACGCTTTTTGCCATCGGGCATTGCCGTGAGGGGAACGGCCGAGAGCAGCAGAGCGGGGAGGCGTCCCGCGATACAGGACCACACTTCCCAGCATTCCTCGGCGACCGGCGCGCCCGTGACGCGCAGTGAGCGCCGGAGGCGCTGAATAAACGCTGACCCCCCGGGAGCCCAGTGGGGGAACAACAGGCTCACTTACTGACGCTTTTTGCCATCGGGCATTGCCGTGAGGGGAACGGCCGAGAGCAGCAGAGCGGGGAGGCGTCCCGCGATACAGGACCACACTTCCCAGCATTCCTCGGCGACCGGCGCGCCCGTGACGCGCAGTGAGCGCCGGAGGCGCTGAATAAACGCTGACCCCCCGGGAGCCCAGTGGGGGAACAACAGGCTCACTTACTGACGCTTTTTGCCATCGGGCATTGCCGTGAGGGGAACGGCCGAGAGCAGCAGAGCGGGGAGGCGTCCCGCGATACAGGACCACACTTCCCAGCATTCCTCGGCGACCGGCGCGCCCGTGACGCGCAGTGAGCGCCGGAGGCGCTGAATAAACGCTGACACCCCCTCTCGCCCCGCGAGTCGCGCGCGGGAGCGACCGGGTGAAGCCCGGGACAAGGGCGGGGCCATCTGTGGCCATCAGGGGCCAGAAGAGGCCGGGCAGGGCCACCCCCTTTGGCCTGAACTGTGAGTACTTCTGAAGGACAAATCCTGTACAACCCACTGTTGCCCCATAAAGTTTTATTTGACTTATAAGGATTATTGTCACTAAAACCCCTGTCATGTCTATCCAAAGTACATTACCGGATAACTACTTACTGAAAGTGGTGTCTAAAATCAATAGTGACAGGAGGAAGTCATTGGGAAAAAGTACTATTGTTGATCCTCCTCCCGCTGCTGTAACTATTGTAGCTAATCCTGTAAATCTTAACAATATTGTACATGAGACGGCCGCACCGGTGGAACTTGACAACAGCACCACTAGTATTAATGTCGAAGTAACCAATATAATTGACCAGTCTACAATGGGGGAGGAAGACCAGGGCAACAATCATGAGGGGACACCTCAGCAATTTGGGAGGGCATCTAAATTCATGCGTGCCTGCAGAAAACAAATTCCTAAGAGAAATAGTCATATCTCTAGAAAGAAAAAGGACACTACTCAAGTGGAAAACATTAATGATGTAGTATCTGTGAACCTTGATAATTATGTTTCTCTGAAGCCAGATCAAATTGACTCCTTAACAAGTGTTATCTTAAGTAAACTTAGCGTGATTATTGATCCACTGATAACCAAGATAGGAGACCTCCAGGAGGAAGTAATCAGATTAAGGGGCACGGTGGGTAACCGCGTAGGCAACATGGAAAAGACCCTAGCTGCCATTAAACAGTCTATTGGCCCCGTCACTGCTCCAACCAGAGATAAGGAGCAGTCACAAGCCTCTACCAGTGTCAGCTCTACTACGGTCAGGAAACACTCTAGTAAAGATAAAGATACGACGAAATTACCAAGGCAATCACCTCCTTTGTCACAGGAGGGAGGGAGTTCCACAAATCGATCCAACCAAGGGGTTACAGGTAACCCAACGGGTGTCAAACCATCCACACCCATGCAAGCCCCTATGTTAACATCAGTACCCACGGTGTCAATCCCAACCGATACGACGGGAGGATTAAATGGGGAGCCTAGTAGGATCTGTAGACGCCCTGTTGATTTACCACCCGACTGTGTACCTTACGTGGTGGTTTTAACTAACGTCCCTAGTCTCACTCAGTCCCCAAATGAATATGAGGCACCAGATTCTTTAAGAAATAAAACCATCGCCTGGTTAAATCTTCACTGTGGCTATCCAGTTGGCTATGCTGACCAAATAATTTCCATTAGGAGAGTAAATTGGATAGGCAACACCAGAAAAATAGGTGGAGGGGATTGCGTTATTATTAATTTCAAACACCCTCAACACGTGGCAACGGTTCTGCTTAGAGCAGCCTCAATTACACAGTCCGAGACTGAAGTGATTGCTAGGCCATTGGGGTATTTTTATAACCACCTCGGCAGGCAACCGCTACCTAACAGTAAGGAAAAATCACTGAGTAATCCTACCCTCCCTCACCTGGTAAATAGGCCATTGTTGCCTAACCACTTCTTTGGACCCCCACCTGGTTCTTCTTTTATTCCGTCGTTACATATGGGGAACCCTATGTTTGGGGGGAATCCATCTTTAATGCATACACCTAACCCTTATGGCCCATTTTGTAACTCCCCTTTGTTTGATAATAGAATGGTGTACCAGGTCCCTATTCAAAATAGGTTTCAATCCCTGAGTCACTTAGATCAGAACGATTGACTTGAGATCGAACCAACTAGGGACTTAGAGTCTAGGAATTCTAATGAAGCGGCAGTATTGTTAAGTAATGGAATAAGTAATGTACGTTTGAATTGTACGATGAATGGGGGAGACACCTTACCTAGCATAGAGCTTTTTAATATTGATAACAACATGTCCATTTCCAGTGTGGATTTGTCAAACGCTAGCAATGAAAGAGAGAATATTACATGCCATATCGCTAGTTGGAACATTGCGGGAATTGTGGCCAAGGAGGATGCGCTAGGCTGGAAAGATTTTGTGCATTTGTTTGACATTCTATGTTTTCAGGAAACATGGAGTAAAAAATGTAATGGTATTGATGGGTATGTGCCCTACGAGTTACCAGCACTACCCTCCCCCCGTGGCAGAGCTAAAGGGGGTTTGTTGGTATTAATTTCTGTCAAACTACCTATTTTTGTTAAATGATTTGTGAATGTGGGTACGCATTCACAAATCCTATGGCTTACACAAGAACCAGGCAGGAACATCCTTCTGATAAATTTCTATAATAATGTATTTGACAACACTAGGCATTTGGTGATCAATGAACTAGATACGGCAGTAAATAATTTTGTGAGGAATTTTAATAATGTATTTGAATTCATTTTTGTGGGGGATTTTAATGTATCCGTATGTCCATTATCCACCCAGAAAGTATGTGGTGTGTACAATCGACAGGGGGAAGCCAAAGCCCATTTTCCACACCACTCTTATGGGGAAGCTCTGAATAACTTTATGATTCAGTACGATATGGAAATTTTGGATAATGTTAAAAATGACTCCGGTGGTATTATTCCAACTTTTAAAGGAAGGGGCGCTAACACCGTTATTGATTTATATGTATGTCAGCAACAATTGCCCGGTTATGTCCAATACCTAATGTGATTGATAATATGCTGAGTGACCATAACTGTTTGACTACTGAATTAACCTTCTGGGTAAAAAATCATGTCTGTGAAAATGGTATTATTAATAACATTGAACCTCATAGACAGAATGGCTATAGATTGAGGTGGAAAGAAGATAAAGCCGCCATAACATCAGATTTAGTTATATCCAGTTGTGTGATGGATATAGCGGCAATCCTAGAGTGCGTAGACACCTCATCCGACAGTATTGACCACTTCAACAATATTAACTCCATCATTAACATGAAATTCACTAAAAAGGCGGGGTCCAATTCAAGGTGCCCAAGAGGCTGGTTTGATCATGTTTGTACCAATGCCCGCAAAGAGCTTAAAGAGGCCCTTGCTGCTAAACCGAGGGACAAAATTATGGTGGCCCAACTTAGACAGGGTTTCAATTTCGCCCTGAAACGTAGGAAAGCGGAGCTACAGCAAGAGGCTTGGGATAAACTTACCCTAGCAGCAGACACGAATAACTGTACCCTTTTTTGGTCCACGGTAAACAGCCCATTTTTAAAAGATGAGAGGGTTCCTGTACTCAATTCTAACGTGAGCATGGACTCATGGATTCAACATTTCTCTAAAATCTTCGATTCATGTAATCTAAAAAATACTAATGGGGATAAGTGGCCCATCCTCGCATTAGATATAACTATCAGTGAAACCATGGCTAGCATTAGAGCCAGTAAAGGAGGCAAGGCACAGGGGCCAGATGGCGTCCCTATAGACGTGTACAAAACCGCTCCAGATATTTGGGGGCCTTTGCTCACCAAAATTTTTAATATTGCTGTTAGCGGTAATGTACCGTCTACATGGGAAGAGTCAATAATCATCCCCATCTTTAAAAAAGGAGATCGCAGGGATGCTAAAAACTATAGACCGATATCCTTGTTGGATTCATCGGTTAAAATCATGAGTAGGGTCCTCCTTGTAAGATTAGAAGAGTGGGCTGAATCTAACGAGATTTTAAGTAATTGCCAGTTCGGCTTTAGGAAAGGCCGTGGAACCATAGAACAGTGTTTGAATTTAGAGCTATTGGTGGGTAAATATACCAAGGCAAAAAATGGGTCGCTGTATCTCTGTTTCGCCGACCTTAGTAGTGCCTTCGATCTGGTAGATCATGCAATACTATGGGCCAAATTACTGGAGATGGGTGCCCCAGAGGGGATTATTTACTTCTTAGCACGTTTGTATGAAAAACTTCGCACCAGTGTTCGTTATGGACCCAATGGAGAGTGTTCCACTAAGTTTGGGATAGGAAGGGGTATCAGGCAGGGATGCGTTCTTGCGCCCCTGCTTTTTACCCTTTTTATTAATGAGGTTGAATCTGCCCTACAGGCAGTCGCTGCAGACGCCCCTAGAGTTAATAATTTTAACATACCAGTATTACTCTATGCGGACGACGCCGTGTTACTGTCAAGGTCACCATTGGGCCTCCAACGCTTAATAGACTGCTTTGTATCCTTTATTAACAAGAGGAAACTGGTGATCAATAAGGCTAAGACTTATGTAATGGAATGCAGCTCTGGAAAAGTTAAAAGAAATGGGAAAACGCACTATGTTATTGATGGTGAACCAGTGAAAAAAGTTGAAAATTTTTGCTATTTAGGAATAACTTTTTCGCATAACGGGAGCTGGGTCACTGAACATAAGGCGGTTAGAACCAAGATGACTAGGAGCGCCAACGGGGTCTTTCTGTTTGCCAAGAAACTGGGGAATAGACGGATCAAAGATATGTTAAACATCTATAAATCTAAATGCCGCTCGGCTGCCCTGTACGGGGCAGGCGTATGGGGGGTGACATCTGCTAAGAGCTTACAGGTAGAGGAAAACCTCTTCCTGAAGAGGCTCCTATGCCTACCCAGGTCTATTTCCAACTCCTTGGTTTACAACGAAACAGGGACCCAACCCCTAAATGATTTGATTATGTTAAGGCCAATTTTATTGTGGCGGTCGATCTGGATCAGTGAAGGTACTACTCTGAACAGAGCAATTATTGAGGACTGCCTTCTATTAGACAAACACATGAAGATCCCCTGGATCGGCTACATTATTGACCATGTACAAAAATTATTTGGTTTCAACGTTCTAAGGGACCCGTATAAGCTTTCTGAAATCCCCAAATCTGACGTGAAAACCACTTTTTTGAATAACTGTAATGAAAGGCACCATTTGGAGGATTCTAAACTAATAAGTTGTGTACTATACAATGGCATGGATGAATTTTCTGGTTTCAAACCATATTTATCACAGGTGACTAGATCCTCTCACCAGTTTGTATTGACTAGAATGAGGATGGGTATAGCACACCATCTGGTCGCGTGGCCTAACATCAAATCGCGCCCTGTTGGCCCCTGTAAATGTGACGACAAGTCCAAACAATGCACTAAGCACTTTTTGTTAACCTGTGATCTGTACACTGAGTTAAGGAAACTCTATCTGAAGCCATTATTCTTAAGATTTGGAGCGAGAGACATAACAGAGGCTATGAAATTGATTTTTAACTTGAATCATGCCGACATTTGTTTTTTTACTGCATCTTTTATGTATAAAGCGATTAGCGCCAGGAAAAGTATGAGTTTTTTAAATTAATATTTTTGTATACTTTTTAAATATTTATGCCTCCCCCCTTTGGATATAGTGTCATATGTGTATTATGTTAGATGATGTTTTTATGTATATCATGTTTGCCTCTAAGTAATGTATGCATTGCCTGTATTACTGTGCTTTTATGGACATGTTCTTTTAAATGTTCCGAATAAAGCTTTATGAAATGAAATGAGTAGCGTTGAAACGAGGTCTCAGGCCTGCTACGGCAGTGCCTGAGTGCAGTTTGATAACTGCCATGTTGACCTGGTCAGTGCACCCACTTGACAGGCCTTACCCTTCCCTTTTTTTACACATTAGACACGCCTATGGTAGGCCTAAGGTAAGCCCCATGGGCAGGGTGCAGTGTATGTGAAGGTAGGACATGTACTAGTGTGGGTAACATGTCCTCATTGTGAAATACTGCCAATTTGGTTTTTCAGGCTATCTTTCCCATAGGACAGAATAAGGAATGCTGTGTAACATGTTTACCTACATATCTTCCCATAGAAGCAAGATAGAAAATTGGAATCTGGTATCCCTGAACTCAGAATTTAATAACACATCTTTTAGGAAGGCTGGTTTTTAAATTCAGTATTTGAAAATAGCACTTTTAGAAAGTGGCTATTTTCTTGTTCAACCTTTCTGTGTGCCTCTGCCTGTTTGTGGATTGACTGTCTGGTTTGAGAGTGACAGGGGCTGGGGTGGCTCCAGGAGTCTGGGTGAGTCAGCACTAGGCTGAATAGACCTATCTGCATTTGGAGTTGTGGTAGAAGTAGCACCTGGGCCTGAATAGGGCTGTACCTGCCTTCCACAATGCTGGCTCCACTGCGGTGGTGTGTCGGATGACCCTGGCCCCCACTAACAAAGGAAGAAGTTGTGCACTGGCAGAGTGCACCCAGAACTGCTGTGGACTGGGTCGAGGACCCCTCACAAATAGAGAACAAAGACGTTTGGGGTATAAGTATGAGAGCTGAAACCCCTGAACTTTAGACTACTTTGGAATCAAGGAGGAACCTCTGCTGAGGAGAAAAGCTGAAGAGCTGAAGGAGAAGTACTGCCCTTTCTGTGTGTCTTGGGTTGGCCTGCAGTTGCTATTTCTGCCAAAGGAAGGAGAAGGACTTTGCTGTGTGCTGTGTCCCCTGCACGAAGAAAGTACTTTGCTGTGTGCTGTGTCCTGAAAAGAAAGTCTCCAAGGGCATGAGAAGAGCTGGCCTCCTTTTCTGGAAACACAGGGATATAAATGTTTCCAAGACTGCTTCATGATCAAGAGGAATCCCTGCCAAAGAAGATCAGCTGAAGAGACTGAGAAGAAGTACTGCCCTTGCTGTGTGTCTGAGGAGGAAACTAAAGGACTGTGCTGTGTCCCCTGCTGAAAGAAGGTCTTTGCTGTGTGCTGTGTCCCTCTGAAGGAAAGTCTCCAAGGACCTGAGAAGAGCTGGCCTCCTGTTTCTGAAGTGGACACAAAGGACTTCATCCCCAGCTTCCCTGAACTTCCTTGCTGGGAGTTCCAGGCTGCCAGGAGGGCCTGTAACTGTGTGTGAGACCCTTTTACTGAAGGGAGATGGAAGCACGACGCAATAAGAGAGAAGCGTGACACCGCCGCAGCAGCTGATGTCGCATCAATGAGGAAGCGTGTTGCCGCTGCCGCTGTTCGCCGTTGCATCCCCGGGGAAGCATGCCGCCGCACAGATGGTGCCATCGATTCACCGGAGAAGCATGTCACAGGGCAGTCACACTGCCGAGGAGGTGCGCTGCTGCTTATTGCCGCTGCAACACTGGAAAAGCATGTTGCAGTCACCAAAGGTGTCGACGCATCACCGGAGAAGAGTGTTGCAGAGCCAGTCGTGGCTCAGAAAACCACAGAATTCGCCACACGTCCGTCGGGCATGCACACATCGCCTCTATGTTGTCGCATTGCAGTCAAGACGCCATTTTCTCGCATCGCACCGGATCGTCACAACGCATCGAGGCGCCTTCTTGCCGCATTGGAACCGGAGAGCAGGAAGAGTCAACGCATCGCCGTCTCTGCGACCCTTTTGTCTGTTTTGCGTTACGCATCCCAGGTACTTTACCTTTCATCATCTATGAGTTTATTTTTGTAACAACCTTGCTAAAGATATTCTACTGAGTTGTGTATGCTGGATTTTTGTGGTTTAGGTCTTGTGTAGTTTAGATAAAGGTATTCAATTTTTCTAAACTGGTGTGGTGTCCATTTGTGGTGTTTTCACTGTTTTTACTGTGTGTGTTGGTACAAATACTTTACACATTGCCTTTGGGATAAACCTGTCTGCTCATGCCAAGCTACCATGGGGGTGAGCAGGGGTTATTTAAAGTGTGTATTTCCCTTACCCTGACTAGATGCAAGGGTCCCTATTTGGTCAAAGGCACCTACCTCTGCCAACTAGAGACCCCCATTTCTAACTGTTTGTCTCATGCCTGCTGCACATTGGTAGTCAATCCTAATGGAGATTAAACTGCAATAACGATGATTTGTAAACAGCCACTAGATATCCCTTGAAGTGAGTGTATATTCGTGTTGCCTTGAAACCTTAGCTTTCCTGAGGCATTGTAAAGTACATGGAAGGCTGATAGATATTGTGACCAGATGTCCCGGTTTTCCCCACGGGCCTAGTTTTCGGAGCAGTGTCCCCGTGTCCCAACACTTTGCTCTAAATTACAGAAATGTCATGTTTTTTGTGCAGTGCCCAGGTTAAACAGATAAATTTACCGGTTTTTTAATAGTGTTTCTAACCGAAACACTCTTTAAAAAACAGGACATTTCTCTGCTTACTACCCACAGATGCTGAGACCGGTCTCTATTGGGCTCTCCATTTTTGCCCTCAGGATGAAAAAAAATCTTACTGCTGCAACAATACCCCCCTCACTGCCTTCAAAGAGTTCTTTCACAGTCTCATCATCCCAGAATTGGAGCATCTTCATATGTACAACAAAGCCAAATCTGTTGCTTATTTATCTTAAGCAGCTAACAACAACTGACAAAGGTAATAGTCCTGGCTTGTTGTAGGTGTAATTTGACAAGTATTATTTATCTGAATACAATGACAGAAGCAGCCAATTTTTCGGGGAAGAGACTATGGTAAGCATATACTTTTAGCTTATGTGTTTTAAACCACGCCCTTAATTACATCAGCCACACACCTTTGAGAGACCACCAGTTTTTTCATCCCACTTAAAGCCTGGCTACTTGTAATGTAATGTAATGTATGTAATGTATAGGCATTTATATAGCGCACTACTTAACCGGAGGGTCCCAAGGCGCTTCGACCGCTGCGAAACCCTTCCTGTCTTCCCTGAGAGATGGTCCCTTAATGGGTATCTCCAGGGTGAGACCAGGCATCCCCGGCGGTCTGGTGGGGCCATTAGTGAGGATGAGGCAAGCTAATGCCCAGAGTTGCCGAGTGTGATCGCTGATCAGAGTGGGCACCGAGGCGAGAGAATTATCGAGTCCGCTGACCCTGGTCCAGAAACCTGCCGCGCCGGGAATCGAACCCTGGTCCCGGGCCGTCCTCTGCTCTCGGGTCTGCCGCCTCTAACCAGTGAGCCACACTACCTCACCTTACTTCTGTCATGTCACCTGTTCTTTGTAGAGCACTGTGTGGGACTTCAGCACGCTGCTGTGTTTCGGAGTGCTGGGAGGGCATAGGGTGCATGAGTGGTTGAAGGGAGTGTGGGGGAATCATCGGGTGTTGTGCATGAGTAGTGATGTGGTCAAGGTACTGGATGTAAAATCTTGTGAAATGGTTTATAAAATGTGGAAAGATACTGTAGTCTATCAAATAAAAGGCAATTTCAAATAGTCAGTGGCTAAAGGGGTACCCATGAAAAATAGGGGATACGAGATATTACAGCAATGCATGAGCCATAATATTTGGTTCCCCCATAGTAAATGATGTTGGAAAGCAAAAGAAACGGTGCTATTAGGTATAGAAATACTGTGCTCCCCCATCCAACATAAGACAACATCAAATTGAATCCTGGTAAGTTCTAACCCAAGAAACACAGGGGATACCAAATATTATAGGCTGTATAGGCAATTATATTTGGTATCTCCTAAGGGTACCGGAGTCAAAATCTTGTGGAATGATCTACAAAATGTGAAAAGATATTGTAGTCTGCTATGTAATAAAAGGCAATTTCAACTGGTCAATGACTAAAGGGTAACCAATGAACCAATGAAACATAGGAGATACAAGATATTACCGCAATGCGCAAGCCATAATATTTGGTATCCCCATAGTAAATGATGTTGGAAAGCAAAAGGAAGGGTGCTACTTTGGAAAGAAATACAGTGCTTCCCCATCCAACATAAGGCGATGCCAAATTGAATCCTGGTAACTTCTAATCCAAGAAACATTGGTGATACCAAATATTATAGGCCGTATAGGCAATTCTATTTTTTATCCTCTAAGGGAACCAGATAAGAAGTCTTGGGGAATGATGTAAAAAAAATGTGAGAAGACCTTGTAGTCTGCTATCAAATACAAGGCAATTTCAAGTGGTCAAACGCTGAAGGGTAACCCATAAAACGTACGGGATACAAGATATTACATCAATGAATGAGATATAGTATTTGGTATCGCCATAGTAAATGATGTTGTAAAGCAAAAGGAATGGTGCTATTTGGCAAAGAAATACTGTGCTTATCCATCCAACATAAGACCATGTCATATTGAATACTGGTAAATTCTAACTCGAAAAACACACGGAATACCAAATATTATAGGCAGAATAGGCCATTATATGTGGTATCCCCTAATGGAACCAGATGTAAAATCTTGTGGAATGATGTAAGAAATGTGAAAAGATACAGTAGTCTGCTATCAAATAAGAGGCAACTTCAAGTGGTCAATGTCTAAAGGGTAACCTATGATCCTTAGGGGATACGAAATATTACAGCAATGCATGAGCCATAATATTTGGTATTCCCATAGTGATCGATGTTGGAAAGAAAAAGGATGGGTACAATTTGGTAAAGAAATACTGTTCTCATCCATCCAACATAAGACCATGTCAAACTGAATCCTGGTAAGTTCTAACCAGAGAAACACAGGGGATACCAAATATTATAGGCTGTGTAGGCTATTATATTTGGATTCCCTTAAAGAACCAGATGCAAAATCTTGTGGAATGATGTAATAAAATGTGAAAAGATACTCTGAAAGGCAATCTCAACTGGTCAATGGCTAAAGGGTAACTAATGAAACATAGGGGATACGAGTTATTAGAGCAATGCATGACCCATAATAGTTGGCATCCCCATAGTAAATGATGTTTGAAAGCAAAAGGAAGGGTGCTATTTAGTATAAAAATACTGTGCCCCCATCCAACAATAGGTGATGTCAAATTGAATCCTGGTAACTTCTAACCAGAGAAACACTGGGGATACCAAATATTATAGGACGTATAGGCTATTATATCTGGTATCCCCTAAGAGTACCAGATGTAAAATCTTGTAGCATGATTTACAAAATGTGAAAAGATACTGTTGTCTACTTTCAAATGAAAGGCAGTTTAAACTGGTCAATGGCTAAAGGATAACCCATGAAACATAGGGGATACAAGATATTACAGCAATGAATGAGCCATAATATTTGGTATCCCTATAGTAAATGATGTTCGAAAGCAAAAGGAAGGATGCTATTTGGTACAGAAATACTGTGCTCTCCCATCCAACATAAGGCAATGTCAAATTGAATCCTGGTAACTTCTAACCCGATAAACACTGGGGATACCAAATATTATATTCTGTGTAGGCTATTATATTTGGTATCTCCCAAGGGTACCGGATGCAAAATCTTTTGGAATCATTGAAGAATGTGAAAAGATACCGTAGTCTACTATGTAATAAAAGGCAATGAGAACTGCTCAATGTCTAAAGGGTAACGGATAAAACATAGGGGATACGAGATATTACAGCAATGCGTGAGCTATAATATTTGGTATCCCCATAGTAAATGGCGTTGGAAAGCAAAAAGAAGGATGCTATTTGGTACAGAAATACTGTGCTCTCCCATCCAACATAAGGCAATGTCAAATTGTATCATGGTAACTTCTAACCCGAGAAACACTTGGGATACCAAATACTATAGGCTGTGTAGGCTATTATATTCGGTATACCCTAAGGGTACCGGATGCAAAATCTTGTTGAATCATTTACAAAATGTGAAAAGATACTCCAGTCTGCTATATAATAAAAGGCAATTTCGACTGGTCAATGGCTAAAGCGTAACCAATGAAACATAGGGGATGAGATATTACCGCAATGCGAGAGCCATAATATATGTTATCCCTTAGTAAATGATGTTGGAAAGCAAAAGGAAGGATGCTATTTGGTATAGAAATACTGTGCTCTCCCATCCAACATAAGGTAATGTCAAACTGAATCCTGGTAACTTCTAACCCGAGAAACACTGGGGATACCAAATATTATAGGCTGTGTAGGCTATTATATTTAGTATCTCCTGAAGGTACCGGATTGAAAATCCTTTGGAATCATTTACAAAATGTGAAACGGTACCTTAGTCTGCTCTGTAATAAAAGGCAATGAGAACTGCTCAATAACTAAAGGGTAAGAAATAAAACATAGGGGATACGAGATATTACAGCAATGCGTGATCTATAATATTTGGTATCCCCATAGTAAATAAAGTTAGAAAGCAAAAAGAAGGATGCTATTTGGTACAGAAATACTGTGCTCTCCCATCCAACATAAGGCAGTGTCAAATTGAATCCTGTGAACTTCAAACCCAAGAAACACTAGCGATACCATATATTATAGGCTGTGTAGGCTATTATATTTGGTATCTCCTAAGGGTACCGGATACAAAATCTTTTGGAATCATTTACAAAATGTGAAAAGGTACCTTAGTCTGCTATGTAATAAAAGGCAAGGAGAGCTGCTCAATGGCTAAAGGGTAACAAATAAAACATAGGGGATACAAGATATTACAGCAATGCGTGACCCATAATATTTGGTATCCACATAGTAAATGATGTTGGAAAGCAATAGGAAGGATGCTATTTGGTATAGAAATACTGTGCTCTCCCATCCAACATAAGGTAATGTCAAATTATATCCTGGTAACTTCTAACCTGAGAAACACTGGGGATACCAAATATTATAGGCTGTGTAGGCTATTATATTTGGTATCTCCTAAGGGTACCGGATGCAAAATCTTGTGGAATCATTTAACACCTTGGCTGCTAGGCGTTTTCCCCCTCCTGTGCTGAAAATTGCTATTCTTCTTTATTCATGACGAGCTCAGCTCGTCATCAGCACAGCTCAACTGTGCATCATGACGAGCTGAGCTCGTCATGAGCATCGAAAGGGTTAAGAATGTGAAAAGATACCGTAGTCTGCTATGTAATAAAAGGCAATGAGAACTGCTCAATGTCTAAATGGTAACGGATAAAACATAGGGGATACGAGATATTACAGCAATGCGTGAGCTATAATATTGGGTATCCCCATAGTAAATGACGTTGGAAAGCAAAAAGAAGGATGCTATTTGGTACAGAAATACTGTGCTCTCCCATCCAAGTTAAGGCAATGTCAAATTGAATCCTGGTAATTTCTAACCCGAGAAACACTGGGGATACCACATATTATATCTGTGTAGGCTATTATATTTGGTATCTCCTAAGAGTACCGGATGCAAAATCTTGTGGAATCATTTACAAAATGTGAAAAGGTACCTTAGTCTGCTATGTAATAAAAGGCAATGAGAACTGCTCAATGGCTAAAGGATAACGAATAAAACATAGGGGATACGTGATTTTATAGCAATGCCTGAGCCATATTATTTGTATCCCCATAGTAAATGATGTTGGAAAGCAAAAGGAAGGATGCTATTTGGTATAGAAATATTGTGCTCTCCAATCCAACATAAGGCACTGTCAAATTGAATCCTGGTAACTACTAACCCGAGAAACACTGGGCATACAAAATATTATAGGCTATGTAGGCTATTATATTTGGTATCTCCTAAGAGTACCGGTGCAATATTTTGTGGAATAATTTACAAAATGTGAAAAGATACCATAGTCTGCTTTGAAATAAAAGGCAATGGGAACTGCTCAGTGGCTAAAGGGTAACGAATAAAGCATAGGAGATACAAGAGAATACAGCAATGCATGAGCCATAATATTTGGTATCCCCATAGTAAATGACGTTGGAAAGCAAAAAGAAGGATGCTATTTGGTATAGAAATTATGTGCTCTCCCATCCAACAT
Source organism: Lissotriton vulgaris (assembly GCF_964263255.1). NCBI lineage: Eukaryota > Metazoa > Chordata > Amphibia > Caudata > Salamandridae > Lissotriton > Lissotriton vulgaris. Next base: position 1,206,390,240 of record NC_141691.1, read on the forward strand.
AAGGCAGTGTCAAATTGAATCCTGGTAACTTCTAACCCAAGAAACACTGGGGATTCCGTATATTATAGGCCATACAAGCTATTATATTTGGTATCCCCTAAGGGTACTGGATGTAAAATCTTGTGAAATGATGTATACAATGTGGAAAGATACTGTGGTCTGCTATCAAATAAAAGGCAATTTCAAATGGTCAGTGGCTAAAGGGGTACCCATGAAAAATAGGGGATACAAGATATTACAGCAATGCATGAGCCATAATATTTGGTTCCCCCATAGTAAATGATGTTGTAAAGCAAAAGAAACGGTGCTATTAGGTATATAAATACTGTGCTCCCCCATCCAACATAAGACGACATCAAATTGAATCCTGGTAAGTTCTAACCCAAGAAACACAGGGGATAACAAATATTATAGGCTGTATAGGCAATTATATTTGGTATCTCCTAAGGATACTGGAGTCAAAATCTTGTGGAATGATTTACAAAATGTGAAAAGATACTGTAGTCTGCTATGTAATAAAAGGCAATTTCAACAGGTCAATGACTAAAGAGTAACCAATGAAACATAGGAAATGAAGATATCACCGCAATAAGAGAGCCATAATATTTGGTATCCCCATAGTAAATGATGTTGGAAAGCAAAAGGAAGGGTGCTACTTTGGAAAGAAATACAGTGCTTCCCCATCCAACATAAGGCAATGTCAAATTGAATCCTGGTAACTTCTAATCCAAGAAACATTGGGGATACCAAATATTATAGGCAGTGTAGGCAATTCTATTTGTTATCCCCTAAGGGAACCAGATAAGAAGTCTTGGGGAATGATGTAAAAAAAATGTGAGAAGACCCTGTAGTCTGCTATCAAATACAAGGCAATTTCAAGTGGTCAAACGCTGAAGGGTAACTCATAAAACGTACGGGATACAAGATATTACATCAATGAATGAGATATAGTATTTGGTATCGCCATAGTAAATGATGTTGTAAAGCAAAAGGAATGGTGCTATTTGGCAAAGACATACTGTGCTTATCCATCCAACATAAGACCATGTCATATTGAATACTGGTAAATTCTAACTCGAAAAACACACGGAATACCAAATATTATAGGTGGAATAGGCCATTATATGTGGTATCCCCTAAGGGTACTGGATGTAAAATCTTGTGGAATGATGTAAAAAATGTGAAAAGATACAGTAGTCTGCTATCAAATAAGAGGCAACTTCAAGTGGTCAATGTCTAAAGGGTAACCTATGATCCTTAGGGGATACGAAATATTACAGCAAGGCATGAGCCATAATGTTTGGTATTCCCATAGTAATCGATGTTGGAAAGAAAAAGGATGGGTACAATTTGGTAAAGAAATACTGTGCTCACCCATCCAACATAAGACCATGTCAAACTGAATCCTGGTAAGTTCTAATCAGAGATACGCAGGGGATACCAAATATTATAGGCTGTGTAGGCTATTATATTTGATTTCCTTTAAAGAACCAGATGCAAAATCTTGTGGAATGATGTAATAAAATGTGAAAAGATACTCTAAAAGACAATCTCAACTGGTCAATGGCTAAAGGGTAACCCATGAAACATAGGGGGATACGAGATATTAGAGCAATGCATGAGCCATAATAGTTGGCATCCCCATAATAATTGATGTTTGAAAGCAAAAGGAAGGGTGCTATTTTGTATAAAAATACTGTGCCCCCCCATCCAAAAATAGGTGATGTCAAATTCAATCCTGGTAACTTCTAACCCGAGAAACACTGGGGATACCAAATATTATATTCTGTATAGGCTATTATATTTGGTATCTCCTAAGGGTACCGCATGCAAAATCTTTTGGAATCATTTACATAATGTGAAATGGTACCATAGTCTACTATGTAATTAAAGGCAATGAGAAATGCTCAATGGCTAAAGGGTAACAAATAAAAAATAGGGGATACAAGATATTACAGCAAGGCGTGAGCCATAATATTTGGTATCCCCATAGTAAATGAAGTTGGAAAGCAAAAAGAAGGATGCTATTTGGTACAGAAATACTGTGCTCTCCCATCCAACATAAGGCAGTGTCAAATTGAATCCTGGTAACTTCTAACCCAAGAAACCCTGGCGATACCATACATTATAGGCCTTATAGGCTATTATATTTGATATCTCCTAAGGGTACCGGATGCAAAATCTTGTGTAATCATTTTCAAAATGTAAAAAGATACCTTTGTCTGCTATGTAATATAAGGCAATGAGAACTGCTCAATGGCTAAAGGGTAACGGATAAAACATAGGGGATACAAGATATTACCGCAATGCGTGAGCCATAATATTTGGTATCCCCATAGTAAATGACGTAGGAAAGCAAAAAGAAGGATGCTATTTGGTACAGAAATACTGTGCTCTCCCATCCAACATAAGGCAATGTCAAATTGAATCCTGGTAACTTCTAACCCGAGAAACACTTGGGGTACCAAATACTATAGGTTGTGTAGGCTATTATATTTGGTATCTCCTAAGGGTACCGGATGCAAAATCTTGTGGAATCATTTACAAAATCTGAAGAGGTACTGTAGTCTGCTATATAATAAAAGGCAATTTCAACTGGTCAATGGCTAAAGCGTAACCAATTCAAGTCAAGTCAAGTTAAAATTTGTATAGCGCACTACTCACCCAGAGGGTCTCAAGGCGCTTGAGGGAGGGGGGGTACGTTATTTATATAATATCCAAGTTTTGAGTTGTTTTCTGAAGGATAGGTGGTTCTGTGTAAGGCGGAGGTGGGTGGGGAGAGAATTCCACGTTTTGGCCGCTAAGTAGGAGAAAGATCTTCCTCCCATGGTGGATCTTTGGATGCGTGGAATTGCGGCGAGGGCTTGATTGGACGATTGTAGTTGGCAGGTGGGGGTGTAGAAGGTCAGGCGCGTGTTGAGGTATTTGGGTCCTAGGTCGTAGAGGGCTTTGTGTGCGTGGGTGAGGAGACGGAATGTTATTCTCTTGTTGACGGGGAGCCAGTGGAGGTCTCTCAGGTGACCGGATATGTGATTGTGGCGGGGTATGTCTAGGATGAGTCGGGCGGAGGCGTTCTGAATGCGTTGGAGTTTTTTCTGTAATTTGGCTGTGGTTCCAGCGTAGAGGGTGTTTCCGTAGTCCAGTCGGCTTGTGACAGGTGCATGGGTGACCGTCTTTCTTGTTTCCGTAGGGATTCAGTCGAAGATCTTTTTGAGCATACGTAGGATGTTAAAGCATGATGATGAGACGGCGTTGACTTGTCTGGTCATCGAGAGGGAGGAGTCTAGAATGAATCCTAGGTTACGAGCATGGTCCGTTGGTTTGGGTGCGGTGCCCAGGGCCGGTGGCCACCAGGAGTCCTCCCAGGAAGAGGGGGATGATCCTAGGATGAGGACTTCCGTCTTGTCTGAATTTAGTTTTAAACGGCTATTCTTCATCCACTCGGCTACGTCTTTCATCCCTTCGTGTAGGTTGGTTTTGGCGGTGTTTGGGTCTTTGGTGAGGGAGAGGATCAGCTGTATGTCGTCAGCGTAGGAGATGATGTTGAGGTTGTGTTGGCGTGCGATGGCTGCGAGGGGGCTCATGTAGACGTTGAAGAGGGTGGGAATGAGCGATGATCCTTGTGGTACGCCGCAGATGACTTCAGTGGCCTCTGATCTGAAGGGGGGGAGGCGGACTCTCTGGGTTCTTCCGGTGAGGAACGAGATGATCCAGTCCAATGCTTTTCCTTGTATCCCAACGTTGCTGAGGCGTTGTATGAGGGTGCTGTGACAGACCGTGTCGAACGCTGCGGAGAGGTCCAGTAGGATGAGGGCAGCTGTTTCTCCATTGTCAAGTAGTGTTCGAATGTCGTCTGTGGCTGCGATGAGGGCGGTCTCGGTGCTGTGTTTGGCTCAGAAGCCGGACTGTCATGGGTCGAGGGAGCCGTTGGACGCGAGGAAGGCGGCGAGCTGATTTTTGACGGTCTTCTCTATGACCTTGGCAGGGAAAGGGAGGAGCGAGATGGGGCGGTAGTTCTTAAGTTCAGTCGGGTCTGCTGTGGGTTTCTTCAGTAGAGCACTGAGTTCAGCATGTTTCCAGCTTTCTGGGAAGATGGCGGTGTTGAGGGAGCAGTTGATGATATCCTGGAGATGGGGTGCGATGATGGAGTCGGCCTTGTGGAAGATGTGGTGGGGCATGGGTCGGTTGGTTATCCGGAGTGAATGGAGTTCATCAAGCGGATGGTGTCTTCGGTGCTGATTGGGTCCCAGGCGTCAAGGGTGGTGGTGGTGGGCTTCAGTTCGGTGGTGGTGATGGGGGTGGACTAATCACCAAAGCTGTTATGTATGTCAGCGATTTTGCTGTGGAAGAATGAGGCTAGAGAGTCGCAGAGGTCTTGAGAGGTAGTGATGTCATTGGTGCCGGCGCTGGGATTGGTAAACTCTTTGACGATGATGAAGAGTTCCTTGCTGTTGTGGGCGTTGTTGTCGAGTCGATCCTTGAATGCTGATTTCTTGGTGGATCGGATTAGCTGATGGTGTTTGCGGGTGGCGTTCTTGAGGGCGGTCATGTTGTCTGTGGTTGGGTTTTTTCGCCAGGCTTTCTCGAGGGTGTGGCAGATCTTTTTGGATTTCTTAAGTTAGTCATTGAACCAGGGGGCTTCTTTGATACCTGGCTTGTTTTGATTGTTTTTCAAGGGTGCTAATTCGTTAGCGCTATGTGTGATCCATTGTGTGAGGCTGATGGCTGCTTTATTTGGGTCCAGTGATTTGGCGGGAGGGTTTTGATAAAGCGATGTGTTGAGCTGGTCGGTGGTAATTTTGTTCCAGGTTCTGCGGGGGATTTGTTGTGGGTGGTGGTGGGTCGTGGTCTTTCTGTAATTGAAGTGGACGCAGCAGTGGTCCGTCCAATGGAGTTCTGTGGCGTGATTGAAGAAGATGTGCTTGCGGGAGGAGAAGATTGGGCCGAGCGTGTGACCAGCGTAGTGGCTGGGGGTGTTTACCAGTTGTTTGAGTCCGAGATTGGCGAGGTTGTCCAGAAGGGTGGTGGTGCTGCTGTCGTTGTTCTTTTCCAGGTGGAAGTTGAGGTCCCCTAGTAGAATGTAGTCCTCGGAGGGGAGGGCGTGTGGGCTGATGAAGTCAGTGATGTCTTCGCTGAATTGTGTGTGGGGTCCTCGTGGTCTGTAGATGAGGGTGCCTCTGAGTGTGGTCTTAGGGTTGGTGTGAATCTGGAAGTGAAGGTGTTCGGCGGCTGCGAGGTTGTCGTCGGAACTGGTTGTGATGCGGATGGTGTTCTTATGGACGATGGCTATGCCTCCTCCTGTTTGGTTGATGCAGTCTTTTCGAATGATCTTGTAACCGTCCGGGATGGCTATGCGATGTCGGGTGCTGATGAGGCATTCATCCAAGTTTCTGTAAGAAAGGCGACGTGTGGCGTATTGGTGTCTAGTAGGTTCCATAATTCAGTGGCGTGTTTGTGGACAGATCGGGTGTTGAGCAGGATGCACTTCAGGTGGTTAGTGTCGGAGCTCTGTTTGGTGTTTGTGGATTTAGTGTGGGTCCTGATACAGCCGAACTTGCAGCAGTGGCAGATGAAGGGTCCATGGGTGTGTCCTTGGGCGGCTTGGTAGCAGTCTGGGAGACGGCCGGAGTTGAGTGCAGAGAGGGTTGCGGCGTCGTACGTTATGCGGGTGGAGTGGACTTTGCGGGGACCAGGGGGCCTGGCACTGGGCGCGGTCCAGGTGCGGACGGGCGTAGACGGGCTTACCTTTGGTGCACCTTTGGCGCGCATGGGGCGTGCCCGCTGCGTGTAACCGCTGCGCATATGTTGCTCTGACATAAGTGGATAGTGGAGGGGGCGGAGCGAGGGAGGAGCAGCTGGGAGGCGGGAGCGGGGTGGAGAGATGGGCTAGGAGGCACAACAACAAGATGGCAGCAAAAACAAAAGCAAAACAGGACGAGATTGGGGCACAATCTGCAATATCGCTATGCTATGGGCAGTGGCACCAGCACAATCAGGCACAGATAATTTAAATAAGCAATGCGAGCAATGCAATTAATTAAAAGCAGCAGTGAATAGTACAGCGCTAACGATACAGTCAATGAGAGTAAAGCTCAGTTAATTAACAGCGGTAGTGAGCAGGATGGCGCTACGATCTCGTCAATGTGAGCAATGCCAAATGATTCTAAGCGGTAGTGAACAGTATAGTGCTACAAAATCCAGATGAACCAGGGAGCGTGAGGAGCGACCGCTTCTGAGCGAATCAGGACAGTGAAACATGAAACATGAAACATAGGGGATCCGAGATATTACCGCAATGCGAGAGCCATAATATATGGTATCCCAAAGTAAATGATGTTGGAAAGCAAAAGGAAGGATGCTATTTGGTATAGAAATACTGTGCTCTCCCATCCAACATAAGGTAATGTCAAATTGAATCCTGGTACCTTCTAACCAGAGAAACACTGGGGATACCAAATATTATAGGCTGTGTAGGCTATTATATTTAGTATCTCCTAAGGGTACCAGATTGAAAATCCTTTGGAATCATTTACAAAATGTGAAAAGGTACCTTAGTCTGCTATGTAATAAAAGGCAATGAGAACTGCTCAATGGCTAAAGGGTAACAAATAAAACATAGGGTATACGAGATATTACAGCAATGCGTGACCCATAATATTTGGTATCCACATAGTAAATAAAGTTAGAAAGCAAAAAGAAGGATGCTTTTTGGTACAGAAATACTGTGCTCTCCCATCCAACATAAGGCAGTGTCAAATTGAATCCTGGGAACTTCAAACCCAAGAAACACTAGCAATACCATATATTATAGGCTGTGTAGGCTATTATATTTGGATTTCTCCTAAGGGTACCGGATGCAAAATCTTTCGGAATAATTTACAAAATGTGAAAAGGTACCTTAGTCTGCTATGTAATAAAATGCAATGAGAACTGCTCAATGGCTAAAGGATAACGAATAAAACATAGGGGATACGAGATTTTATAGCAATACCTGAGCCATATTATTTGTATCCCCATAGTAAATGATGTTGGAAAGCAAAAGGAAGGATGCTATTTGGTATAGAAATACTGTGCTCTACCATCCAACATAAGGGAATGTCAAATTGAATTCTGGTAACTTCTATCCCGAGAAACACTGGCGATACCAAATATTATAGGCTGTGTAGGCTATTATATTTGGTATCTCGTAAGGGTACCGGATGCAAAATATTGTGGAATCATTTACAAAATGTGAAAAGATACTGTAGTCTCCTATGTAATAAAATGCAATTAGAACTTGTCAATGGCTAAAGGGTAACAACTGAAACATAGGGATACGAGATATTACAGCAATGTGTGAGCTATAATATTTGGTATCCCCATAGTAAATGATGATGGGAAGCAAAAGAAAGGGTGATATTCAGCATAGAAAAACTGTGGTCACCCATCCAACATGTCAAAGTGATTCCTGGTAACTCCTAACCCAAGAAACAAAGGGGATACCAAATATTATAGACAGTAAAGGCCATTATATTTGGTCTCCCCTAAGGGTACTGGATGTACAATCTTGTGGAATGATGTAAAAAATTTGAAAAGTTACTGTAGTCTGCTATCAAATAAAAGACAACTTCAAGTGGCCGATGGCTAATGGGTAACCCATGTAACCTATGGCATTCGAGATATTACAGTAATACTTAAGCCATAATATTTGGTAAACAATATTGGAAAGCCAAAGGAAGGGTTCTATTTGGCATACAAGTACTGTGCTCACTCATCCAACATAAGACTATGTCAAATTGAATCCTGGTACGTTCTCACCCAGGAAACACAGGGGATACCAATTACTATAGCAAGTATAGGCCATTACATATGGTAGCCACTAAGGGAACCGGACGTACAGTCTTGTGGAATGATGACATTTATTTAAAGGTTACTGTAGTTTGCTGTCAAGTAAAAGGCAACTTCAAGTGATCAATGGCTAAAGGGTAACCCATGAAACGTAGGGAATACGAGATATTACAGCAATGAGTGAGCTATGATATTTAGTATCCCCCAAGCGAACCGGATTTAAAATCTTGTGGAATGATGTAAAACATCTGAAAAGATACTGTAACTTAATATCAAATAAAAGACAACTTAAAGTGGTCAATGGCTAAAGAGTAACCCATTAAACGTAGGGGATACAAGTTATTACAACAAGGCATGAGCCATAATAGTTGGTATCCTAATAGTAAACAGTGTTGGAAAGCAAAAGACAGGTTGCTGTTTGGCAAGGAAATACTGTGCTCACCCATCCAACATAAGACCATATCAATTTGAATACTGGTAAGGTCTAACACCAGAAACACAGGGGATACCAGATATTATAGCTGGTAAAGGCCATATTTTATGGTATCCCCTAAGGGAACCGGATGTAAAATCTCGTTGAATGATGTACAAAATGTGAAAAGTTACTGTAGTCTGCTATCAAATAAAAGGCAACTTCAAGTGGTCAATGGCTAAAGGATAACCCATAAAACGTAGGGGATACAAAGAATTACAGCAATGCATGAGACATAATATTTGCTATCCCCATTGTAAGCGCTGTTGGAATGCAAAAGGAAGGTTGCCATTTGCCGTGGAAATACTGTTCTCATCCATCCCATATAAGACTATGTGAAATTAAATCCTGGTAACTTCTAAAACAAGAAACACAGGGGATACCAAATATTATAGCCTTTATAGGCCATTATATGGAGTATCCCTTAAGGGTACCAGCTGTAAAATCTTCTGGGATTGTTCACAAAATTGGAAAATGTACTATAATCTGCTATATAATAGAAGGTCATTAGAACTGGTGAATGGCTAAAGGGTAATCTATGAAACAGGAGATTTGAGATATTACAGCAATGTGTGAGCCATAGCATTTGGTATCCCCATAGTAAACGATGTTGGAAAACAAAAGGAAGGGTTATAATCAGTATAGAAATACTATGCTCAACTATCCAACATAAGAGCATGTAGAGCATGTCAAATTGAATCCTGGTAAGTTCTAACCCAAGAGACACAGGGGATACTAAATATTATAGGCGGTATAAACCATTATATATGGTATCCCCTAAGGGAACCGGTTGTACAATCTTGTGGAATGATGTAAAAAATGGGAAAAGATACTGGAGTCTGCCATTATATAAAAGACAACTTCAAGTGGCCAATGGCTAAAGGGCAGCCCATGAAATGTGGGGGATACGAGATATTACAGCAATGCATGAGCCATAATATTTAGTATCCCCTAAGGGAACCGGATGTAAAATCTTGTGGAATGATGTAAAACATCTGAAAAGATACTGCAGCCTGCTATCAAATAAAGTACAACTACAAGTGGCCATTGGCTAAAGGGCAACCCATGAAACGTGGGGTATACGAGATATTACATATTGTGTGAGTAATAATATTTGGTATCCCCATAGTAAACGATGTTGGAAAGCAAAAGTAAGGCCTCTTTTTGACACTGAAGTACTGTGTTCACCCATCCAACATAAGACTATGTCAAATTGAATCCTGGTAAGTTCTAACCCAAGAAAAACAGGGGATACCAAATATAATAGCCGGTATAGGCCATAATATATGATATCACCTAAGGGAACCATGTGGAATGATGTACAAAATGTGAAAAGATACTGTAGTCTGCTATCAAGTATAAAACAACTTCAAATGGTCAATGGCTAATGTGTAACCCATAGGGGATACAAGATATTACAGCAATGCACGAGTCATAATATTTGGTATCTCCATGCTAAACGATTTTGGAAGGCAAAAGGAAGGGTGTTATTTGGCATAGAAACATTGTGCTCACTCATCCAACACAAGACCATATCTAATTGAATCCTAGTAAGTTCTTAACCAAGAAAGACCAGATACTATAGCCATTATAGGCTTTTATATTTGACATCCCTTAAACAAACTGGTTGTAAAATCTCGTGGAATGATGTAAAAAATGTGAAAGGTTACTGTAGTCTGCTATAAAAAAAAGGCAACTTCAAGTGGTCACTGGGTAAAGGGTAATCTATGCAACCTAGTGGATACAAGATATTACAACATTGCGTGAGCCATCATTTTTGGTATCCCCATAGTAAATGATGTTGGAAAGCAAAAGGTAGGTCGCTATTTGGCATAGAAGTACTGTGCTCACCCATCCAATTTAAGATCATATCTACTTTAATCCTGGTAAGTTCTAAACCAAGAAACACTGTGGATACCACATATTATAGCCGGTATAGGCCATTATATTTGGTATCCCTAAAGGGAACCGGAGGTAAAATCTGGTGGGATGATGAAAAGTTACTGCAGTCTTCTATCAAATAAAAGGCAACTTCAAGTGGTCAATGGCTGAAGGGTAACCCATGAAACATAGGGGATACAAGATATCACAGCAATGTGTGAGCCATAATAGTTAGTATCCCCTAAGGGAACAGGATGTAAAATCTTGTGGAATGATGTAAAAAATCTGAAAAGATACTGTTTTCTGTTATCAAATAAAAGACAACTTCAAGTGGCCAATGGTTAAAGCGCAAGTCGTGAAACATTGGGAATAAGAGATATTACAGCAATGCGTGAGCCATTAAAGTCAGTATCCCCATAGTAAACGATGTTGGAAAGCAAAAGAAGGTCGCTATTTGGCATAGAAATACTGTGCTCACCCATCCAACATAAAACCATGTCACTTTGAGCACTGGTAAGTTTGAACAGAAGAAACACAGGGAATAGCAGATAGTATAGCGGGTATGGGCCATTATATATGGTATCCCCTAAGGGAACCGGATGGAAAATCTTGTGGGATTGGTGCAAAAAATCTGAAAAGATACTGTAATCTGCTATAAAATAAAAGGTAGTACAAACAAAGCACTGCCAATGAGGCCGGGTGTCTATAGCCCTGCGTGGTCTGAGAGGTGCTGACAGCCCCACTCACTCTATGCCTACAGGGAGCACACATTGTGCAGTAACACAAAAAAATCATTTTGCCCACCAGTTGCTGGGTCACTGGCCAATCATCATCCAATCACTGACTTTGTGGAATTGAGTTAATTGTCACTGACGGTGCCATGCAGGTGGCGGCAGTTTTTTAAATACAACAGGGCAACTTGTCGCCCCCTGGATTCATCATCACTCTCAGTCTGAGCAAGGGGCAGTGCACTGCAGTGTAGTCTCAGGGTTATTACTACTCTCAAGAGAGGATGTAATTGTAAGAGTCTGTTTCACAGACTTATCCATGGGATGTCACATAACTTGGTTCCTGAGGCTCAGCTTTACTTTGCACTGCAGCCAAAGCCTGAGGTTGCCCTATGCTGTGTGATGACAATTTGTGTTCATTATTAGTAGAGAAGAAACTCAACTTTGAAGGTGGTAGTGTATAATGCAGGCTCACTAGTAGCACAGTTTGCAAAGCATTGCCTGCAGGCACCCCGCTACTACCGCTTTTGCAATGGTCTTATTCTATTTGTAGTTTCTTATGCCTAATAGTGCCGCTGTGATAGGAGGCGCTATAAACGCATGACTAAACATTTTATTGTGGTGAGGAGCACTTCCATGCTAAACTGCGTTCGTCTAACAATTGATGCATCATACTTGGCAGAGCTGTACCTCCAGCCTGAAAAAAGCGTGCTTTAATTTCCACACCATTCATTGTCCATGTTGCCCCCAGCACCAATATTTTCCCCCTCTCCTTGTATCCCCTGCCTTCCCTCACACCCCACTAGTAATAAAAAAAAAGGGTTAGGACTGTATCATATCTCTTTTTTAGGTCAAGCCTAGAGTCAGAGTGCATGCAGTGTCAGTTATATGTTTTGTAAACCGTTTTGTAAATTGTTCATTGTGCATTAACTGAAATGTTTTATTTCTCCATTTTCCTATCCTGCTTTTTCCCATTGCCTTTTTTCTATCCCTCACACTTTATTATTCCTCCCATATTGATGGGTTTTACCCTTTTAGTTTTTTTTATCTCTGCCATTGTTTCCCTCAACTCTGCCATGTAGCACGCATCAGGTGTTAGACTAACTCATTTTAGTGTGGTGGTATGCATCACTGCGCTGAAATGGAAAGTCATTTATTTATAGTGCCTCAGTATCAATCCAGAGTGCTATTAGTGCTCTGATAGAAACTTAAATCCAGATTGCAGCTCACAGTTTGCTCTGCTCGCGCAGGCTTGGGGCGGCTGGCTTCGCTCGTGACTGGGCTGGCTTAGGAAGGCTGAGAGCAGAGGCTGCAATGTAACTAGGTTCATTCACTTATCCTTGACACCGGCTATCCATTCAGGTTAAACGTGTTACTCACTGTGAGACTCGTCACATGATGGCACCTCACAGTCAGTGTCAGTCAGTCAAATTAGCTTTATTCAAGATAAAAGCTCATAAAAGCATAATACATTTAAAACTATTTTGATTCATAATAAAAAGTACAAGATATATTTACAAACACCAAAACATTTCCTTTTTATCCATTTTACAAAGAAGGAACGGTAATTGCATATTAGAAATTAAAAAGAATAAAGCATTTTGGCTTAACTAGTGTTTAAGAGACCATCAATAAAACATCAGATTCATATAGTAATAAGACCAATGAAGACCCATCATACATAATCAAGGCATTCCTTGTAGCTAGCGGCAAGACATAGAAGTCATGGCTTGATCTCAACCAACCTACTCTCAGGGTACAAATTTCCTTCTAATAGCCCATGCCCATCCCAAGAATTTGGCAACCACCACAGATATGACTGGCAGAGAGCTAGTGCAAATTATTCTTAGAGCCACCTTGCTCTCTCTCGTACCAAGCAGTTTGCACATTGCCCTTAACCAGATACGTCGGGGGTTGAATATATGCCCCGCAAACAAAAAGAAGGTGGGCTATGGGCTCAATGCCATTATTACAAGCTGGATAAACATTAGAATTAGCTTCTGCCCATCTTCCTGTTAGCGATCTAATTGGGAGCGACCCCACTCTAAGCTGAAAGTAGAATTTCCTATCCTGTGGCCTAGCAATAATGTCCCAATAGGGCGCCAGGGACGGGGAGACCTTTGCTTCCAAGAAGCGACCTTCTAGGGAGGTGGGATCTGCATCATTCCAGTTTCGGCGTGCTACCATTTCCCAATACCTTGTTTTTATGCAGTCTTTAGTCGGGAATTGGGCCAGCTCTGGGTTTTCCCATAACCCCTTCATGCCCATTTTTTCCAGTGATCTACACAAGTCCTTTAGCCAGCCTATCTTATGGAATTTGTCAATTTTGATTACATCCAGGAAGCCCCTCGCATAATGTGCAAGTTCGGGGGTAACCCAAATGCGCCGCCAATATAAAATAGGTCGTAGCCTAGCCATATCAGATATGGCTTTCCTGCCTAAGTCATAGCGCAGTGGCTTCATGGGTGTACTTTTGAGGAGGCCAATAAGGTTTTGTAGGAAGACAAGCATTAATGGGGCCAAGTTGTCATAGCCCCATAGCTCGGCGCCTTAAAGCGCTGCGCCGAGAGCTTAGGCTTCATACACCTGGAGTGCTGGCAAAATTGGTTTAGTCAAAGATTTTTTGTGTTCAGCACTTATAGCCCCAGTATTTTGACGGAGTTTAAGGGCCGCCATTTCTGTGTGCTTCCCCCATTTTACTCACTTTGCTATGTGGATTCCCAGGTAAACAAAGTCCGAGACCATTTCCACCCTTTGGCCATCCATAAAGAAGCTCCCTTTAAAGCTAGCGTTGGGATTAAATACCATGAGCTTCGTTTTAGCTATGCTTATTACAAGCCCACGATCGACACAAAAACCCTGAAAAATCTTCAAAGCATGCTGCAGACCACTAGGGGTTTTAGATATAATGAGCGTGTCATCTGCAAATAATAATATTGGCGTTTTCACTCCATCCAGAGTGAGAGCGTCTACAGAACCAGACAACATACGCTCCACTACACCGTTAATATACAATGAGAAGAGGGTAGGGGCCATGGCACAGCCTTGGCGTACACCACGCTCTACTTGAAACTCAGCAGTGACTTGCCCATGCCTCCCCCACTGGATTTTAGCGTAGTTTGACTCGTGTAGTCTCATCGCTAGTGATAGAATTTCCAGCGGCATTCCCATCTTGGCTAACACTTTCCATAGCAGAGACCAGGGGACTAGGTCGAAGGCTGCTCGTAGGTCGATAAAAGCAGCATAGAGGCTGCCCTTCTCCAGCTGCACTACCTTCCAATGGAGCAACGTAAACTGGAATATCTGGTCTGTGGTACTGGTTAGCTTGCGAAAGCAAGCTTGATAAGGAGATAAGACGTTGTTTTCTTCTACCCAGACCATGATTTTCGCTAGGGTCATTTTACCTATCACCTTTTACACTGTGTCAATTAGGCTAATGGGCCTGTAATTCCCTGGGACTGTCTGGTCACCTTTCTTATACACAGGGAGTATTACAGCCCCTTTCCAAGACTTTGGTACTGGAGCCCCCAATGCCACCGCATTAGCCAGCTCCAGGATATACCTGCCCCATCGTGTTTTGTCATGAAGAAAGACATCCACGGGGACCCCATCAGGCCCAGGTGCCTTCCCCGGGCAACTGAGTCCAGAGCCTCTGCTACATCAACGTTATTGAAAGGAGGAACAGCAAATATTGCAGTGGCTACAGACTCTCTGGTCTTATCCTCGGGCCGGCACCTGTATTGGGGCTCAAAATAATCTAGCCAACTGCTCTGGGAAACATGGTTTGACGGTGATTCGGGGAGACCTCCATTCCCCCACTTAACTATATTCCAGAATAATCTAGAATCTTTATCAGCGCTGGCATCTTTAAGGTCTTGCCAGTGCTGTTCGCCCCATTGCTTCTTGGCCATGGATATACTAGCCTTGTAATTCTGTCTTGCTTCCCTAATGGCTGTTGGATATCTATTTTTAATAGCCGTTCCCAAGGAGGTTTTAGCCATCTTGCAAGCCGCATATACCACCCCATTTTTTGTGGGCGATAGTTCTTGCCTGTGGGGTGTGAAGATGTCTTGTAGAAATGACCCTTTAAAGTGTCAAAAAACTCACACTGCAAATTGGTGATTTATTCCAGACCAGTTCTGTTCCCAATTCCCATCCTCATTATGGCTTCCATATCGGCGATAGTACAGTCCAAATTTCCGCTAATACTTTCTAGGACCTCGCTATTTGTCACAATTTGGGACCCACTTACCCTTCTCATGTCATTTGTAGGAACAATCTCCGCTACAGCTTCTTCAACACTATTTGCAGCATTATTTTGCCCCTCTGGATCCCCCCCAGAGCAGATGAACAATACATAGGGGGTTGTGATCACTCTCCTGTCTACTAACCACCTTCATGTCACTCACCAAGTGCCAAATTGCCAGATTACTGATGGCATAATAGATCCTGCTTTGCGAGCGACCATTATCAAAAGTGTTGGCCCCTTGGCCGTCACTCGCTGTTCTTCCATTCAAAGCTCTGAGCCCCCTTTCGCTGCATATAGCATTCATCTGAATTATGCTTGTTGACCATCTACTTACAGGTTTTAAGTCCAATTTAGGGATCCCCCACTCAGAGTCTACGTCCTCCCTGGAGTGCCAATCACCTACAGAGAGAGGCTCAAAGGTCATATTCAAGTCCTCAGCAATAAGTATATTGTTCTCAATTGGCTGGGCACAATCAGGTGATCGAGGGCTGCCAAAACCTGGAATTTCCCTCCATCTGACCCTCTTACATACAAGTTGTAGATGTCTAAGGAGTCCTCCAGAACCATGCTTATCCTAATCAGCTGGATGTCATTGTTACCAGTTGGGAGCTCTACTACTCTATCAAAGAGTGTCTGCCATACCCAGATAATTAGGCCCCCTTTCGGCCGGCCCTTGGGGCCCTTGTCTGCTGGTATAAAACAATTCAAGAAACCCAAGAGGAGCAAGGGCTCGCAGGCCCACGTCTCCTGGAAGATGCAAAGATCAAAGCCATTTATAAAAGAAACCCATTCGGGGGAGTGCATTTTAAAGCCCAATCCAGCTACATTCCAGGAAACTACTCTCCCCCCAGCCCTACTAGAGTGCCACCACAGGCCTGGGGGGACTAGAGGCTGTGCCCTTTGGCCATATATACTTGAAGAACCCTGACCTCCCACTACCCCTGTGTTAGAGGCACCAGAACCCTTCCCACCCTCATCACTAGGTACTTCCACCTCTACTGGGGGAAAACCTGTCAGACCCGAATGGCCAGCCCCCTCTACCATACTACAGGACATTCGATGCTCGCTACCTCTAAGCCCCTGTTGGTCTGTAAACCTATCACCCAACCCCCCATTGGGTAGTCAATCAATGGGGTTAAGCCCGGACCTGTCAGACCCATGCCTAATGTCCCTTGCAGACATGGCTGCGGTGAGTGAAAATGGAAGGGGGGCGTTTTCCTCAGCTGTATGCCCGAGTGGGTTGGGGGGGCTTGATCTAAATTCTAGCATTTATAAGTTCTCAGCTAGATTGTCAGAAGACAAAGTTAATTCAATGGCATCATGCGTAGCCCCAGGGTGGCTCATTCTCCTTACTCTGACTATGTCCTCCCTAATAACAGATCGACACCCTCTGACATACCATAGCTAATGAATGGCCTTGTTTGTCAGGGAGTCTACCCCTTCTCTTGGACAATTAGGTGAAGCTTGATACTTGGGCACATTAGTCATGTATATTTTATTTGTGGCGAAGTTACCCTTCGTAGATACTTGGTTCCTAGTGGGCGCTAATCTGTAAGTTGATGGCCCTTTAGAGCATGATGTAATACCATAGTACTGAACCCCTGCCAGTGTTCCTGGCTCTTTGCATAAGGCAGGCCCTGCAAAACCTCTACCCCCATTACAGCCCCTCTGTGACCTCTGGGTGCTAGCACTAGACTCATTTACAGCCTTAATTTCAATCACTGGCATTCTAGCCTTTTGTTAGTGGAGGCAGGGATCATGCTTGAGGTAGTCGCTCCCCCCTCTACATGGTTAACCTGATGTATCTTACTACTTATAGCAACATTTTTCCCTGCTATTGGGAGGGTACCCTGTGGGGGTTTAATTGGATAAGTTGTAGATGTCTTGTGTCCAAGAGACACCCCGATTGCCATTTGGAGCTGAAGCTAGATTGATAATTAATTTTTTCATATCCTCTATCTCGTCCCTAAGTAGTGAGACTAGATTAACCAGCTCACTAATAGTTCCCAGGTTGTCTCTTGGGGTTGAACGATCACAAACATCAATTATGCCTGGTGAAGGCGAGCTGACAGTACCACTATTAGGAGTTTCCCTTTCCGACTCCTGCTGTACCTCTGCCAGTACTAGAAAACTATTAGAACATAGTATTGAATCATTACCCATCGCAAGAGTGGCTGGAGGATTTTCCACACATTCAGCACTTGGGAGAGCATTTACCCTTTCTCCCACTAAAACGACCTTCTTCCCCAAGCTGTTTCGAGAAAGCCGGCCTTGGTTTGGCACTAACTCTGAACATTTCGGGGATTGTAAAAGTTGGACCGACAACCTCAGATGGATTAGGCTTTGGACTCCCTACCTCCTTAGCCTGCTCTATAGTTTCTAAGGGACCCAGATCAACCCATAGAATATCCTGGCAATCGTCAATTATAGTGTCAATTTTGTCCATGAGGCAGTTCATCGCAGCGTGCTTGGCTGGTGCCTTTGCTTTCTTTTTCTTGCAACGTTTTTGGCGTTTCGCTGTTTCGATAGCCACCTCCCCTCCTTCCATGGCTTTACGCTTGCCCATCTTCAATCACAGCAGATTGTTAGTCCCACGCGCCTTTATGAATATAGTTAGCAAAAGCGCTATGTACCTTTAGTGTTAATATTTCTCAGCGACGTAGGATCCCAGCCAGCGCTAGGGATGTGGCCCGTCCCGTCCTCTACCGCCCACGGACGGCCACAGACCCATTGTCCGGGCTTCGTCCGGCACGTCCCGCATGTGTCCCGTGCTGCGGGAACCGGATATAAATATATATGCCGGTGTGTGTGGGGGCTGGCCTCCTCACAGGTGGTATCTCGCATGGGATCCTGGTCCCTGGAGTCCCGTGCGGCGTGTAAGAATTAGCAAGCTCGGCCCCTGCAGCACTGATTTGGGTGGATTTCCCTCGATGAAAAGCCCCACCGGGGGCGGCAGCAGCTCTGTTGGCAAAGAGCTTGTCAGGCGATGCGGGACCTCACGGTCAGTGTTAAAATGATGGCCAAGAGCTTCTATCAAGAGACTCGCTCTCTTTAAATATTGACGAGCAGGCACGTGCGAGCGGAAAACGTGACAGTAATGGAATAATGTGACAGTCTTTTGACACATGGCCAGTCCCATCCCAGTCCAGACAGCCGCAGGATTGGTGGTGTCTGACAGGCAGCACTGAACTCATCTCAGAATGCATGCTGTGGCGCAGCCGGCAAGGAGTCGTCAACTTGACTCCTGAAGAAGCACAGCTGCAGCAAACTCTGAAGACAGCAGCACCCAGGAGGGAGAGAGTGTGACTACACCAGCAGCAGGTAAGGGAACCTGCGCCCCCGCCTTGAAACTTAATCTCGCTCCACGTGGGCCAGTACTAGCTTCCCCAGTCGGTTTGTTCTTGAATTCCCACAGAGCAGGCCAGAAAAACAAGTTATGGATTATACTCATGCACTCAGCAGGTAATATCCGCCACAGAGATGAAGGGGTTTGCACTTAGCACCTAACCCCGAAAATAGCATGCTGCCCTCCCGGCGATTCACAGAAGATAAACTGCAGTTATCTGCAGTGCCACAAGAAGTAAGGGACCCTGCATGAGAACCCTGCCTACACTGAGAATCTTTCGCCTACACCCTCAAAAAACACCAGGGAAACCAATACACTCTCCCATCTACACCAAGCATCCCGGCTTCCATACTTCCCTTCTACGTAGGACTACCCTGGCACACCCCCTGCACACAAGACTGCCGCAGGTGAGTAGGCCTACACATAAACAAGCTGGAAGCTGAGCCCAAGGGAGCAATCACTAGGATGGATGCAGCCTCCTTAGAGCCCTAGTCTGTTGGTGCCTGAGTGAGTCCGGCCCCTAGCATCGACAACTTGATACCTGGTTAAGGTAATATGGGGCAGCGGTAATGGTGCTGGTCCAACTGTCAGCATGGCCAGCAGCTGTCTCACTTACGAGCCTGGTGTTTTCAATAGCTCTGGTACAGCTGCAGGCTGCTGGTGTGATCTGGTGCTGCGGGGTGGAGCAGGTAGTGACGTACCAACCCGGGCTGACACCACTCAGATGCACTCCTCAGTTATCATTTTTTTTTTTTTAATTCTTTATTGTCAGGAATTCAAAAGAAATATTCATAATAACACGTGTAGGTCGCATTTGCATATCATTAGTGTGTGAGCAGGAGAAATGAACAAAACATATCGTGTTTCCTTAATTATCAATTTCTACCACGGTCATTGCACGGTGCAGTTAGGAGTGACCAGCATACTCAGATTGTGTCACATTTTCGCTTCATGTCCATATGTCATTCCTTGACAGTACATTCCTGATACATTTATCCGAGTCTAACAATGTTAACTTTTTAGAAAAAGTAAAAACAATAAAACCCAACTATGGTCATCACTTAGCAATTGAGTGTGTTCATCCACAGACATTCTTCAACCGTTACACTTGTTCAGCATTGCGTCCAAGGTAGTGTTGCATTCTCGCACCCTCCCGGCCCCCCCCAGTATTCTGCTAGTAAACCCTTTTCGGTTAGTCCTCATCTTCCTCTGAGTCTGAGTCCTCGCCCTCCGGCAGGGGCTCACATGGTTCTCCCCTATATTTGTTCCATGGCGTCCATACCTTATTCCACTTGCGGTGGCATGCCCGTAGCACATAGACTGCCCTTTCTTTTACCATTAGGAGGTCCATATTTCTTATCCACCCCGCTACCGTTGGCAACTCCGGAGCACCCCACCTCTGCGCAATGTCTTGTTTGGCCACCGTCACCGCCAGCGTGACCCATAGTTGTCCATACCTGTCCAGGTTTGTAGGGTCCCAAATGTTCAACAGGCACTTACGGGGTTCAGGCAGGACAGACACTTTGACGGCCTGGGAGACCGTGCGCATAATCTGCCTCCAGACTTCCCGGATCTGAGGGCAGTCCCATAGCGTGTGGAGCAGAGTTCCCTCTTCCCCGCATCCCCTGAGGCAGTATGGGTGTGGTGCCCTTTGTATTCTGTGAAGTAGTGTACGGGTGTAGTAGGTGCGATGTAAAATCTTGAGCTGCACTAAGCGGAACCTGGCCGAAATGCCTACCTCTCGCGGTGAGGCAAGCGCCTCGTTCCATTCTGTATCATCCATCTCACCTAGTTCCCCCACCCATTTCTCTTTAAGTTTCTGTGTGGGGTCTGGCAGGTTGTTTATCAGTTTTTTGTACGTGAGAGAGGTTGCCTTCTGTTCCATAAATTCGGTCAATAACCTGTCCTCCAGTGGTGACGAGTCTGGGAGTGTGGTGTCAGGTGGGATCGCCTGCAGCAGGGCGTGTCGGATTTGCACATATCGGAATGTTTCAGTGGGGCTCAAACCGTATAGCTGTTGGAGCTGCGGGAAAGGAAGAACCGTGCCCTTGTCCCAAAGGTCTCCTACCACTGAGATCCCTATGGTATCCCATTGTGCGAAGCCCTTACATGTCCGCAAGTTTCCCAGTGTTTTAGTGTCCCACAACGGTGTTAACCTGGTGATTTTCCCCTTCCACCCCAGACGTGATTGTGCTGTATGCCATAGCGCCGCCGTGTGAAGCATTGGGCCCAGTAGGGTCTTCACTTGCGAGTAATTGTATAGCACTGAAAGCATGCCGTCAGTCCCCAGTTGTGACCAGTCCGCCTTGTATGCGGGGTCCTCCCGTGGGACGTAGATCCAGTGATTAATTATCTTAAGTTGGGACGCCCAATAATATAATTGGAGATTGGGCAGTTCAATCCCTCCCTCATACCAGCCCTTCACCAATTTACCATGCGCTATTCGCGCTGGGCCATTGCTCCACAGCAAACTGGATATTAATGCAGCCACCTGTCTGAAGTATCGCGGGTTCACCACATAGGGGGAGTTTTCAAGCACATATAGAAACCTTGGGAGAGCCATCATTTTATAGAGCGCCGCCCGCCCTAGGAGGGTCAGCGGTAGTGTAGCCCAGTATTTGACGTCCGCACGCAAGCGTGCCAGAGGCGGCAGCAAGTTCTCGGCATAAAATTCCACAGCATCGGCAGTAATAAAGATACCCAGGTACTTAAAGGAGGTGGTCGTTATCTTTAGGGGACATTCGGCTTGCAGCACTGGGCCCGGGCCCTTGAGTACATAAAGTATGGATTTGGACCAGTTCAGGGTGTAACCCGATGCCTTGCCGTGTTCATCGCATAGAGCCAACAGGGCAGGGACCCCCTCATTGGGATTGATCATATAGATCAGCATGTCATCTGCATATAAGGAGACTTTGTCCTCCCACCCTTCCTCCCAAGTGATGCCTCGGAACAGTGGCGTTGCTCTGAGCAGGATTGCCAATGGTTCCAGCACTAATGCAAATAGAAGGGGCGATAGCGGGCATCCTTGTCTAGTTCCTCGTCTCAGTGGGAAAGATGGCGAAATGTGGCCATTCGCAACCACCTGCGCAACCGGCGATATGTAGAGCAGCCGCACCCACGCAAGAAACTTTGGGCCGAATCCCATTCGGGTCAGGACAGCAAACAAGTACTCCCATTCCACTAGGTCGAACGCCATTTTGGCGTCTAGGGATAGTCTCAGTTATCATTTTTATTCGGATTGATTAAACAGTACTGTCTTTGAAACAAACAGAATCCTGGCAGGCTGTAAGGTGTGCGCCTCACTCTCCTGAGCCTTCTCAATGCCTGTGCTGCTGTCCGGGGCAGCTCGCGAGTACGAGGTCAGTGCCCTTCCAGAGCTGGTGCTTTGCAGTAATTTTAAGAACTTCTTAGAGTTTCTCTTTGGTGAAATGAGTGTAACTTCTGATATTTATATGCTCACCTCATCTTTATTACTTGACTTTGCTTGAAAGAAAAAGTCACTCCTAGTCAACGTACACAACAGCAAAGAGCTCTTCAACATCCGCAAAGAACTCTCCAACCCCAGCTCCAACTCCAACAACATCCTGCCGTCGCAAGACCTCTGCAACTCCCTAGCCCCCTTCTTCCACCACAAAATCGCAGACATCCATTACAACTTCAAAACACAGACTCCCCCCAAAGTCAACTGACGCTTCAGAATCACCGCCCCCAGCCACACCTACCTCCTGCTCTCCTGGACCCACGTCAACGACAATGGCACCATCAAAATCATGAGCACCATCCACTCCAGATCTCTGGTCGACCCCTGCTCACACCACGTCTTCAACAAAGCAAGCACCATCATCGCACCCCACCTTTGCAAGATCATTAACACCTACTTCAAGACCGCCACCTTCCGGGAAAGCTGCCAACAGGCCGAGATCAACGTCCTACTCAAGAGACCCAAGGTGGACCCCAAGGACCTCAAGAACTTCAGGCCCATCTCCATGCTCCCATTCCCAGCGAAAGTCATTGAGAAGATGGTCATCAAGCAACTGACACGGAGGGGCGTGGCCAACAACATGGCCGAGTAGGACATGTTCCTGTGCTGCTCAGGCAACTCTTAGTGATCCAACAACTTTAATGGTGGCCTGAAGTCCTAAAAACCAAAGTTTTACCATCCGCAGGGGTCCCTGATCCCCTCTGATGACATTGAGTGTATTCTGAGAGCCAGGGTGTTCCTATTTCCAAGGCGGCAAAGAAGAGCTCGGAGCCCTTTGGAACGCAATCCAAGATGGCGCCACTGGGGCTCTGAGCCGATCGCGGTGAGGCAGGAGATACCGCCAATTGCTGGGCACCTCAGACGTACGGCTACGTCTCCGTCTGGCTCGGCTGAGATCACAGAGGTGGACCGGGGCTCCGACAGGACGCTTCATCCGTCCCAGGAGCCGGAGAGTGGTCTGGAGGGGGTGAGGACGCCGGGTCTGGCCTACTGGCCCAGCGGAAGCCTGCTGCATCTCAATGTGAGGGCTGGCCCCGGGGAGAGCGGCGCTGACAGTGGAGGCTTTGGAGGACCCGAGGCCGTGGCTGGACGCAGAGTGAGGCGCCCGCCCCATCTACCCGCTGGGTCGTGGAGCGGGGGAACCAGCCTGAGCCCTCCGAGAACACTGACACTATAGGGTCCTGGAGCTGCGGTGAGAGTGCGGGGATACCGAAAAGTCAGTGAGACTATACGGGGGGGGCAACATCATTGCGGGGCACAAAATGAGACTTTGAGCGCCCTGTCTCCCACCCCCCCTCGCTTCACCATCCCTGATGAGTGAGAGATCATGGTGGGAGGAGGACTCCGATCGTTGCCAGGTGGCAGTGGAGGGCGCTGCTCGGTTTGGACAAATTCTCAACTTTTTTCCTAATAGAAAGGGTGCACCGAGCTCTGCTGGATAGGCCACCAGCAGGAGCTAGGCCTCGGACAGTCAATTCACGCTTCCTGAATTTTTTGGACAGAGATATGATTCTAAGGGAAGCTAAAAAACTTGGGGAAATCCGCCTAGAAAATGCCCAAATAATGATTTTCCCGGACTACAGCCAGGAAGTGCAGAGGCAGAGGCACTCCTTCGATGCGTTTAAGGCTAAGCTGAGAGACTTTCACATCCAGTACATGCTCCTATTTCCTGCAAAGCTGAAAGTGATATACAAGGAGAAATCATACTTTTTTCAAAACCCGGAAGAGGCATGGCTGTGGCTGGAGGAGCACCCTCCTCTGATAAGACACACGTCTGGGGTTCAAAAGGCACCTGCTATGGGGAGATCCATGGAAGGCCCGAGAGGATCGCCAAAACCAACGAGACTGAGGCAGAGACACGGAAGCCGGTACCTGGCTGTAACCCCAAATCCCAATTCCAGATCTGTATGGCAGAGGAGGCGGAGCACGGCCTCTCTCGATTCTAATCGGCCGACGGGCTCCAGGGTCCGCTGCCTTGCGGAAAAAGCTATACAAAAGGGGATGATGGACGGAGTGTTTGAGCAAATCATACACTCACCCCCAGTCAACTGATCTGGGTTTAATCCATCACCATTCTTTAGCTCACTCAGCCACCCCAGTTCAGACATGGCCATATGCAAATCAGTCTGACCCTGTGCCTCATGGGAACAGTCCTGCCCGACTTGCCAAGCCATGTCTTCCCTGGACTGGAAACAAGCATCCTGGGACCGGTTTCGGATTCATAATCTTCATCAGCCAGGCTATCTTGAATCCAGTGGTCAAGTGAGCAAGGGACTCACGTCTGAGCATACCCTGCCAACTTAGGGTGAACAAAGCGATACAAAAGGGGATGATAGACGGAGCGTTTGAGTAAATCAAACACTCACCCCCAGTCAACTGATCTGGGTTTAATCCATCACCATTCTTTAGCTCACTCAGCCACCCCAGTTTAGACATGGCCATATGCAAATCAGTCTGACCCTTTGCCGCATGGGAACAGTCCAGCCCGAACTGCCAAGCCATGTCTTCCCTGGACCGGAAACAAGCATCCTGGGACCGGTTTCGGATTCATATTCCTCATCAGCCTTGCGGAAAAAAACACAGTCGAAAAGGGGAGGGAGAACCTGGAGGTACCTCCTCCGAGGGAGAAGAATCGGAAGAGCAATAATTACATCCCCTGGTAGTAGCAATAAATGATATGGAACAGGAGACTACACAAGGGACAGGGGCTTCTCAGGGGGTCCCCCTGGACTCCAATTCAAGAAGATGGGACAGTAATGGCTGACCGAGTATTGACTATGTGGCCAAGGAGCACGCAAGTTGGACAACCCCTTCTGTTTGCTTTGTTCTTTTGGTCTAACTTTCTTTCTTGTTCTTACCTGCTCGTGCTTCTACCTTTACACGTTCCTCTGTTAGAGGTTTAGAGCGGGTTTCTCATATTTTGGGGGTGAGACTAGATGGGAGACAGACCTCCTTCACCTGGAAAGCTTTATCTCTGTCTTTTGGATGGCGATGGGACTGGAGGGGAGAGGGAGGTGGGTAGGGGGAGTTACCGGGGTGGAGCTACATTGCTTACGGGGAAGGGAGGGGGGGAGTTTTGGATGAGTGTTGGTGGGTTTACAGTTAACTTTTTAAAGCATGTCACAAACGGAACTGATCCATACACCTGCATACCACACACCAGGCACCTGCCTTTGCATGAGCGAGTCAGGACTAATGTCCCCTGCGGTGTTGGGTAGCCCGGGAACGTTCGCGCAAGACAGTGGCAGTGTCCGAATCTTTACATGGAACGTGAATGGCCTGGGCAGCAAGATAAAAAGGGGGTTGGTTATGTCCTATGTTAGAAGGGTAGCCCCAGACATAGTCCTGCTGCAGGAGACCCATTTACACTGTACACAATGCGGGTTCCTTGCCAGGGGGTCGTACAAGGTTCTGGCCCATGCTGGGTACATGTCGGGCTCTAGAGGGGTTGCCACACTGATTAAGAAGTCCCCTCCTTTTGCAGTCACACGAACATGGATGAACCCGCAAGGCACTTATGTGGGGATTACGGGAACATGGGGACATCAGAAAATCACGATAATTTCTGTTTATGCACCACCAAAACTTCAGGCTAGAACCCTGGCTGGTTTAGCTGATATCTCTTAGAATACGCCAGACACACTAGATGTAGTGGGAGGGGAATTCAATGATGTTATCTACGCTCCATTGGACAGGTCAAGAGAGCGGACTGATCCCCAACCACTGTCCCCCCGGCGAAGTGCATCGACACGCTAGGATTGACGGACACCTGGAGATGGCTCCACCCGGACGCTAGAAGTAACTCTTATTTTTCAAGGGCCCCCAAGGTGTATTCCAGGTTGGACTAGATCTTCCTTCCCTGCCATGCTGTTAGCATGGAGGATAAGGCAGAATATCAGGTGCGGGGAACCTCGGACCACTTGCCGCTTCTGGTGATATTAGGGAGGAGACACAGAACAGAGGGCAGGACCTGGTGACTGAAGGCATGGGACCTCCAGAATAAGAACTTACTGCGGAGATTTGGGGCAGATCTGAAGGTGTACTTCACAGAAAATCTAGGATCGGTACAGTCAGGGGTGATACTATGGGAAGCTTTTATGACGGTCATGCGTAATAGGGCCCAGGTTAGCAGGGAAAAAGAAGAGGAAACAGGGTGAACTACATGACCTGGAAACTCGTATTTTGAAGCTAGAGCGGCGGCACGTGGTAGATCGTGTCGCACAATCTCTTAGACTATTAGTGAATACACAGCAGCAATGCCCTTGTGACCGATGAAGCCAAAACACAGGCACAGGCGACTTTACATAGATTGTATGATGTGAGGGATCAGTCTGGGAAACTCTTGGCGTGGCTGAGTCGTAAAGAGCAGGATGCGAGATGGGTGGAACAAGTGTCAGATAGCCAGGGTCATATTAGGCGGACTGATGTCCAGACAGAGCAGGCATTCACTGACTACTATGAGGAGTTCTACAGGCCAGAGACCTAGGCTCGACAGAGGATGTAGGGCACTATTTAGACAGAATTGAGACCCCCCATTTTAGTGGATGAAGATCAGGCGAGTCTGGAGGAAGATATAACAGTCACATAGGTCAGGGAGGCCCCAGCCAGACTTTGCCCGGGGAAATCCCCTGGACCGAACGGGTTCCCCGCAGAATTCTTTTAAAAAACGGCAGACCTACATACTAATCACCTGCTGGCCTTATTCTTGGGGATGGTTCAGGAAGGCACGCTCCCTCCGGATCTACGTATGGCCACTATTATACCAATCTATAAACAAGGTAAGCCGCCGGAGGAGTGTGTGTCGTATCACCCAATTTCTCTACTAAACGTGGAGGTTTAACTCCTGGCGACGATTCTGGCACTGCGGCTGAGACGCGTGATTCCAGATCTGGTCCACCTGGATCAGACCAGCTTCCTGTCAGATAGGGCAACCAGGGTTAAATATGAGGAGAACTCATGATTGGTTGATGGAGGTGTGTGACCGTCAGGACTCCCATGTGTTCTTATCATTTGACGCTGAAAAAGCGTTTGACCCAGAACTCTGGCCTTTCCTGGAGGGAGTATTGCTTAATTTTGGCTTTGGTCCTAAGTTTAGGAGGTGAGTAGGCCTCCTTTATACTGACCCGAGAGCGAGGGTAAAGGTCAATAGGGTGTTGTCAGCGGATTTTCCCAAACGGAGAGGGACCCGGCAGGGGTGCCCCCTATCACCACTATTGTTTGCCCTTACCATAGAAATAGTGGCATGTGAGATCAGACTCGACAGAGGGATAAGAGGGTTTAAAACTGACTGGATCGATACAGTTGAGGAGAAAATATCGCTATACGTGGATGACATCCTCCTATATGTCACCCACCCAGAGGTCTCGATACCACGACTATTTACCCTGCTGGGCCACTACGGCTCCCATTCGGGATACACAATAAATTGGCATAAGTCACTCCTTTACAGCCTGCACAGGAGTGTACAGGGGAGAGGAGGTATGGCCTACCCTGCCTGATGTGCTTCAGGTCACGGGCGAGGGGTTTACATATCTGGGAATATAAGTGACGAAGGACCGATCACTCTCATATCAGAAAAATATCCATTGAGTGCTCACAAACTTCTGCTAGTGACGCAGCTAGATGGAAGACCCTCCCCCTCACGATTCTAGGACATGCAGCAAGGTTCAAGATGATAACCCCGCCATGGTTCTGGTATGCCCTACAGAATGAGTATTCCCCCTTTCCCAACAGGTTTTTCAAGATATAAATGAAGAGCTCTGGTTGTTGCTTTGGCTGGTGAAACATCCTAGAAAAGCCCTAGAGACACTGCAGAGGAACAAATATAAAGGAGGGATCGCCTTACCCAATCTTGAGGCGTATTATTGGGCGGGACATTTATCGCCAATAAATGACTCGCTCCAAGCCCCGGCCGATCACCCCACATATAGATTGGAGAGAGGGACAATGGTGCAGCGCACCTGTCTGCGGAGACATGGGAGAGGGCGACTAAGAGAATTGACTGGGTACACAAACCGACTAAACAAACACCGATATGGAACTGTACATGGTTAAAGGAATTGCATAAACTGAAGGGGTTTAAAAGATGGGATAACATTGGTATCTCTGTTCTGGGAGATCTGCAGAAAAGGGGAGCTCTGAAGTCCTTCCAGGCGTTGAGGGTGGAGTATGGATTGCATCATACTCAGTACTTGAAATACGAGCAGGTACGTCATGCATGGAGGAAAGAGACGGTGCTCATAGGTCCCCTGCCGGAGTATGCACCGCTTGAGGGCCGTCTGCTGCAGGAGCACGTCCCGACTACACTTGTTTCCCTGACCTATAACAACGTTGATTAACAATATGCCTGAAAGACTGGTGAAATTGAAAGGAATGTGGGAACTAAATCTGGGGGAGATGGGCACACTTAACTGGGAGACAGCCTTGATGCACCACAGGGAAATCGCGATAAAGTCTCGGCTTCGGCTCATACAATTTAAAATCCTCCATAGGGTTTATTACAATAGACACCGATTGCACCGGATGTGGCGGAGCAGTGCTCCTAACTGTCTGCGTTGTGGTTATGTGAAAGGAGATTTAATCATACCATCTGGGACGGCCGTGTAATCCAGGACTACTGTTATTAACTGAATTAGGTGACATACTGGAAACGACCCTTCCAGTGGAGCCTAAACTGGTTCTGTTGGGTATAACAAATGAAGTGGATCTGAATCACCCACTCTTGATTTTCCTTACACTGGCTTTGGTGGTAGCTAACAGAGATGTGACTAGAGCTTGGGGCGCTCCCATACCTCTTCGACTAGATGAATGGAGATGAGGCATGGATATTTACATGGCAGCCAAGAGGGTCACATACAAAGCTAGAGGTTGCCCTAAGAAGTTCAAAGAGTGTAGGGGAAATGGAGACACTGTTATGGTCTGGATGGAGAACTGTGAAAGAAGGAGGTCAGGCCAGCCTATTGTCCTGGTGCATGCAGGGGTGGATATAGATGGCAATATGCAATGTTGCGATAGGTGGAGCACCACTGTATCCATGTGGAGTGTTTTCTGGGAGATTTTGGGAGGGATGGGTGGAGGGTGGAGGGGGTAGGGTATGGTGAACAATTTCATGTCACATGCTTATGTTTATATGTTTTAAAAAAGCAAATAAAAAAGAATATATTTTTTTTAAATCAAGCAACTGACACGCTTCCTCGAAGAGAACAATGCTCTGGACGCATCCCAATCGGGATTCCGCAGCAACCACAGTACTGAAACCGCCTTCATCACCGCCACCGATGACATGAGGACACTGTTAGACAGCGGTGAAACCGTGATCCTTATCGTCCTGAATCTGTCGCCGCCTTCGACACCGTCTGCCACCACACCCTACACACACGCCTCCACAACGCAAGGATCTGTGCTAAAGAACTGGACTGGACCACCTCTTTTCTCATCGGCAGAACACAGAATGTCCCCCCCTTTCGCTCTGAAGCCACAAAGATCATCTCCGGCGTACCCCAAGGATCCTCACTCAGCCGACACTCTTCAAAATCTACATGGCACTGCTCACCAATATCGTCCGATTGCACCGCCTCAACATCATCTCATACACCGACGACACCCAGCTGATCCTCTCCATCACCAATGACCCCACCACAGCCAAAACCAACCTCCATGAGGGAATGAAGGCCGTCGCCGAATGGATGAAGAACAGCCACCTGAAGCTGAACTCGGACAAGATGGAGGTCCTCATCCTCGGATCCACTCCCTCCGCCTGGGATGCCTCCGGTGGCCGAAAAACTGGGAGCAGCACCGAAACCCACCGACCACACACGCAACCTGGGAATCATCCTAGACTCATCGCTATCAATGACCCAGCAAGTCAACACCTTCTCATCCTCCTGCTTCAACACCCTCCATATGCTCCGCAATATCTACAAATGGATCCCCACCGAGACCAGAAGGACAGTCACCCAGGCCCTCATCAGCAGCAAACAGGACTACGGCACCGCACTCTAAGCAGGAGCCCGGGCAAAACTCCAGAAGCGACACCAACGCATACAAAACGCCTTTGCACACCTTATCCTCGACATCCCCTGCCACATCACAAAACACCTGAGAGACCTACACTGGCTCCCCGTCAACAAGAGGATATTCTTCAAGCTCCTCACCCATGCCCACAAGGCCCACCACAACGCCGGCCCAGCGTACCTCAACACACAACTCATCTTCTACACCCCGTACCGCCTGCTCTGCTCCCCTGACCTCGCCCTCGCCACCATCCCACGCATCCGAAGAAGGACCACCGGTGGAAGATCGTTCTTCCACCTAGTCGCCAAGACATGGAACACCCTCCCCATCGACCTACGGCAGACCCAGAACCTACTGACCTTCAGGAGATGCTCAAGACCTGGCTGTTCGAGCAGTAGCAACCCCCCAGCCCCTATCCTCCCCCCACCCCCCAGCGCCTTGAGACTGTCACAGGTGAGTTGTGCACTTTACAAATTGATGATTGATTGTTTGATAGTTGGTGAAATGTCACTCAAAATTACACTGAATTTATGAGAATGTCATACATCGCAAATTA
Source organism: Lissotriton vulgaris (assembly GCF_964263255.1). Taxonomy (NCBI): domain Eukaryota; kingdom Metazoa; phylum Chordata; class Amphibia; order Caudata; family Salamandridae; genus Lissotriton; species Lissotriton vulgaris. Next base: position 1,206,420,793 of record NC_141691.1, read on the forward strand.
AAACCTTTTCAGCTATGTTCCCTGCTCTGTCATTCTCTCTCCTCATGTTTTAATTTACAATGTGAATCCATCTCAAAAATAAAAATTCCATTCTTTCACTACGACTTTGTGCATATGTTTAATTTTCACTTATTTCACTATTCCTTCTTTGTACTACTTGCGATTTGTTTTAAAAAAAAATTCCTTTCTTCAACTCTGACTCCGTACATGTGTTTAATTTTAATTTATTTCACACTTCCTTCTTTGTACTACTTGCAATTTGCTTAAAAAAATACAAATTCCCTTCTTTCACTCTGACTCGTGCATGCATTTATTTAATTTTCATTTATTTCACTGCTTCCTTCTGTGTACTACTTGCCACAAAAAAATCCATTCTTTCACTGTGACTTCGTGCGTGCATTTATTTAATTTTCATTTATTTCACCTTTCTTGGTACTTGTTGCGATTTGTTTGGAAAACAAGCATTCCATTCTTTCACTTCGACTCTGTGTATGAATTTAATGTTCATTTATTTAACCTTTCGTTCTTTGTACGGCTTTCGATTTGCTTCCTGTCTCTTGTGCAGCAGTGGCTCCAGTATTCAGGGAAACACGTTAATTTATAGCTTGAGCCTGCCTGGTGTCCCATGAGATCGTGTATCCCCGTGCTCAGCCCGAGCAGAGATCGACTGCTTCTGTCTGATCCTGCCCGGGCTGAGTTAATTCTCCGAAGACGGCCGAAGTGAAGGGGATACACGATCCCAAGGGGATACCAGATATTACACAACACCGGCACTGCTCCTGCTGACGGTGGTAGCAACGGTCGCGAAGAAAACAGCGTGCACAGAAAGTAAACAGAGCTTTAAATTCTCTTTAATTTTTCTGGACTTCCCACTCCATTCTCTATTCGATGCCCCTAAGGGCGAAATATTAGTATGTTTAGAAGCTTCGGCTAAGGCAAAGGGTCCAAAGGGAATTAACCCTGGCACCTTATCCTGGGTCAAAGAGTGGTTGGTTTCACTTATGCTAAATTGGCATTTTCTTGAACTAGTGCTACTGGTTAGTAGACTTCAGCAGACATCAATCGAATCAAAATAATGGCTAACCATATGTAGTTGCAAGGACTGTACGGTATCCCTTGCCTTTCTGTTGACACTATTAACATTTTGAAAATCCTGCTCACCCATTTCATTAGCATAATGGTACCCAGAATCATTGACCAGTCAAGTGGGAACTTCCTAAGACCTTCATCTCTCATATGGGACCAAATCCCATTCGATGAGAGATATCAATGTATGTGAGAAGATGAAAGTCAACATGTTCATAAAATCAATGTGCACATTCTACTGTGGCCCTCATTGATAGAAGAGCAGGTAGTGTAAAAAATCATGTTAAGTATGGAGTAAGCATTAATCTCGATTTTAGTATTTAGATGTACATGATAGTACTGTATCAAAATATGAGGAAATAGCACTTCATTGCATGAAAAATTCCGTACCTATGAAAATGACTAAAATCTGGTGCCAACTGCTCCATTTTAATTGCAAAAAAAAAACTGAAATGCTATTCCCATAGGTTAGTACCTATTTAGTGTTAAATGTAAAGGAATCTCAAGATTGCTGTCTGAACTAATTCAATTACAAAATTGTTTAACTAATGAAAATTATGCAACAATCTCCGTATGAAAGAAAGCATGTATGTTATAAAAGTGCACGCAATAAGCTACACATTAAAAAAAAAAAATTAGGATAATTCTATAGTTATGGTGCAGCGCAAAGCTGCCCACTCATTACACGTCGCAAAATCCAACATAGATGTTAACAGATACATGACAAGAACGTGCACTTAGCACACTTCTCACTTGATTGAATGATTAATGAAAATATTTCACTTGACATTACTATTAAAGAGTGCATGTATTGCAGAATTCGAGGATCTACTCACAAGTATGTGTTAAACCATGCTGATTAAGATGTGTTAATGAAGTTTGATTTATAAAAAACAATTCTCGTTTAATAAATAACGTACTTACTCTGAAAAAGAAACCCAACTTTCCTAACCGTGTGCTATAACGTATGATTAACATATAATGAGTTGGAACTGTGATTAAAACTATCCTCATTTATGTAGAATGTGATCTTAATTGAAAGGATTAGGTGTATATAATGTGGGCACTGATGTTACAAGTATATGCATTTAAATGTAGTTCTTAGTCATACTTACACTTGATTTATTTTAAGATTTACTGTATGATATACACAGTGTAAAATCAATAATGTATTAAAAATATATATTCATTTATTTTTACATTTACTTGCGCATATTAAACATGCACTATTGAATACATGTTTAACTTGTCCTAACAGTTTAGACCTGTATTTCACCATGCTGCATTTCAGAAAATACTATTTTCCATTTTCTGCTAACATGACATTTCTTTCAGGTATTCACATGCATTGTTAATTTAGAACAGATACATTACTGGACTAAAGATAGGTGGAAAGAGCCTGAGAAGAAGACCCAGATAAAGGTACATGGAGAAACAGAGAATCGCCTGAAATGCTCATTGAGTACTTGTTCCAATCTACGTGTGTCTGAGAAAGAGATGTAATTCCCATGTGTAGTGTGGGGCAATCCATCGATGATGCAGCCTGCAACCTGGGGATTTGACAAGGCCAATGGATCCCTGATGGAGAGATCAAAGGGGTGTTGCCTCGTGTAATTTGCATGTTATAATATACTGTTCTTCCTGGAATTTTACACAGGTGCTTTGCAGATTACCTTTAGATCCTCCCTGAGACCTTTTGAGATCCCTTACTGACTTCTTGCCGGACTGCCCTTCCTACAGACTCTATGCAGATCTCTCTGGTTGATTCCTTGCAGACACCTTCCATGAATCCCTACTACCTGAATGGACTTTGAGAGGTTTTATGCCTCAATGCTTCCTTTGATTCTTGCTTAAGTGTAGCTTAACACTTATTCTTGACCCATAGAAGACTCTCAACCGGACTTTCTGAGATGCTAATGCTTCCAGCTTGATTTCTTTTGTGCAGATCTGACGTCCTTAATGGAAATTCTTGATGTGTGAGTCCTTTGGTTCTAACCACCTCTGGACTTTGGCATTTTAGATTTCCAATGCATAGGAGAGAGAGAGTCTTACAGTATTTTCTGAGCACCAGATTGTGATGCTATTATTCTGTATTCCGGTCACAGAAATGCTTGTTTGTGTGATACTAGTATGTCTCAATTTTTCAGATGGCTTAAAATCCTAGTTGTTATTCTGTACCCTTACTGCATCATCTTACAAGTAATGTACTTGAACTTGATTATTCATTTGTAATAAAACTTGGTTAAAGTTGGACATCAATTCCTGGCCTACAATGTGTAGCCAAATGGGTTGCACTGTTAATTGAATTTTGAATGAACATGAATGCTAATTTCTATCACCTCTCAGTCAGGTGAAAGAAAGGTCCATTGGAGGACCACTTGTATGCAAATGGGCTCAGTAAATGCTGTATCAGTCACAAAAAGTGACAATTTTCTTTCAGGGTAGCATATTTCAAAATACATGAGTAAAATTGATGTATGAATGAGTAAGGTAGACAATATCAATTCACGGTGGGCAAAGCAAATGCCCTTAACATGCAGAGGGAGAGAGCAGGCAGCAAGACGCATATTTAATATTAGACTAGAGTCACAGATTAAGGATGGGGGCCAGGAACAGAGAGTTTCATGCAGCCAGATGGCCAAACATCCAGGTTCCAAAGTTTTCAGATATTTAGGGGAGCAAAGCTTTGAGACTGCAAGCAACCAAATGGCAAGCAGAAGAGGTACAAAGTGCATCTTCACTTACTTTATGCACCATAGAAGGGGTTGAGTGCATCTGATGTGGGAGGAAATTGTTCCAAACTCTTACTGTGCTGGGTAGACAGAGAAAGGTGTTTACCTTATAATATTATTTGATTGCCCACCTTGTGAGTGTTTGCTGGTGGATGAGAAGAGACCATCCAGAAACTGCTACTTTCTGAGCAAAATAGTAATTTTGCTGTTCATGGCATTCTTATAGGTGACGTAATCAATGTCGAAGAGGTATCTGTCTGATAGCAGGAGACAATGAAGCTCCTCTGTTGAAGGGGTGATATGGCTGCTTTCTAGTGTCTTTAATTTGGCTGAAAATAGATTTAATTAGACCGAGAAAGTATGTTTTGAGTAGGATCCCTGTGAAAGTCATGCTAACGTATCAGCAGTTATCAACTTTCTCAATTTGGAATAGCACCAGCTGTTGGATATTGGAGTAGTAAAAGGAAGGGGTCCCAGTACTGGAGAGTCAATTTGAAAGGCAAACCAATGAACAAAAAGTTAACCAAGAGACAAATAAAGTTCACATTGTTTTAATCACAATGTGAATATTGACAAATATCTGAATTTCATCACATAAAAACAATTTGCGTAGTGCCCCAAATTGGTAAAAGGAGGAGGGGGGGGGGGGTTGTTGTGATCCTGTGAGGAGGTGGTGAGGGAAAAGAGGAATCCTGTAGTGACAAATAAATCAATCAATCTACATCATCTGTACATGCTACACAATGTGTGTAGAAATTTTAGACCACATGGTTCAATTCGTCATTCCTACAATACATCATACTCCACAAATTTCAATTAATGAAGGCGTTTAGGGCGTGGAGTTGGATTCTAAAGGTAGTCGTCGACGTTTCGACCCTCTATTGTGCAGGTAGATTTACTATCCTTGCTGTGGGGTCTTCATCAGGACAGGGGTGGGGGGACACACCTATTTACATAAATATAAAAATTAGTATTGGGGAATGAATCCCTATATTATTCCAAGGGGAAAAGCACATCATAACTGACATAAGTTGGCAGGGAGCATACTCACTCTAATGCCCAACTAATAAGGCAAAAAAGGTCCAATATTACACAAATAAGGTTGATTCATTTGAATAACCGATGTTCAAAAGTGCACAACACGTCTTGACTAGAGGACAGTGAATTGCTCTTAACACATTGAATAAATCTAGCGGTTTAAAAAGGGAGGAGTAGAGCCGGACCAAAATAGGCGGCAAACTGACATTTCACTGGTAAAGACATGGCGTGGTAGTCAGTTAAAAGAAAACTCACCACGACGTGATATGTGGTGGACCGGTTAGTGGGTCCAACGGAGTCGTCAAAGCTGGGGTAACTGGTAAATAAACAGTAATTATGGGTGATTTAGATAGATGGAATTATCTGCAATTACGTGGTCAATTAAAGGTTATAAATGGCCAACTTACCACGGAGTGTATCAAACGGACCCCGGTTCAATGGAGTGATGTGGTCAAAAGTACCAGCAATTTACAACAATGCTGGGAAAAACACAAAGAACGACAGGGTTTAGCACGGAGGAGGGGACCTGTGCTGCATCAAACACAATAATCAAATTGAAAGTTGACACTCACCAAAAATGCGTATTGTTGAGCCCAAGCATTAGGGGGTCTGGTCAACTCACACGGATGCCTCGTGAGTATTACTAAAAATAGAGGAGGGTCAGGGTTTGAGTGGAGGTGTAATCGGCCCTATACCAATCAAACAGAAATGAATAAGCGACTACACTTACCCGACACGGGCAGTCAGCTTGTGACCGTGTGAGGTCCGGGTCAGTCGGGAAATTGATTTTATGGACGATACTGGGGGAGGAAAGCAGGAACCACAGTTAGCGAGTGCCCGCATCGCAGGTAATCACTTCAAAAATCCAACCGTAGGAGGCGGGCGCTTACCAAAACAACGATGAATCGCGTTCCGCTGGGAGCCGAGTTCGCAACGGATATTGGAGGGCAGGGGATTAGTTAATTTTTGTATTTATTCAAGTTCCATGAAAAATATCTACCTCTTCACGGAGCATTAACACTGACCAGACAGTACAACGTTGAACTTCCCAAATAATTGTATGTCCCCTGGAGCCATGCTTCTTGTTCTGGTCTCTGCTGCTCTCAAGCTAGATTTACACTCTACAAATACCCAAACATACATACATAGCCATTAAACCCATTAGTAAATTAAGAAGGCAGAAATTATAACATGGGGTCCAATTCAGAAACTGCATTTTATAGCACTAAAAGTAGCACTATTTGCTTACTAAACAATGCAAGTCACAAACCTATGAGATGAGTAGAAATCTCCTCCTCCACCTCTCCTATCTTTTCAATGGGGTGATTCCCAACAAGTAATTCTACTACTTTGTAGTAAATGTGGAAGGGACCAGGAGAAGTGGCAGGAAAATTGGTAATACTTATTATCAAATGTGAGCGGTTTAGGGAGAGTTAAGAAAGGCTTTAGGGGTGGAAGGCACCCATTCACAAAAGAGCCCTGTAAGAAATAAGGTTACTGTTTGAGGGTTGTGAAACCCTGCTCAACCAGGAACCACAATCCTTCTCAAGGTAAAGTCACAAGGAAACCCCAAATGAACCTGTGCTCATCCCCCTGGTAGCTTAGCAAAGAGCAGTCAGGCTTAACCTAGACACAAATAAGTAAAGTATTTGTGCAACAAATCAATAGTATCTAGGTGAAACAACACCACAAAAGGATCCAACACCAGATCTAGAAAAATTGATTAATCCTTAACCACATCCCTCCGGTGCTGAAGGTTTCAGATTTACATCGTTTCATGACGAGCTCAGCTCGTCATCAGCACAGCTCCACTGTGCCTCATGACGAGCTGAGCTCGTCATGAGCATGGAAAGGGTTAATAAACAAAACAAGACCAAAACAACAACAATCCAATCATAGAGCTGAATGTATGCAATTTAAAAGATGTCAGTGAAATAGCGGCAAAAGCACAAAGCACCAATTGTTAATGTCTGGTTGTGCTGTACCAGGACAAAGTCACAAGTTCAGGATAGAGTACGGGTAGAAACCCAGTTAGGCCGGATACCCAGTTAGGTACTCTGAAAAAGAGTACCTTAAATCCTGATTGCGGAGCGTTGCGAGGTACCATGCCAAAGATGCATTGTGCAGCCGAGGTGATGCGTCAGAACCGAGTCACAGCAAAGCTGCATTGCATGGTCCTGAGTCATCATGGAGAATCCAGTCAGTGAGAGATCGAGGATGTGTTGTGCACTCGAGGCGATGCATCAGTTCTGAGGAGCTGTGGGACTGTGATTTTGGAACCTGCGTTGTTGTTGAGGATGCTGTCTACAAGAGATTTGCAAGGTGCGAGGGCCTGCATCGGGAAAGCTTTGCACAGCTGATAATTATGATGCAGGCTGAGAGGCCGATGCGGAGTATTTTCACTGTGTGGACCTTTGCAGCAGAAGCCATGCATTGGTTCAGCTCCAGATTGTGCTGTGCTGAAGAGGATATAAGTCGGTTTTGCTGGTTCCACAGATGGGCTGACAGAGCACCTTCAGGCCCACTTTCAAGGGTCCAAGACTGAAGTGGCACCACTTCACAAGGTAAGAGTCGCACATGGCAGAGTCCAGGTGTTGGGTTCAAGGATGTTGGAGCCTTATGTCCCTGAGGCTCTAGTAAGGAGGCCAGCCAACTATCCCTTGGAGTCATTCTGGGTCCTGGGTTCAACAGATGCAGGTCCAGTCATTCTCACCTAGGCAAGAGGGCAGAAGACATCAGGTAGCATAGCAGGGCAGCAGTCCTTCAGAGAAGAAGTCCAGCAGAGTGGCAGTCCTTTCAGCTGTGCAGCAGTCCTTTATCCTGGCAGAGTATTCACAGGTCCAGAATGGCACTTAGGAGTTGAGATCCAATATTTATACTATACCTGGGCCTTTCTTATAAGTGGGAGAAGATTCTAGAGGTTTCCCTTTGAAGTCCACGGCTTCATGCCTTCCCTGGCTCCATATTAACTACAGGGGACATGCAGCCCTGTATGATGAGGGAGGACGCAGTCTATTCAGGAGTAAGTAAGGCTGTGCCCAGCTTCACCCTCCCATCTTGCTAGTGATGGCTCGTACAGGCATACCTAAGCTTGCTATTATGTGTGGGTGTCTAGGAGGAATACACAAATCCCAAGTGTCAGCTACACCCGGTCATGTGACCCGAAGACAAACTCCAGTCACTAAATGGCTGAGTCAGAAATATGCAAACTTTCTGAAAGTGGAATTTTTAAAATTGTAATTTAAAATCTAGGTTTACCATAAGAGAGAATTTATTATCACAATTCCTAAGACACTAAACATAAACTGGTTACCTGTTCCCATTTGAAAGTCACAGCTTTTTTAATGTAATAAGGTAACTCCAATGTTATCTTATGGGCAAAGCTGGCCTTGCATGAGTAAAAAACAGATGTAAGAGTTTTCACTACCATGAAATGTAAAACTTAAAAGTATATGTCCTATTTTTAAATACACTGCACCCTGCCCTCTGGGCTGTCCAGGACCTACCCTGGGGTGACTTATATGTATTATAAGGTCAGAATTGGGGCTGGCAAAAGGTTTATTTTGCCAGTTCAAAATAGCAGTTAAAAACTGCACACACAGGCTGCAATGGCAGGCCTGAGACATGTTTAAAATTACTACTTCCGTGGGTGGTACAATCGGGCCCACTAGTAGCATTAAATGTACAAGCCCTGGGCAAATGTAGTACCACTCGCAGCAGTTTGCTTGCTGACATTGGATCTGTTCTTCACCGGGACTACAAACGCGGGACTGCGAGGACCAGCAGCCCCGCCACCTCTTGCAGCTGATCCTCTTCCGGTCCACTAATCTGACTGCCCTTAACTGCTTGCGGCCCCCGCTTCGCGGGAGTCGCTCGCAGCAGTTTGCTTGCTGACATTGGACCTGTTCTTCACCGGGACTACAAACGCGGGACTGCGAGGACCAACAGCCCGCCACCTCTTGCAGCTGATCCTCTTCCCGCCCACTCATCTGACTGCCCTTAACTGCTTGCGGCCCCCGCTTCGCGGGAGTCGCTCGCAGCAGTTTGCTTGCTGACATTGGATCTGTTCTTCACCGGGACCACAAACGCGGGACTGCGAGGACCAGCAGCCCCGCCACCTCTTGCAGCTGATCCTCTTCCTGGCTACTTCTATTTATTACGCTCAGTCCACGCAATGCGGGACGCGCGCGTGCGCGTGCTGTGCGAACCCCGGGCCAAGGGCGGGCCCGTTTAAGCCCGTTGTATCCCGAAGGAGACCGGACCGGCCCACCTCTCTAACATCTTGCCTCCCCTGCACCAAGGCCAATTCGGTGCTCTGTAAGTACCCGTTTCCATTACATCGTATAATATCTACTTGCAGCTGGGAAATGGCTGGGCGTGAAAGCAGGAGTAAGGCATTGACTTTGGGTAGTTACGTTACTGGGACGCTGGATAATTTTATTATTAGAGCAAGTTCAGTATTGGACAATGAAATAACAATGATCGAGCGGCGGCTCTCCCTAGAAATTGCTCTCGCAAAAAGATCGTCGTTGGGACATTTTGCGAATACACGTACACCAGAGCATACATGTCTAGTCCCTGCAATTGAAGGTCCAGTGACTGTATCTAGCACTAATATCACACAGGATCTGGGAACACTATCGCCAACTGGTGAGTTCCAGCTTTCACCAGTAGCTGAGGCTGCACTATTAACAACCCCTGATATTAATTTAGTAGACGGCAGTCCAGAAGGGCCCACTACACGGCTACGTATGAGACAAGAAGGGGCCATACCTAAAAGGAAGCGAGGTCCTGCAGCATCAGGTGGTAGGAAGTCTAAGCTTGCAAAGCGCTCTAATAATAGTGATTCTGCCATTCTGAGGCAGGTTCCTGAGGTCCCAAAGGTTACAGACAGTGGGCTGCCACTGCCTTTAATTGCAACTATCCCAGGAGGGGTAAACCCACCTTCTACATCAGCCACAACAGAGGATCTGCTTATGCTAAAATTGGGCACTCTCCTACAGTCAATAATACAGCCACTTGAAAGGAGACTCTCACTAATAGAGCTACAGCTTTCAAAAATCGAGAAAGTAACACCATCAACTATGGATTGTTTAAAGACTGATAAGGGGACTTTAGCACTACTGCAAGTTAAAAATGGTCAGGGGGGATCACTGGCTCAAACTTTTGTATCACCTTCTAATTCGCCTATTATATCTGCGAACAGCCCAATTCCGGAATTATCCTCTAATCCTCTGGGCAATGTATTGATACAGGTTAATAAGGACAAGTCTAATATGGCATACCAAAATAAACAGGAAAGTGGTCCAACTAAGATTATTAGAATTGATTTACCCCCAGAATCAAGTCCATATGTAGTGGTCCTAGCTGGGGTCCCCGAACTAAGTAACACCAGCGAGGAATTTCACATGTCCCTAAAAAACAAAGCTATAGACTGGCTCAATAAGAACAGGCCGCTCGCTGCACATACCAGTACTGAAATTTTGATGGTGCGTAGGGTGTCTTGGGTCTCAGGCCAAAGAATATTAGGGGTGACTGTGTTGTGGTTAATTTTAGGGTCCCACGGACTGTAGCCCACATATGTGAGTGGATGCAGTATAATCCGGGGACAGCTATACAATCTCTTCCATTGTCATACTTTTATCCGCCTGGTTCTCCGTGTTGGAGGAAAAAAACACGGAACCAGATTGGAGGTTAGTAGGGCCCCAAGGAGTGGTAAGGGCAAACAAAGATAGGTACGTAAATCTTTCGTACCCTTTAATATCTCCACCCAAAATAGATATAGCTGCCTGGATAAGGTAAATTGACTGCAGCACAAGTATGAGGGCATACAAAGGGGCATGACAGAAAAAAACAAGAGTCAACCGAGTAAATGAATCGAGAGGAAGATCTATGCTCACTATAGGAGAGGAGACTGAAGGTAGCAGTCCTGGAATTTTACTGTCTCCAGCTATCCAAGGTAATCTAGAACTGCCAATTTTAGCCACCAATGATCCAGCGGTTAGCGTAACTGGTCCAGGCAACGCATTGGGCCCACTAGTGGTTGAAACAAGAACAAGTGAAGTGGGTCCCTGGGGAATGGTGGGTAGTACTAACTCGGGTTGCAGGTTAGATATACTAGGTAAAAGTCCAGGCACTATGATGTCACAGCCGCTATGGTTAATTTGGAATTGCCCATTACAGGCACTAATGAACCAATATCAAGGGTAACTGATTCAGGTAATACATTGGGCCCACTGCCGGCTGCAACAAGAACACCAGGAGCGGGTCGTGGGGGACTGGTGGGTAGTATTAATGTGGGTAGTATTAACTTGGGTTATAAGCCATATACACTCAAGATAGTGTCATGGAATGTGGCAGGTCTACCCAACAAAATGGCATGCCCTGACTGGGGATCTTTTGTGGATGAAAATGACGCCTGCCTCTTAAAAGAGACCTGGGCCAGAGAAGAACAACTACGTGGGGGCTATGTCTCATTCCACGTTCCGGCCGTTTGGGGTGGGAAAGGCCACCCTTTAGGAGGTCTTACTTTCTGGGTTGGCACCCACTTGGGATGTACGGTTAAGACACTGACCACCTATTCGGAAGATGTTCAATGCGTAGTTTTTGTATGGCCCAATGCTTTCAAGCTTGCCCTCAATAATGTCTATTCTCGCCCTGTCAGTATAGCCAGTGTTTGTACAAGCTTTATTCGAGATAAATTCTCATAAAAGCACAACATAAAATTGAACATGACAGAATAAAAACATATCATTTGACAAATACAAATTCATGTAAGCATTTTGTGCAGACTCATACAATACCTATATAAAAAGATTTACATGCATAACACATTAAATTTAGATTTTATAAAACAATCTAAAAAGAACCTGATTAACTGGACCCCCCCCCAAAGATCGCCGCCTGATTGCCCAGGCCCACCCCAAATATTTGGCTACCCCGATAACTATCGACTCCTCGGTTGATGTGCGCAAAATTCTCAGTGCCACAGCACTATCTCGTGTCCCAAGGTTTTTACATACAGGTGTAAGCCATATCCTCCTAGGTGAAGAATATGCTTTACAAGCAAATAGAAAGTGGCCTAGGCTTTCCTCAGCTGTTTCACATACTGGGCATAACATATCGGTCGACCTCTGCCAACCTGTGGTTAGTTTTTTTAGGGGAATAGAACCAGATCTAACCTGAAAGACTAGCTTTCTATCCATTGGGACCGTGATAGTATCCCAATAATTTTCAAAAATAGGATAGATTTTTGTCTCCAGGAAGCGACCCGCCAAAGAGTCAGACCTAACACCTCTCAACAAATTGCTATCCACCCAGTCCCAATATTTTGTTTTGAGGGCATCCTTGCTAGGGAAGACCTCCCCAAGTGGATTGGTCCAAAGATTGGAAAACCCAAGGTTAATTAACATGGACCTTAAATTTTTTAGCCACTTTATCTTATGGAAGTTATCTTCCTTGATTATCGAAAGGAAACCCTCAGCATATTGTCTAATCTCGGGAGTTGTCCATAGACGTCTCCAGTAGAGAACAGGGCGCAGTTGCGCTCTATCGCTAATTGGACGTCTACCCAACTCCAGAAAGAGTGGTATTAGGGGGGTGCTCTGTGGGAGGCCTGTGATCCCTCTGAGAAACTTGTTCTCGGATGTCTGTAAGGTCGAGAGATTGTCCCAGGCCCATAACTCTGTGCCGTATAAAGTCGCGCCTAAGACCTTGGCGTCATAAACCATAAGGGCAGGTTTGATCGGTTTCGTCTTAGATTTTCGATGTTCCCCCCACAATGCTCCTAATAGTTGCTGGTGTTTTAGGGCCGTTTTTTCCAAATGATGTGACCAACCAGGGCCCTCAGCTATCTGTACCCCTAGATATGTAAACTCTTTGACAGTCTCTAGCTTGCTATTGTTCAGGGTTACCTTAGGATAAATTTTGCGGTGTGGGGAGAAGGCCATTAGTTTCGTCTTCCCCACATTTACATCTAGGCCGTGCTCTTTGCAAAAAACATCAAATATATTTAATGCGCGTTGTAGCCCAACAGGGGTTTTTGACATGATCAGGGTGTCGTCAGCGAACATCAGGATCGGGACCCTGACGTCCGCTAACGATGGAGCATCTACGCTTGATTCCAACATTCGCTCAACAATCCCATTAATAAATAATGAGAACAGTAAGGGTGCCATGGCACAGCCTTGTCGGACCCCCTTTCCACCGGGAAGTCCGAAGTTGACTCGCCATTCCCACCCCACTGTACTCTTGCAAAGTTAGTTTCTTGCAAACGCATGATTAGGGTGAGCAGTTCTGCAGGAATCCCCAGTTTTTGCAAGACCAGCCATAACTTAAACCTGGGGACCAGATCAAATGCCGCCCGTAGGTCGACAAAAGCGACATACAGGTAGCCCCTACCAAGTAAGACCGTCTTCCACCGCAGTATGGTAAAGCGGAAGACCTGGTCGATAGTGCTGGTTGCTCGCCTGAATCCTGCCTGGAATGGCGAAAGAGCGTTATTGTCATCCACCCAATCCATAAGCTGATTTGTAACCATTCTCCCCATTACTTTTTGCACGGTTGCTATCAGACTTATGGGCCTGTAGTTGGCGGGGAGTGAACGATCTCCCTTTTTATAAATGGGAATACTAATTGCTCCTTTCCATAACTCGGGAACCACCCCCCCCTTGGCTAGGGCATTTCCTAACAGAAAAATATATTTCACCCATCTCTTTATGTCATGTTTGAAGATATCCGGGGGTATCCCGTCTAACCCTGGTGCTCTCCCGCATTTTACCGAACTAATTGCAATCTCTACTTCTTTATGGGTGAACAAATTGTCAGCTGCAAAGACTGGCATTATGCCCTCCCCTTCCCCGGGTTGCATAACTTCGGCATATTGTGGTTTGAAGTACTCAACCCAGGCTTCTTCGGCTACATTGTTATCGGGTCTTGCGGGGCTACCTCCTCTACCCCACTTGATGATTTTCCAAAAGAGCCTGGAATCCTTGCTACTGGAAGCCCCTTTTAACTCAGCCCAATGATCTTCGTCCCATTTCCTCTTTGCCTGTAAAATGGCTAATTTGTACGCTTTCCTTGCCGCTCTAAGTGCAACATTATCCCTATTTCTAATGGCTTGGCCCAATTCCAATCGTGTGGATCTACACTGGCAATTGTACCATCTACCAACATCCGGGTTTTTCCTCCCTTTATTGGTCCTAGTCAGAAAACATGGTTTTAGGAGAGAAAATAGCTTATTATGGATATCAGTGATATCCCTAGCCCCGGGGGTAGTGGAATCTACCGCCTCCATGTCGGAAATTGCGTTATCCACCTCAAGGTTAATGTAGGTCATTGTTTCATCATTTGCCAGTACCCTTGGCCATTTTAGCCTACGTCCATCATTAGTCATAACTGGGATCTGGTCGTTCCTTAAATGCGAGTTTTCAGGTCCAACATTCCACCACCTATGGGTCACACAAAGGGGGTTGTGATCACTTTCTATTCTAGGATTAAAGGCCATATCAATAACCCCCTGCCACAACTGGAGACTACATATTACATAATCAATTCTGCTCCTACTGTTGCCGTTATCAAAAGTACAACTACCCTCCTTGTCCCCTGGGGTTCTCCCATTCAGGGCTCTTAAACCGTGCTCCATACAAATAGCATTTAATAACAGGATGTCCTTTGTCCACCGTGTGATGGGATTTAGACATAAAGGTGGTACTCCCCAAAGATTATCCTCATCCTTCCCTAAGGGATCACTTGTACAGTCAAGGGGTTCAAAAGTCCTGTTGAGATCCCCGGCTACTATTACCCTACTATCTTGGGACTTGGTTTCTAAGGCAGCAGACAGCGCCTCTAGAGTTGAAGAGTTAGCTGAGTTACTCCCTCTTGCATAGACGTTATACAAGTCCATTAAAACCCCCTTTTCTGATGAGATTCTTAACAGTTGCAGGTCGCTAATTCCCAAATCCAACATTTTAATAGAGATGTCCAAGTCCTGCTTTATCCACACAGTAAGACCTCCCATTGGTCGACCTCTTCCACCTTTAGTGGCTGGTATAGAAAAGTTTAAATAGCCACAAAGAAAGACGGGGTCACAAGCCCAAGTTTCTTGGAAACAACAGACATCAAACCCACTGATGAATTCAACCCAAGATTGGGAGTCCAGCTTGCTACCCAGCCCAGCAATATTCCAGGATAGAAACGTACCAGAACTGAGCTCGATCCCACCGGAATTGCTAATTTCGGAACAAGGTTGGCGAGCCGTTGGGTTTTCTATGATGCTGGCGGCCTTCGCAAAACCAATAGTGTTTGCTGTTGATATGGATAATTCCCCAACACTAGCATTTGTATTTACTATCCCATCGCCTCCCGCCACAGTGAAACTCCCTTTTCCAATGTTCCCAACAGTTATGGTTGTACCCGCAATAACATCATGATCATCACAGCTCTCGTTAGATTCATTGTTACACCCTCCTATACTACTGCACAAATCTTGCACAGTTTGTCAACAACCCCAACTCTGATCCTGCCATCCGACAGGAGGGTTATAATTCATACATGTAGTATAGTTTTGGGACAGTGGAGGTGGAGCTGATGTGGCCGAGGTAGGGTGGGATAATTTATAGGTTCGTTGAGCAGGCTAGTCAATACACTTGTTGGGCGGGGGTAGAAAAAGGTGAGATCGACAATTCCAATACCTCCCTTGTTTGTACCCCATCCCTGTCTAGTTATCCATCCAGCCACCCTTGGATCTTGAAAGTTAACCACAATACAATCCCCTCCCAGACTTTTAGTTGTGTACCCTATCCAATCTATTCTCCTAACCCCTAAGATTAACCCATCGACGTCTCCAGGGAGAGGATGATTCTCCCTTAACCAGTGCATGATCTTGTTTTTAAGCATATGGAAGGTTTCTCTCTGTCCTGCAGATAAAGGTGGAACATTTATGAGGACGGCTACGTAGGGGAAAGAGTCTGGAGTAAGGTTCACTGGGGGTTTCCTATGTGGTGGCTTTATCAAGGGTGGTGGGATTGGTTTGGGAACTGTAGAAACGGGGCGGAGTACAGGATTGTTTGGTAGCAACTGGTTGTTAAATAGTTGGGTAGGTGCTGTAACTTTACCCGCTAAGGAACATACATTAACCCCCAACCCAACTACAGGTTTGTTTGGCACCATCTGGTTGTTGGTTGGTTGGGTAGGTGCATTAGCTTTACCCGCTGTGGAACATACATTAACCCCTAGCCCAACTACAGAAGGAGAAACTGATATTGTTGTTGGTTGAAGCACCACAGACTGGACTGGATTCACAGTTTTAGGGGGATTTGGAGCAGAGCCTAGATGTACTAATTCAGTAGGATTGGGAGTTCTATTTACAGTTGCACTACCTGACTTGGATGGTAATGGGGGATTGGTTTGTGGCCTTTTTCCCTTGTCTTGGGTAGTATGGTTGGTGTTGCCCTGATACTTGCCACTTACGTCCATCCTAGCGTTAGTTTTAATAAATGATTTTGTAGAGAAAAAGTTGTCTAATGTTGCCTGCTCGAAATGGTCTAGGCGATCAGAGAGCTTAGCAATTCTATCCTCTATCGGGGAAAGAATTGATCTGAGCAGCTTTTCTAGCTCAGGGATCAAGTTTGCAAGCAATGGAGGCTTGTCATCAGTTGGAAGGCCTGACTCAGGAGAAATATTCTTAGCAGGGTCTGGGCTATCCAATAAAACAACATTCCCATTCTGTACACTTTCTGTGCTACAACTTGCTTCAGTGACAACCTCTCTAGTACACATAGTTTTATGTAACTTCCTATGTTTTTGTGGGGGTTTCACAACAAATTTACATTTCCTCGGTATGGTGGTTCTTTTCCTTTTAGATCCGTGCTTGGGTTGTACCAAGGCAGCCTGGGCACCTGAGTCAAGAAGCAGCAAAGGATTAATGTCACTCCCACTGGATAAGATCTGTTCAGTAGCATTGTCCTTATTTGCAACATTTGTGGGTTCATCAAATTGCTCATTTACGACTGGGAGATTTACTGAGGATAATGGTGTTACCAAAGTGGGATATGTTTGAGTAGGGTGCTTATCCGTTAAGTTTTTGAGTAGTTCAGTCGATAGTCTGCGCTCAGCGCGCTTCTCAGCCAGTGATATCTCTTTGTCAATGGATAGAGATGAACGATTGAAAAAGAATTTATCCAGTGGACCAATTGCCAATGGACCAGCCTCAGCCGGTGGAGTTGTCGAAATGACACTACTTGTGGAGGCAGACATTGCACTATTATACGCCAACAAAGTACAATAGTTAGATATCACTTACTATAGAGTGCACCGGTAGACAAATTTCAGGGGAATGGCCCTGCCCGGCCTCCCACGGCCCCTGACGGCCACAGACGGTCCCGCCCTTGTCCCGAGCTTCTCCCGGCGCCCTCCCGCGCGCTCCCGCGCAGCGGTAATTATGATCAGTTTTATTCGCTGTTAGTACCAGTCATTGATTGGTGGACAGGGGGGTGTGGCCAGCGGGGAGAGCAGCCCAGGTGTGTGGAATGGGCGCGCAGGGGCTCCTGGAGACTGGAGTCCCTGCCTGTGCTCGCAGCCCCGCCGGCTCTACTACCTGCCCGCTCCTCGGTACTGGCTCCCACTGAAAGTGCTGCCTCAGAGACACGAGGCGCTGCGGGACCCGCGAAGCGGGTCCGGCGAGGTCGTGAAAGTCCTGGGGAGTTTAGAACAGCAGAATTCCCTCTGGGGAGGTCGCTTTCATCCAGCGAGCACTTGGCGGCAAGAAAACAGTTGGAAGGTAATCCGAGGGTTCTCTGCAAACAACCGGCTTTTCAGCGAGGAAGCGGGGGGCGTGGCCAGCAGGGAGAGCAGCCCAGGTGTGTGGAATGGGCGCGCAGGGGCTCCTGGAGACTGGAGTCCCTGCCTGTGCTCGCAGCCCCGCCGGCTCTACTACCTGCCCGCTCCTCGGTACTGGCTCCCACTGAAAGTGCTGCCTCAGAGACATGAGGCGCTGCGGGACCCGCGAAGCGGGTCCGGCTAGGTCGTCAAAGTCCTGGGGAGTTTAGAACAGCAGAATTCCCTCTGGGGAGGTCGCTTCCATCCAGCGAGCACTTGGCGGCAAGAAAACAGTTGGAAGGTAATCCGAGGGTTCTGTGCAAACAACCGGCTTTTCAGCGAGGAAGCGGGGGGCGTGGCCAGCGGGGAGAGCAGCCCAGGTGTGTGGAATGGGCGCGCAGGGGCTCCTGGAGACTGGAGTCCCTGCCTGTGCTCGCAGCCCCGCCGGCTCTACTACCTGCCCGCTCCTCGGTACTGGCTCCCACTGAAAGTGCTGCCTCAGAGACATGAGGCGCTGCGGGACCCGCGAAGCGGGTCCGGCTAGGTCGTCAAAGTCCTGGGGAGTTTAGAACAGCAGAATTCCCTCTGGGGAGGTCGCTTCCATCCAGCGAGCACTTGGCGGCAAGAAAACAGTTGGAAGGTAATCCGAGGGTTCTGTGCAAACAACCAGCTTTTCAGCGAGGAAGCGGGGGGCGTGGCCAGCGGGGAGAGCAGCCCAGGTGTGTGGAATGGGCGCGCAGGGGCTCCTGGAGACTGGAGTCCCTGCCTGTGCTCGCAGCCCCGCCGGCTCTACTACCTTCCCGCTCCTCGGTACTGGCTCCCACTGAAAGTGCTGCCTCAGAGACACGAGGCGCTGCGGGACCCGCGAAGCGGGTCCGGCGAGGTCGTCAAAGTCCTGGGGAGTTTAGAACAGCAGAATTCCCTCTGGGGAGGTCGCTTCCATCCAGCGAGCACTTGGCGGCAAGAAAACAGTTGGAAGGTAATCCGAGGGTTCTGTGCAAACAACCGGCTTTTCAGCGAGGAAGCGGGGGGCGTGGCCAGCGGGGAGAGCAGCCCAGGTGTGTGGAATGGACGCACAGGGGCTCCTGGAGACTGGAGTCCCTGCCTGTGCTCGCAGCCCCGCCGGCTCTACTACCTGCCCGCTCCTCGGTACTGGCTCCCACTGAAAGTGCTGCCTCAGAGACACGAGGCGCTGCGGGACCCGCGAAGCGGGTCCGGCGAGGTCGTCAAAGTCCTGGGGAGTTTAGAACAGCAGAAGTCCCTCTGGGGAGGTCGCTTCCATCCAGCGAGCACTTGGCGGCAAGAAAACAGTTGGAAGGTAATAGCCAGTGAATCAAGGACTATTGATGAGCTGTCACACTTTTTGTATACGATTCCGAGTGATACCCATTTTCTGGTAGGGTGTAATTTGATTTGCCATTTTGAACCACTAGCGGGCATGAAGGATGGTGCTTTAATGGCTGAGGATGACTATTGGTCGATACCACGACACAGGCTCCATTTTCAAGGGCATGGTCTCCTCTGGCTATACAGATAAAGGCTTTAACACTAAATCACTCCTTACGGGCATGCAATGGTCGTATGCCCTCGGATATTCCAGCTAAGTGTACATTCAATAAACCTGGATATAGGTCACTTCTTGAATATATCTTGGTTGAAACTAGGCTATGGGCAAAGCTCATAGATTTGAATGTTATTACGAGTTCCGAGAGTGACCATAATGCTTTATCCTGGAGTTGGACTCCATTTGTATTATAACGAACAGTATCCCAAGCTCCGGGGACTTTGATGCTAGGCTTATATTATCTAATGACAGGCGTAGAGTCAGGTGGCATAAAATAATGGAAAATCCGGACGAACTTTCCAATTTATATCGCCGGATAGTCCCTCTGCTTGAAATGGTCGATGTGCTAAATATTCAACCATCATCCCCTGATTACCATGCAAAGCTGCAGGCTCTTCATATGGATCTAGTATCCAATTTGGCAGAGGTATTTAATCCTCGGGTGACAAAAAAGAGGAAAAGGGCTAAAAAATGTACATGGTATAATACAGCTTGTAGGAAGGCAAAGTCAGAGCTAGTACAGGCTTTGAAGATAAATTTTAACAAACCTTAAATTCAAGCTAGGACAGCACATTATAGGCAGCTTATTAAATGTGCAAAGGAAGAGTGGGACTATGACAGGTGGGCTAGCCTATCCATTGCTCTAGCTACAAAAAATTCCACTTCTGTGCCTTGTATTCTCTAGAGGATGACACAGAAACCTGGGAAACAATATTGGCACCGCCAGCTCTTATCACCGCAGTCTGAGGTGGTTCTCGATAGCGGAAGTCTGCAATGCAATTTCAAAACTTGCAGTAGGAAAATCCCCGGGCTTAGACAAACTCCCGGGAGACTTTTTTAGACACGAACCAGTACTTCCAAATTCTTTTTAACGCAGTCCTGAGAGGCATGATGGTTCCTTGTACTTGGCTGGGCGCAGAGATAGCCCCTATATTTAAGAAGGGTTCTCTGCTCCCAGCCAACTACAGGCCCTTCAGTCTCATTGATGTCCCGCAGAAGATCTTTGCTCTACTTATTTTGGTTCGTCTTTAGGACTGGATAGAGGAGTACGGAATACTTAGTCCGTACCAAGCAGGGTTTAGAAACAACACCTCCACCAAGGACCAAATTTTTTGTTTTTCAATATTATTTTGGAAAACGGTGAGATTAGAGGGTGGCAGCCTCTCTAGATGGTGTTCGTTGACCTTTGCTCTGCTTTTGATCTAGTCCCTTGAGGGAAACTTTGGTCTGTGCTCCTCGAGTTGGGTTTACCGATTCAACTCCTAACCATACTAATGAAGCTACACGAGGCGAACTTTGCCCAAATCAGATGTGGGAAGAATGGTGCATTATCATCTAGATTCCCCGTTGGCAGGGGGTTAAGGCAGGGGTGCGTACTCGCTCCTACCCTGTTTTGCCTCTATGTCAACGGGGTAATCGCGCACCTGAATGGAGTGCAGAACAACAACGCTCCAAAGCTGGCGGGCAGTAGGGTTCCTGCGATCATGTTCGCCGACGACACCCTTTTGCTGTCAAAGTCTCCATTGGGGATACAGCGTACTTTGGATGGATTTGAGGAATTCTGTGGAAGTCGGGGTTTGGAGATAAACACTTATTAAACCAAATTCATGATCTTTAAACCCCCCGCAACTACCCGGCCAAATCCCAGTCTAGGTACAACAAGACTGGAAAGGGTTTCGGCATTTGACTACCTGGGGTCACCATAAACGAGACCGTGATGTAGGGCCCCCAGCAAATCAAGTCACGATTGAAATTGGCCCAACTTGCAGGTGGAATCCTCAAGCTATCCAATAAGTCTACTATTAAACCTGTTGGTCCACCATTGGAGATATATAAAACGCAAGCAATGGGTGCGATTATGTACGGCGGAGAATTGTGGGGATACTCGTGCAGGCCTGAAATTATTAAGACAGAAAATAAATTTCTAAGGCAGTTGTTAACACTACCCTCCAGTACTCCACTCCTTCCCTTAAGGCTTGATTTGGGGGTGAGACCTATTGATGAGGAGCTAGCGCGCAAACCTCTTAGGTTCTGGCGCAGACTCTGGGTAACACCGGAGCTGTTAAACTATAGGCTGGAACTTAAAGAGATACTTACCTTTTTTAGGGCAGGGAATATTTCTTGGCTTATGTTCATAAAGAAGGAATGTGTAAGGCTAGGAATACCTGTCCTATGGACTGATCCCGAGAGTGGTTGCAGAATGGTCACACGCAAGTCAATTACCAGGACATTCATTGATAGCAAACTCACTGCTGCTTTGTCCAATTCCCATGCCGGCATTTTAACCAATTCCTTTTTAACAGTTAAAGATTTTTATTACTTTGAGCATTTCATGGATGATATTTATCCTATTTTAGCGAGGAAACTGTATGTACAGTGGCGATATGGTACTCTACCCTTGAGAGCCTTTACTAGTAGATGGTCCTCCCTTGACGTAAAAAACTGTCCTGGGTGTAACTGTGACATGGAAAATGAACTGCACGTTCTCTTCTTCTGTCCAGTTTACTCTAGGCCTAGGAGGTTCTGGCTCGTACCCCTGTGCAAGAACTTGGGTTTTGTGTAGTGCATGCATGCTTTTAGAGTACTAAAAACAGATACAAGTAGACCCATTGTATTTGCTGTTTCCCAATGTCTGGCAGCTATGTGGCATAAACGAAGGAGCCTAATTGCCAGTATATGATCAATTGAGTAGTAGCAATAAGCAAGACATTGTCTTTCTTTGAAATCCTGTACATTTTTTATTTTGGGTTTTATATCAAATTATTTTATTGTTTTTCTACCCGACAGTGGTCTACAGTAATGGTTTTACCCCACCATGTCCTGCTAAAATGAATTGTATTGCCATCCATGTAGTGTGATCTTTATATGTTTTTGTGTATCTTTTATGGCAAATGCCAAAATAAAGATTTCTAAAGTAAGTACCACTTCACTAGGGGCTTACAAGTAAATTAAATATTACAACTGGTGTAGCCCAATGTTACCACAATGTAAGTAGTGAGCAATTGCACTTTAGCATTGTTAGCAGTGGTAAAATGTGCAGAGTCCTAAGGCCAGCAAAAACTAGATGAGCAGAAATAAGAGGAGTGAAGGCAAACAGTGTGGGCTAATACCACCCTAAGGCTGCTAGGTCTTGGAAGCCTATTGCCATTCACAAACTGTACTTCTAAATTTACTACAGTCAAAAAAGACCCCATAGTAGTAAAAACACTCCAGCTCAATACATTATATAGCATGTTTTAGCACAAAGAAGTATCATACAATTACTTGAAGAGCACTTCTAATATAGCATTTGTAATGATGTACGAAATAGTCCCTATGCCAAATTACCAAGCATTATGGGGAGCTTAGGTGAGAACAGGTTTGGGCATTTTTTATAGTTCACATATTTTCCATTTATGGCACAGGGAGACATGTTAATAGAACCATATAATGTGGCAGCCAAGTGCCAATGCTTGTGTGTGAGACAACATCTGTATCAGTAAATATCAACACCTCCATTATCATTGGGAGATAAACCAAGATGGGGCAGAGTAACAGGTGATTACCCAGATGGAAGGCATAGGTATAGGGGCTAGAGAATATAAGTGAAGACATGGTACATGTTCATGAGTAGATTTTTCTGGTATTTTTTTAGATTGTTGTAAATTCCACCCATGGATTTGGCTTCAGTGGCACAAATGTCATAGCACATATTCTGCTGTTCTAACACAGTTGCATTAATGTCTAAACACAAAGAGTTGAGTACTGCATATTGGAAGAGCAGTTGTCACCAGTAGCACTAATAATTATTTCATTTGGTCAAACTCTTAAACAAGCCTCAAATGTAAGATGTTATTGTACTTTTTGGCGTTGTAGTGGCAATTGCGCGTGAGACCAGACTCGATTTTTGGCTGGTCAAGTAAGTAACCTCTCTGTTATGCATGCTTAGCAGTGTGTTGGTTGATATCTGACACATGTGAGGTATGCTTTGTTGTTGTGTTTGAGGTTTGGAGGTCCTCTCCTGTCATGTCGGTACATGCAGATAGCAGCGCATTACTACATAAGGTGAGGAGCAAAAGGGGTTGAGAGGATTGCAAATTGCATATATTGGCCTCTAGTGTCAAATGTACAAATATTAAGAATAGTGAGTACCAAAAAGCAATGTTCATAAATTGTTTTTAGGTAATCGCTGTCCTTACTATACGAAACAGAACATTTTTAACATTGCGATTCCTAGTGGTTGCAAATGGACCAACCACATGAATATTAATGAGGTAGGTCACTGTCTTCGACCCATTAGAAATGATAGCCATAACAGGGAGGGTATCCTGCTGAGTCAGCAGACCACCATGTCTGGGATTGCTTTTAAATAAAGCAATCTTTTTTTTCTTAGAAGCTCATCCCGTTTTCCTTAAAGGAAAATGGAATGCATTTCAACAGAAAAAAAATTACATGTTTAAGTTTAATTTTTTAACAGTAGGCAAACATTTGTTTGTATTTTTAAAGGGGAACCGGTCCCACCGGCACCACTTTCCATTTGCGAATTGGTACCACTACCTTTTAATAAAGTGGTAAAAAATTTATGTTTTGCTACTTTAAATTGTCGCAAAACATTAATACATACTATTGTGAATCGGTATTTGGAAGGGATGTCCAAAACAGTTCCCTTCCAAATATTAAGCTGCAAACCGAAACTTACTGGTGTTTGTACTTATTTTAAAGCATTTTTGAGGTCGCAAAATGGCCAACTGTGTGATTTGGGCGGTTTGCGACCTCAAAAATGCTTTGTATTTCTGGACACTAGATTTTATAGACTTTGGACCATTTGAAGTCAAACTTTAAGGAACAGCTATGCCCACTTTGCTTCTCTGAATTCAAGGTGACTACAGAGTGCTCCACAATTTGCATGGTTGTTGTCACAAAACTGTAAGAAGCTCCTTCAAAATATCTCTCAAAATATTATTTACTAAAATAATTTTTCAGACTTTAATTTGCAATCGAAGTCAGTGTTTTATTCGCTCTGATCGTCAAAACGATGTTTATCAGAAAATAATCTAAAAAGCTCTTTTACTGAGTTAAGTAAAATGTCTCTTCAGCAAAATGGGGATTTTGGCAGGGGAACTTTTAATATATATGAACAGTGCCTGACATTGCAGATGTCTCTTTGTTCGGGAAATACATTCCTGTCTCAGATGTTTTTTTGAGATTGTGTTTCCTGGTCATCTGGGATGAGACCTTTAATATACATAAAGGTATGCATTTCTAATAAAAGATCATTCGCATTCTCTGTACTTTCTGTACCTGCCAACAAAATCTATGATTTAGCACTTGGTCTCACTTTACTCCCTTTCATAACAACGTTTTCTTTAATCAGCAACAGGATTATTTATCTCCTCCAGGTCAGAAATCACTCCTATAAGCATAAGTGCAGCTTGAAATTTAAGTAGGATCAGATCACTTAATTCGTAAAAAAAACTATTATTTACATTAATCCTGTACCAACACAAGCAGTTTAATGCTGCATATATGGGGTTTGTTATTTTGGATAACTTGCAGAAACAAACCTTCATCACAGAATCCCCAAATAATAATGCTTAAAATCACTTTTAGTGTTCATTGCTTCTGGTACATTGTGTGCATCGTAGCCATGGGGTCAGTGAAACTGCAATTTTGTGAACGTGTTAGGAGCAGTTTCATTTTGGATTAATCAATTAATCATGGGCACGAAATTGAATTTTTAATAAGATAAATTATGACGTGACAGAGGTATATTTTACATAAAATCAAACATTAGCTAAAACCTCAGGCTCCTGTCCCTTTTTGGGGGAATTCCAAAACACATATCAAGCAACAATCAGACATTTGGGGGTTCTCACTAGGAAAGCAGTGTGCAGGACCCAGATGTTTTTCATAGGAACCGACCACTGGTTCTGCCAAATTCCAGGGTTCCTAAAAATCGATGCTGTTCAGATGTAATTCCATCTCAAGGCTCGGACAGTGCTTAATTTGCAGCAGTGTTGAGGTGGGGTTCACTGGCATTGATTTTTTGGGACCAGCCCTTATTTTTCCTCAGTGGACCTTGATCAAGAGTAGGAGATTGAAAAATACAGAATTGGGGAAGAAAGAGGAATACAGACACACATTTGCATAGGAAAAAAGCAGGAATGAAAAATAACACAAGAGTGAGATGAAGGGGCAGGGTGTGTCTGGTGGTGGATTAAAGAGGTGTGAAGTGGAATCAACTTTGGCACCCCAACATTAATTAGCAATGCCACAGGCATCTGAGCAAGACTGTTGCGTGCTTATCTAGGATCCTGATCGATACTGTGACCTTATGCCCCTATTCGGCTATAAATCCATTTATTCCCTATATTGGCATAACCGTTCAAGTGCAATATTCAGTAACTCCTCTCTGGCCTCACACGAACAGAGCCACATTCCAGAATAGCGTTCTCTGCCACTTCCTTTGCAACCAATTAGTGCAATGACAGAGCAGAAGTCACTATCTGAGATTCCTAGATTAACACTCTGAGTTCTTCAACAAGATAAAAACTCAGCAAACCTGGAAATCCCCGCTTGCTGTGTTTTGATTAGTAATAGAACTCTAATGAGCACTGATAGATGATCACTTCCTAGTGACATCTTATTGACGTCTTATGTCCAGCAAACTTACGTCAAACAAGGCACCATTCAGGTATAAATTCTACCAACGTGGCCTTAAGCAAGCCCCCTGTTGCCCGTCGCCTGAAGCTGCTGTTATGCTTAAGATATCATAGCTGCTATCGCTACTGCTATCGCTGCTAACTAGCGAACGATGGTGTGGTGAACCTAGGAGCTGAACAGCTGTCCCCCCTCCTTCTCCTCCTCGACGCGCTGAGAAGAGACGCTGCCTTTCTCCTGCCGAGAAATCCAGCTCCAGCGTTTCTGGTCTACCCTTGCGGGTGACTGGGATATCGAGCCCTGAGGGAGATACCAGACCTTCATCATTCTATTCCAGAGGTATGGTGTTGACTAAACCCTTGAGAGAGAATTCTTGAAGCAAACCTTGGCAAAACCAACTTAACTTAAAGCTACTTACTTACTCCCCTCCCAAGTATTAGGCTTAGGTTAGGTACACTGGGGTAGGCGTAGTTAGAAGCACCAGTTGAGTATTTTAGCCTAATGTATATATGAATGTATATATGTTTTATTACTTTTAAACCATTGTATGGCTAAGAAACCATATCAATGCTTTTACAGTATTATTTCGCAATACTTATCTTACTGTACGTACTTTTTATCATAACAAGTCTTGCAATTGTGGCAACTCATTTCTCTTGTATGAGAAGAAAGACTGTTCAATAAATGTTAACCTTTTATTGACAAACGCCCGTCTCTCTGTTCTCTACATATTGTGAAAGTAAACTGCACCAACCTGACTGAGTAAAATAACTGTCTATTGTTTCACACGACCCTAGAGATTGACTCTTGATCTGAGGAGCAAAGTTGTCATGTTGCACGGTTGTTGGAAAACGGAATCCCTTCTTGTCTGTGCCAGGGAAGCTGATCACTTCCTATTTCAGTCAAGAAAGTTTCCAGTGACCTCTGAGCTAGTTGGTAACAAACCCAATTAAGTTTAGCATAGTCAGTGGAGGCCTGGAAGATCCGCACTTCTACGTCGATACTACTGTTTATGTTATTCCAATGCGCAGGGCCTATTGGGAAAATAGGAACTACGCTACATGGTGCCCAACGTTTGGTAAGGCGATAAACTAACGCAAGACGTTAGAGTAACTCAGTCGTGCATATTTCACACAGACCCCTTTCTCCCGTAAATACTCCAATAGACGTCTGGAGTGGGTGAAAGGTTAAAATCCGCCCAAACTCAGTAGGAAGAGATTCCTATGTAAAGCTCTGGTTTATTCAACGTTGAAGGATACAGTGTTCCAAAATATTGTGCACCTAATCTTTGTCTCCTTGGAGACCTACTCCGCAAAGCCTGCATTTATAAAATGTCAGATAGTGAAGAACAAAGGGAAGCAGCTAGGCTGGCAACCCTACTAATAGAGGAAGACACGAGTCTCCTAGACACAGACCCGGATGCAATTATCATCCCGGTCCACTTAAGAAAATCTATAACTTTAAAACTTATAGAAAACGGACTGACACCACAAGGTGGTACAGTAATTTTCGTGATAGAGGCTCACGAATATCGGCAGACAGAGGTATTCTATTCATGGATAAACTTTCCAGCGGCAAACGCTAGAACAAAAGAGTTTCACTATTACAAAATAGAGAAACCTCTGGAAGAGTACGCTCCTTTCGAGGAGACTGAAATCCCACTAAAATTCCAAGAGCACCTGCTCTGGTTTAATGGCGCCCTAAAACATAATGATCATATTACCAGGCTCGGTCCACTAGGTAGACCAGGAGCAACGTGGCCGGTTCTAGCCAGCTACACACCACATCCGGACATTGCAAAAATGTCTAGAGAAGAGCTGTTAGTACAGCTAAAAACACTAATTAAAATACTTAGGCAATTAGTCCAATATGTAATGCGGACTGCAACAGTCCAGCCAGCTGTTAATATACCACAGCTGACCCCTCATCAGGGGAACACTAATAAAATTACACCACAGAACATACAGTCATGTCTTGGTAAAACACCCGTAAAACGGGAACAAATTCCTTTCTGGTTAGCACAGAAAATCACTCAAATAGAGGCAGTATTTCCTGATACTACCCCTATAGAGAAACACAGAATCTTGACCATCTGCCATCCTATGGGAATCGCACCACACGTGGAGGACTGCGACACTTGGGGTACAGTCTTTGCTTCCATTTACACAAAAACACACGGTGTTCCGTCTATGGCGGTAATACCAGAAGTGCTAAAACACATTCAAAATGAATACGGTCCAGAGCCCGCTTTAAATCTTGGTATGAAATTACTGAAAGACTTTAAGCAGGTCTCTGCTATATTATTAGCCAACATAAAGGGAGAAGCAGCATCTGTGGCGATCCGCCAGAAGTTGAAGGAAACAGATATAACAGATCAGCCAGTTGAGCTTGCCAGAATCATAGAAAAATGCTATGAAGAATTAGGTAGAGACAGCTTGGGTGGAAAACCAGTAAAGCCCCAACTGCTCGAAAATCCTGAAAAATTATTTATTAAAAATAATTTAAATACTCCTAAAAAGAGCTGGGATGGAAATAAACAATCCACTCCCAAGGAAAAAGTTTTCCAGTCCAGAGGAAGGTCTCCTCGACGGAGGGAAAGAACTCCGACTCGAGAACACCAGTCTCCCCAGAGGGAGCCCTCTGAGAAAAGATATAACGTTAGAAATAGAGATAATTTGAAAAAACCTGATAGATATTAAAGTATTGATACACGTCCCTCTCGATCTTTTTCGCAGAAATCGGAAAGAAGAGGACGGTCAGACCCAGGAGAGCACACCAAGTCCAAAGACAAGGAACCTGCTCAGAGTAAAAAATCTCAATTTCCTAAAAAGAAGGTAGCTAGTATTAGAGTAATCAACCATGCCGAGAATACTGAGGACACAGTTGAAAAACGGGGAGTGGGCATTGGCAATGTTGGACAGTGCAGCAGAAATCAGTATAGCCCGCAAGATCTTGATGAGTCATCTGGAGACAGTGGACACGAATGAATTCATTCAGGTTGAAACTGCCGACACCAGACTTAGCGAGCCCCATAAAATATACGAAATAACATTGCATATAGAGGGTGATAAGACTAGGAAAATAAAGGGTCTATTTTGGGATAAACTCTCAAAAGGCTATGATATTCTGTTAGCTAAAAAAGATTGGCCCCCAGAGTTTGTCAGGGAGTGCCCTCGTGGCGAAGAAATGATTATGCCTGCCTTCTCGAATCACATTCCGATTCACAAAAAATATACTTATGCAAGAAAATGGGCAGTAGCCCAGGCACCGGCATTATATAAAAATCATGTAGGATGGGATGAGGACTCTCCTCCCCACAAAATACAATTAAAAAGTGAACCAACTGCCCAACGGCAGTATCCCATTAAGCAAGAAGCTAAAAAACAAGTCAGGGAGATCTTAGATCAACTTGAATACCAGGGGGTGATTGAAACATGCACCTCTCAAATGAACAATCCTTTGTTTCCTGTCTCCAAGCCAGACAATTCATATCGTCTAGTTTTGGACTACAGACACCTTAATGCATGTTGTAAAACATTTGCAGTACAAAACTCGCATAGTGCAGCCCTAATGAACAACATAGTTAGGAAAAAATATAAAACGACATTAGACATATCTAATGGTTTCTTTTGTCAAAACATTGCACCAGAAAGCAGATATTTGACCGCTTTCTCAGCATTTGGGTCGCAGAAAAAATTCTGTCGACTCCCACAGGGGTTCAAGAACAGCCCAGGACTATTCTCAGCTAGAGTAACAGAGTTACTACAAATATATGATGATGAGGCATTATCTTACGTAGATGATATCTATCTTACGGACGACGACTTGGATACTCACTTGAAGAGAGTGAACACCATTATACTTGGGTTCGCAGCAGAGGGTTACAAATTCAACTTTAAAAAGTCTCGAATTGCCCATCTGACAGTACTATTCTTAGGGTACAAATTATCGAGTGAAGGAAAAAGCCTAGCGGACAACTTCTTAGAGAAGTGTGCTGTACTCCAAGCTCCAAAAACGCTGAAGAATTTACAATCCATTCTAGGTTTTCTGAATTTCGGGAGAACTTACATTCTAAATTACACAGAGAGGGTTAAACCTCTTTACGAACTAATTAAACCTGA
Source organism: Lissotriton vulgaris (assembly GCF_964263255.1). Taxonomy (NCBI): domain Eukaryota; kingdom Metazoa; phylum Chordata; class Amphibia; order Caudata; family Salamandridae; genus Lissotriton; species Lissotriton vulgaris. The sequence continues at coordinate 1,206,450,789 of NC_141691.1, forward strand.
TTTTAAACAAATCAATTGGACTCAAAAACACACAGAAATTTTGAGATCACTGCAAACAGACATGTTAGCTAAAACAAAATTAGATACACGTGACAACACACGCGGTCTTGTAATCCGAGTCATCCCAGGAAGATGCAGATTCACGTACCTGACCTCTAATGAGGGGGAAAAGGTACCAATTTCAACTAAATTTTACTTGTACACACAAGCAGAAAAAGCATTCAGTCTCACAGAAAGAACTGTGAAAGCAGTGCAGATTGCATTAGCAACTGAAAGAGAACTAGCACACGGCAAACGGATTAATATCCTCACAGCGGAATCCGCCTTCGAGGCGCTATTCAGCCCAGTAAACCTGCCTACAGTGTCACTGAATCCGAAATGGATACAGTGTGTAGATTCTCTAGGAGCGGAAGATGTGAAATACTATTTCGCCCCGCAATTCAAAGAACTGAATGATTTAGAATATGAAGAAGAATATCCTCTGCCAATCGAACTTCTGCCTCTCCCACAATACACCTGTATAATCTATACAGATAGATTTGTACAGCATTTCAACGTAGAGAGCAAATCCTATGATGCAGCATGTGCGATTGTTAAAGGTCGTTGGCTGTGCGGTAAATTCAGACCGAAAGTAACAAAAACTGAATCATTGAGAAACTGTTCGGCTCAGAGAGCTGAAATCAGATGTTTGAAGATGGCGCTCGAAAATGCAGAACGTGAATTCCCCACACTTATCTTGTGCGATTCTCATTTTTGCGTCAACTCTTACAATAATAAACTGCAAAGTTGGATTGAAAACGATTACAAAGATGACACAGGTGCCACAATAAAGCATAAATTGCTCTGGAAACAGGTAGCTCTTTTACACAAAGAACTACAAAAGACTCACGTAATTCACACACAGAGTCTTCAACGTGATGGCGTTCACGTTGCAGGGAATTCATTGGCTAACATAGCCATAGCGGAAGCAACTAAACCGGCTTCCGTAGCCACAAAAAATCGTACAGAAAAATACATAGACGGGGAAACCATGCTGGCAGTAAAAACGACCGTAAAAGGCGACTGTGCAGCACTACCCGTGAACCATCCACTCAATTATGCATACGTAATCGATGCAAACTCCGTTCCTTTTGCTCGAATCCCTGGAGTGGGGGATAGGGTAATTCCAAACAGGGACCGGAGGGGCTTCCTATTACAGGAAGCACATATGGGGTTGGGTCTGAGACACCAAACAATCAGGGACTCTCTGAGAGAATTACAATCAGAGTACTGGTGGCCGGAAATGAGTGAAGGCATTCATGAGTTTGCAAAAAACTGTGAAGACTGCAACGGAGATCGCAGTGGAGAACCGGCCAGTGTAGTATCAGAAGCCATGATAGAAAGCATCAGGCAATCTATCCGCGCTATCAAAAAAGAGAAACGCGTCCCATTGTACATCGTTAAGGCTAAACACACTTAAAAAATGTGGCCTCCAGCGCTCGGCTGACGCTAGAACGGTTATAAAAGATCTGCGAGTCTTTATCGGCACATACGCAATTACCACGTTCCATTCTGACCATGGTCCTGCTTTTAGCTCTCGAGCTTATAAGGAGGCCATGGCCAGCATGGGAATTGGGTTGAGGTATTCTTGTCCGTCGCACCCCGAAGGGAATAGTGTGGTTGAAAGAAAAAACCGGGACATAAAGCGATCTATAACAGCGAAGGTATTAGGTTCAGGCGCTGGGTGGGTCAAACATTTAATAAGTGTCCAGACCAGTCTTAACAATTTGCCAAGAAAATCTCTAAAAGGTTTCAGCCCATACGAACTATTATTCGGAATTAGAATGACAATTCAGGACTTAGATAGTCAGGTGTCAGTGGTACAAGATAAGAAAACAGACTTTGACATCAAAGATCGTTTGGCTGTTTTACAGGAACTGAATGAAACAAGAAAATCCTTAAGCAACATAAAGTTAAAGCAACAGCCAGATACCACTGATGAGGCACCACAAGCAACAGCCCCAGCAAGGCCTGTCTGGATTCCAAAGATTGGGGATCTAGTCAGAGAAAAAATTGCGGTGAAGAAGGAATTTGGGCCTTCTTACAGAAAAGCAGTACCTGTCTTGGCAGACACCGGAACAAGATCAGTTGTACTACCGCCCCTTGCTGGTAAAAAGGAGAACAGAGTTGTGTCTATCGACCTGGTAAAACCACAACCATTTGGCCTATAATCAACAGTAGGCCCAGTGGACTCCCAAGAAACAACAGAATACCCAAACTTGCAACAATCCAAGAGGTTCAAACTGAAAGACTAATCACATTCGATCAGCCTGCATTACACAGAGAAGGACTATGCAATAATGCCATGGAACTCGTGCCTCTTGAGACACATATTGAAACAGTTCGTCAAGAAACACCAGTTTACAATAATGTGGCATCAGAAAATGCTACAGAGAGACAGATTGAATGAACAATACCAACAATCGACAGAACTGCCTCTGGTTATTTCATCAACTTCGACAACTTCTCTGAAGATCAAAACGACCCCGAAGTGATGCCAGAAACAAAAATGACTTTTAAAGAAAAAGCAACGGAACTCTTTCAACGACTGAAGGAAATCTACCTTATTTCCCCTTGGTTAGAGTTCTGGTTCGGTCTAGGTGTATTTTTCCTCCTGCTTTGGCTCATCATGGTACTTTGTTTGGGAAAATTCATTGAGGGAAAATATAGTACAATGGACACAGCAAGTCAGAACATCAACCTAGTCCTGAAACCACACAGATCATCCCACGTGAAGAAAAGAGAACTGTCAACAGTAAATGTCACAGCAATTCCAATACCTGGTGGGGTAGTATGGGAGAAAACTGACTATGAGATCTATGGTCCAGTCGAGATCCTGAAGTATCCTCATCAACTGAAGGTTTCCTTAAGTGACTTTTTAAAACCTAGTACATTCTCTGATGATTGGGACTTTAACAGTATTAATGACATGATGTCTGATTTAGTAATGTCAGCTAGATTTACAGAACATGATTATTTACAAGGTTCATCTAGTTATGAGCAGACATTCTGCTACACACATTATGGCGATCATTATTTGCATAAATCTGCACAGCCTAGAAATGTTTTTAAGTATAATCAATGGGAACATTGTGCTACACCACCTAAAAGCAGTTCTAAAACATTCTTTGAGAAATTCAAATACTTGTCAGGGTTTAACACCAGTGATGCAGAAACGTTTTATTACAAACTGTTAGATAAAACAGGAATGAAAACAATGCTGACAAATTCTAAATTGATATATTCAGAAGCATTTTATGAAAAAATGATGACATTTGGTTTTGATTATTGGAAAAATAACATTGAAACAAAAACCATTTGGGGTACAAAAGATTGGCAGGTACAAGGCCTTGAAGCACTATTCAGAACCTGCATGATACCAGAACAAATGATGTTTTTAAATGACACAATACACCTAACCTCCTGTCTTGGCCTAGCTAAGATCAAAGACCTTAACAAACCGTCTATTCCAAAGCCAATACCTGAGAATGCAACAACAGATATTGAGATAGACGTAACTAAAATTTTACATTTTAACAGAACACATCCTGATTGGAAAAAGTGGTTAATCTGGCCTACTGACACAAACAGCTGTCAAGATAGATTCCTGAACAAAACACAGGGGTTAAAAATGACCAGACAAGACCCTAGATACTCCCAGACACAACATCCAGGGATAGTAACAACATACAGTGTAGGGAAACTCTGCCTCGAATGGCTAGGAACATCCACACTGGCTGAAATTAAGCAACACTTGTCTTTACTAAAAGATGGTGCTGATTTGCGCGATTTCATTCTTGGACCACGCAAACAGCGTCAAAAGCGTTTCATAGCGACCAGTATCTATGCTGCGTACAACGAGGCTTGGAAAGTCACACAAATTGAAACAGCAGAAAAAATACGAGAAATTGATCGTATTAATTTGGAGAAATCACTTTCTGTAGTGGACAATGGGTTAATGACTCTGTCCTCCATAATATATTCGTTGGACAACATTATATCTTCTGTCTTTGACATAATAGACAGAGACTTGCTAATGTTACAGCATGGCCAATCTCAATTACGTTCTATTGTACAATTAGGCTGGACGCTGCAAAATCTTTGTTCAGGCTATGTGCCTTGGCGTTTAATCAACACAACTTCATTATTTTCCATTTTTAACCTTACTGATAAACAAATCAGTTTGGCACAGAAAGGAGCAGACTATACAATCCTGAGCATCGAAAAACTTAAGAGATTACCATTGACAATGTCAGAAAGTCCTGTCATTGAATGGATAATACACGGAATTATCACTATTCCGATAACAACTTTCCGATTTAAAAAGTGCCTTGAATACATACCTACTGGCCAGTATGAACGATTGGGTAAAGGTTATGTAAAATCAGAATGGAAATTACCATACACACATTCATGCTACAGTGACAGCGACAAAAATGTATTTCTTAGTGGTGAAAATTGTAAACATTCACTAAGCGGTATACTTTTGTGCCAGGGTATTAATTTACACGGAGCCTGTGAAGGTAATTCTAACAACCTTTCATGCCACCAGTTAGTCACACCTGCAACTCAGATAGAGCCCTTCTTTATGCAACTTGCTAACGGGAGTTACATTCTTAGAACGGATCACAGATGTTGTGGCCTTGTTCCAGGGAAAAGTTATCTAGTAAGCGTAACATCCATGGTCAAATGCTGTATGCATGCATTGTTCCCGAGCGGGCCTGTAGACACAGAGACTCCCATCTGGCCTCATCTGAATTCTATGCGAATTGATACTTTAAGCAAAATGAAGTCTGTGCTTTTGCAGACAACAGTGCCCATAACGTCATCAAAAGAGACGTATGATCTTCTAGTTGCAAGGACAGCTACGGAGGTTCATGAACTTTTATCAACAAATTGCCCCGTGCATTTCGTAGAAATGCTTAGCCAACTCCTTAACATGTCTAGTACCACAGGCATCCCAGGCATATTTAAGACGATTTTTACGGGACTGCTAACACCATTTCAAGCAATTCTGGGAATCGTTCCAAATTTTGTCCACTCTGTTTTTGGCGGCATACCCCTATTTTTGGGACTTGTAGCAGGGATTTTATTTTTGACCCTTCTGCTTCGTTATGGCAAGCCACAGCTCAGACATGACTCCTATGGGAATGGAAGAGACAATCCTAGCAATTCGCTACCGGGACAGAATAACTAGAGTCCTTGGATTGGCCAGGCTGAGAGATCTAAACATGACCTGGTTCCTTTCATTCAGACCTATATGGCAGAACTGTATCTTACCGGTACTTCGATGTATGCTATGCGGAGATGAGTGCGTGTTGGACATCTGTCTTTCACTTCCATCAGCAGTACCAATGGACGTCGATACTTTGCTCAGTCCGATAACGGCTCACGCATTGTGTTGTCCCCAGCGGCTACCAATCCTGATGACGGCATTCGTTGAGACTCCTGTGCTACGACTAGGTGGTAACAGTGGAACGAGTGACAAAAGCAACATCACCCAGGTACGACCTTCTGTGAGCATTGCTGATCCCGACTATGATGACAGCAATCATTCTCACACCTGCCAAGTTACAGCACTATCGAATTTAGTCGAACTGTCACCTGATTTTGTAGACCAATTCTTTGAGAGCCTGTCTGATATGATGTTCCCACCCGAACAGAAATAATAACTTTGGAGAAGCATTCCGAACACAGCGTTCCCATGAACTCTGAATTCGGCCTTCAGTTTTGAACAACAAAAACTGCTAAAAGCGTTGGAACTCTAATTTCCCCGTTCAAGCAATAATTCTTTTGAATTGAACACTTTTTAATATTCACCCTTTTTGGCACGAAAAATTCTTTGCTTAAAGTAAAAACTATTCTTAGAGAACAGAAGCTTCAAACTTCTATTTCTAAACACATCTAGAGACTATACAACTTACACCAGCCTCTAGCACATGTTATTGCAATGCATTTATATGTGATGATTTATCTCGCCCTTCTTCTGTTTCAGAGATATTTCATGTGTAATTCTTTTTGCATAATCGTTCATTGATTTCATATGCATAATTTTTGAATGATTTCTATGCTTCAAAAACGTACAGTACCTATATTTTCACGTATTACAATATACGCCTATTTCAAATGCATATATGTATTTTGGGGTGGGCAATGTTACACATGCATCTTATTGCTCTAGTTTTAGTAATTTGATGGACATGAATTCGTGGAAGGGGTGTTGCGTGCTTATCTAGGATCCTGATCGATACTGTGACCTTATGCCCCTATTCGGCTATAAATCCATTTATGCCCTATATTGGCATAACCGTTCAGGTGCAATATTCAGTAACTCATCTCTGGCCTCACACGAACAGAGCCACATTCCAGAATAGCGTTCTCTGCCACTTCCTTTGCAACCAATTAGTGCAATGACAGAGCAGAAGTCACTATCTGAGATTCCTAGATTAACACTCTGAGTTCTTCAACAAGATAAAAACTCAGCAAACCTGGAAATCCCCGCTTGCTGTGTTTTGATTAGTAATAGAACTCAAATGAGCACTGATAGACGATCACTTCCTAGTGACATCTTATTGACGTCTTATGTCCAGCAAACTTACGTCAAACAAGGCACCTTTCAGGTATAAATACTACCAACGTGGCCTTAAGCAAGCCCCCTGTTGCCCGTCGCCTGAAGCTGCTGTTATGCTGAAGATATCATAGCTGCTATCGCTACTGCTATCGCTGCTAACTAGCGAACGATGGTGTGGTGAACCTAGGAGCTGAACAGCTGTCCCCCCTCCTTCTCCTCCTCGACGCGCTGAGAAGAGACGCTGCCTTTCTCCTGCCGAGAAATCCAGCTCCAGCGTTTCTGGTCTACCCTTGCGGGTGACTGGGATATCGAGCCCTGAGGGAGATACCAGACCTCCATCATTCTATTCCAGAGGTATGGTGTTGACTAAACCCTTGAGAGAGAATTCTTGAAGCAAACCTTGGCAAAACCAACTTAACTTAAAGCTACTTACTTACTCCCTTCCCAAGTATTAGGCTTAGGTCAGGTACACTGGGGTAGGCGTAGTTAGAAGCACCAGTTGAGTATTTTAGCCTAATGTATATATGAATGTATATATGTTTTGTTACTTTTAAACCATTGTATGGCTAGGAAACCATATCATTGCTTTTACAGTATTATTTCGCAATACTTATCTTACTGTACGTACTTTTTATCATAACAAGTCTTGCAATTGTGGCAATTCATTTCTCTTGTACGAGAAGAAAGACTGTTCAATAAATGTTAACCTTTTATTGACAAACGCCCGTCTCTCTGTTCTCTACATATTGTGAAAGTAAACTGCACCAACCTGACTGAGTAAAATAACTGTCTATTGTTTCACACGACCCTAGAGATTGACTCTTGATCTGAGGAGCAAAGTTGTCATGTTGCACGGTTGTTGGAAAACTGAATCCCTTCTTGTCTGTGCCAGGGAAGCTGATCACTTCCTATTTCAGTCAAGAAAGTTTCCAGTGACCTCTGAGCTAGTTGGTAACAAACCCAATTAAGTTTAGCATAGTCAGTGGAGGCCTGGAAGATCCGCACTTCTACGTCGATACTACTGTTTATGTTATTCCAATGCGCAGGGCCTATTGGGAAAATAGGAACTACGCTACAAGACTTTGGACCCCAACACATATTCTTTTACAAATAAAGCACTGGCTGACTTCTACATCTACCATTCTACACTTGATCTATCTTTAAAACACCTTTTCACCATTGCTTTCTCCCCTTGCCAATATTTTCCTATCTTTCTCTTCCTTCTACTTTTTCCATTTTTGGACTCTCTTACTCTTTCTCCTAGTCAACATCTGACAATGAAATATACGTTCTTGTCACCCAAAGAAATGTGTGAATGTGCCCAACATCTGCAGTCAGCAGCAATGTCGACTTGGCAAGGGCAACCACTTGCCAGGCCCTAACCTTCCCTTTTTTTACATGTTAGTCACCCCTAAGGTAGGCCCAAGGAACCCCTGTGGGCAGGGTGCAATATATGTAAAAGGTAGGACATGCCCTGATGTGTGTGGCATGTCCTGATAGTGAATTACTGTCATTTTCTGTTTTTCACTATAGCAAGGCTACCTGTTCCCATAGGACAGTTTGTTTATAACATCTTATAAACATAACTGCCCCTGGGAACCAGGTAGGAAAATAAAGTTTAGTATGCCTAAACTCAGAATGTTAAAATGCATCTTTTAGTGAAGGTGATTTTTACATTCTGTGTTTGAAAATACCACTTTTAGAAAGTAGGTATTTTCTTGCTTGGCCATCCAGTGTGCCTTTGCCTGGTTGGTGTATTGCATGTTCGGCTTTTAGATGACAGGGGCTGGGGAGGAGCAGGGCTCCAGAGAGCCTGATGAGTCAGGGCTGGGCTGAATAGACCTGGGCTGCATTTAGTGTAGGGGGAGGAGATATCCTATCTCCTGAATGGCCCTGGTCTGCCTTCAACAATGCTGTCTCCACCTCCTGCCAGGAAGCTGCACCAGAGAGGGCAGAATCGGCTTTAACCAAGCACAGGGCTTCTTTGCCGCCAGAGAATAAAGGATTTTGTAGTATAAATATTGGGGCCCAAACCCCAGAACTTTAGATCATTTATGGGAATCAAGAGGAGCCTTTGCCAAGTCGAAGAGCCAAAGAAGCTGAGGAGGAATACTGCCCCTGTACTGTTTGCTGTGTGGGGTTGGCCTGCAGGGGCTACTTTTTTGGGAACCAATGACAGAAAAGCAAATGACCTGTTGATAAGGTCCAGCCGGATGATGGACAGCAGATAGCTTCCCATCTCTCCTTTACACTGCCACACAGGGAGCAAAGGTGAACATTCGCTGCCCTGTGATGAACATGTTGAGGAAAAGAGAATGGGAGAAAATAATAAACAACACTGGATGGAGGATGCGTCTGTCAGATCACCAAAAATCAATCTGATGATGTTCCCTGTGTGCAACAGAAGTGAGAAAGAAATAAGAACACCTCTGCATACAAGCTTTTCCATGAGTAATGCAATCTAGTCATCAACCGAGCAGAACTCACAGCCCCTGCATCCACCAAAGCATCATGTTGAAAACAGTGTCTGATTGTTTGAAAGTGACCATAGGTAAAGAAGGAAGCAGCAGCACAGCGCTGTAATATCCAAAGCAAGTCCAACAATGTTTTCCAAGATTCCAGGCACTGTGTGGGTGACAACAAACATAAAACAAGAACTTTCATGAATACAGCCCAAGCGCAAGCACACTTGGGAAGAGGAGCTCTGTGTTACGTCAGAGGAGCGGTGCAAGCTGGAAATGGAAGGGCACAGAAACCATCCAGTTCCTGCACAGCCCCAAAGCAGGAAAGACAACACCAGCTTCCTCCATGAAGCTGCGTGTGCAGAAGGGAAACACCAACAGCAAATCCAGGGAGCCACTTCAGCAGGGGAGGAAATGACTCCACGGAAGGCTGGAGCCAGAGCAAGGAAAGACGCTGTGAGTCAGCGTGCAAGCAAGAAGTGGCTATGACGAATTCCGTAATCCGTGTGGAAACCGCAAAGTGAAAAACAGGATGGCAAGTCCGAATGTCCAGGAACGACAAGCACGGAGCAGCGGAGCAGCGGTGCTGACCGACTATGTACTGCGGTTTCACATCAGCTGATCTCCATTACCATTTCATGAGCTTAACTCAAAGGATGCAGGGTAATGTAGTTCCTGACCTAGGCGTTTCCCAGTCATTCCACAATAACCTGAGGAGAGAAGTATGTGCCTGTTTCTAACCCTCACTCTGGCTACGATCGTGACCTATTTGCTGCCAAGGAAAGGAGAAAAGGGCTTTGCTGTGTCCGCTGCTTGAAAAAGATCTCCAAGGGCTTGAAACTGAGCGTGCCTCCTGTTCTGAAGACTCAGGGACACAAGGTCCCCTGAACTTCCTTGCTTGGAGGTCTGACTTGCTCAGAGGTGCATGCTGTTGTTTTGAACCTTTGGAGGCTGTTTTCCGTGGGGAGCTGGAAAAAGTAACGCAACTTTGAGAAACTAGACGCACCTGCACCTGTTTCCGATGCATCACTGAAGAAATTGTCGCAAGGCCTGCCCGCCGCTTGATATATCGCTGCGAATAGCATCAAGTGCACTGATCTCCGAAGTCTGAGATCAACGCGTCAATTTCGCCGCAAGGCCTGCTGTGCGGCTGCAAGAATTCACACAACGTTCCGGATTATCGCATTGCGGCGCCAAGTTTCTTGCATCGTTGGGGGAACGCATTAAGAAACCAACACATCACCTCCCCTAGCAGTAAGAAACCGATGAATCACCTCCTCTGCGGTAACGAACCGACGCATCACCTCCCCCGGAGCAAGGAACCGATGCATCACCTTCCCTGAGTGTAAGGAACTGACGCATCACTTTTCCTGCGGCCCTTTTTGTTTGTTTGCGTTACGCATCCAAGGTACTCTGTGAGAAAAGTAATCGCATCTGCACTTTGCTTTGAACAGAACTATTTCTACCATCTAAAAGTCATTTTTTTATTACTGTATTGTGGATTTTGGTTGTTTAATCTTGTTTTGGTTTAGATAAAGATTACTTATTTTTCTAAACTGGTGTGGTCAATTTGTTGTGTTTTCACTGTATTAATGTATGTGTTCACAAATGCTTTACAAACTGCCTTTGAGATAAGACTGTCTCCTCGTGCCAAGCTACCACGGGGGTGAGAAGGGGTTATTTTAGAAGTGTATCCCCCTTACCCTCACTAGAAGCAAGAGTTCCTATTTGGACAAAGGTACATACCTCTGCCAACTAGAGACCCCCATTTCTAACGCCCCTGATGTGCAGGTCAATTACTTAATCCAACAGATGAGAACACTTTGCAAAGACTACTAATACCGCCATTGAGGTATGTTAGTTAGTCATCCGCAGTGAACTGTAACTGTCTTAGAGGTTGTGGATTATAAATAAATCATGTTGTGTTCATGTGTCACACCGCTTTTAGTACAGAGGGGCAAGAAGTGATATACAAATGGGTGGACCGTTGTTTTCCACTAAACCCTGGATTTGTACTCTTGCAAAATGAAAAATCATACTTTAGGTAGAATTGAATACCAATTCCAGTTTTAGGAAAAAGGATTATTTAACGTATCTCTTAATTTCACAAATGTATCAGTAGAGTCTCATTATTATAGCACAATAAAACTTTACTTTGTTAAACAGTTGCTCTAATAAGATTCAATTGGAGTGATAAAGGAGGAGATTCAGAAAATAATGAAACCATTATCAAATGCCACCAGAACCTAGAGATTGAAATGTATGAGAATATTACACAAGTTAGCCATTATGTATTTTTATATAACTACATGTGTATCTTTGTGCACTTTGTATTAAAACAAAGTTTTCTTATAAAAGCTTATTGAGAACATTACGAGATTTACCTACCTACTTTTCTCATTGTCTGTAACAAAGGAAGAGAAAAATAATTATATAACTAATAACACAGACTTTCAAATAAAACACGATTGGATTTCTCAGGAACACTTTCTGACTGTAGAAATCAGACATTGCAAACAAAAGGCCCTGTTTGTAATCAGACTGTTCAGGTGTCTTGAAAAAACTATTGACTTAGCATTAGGTAGTGCTTATGTTTAGTAATTGTTGAAGGTTCTTCAAGAAAGCAGACCCAACAGTGGACCACTAGTGCCTCTAGAATGTTTGTTTGCATGACTTGCACATACAGACTGCTAATTAAACAGCGAGCAATGTGTAAGCTCGGAGATGTTTGCATGCTGCAACCATGTTTGAAGCCTCTCCTACAGTGTTCAGTTAACAGTGGAATCTGTTGTAATTGAATATTCTGGTTCTGCTGTAGCTTTTATGAAGAGGTCACTAATTAAACAGTGTGAAATGGAGAATCCCCTTCACAAACTGTCATTATGGTATTGTTTCCATGACATGAGGAAAATATGTCATGGTGCTTTGTGGAATATATCTTTATGTTATGTGTTTGGGTGCTATTATTGCACAAAATGCAGTGGTATTGAAACCAATATTTCGGGAAAACCATGAAAAATAGGCAGTTCCCTGTAAAATAAGTATTTCATTTTTATAATGAAATCACCAATATCAATCTGTAGAGCATTACTATTATCAGGGCTACTATATTTATGTGGCATGGTGGCACAAATGATGGTAAAATAAGGGGCAAACAATAAAATGATGCAGAAAATTCACTGACAGCAATATTTGATATGGGCTAGAAACACCATTTTTGTAAAATTAGCAAATTATGTATATTATTTGGCAAATGATGTGGCAAATGTTTTTATCCATAGAATTGTCTACTGGTCCTTATGTGGTCCATTGTTTTATTAACAATGTATTCATGAAAGGTAAACAAAACATAAAGAAGCCAAATCCAAGGAATGCCCATTGTTACTGCACCCTTTTCCAAGATAAATCATCCAAAATAAACAGTGATCTCAAACTGCATAATGGCTATAGTCTAATATGGTCCTACATTGCCATCTAGGGGTTCTGATGACATCCACAAAACACTCTGCTTTCGGCCTTGTGGTTTATGATGTTTCCAGAACTCAATGGTAATATTAAAACATATCATACAATTTGCAGTAGGTATTTTCCATGTAGCTTCACACACGCAAAGGGGGAGGAGGAAATGACCTTACTTCGCCCTCATCAGGATAAACCTTATCACACACTGAGAAGCAAGGACATATAGATTGCTTCTTTTATGAGAAATTTAAGTGAAAAGGGTAGCAAAGTCCAATGTTTCGAAAAAACTGCCCTCACCCACAAAGGTTTGTGGCATACTTCATTATAGGGCTGCCTGTGACCACGTCTGCGCAGGCCACGCTAGAGGTGGAGCAATAGGGTGGGGAAAACAATACAAACATAAAGAAAAGGAAAGGAAAGGATCTAAATAAAAATAAGTGCAGATAATCAGTTTAAAACTAACTAAAGGATATCCCAATAACTATTTTATTCCTGGATTCCCCTGTTAGGGCTAAAAGGTATCTCCTTACCAAAGGGTGGTAGTGAAGAAAGTGATTTAGGCACCATTCACCCCTCGGTTCTGCAAAGAAGTCAACATGTTTCTGACAGATTTCGTGTCTCTCCTGGCTTTCCTCAGGACTGTTAGATTCCTAGTCTTACTCCCTTTCTAGTGTACTTCAGCCTGTATATCTGATTACTACATCTGTTACTTGTAAATATAAGACGGTCCTGTAATCATACTCCAAATTGGATCGAGTTTCACTTAGGATGCTGCTAGAATTGGCATGGGGAATGAGGGCGACCCCCTGTAGTCACACATTTGTCAAGGGTGGTGTGCCTCTGGTACAATGTCCCTCCCGCTGCCATGTAGGAACCTACAATGCCAATATTGGCAGTATCTTAAGTGAAACTTTAGAGTATGATTACAGTGGGGATTATTCCCGCCCTCTCCGCTACTACCTTTGCACCATCCCTAGATGAAGAAATACTGGAAGGGGGCATGGATCATAGAGGGCGTTTATTGCTCACCTTATTCGCAAGTCACCATCTTGAAAGTGCAGTCCAATGTTTGATTAGCTCCCTCACTCCGACTTATACAGGGAGGGACTGTAGTTCGGTAAATGACTATGTGTTTGTCTCCCGGGGCATGCTTCCCCTTATCCGGGGGAAACAGTCATGCCCATGAAAAGCAGCTTGTGGTAAAAAATGCGGAGTGAATAAAAAATAAGGTCATACTGTGACCCGAAAAACAAAAAACAAACATTAATGTTCTTAAGTCCCATATCCAAGCAATAAATGGTGCCAATTAAACATGCTGTCAATTCCTACGGTAACGGAATGTAATGAAGCCAATTAATGTTCACTTGCGACAGTTCTGGTAAGCAAAATATTAAACATGCTTTCAAAGAATTGCACGGACAATGCATGCCAGCTCGTGACCTTTATGAAAAATCCAAAAATAGTTCACGACTTACCCGAAAACGTAAGTTATAACCTCACGTCCTGCACAGTCTCTAATAAACAGGGCTGGTTCCAGACAGGAAGTAAAAAAGGCATGCTAGAACATTGAAGACGGACACATTCTTCAGTGTTAAAAATAGGACCGGCCCTATTCAAAAGTGACTAGAAAGGGAAGAACTTGTGTAAACTTTGAAAACGGATGCATTTTTTAACGTCAAAAAGAAGAACCACCAAATTGAACGTGCAATAGTGGTGAATATTGATAAACAAATCAAGTGAAAAGGAAAAAGGAAAGAAAAACAGAATAAAGGGGAAATAGGTGAATAGTACATGTCAATGAATAATACACCTATGAAGGAATGATGAAAAGGAAGAAGAATTAAAGACAATTAAAATAGAGGGTTCAATGTCAACTAAAATCTAAGTCCAAGCAATATACAATTATAAATTGCAATTGTATTCAATGCGAACATTTAATCCATGTGGCATCAATGAGTCAAGTTTTTTAATCCAATAAAGTTCCGGCTGCAAAAGGTACTTGTGATTGTCTCTCCCATCTTTGAAGTGAAATATTTCAAGTCTCATGTAGTGTATTTTGCAATTGACAAACATTGTGTTTGGACAACTCAAATTGAGTAGTGTTAAAAATGGGGATCTCTAGTTAACAGCGGTAGGAACCTTTATCCAAATAGGTACACTTGCTTCTAGTCAGAATAAGGGGGATATACTTCTAAAATAACCCCTGCTCACCACCTTGGTAGCTTGGCATGAGAAGACAGGCTTATCTCGGAGGCAGTGTGTAAAGCATTTGTGAACACATACAGTAATACAGTGAAAACACTACAAATGAAAACCACACCAGTTGAGAAAAATAAGTAATCTTTATCTAAACCAAAACAAGACCATATGACAAAAATCCACAATACAGTAATAAAAATATGACTTTTCAGATGGCAGAAATTTGTTCAGTTCAAAGCAAAGTGCAGATGTGACACTTTTCTCACAAAGTACCTGGGATGCATCTCGCAAACAAACAAAATGGACCGCAGGGAAGGTGATGTGTCGGTTCCTTACACTCAGGGAAGGTTATGCGTCGGTTCCTTGCTCCGGGGGAGTTGATGCATTAGTTCCTTACTGCTGCGCAGGAGAGGTAATACGTTAGTTCCTTACCAAGGAGGAGGGGATGTGTTGGTTTCTTACTGCATGGGGAGGTGATGCGTCGGTTTCTTACTGCGTCCCCCAACGATGCGACAAACTTGGTGCTGGGCTGAGACAATCCAGAAATGATGCATGAACTCTTGCAGCCGCACGCAAGCCTTAAATCAAAATCTGTGTGGTGATCTCAGACTTTGGAGATCGGTGCACTAGATGCAGCGTGGGGCGATTTCTTGAGCTGCAGCAGGTGCTGCGTCGATTTCTTTGGGGATGCGTCGGAAACAGGTGCGGATGCGTCTTGCTTCTCAAAGCTACATTAATTTTCCAGCTCCCAGCGGAAAACAGTCTTTAGAGGTCCAAACAACAGCAGGCACCTCTTTGCAGGTCAGAACTCCCAGCAAGATAGTTGAGGGAAGCTGATGGTGAAGTCTTTGAGTCCCTGAGACTTCGGAACAGAAGGCACGCTCAATTTCAAGCCCTTGGAGATATCCATTCAAGCAGGAGACACAGCAGACAGCAAAGTCCTTTTCTCCTTTCCTTGGCGGCAGCAAGTAGCCACTGCAGGCCAACCCCAGACAGCAAACAGCACAGGGGCAGTATTCCTCCTCAGCTTCTCCGGCTCTTCTCCTTGGCAAAGGTTCCTCTTGATTCCCAGAAATGATATAAAGTTATGGTGTCTGGGCCCCAATATTTATATCACAAAATCCTTTGTTCTCTGGTGACAGAGAAACCCTGTGCTCAGTCAAAACTGGTTCTGTCCTCTCTGGGACAGCTTCCTGGCAGGAGATGGAGACATCATTGTGGAAGGTAGACCAGGCCCATGCAAGTGAAAGGAAATCTCCTACCCCTACTCTAAATGCTGCCCAGGTCTATTAGCCCAGCCCTGACTCATCAGGCTTTCTGGAGCCAGTGCTCCTCCCCAGGCGCTGACACTCGAAACCCAGACATGCAATACACAATCCTAACAGAGGCACACTGGATGGCTAAGCAAGAAAATTACTACTTTCTAAAAGTGGTATTATCAAACAAAAAATGTAAAAATCACCCTCACTAAAAGATGCATTTTAACATTCTGAATTCAGGCATACTAAACTTGATTTTCCTACCTTGTTCCCAGGGGAAGTTATCTTTATAAGATGTCATAAACAAACTCCCCATTCTGTCCTATGGGAACAGGTAGCCTTGCAATAGTGAAAACAAAATTGGCAGTAATTCACTATCAGGACATGCCACACACAACAGGGCATGTCCTACCTTTCACATACACTTCACCCTGCCACAGGGGTACCTTGGACTTTCTTAGGGGTTACTGACATGTAAGAAAAGAGAAGGTTTGGGCCTGGGAAGTGGGTGCACTTGCCAAGTCGACATGGCAATTAACAAATGCGCACAGACACTGAAGTGGCAGGTCTAAGTTACCTTTTCAGAGCTACTCATGTGGGTAGCACAATCAATGCTGCAGGCCCACTAGTAGTATTTGATTTACCAGCCCCAGCACACTATGTGCACTTTACTAGGGACTGACGACTAAATGAAATGTGCCAATCAGGGAGAACCAATCATAATAACAATTTACACAGAGAGATTATGCACTTTAGCACTGATCAGCATTGGTAAAGTGGCCAGAGTCCTAAAACCAACGACAGGTCAGGAAAAAATAGGAGGAAGAAGCAAAAAGTTTAGGGATAACCTTGCAAAAAAGTCAAGTCCAACAGCCTTCATGGACCTTACCAAGTCTAAACTTTTGAACAAGGTAATCTCCCTAGGTCTCGAGGCTGACCTGGTTGCCATTTTGAGGAACCTATATTGGAATTTAACAGCATCTGTCAGGTTTGCGGAACACAGGGAGTGTACATCATCATTCTCAGTTAAACGGGGAGTGCGGCAAGGTTGCATACTAGCTCTAATGTTATTTTTATAATATATAAATGACCTGGAAGTTGATTTGGTGAAGCTGAGACTGATGTGCCACAGGTTAACAAAAAATCCCTGCTCGCCCTCCTCTATGTTGATGATACCAAACACCTTTCATTGTATAAAATTAACATGAGGAGCTTAGTATTCTGTCCCCTCTTTTAAAAAAGATGTGTGTTTTAATATTTTTCACCCACTAGAGCACTTTAATATCACCTTTTTTGTGAGCACCAGATCGTTATAACTTAAAACATTAAAAAACAAGTTGATATGTTGCAATGAATAAAATAATTGCATCTAAATCTCTATATTTTGTCCTGCACCATACTTACCTTGCAAATTAAACTATTTCATTTGCATTCTAAACATATATATTTTTTAAAATAGAGAATTTTCAAAAATTGTGTATAGGACTTTCTGTCCTCAGTGAACCATTGCTTCCCGAATACCCTTCATTACCCCAAGTTCGTAAATAGTGTGGGGTCTCCCTTGTTTTGAATATATATGTTTGCGCCCATTGAGTATGGCGTGTCCAGGAACACCCCACACATGTACTCCCACACACTGACCAGTGAATCCCACAAAAGTGTCACCTCGCCCTAGGTCCTCCAGACACTTTCTGAACCTGTGGAAGATCAAACAAAGCCTGGACCTGCCGCCTGTGCCCTGTGTGGAAACCTGGGGCCAGGGCCAGCCCCCACTCATTCTCAAGACTATGAAGTGGACTCCAATGGTTAGTTGGCTGACCTCTTCTGTAGCTACGGGGACTGAATAAGCTGCAAGAGGCCTTTTTCTAAAGTGATCAGTGGATAAGTAACCACACACTCTTACACTCTGTAGTTATGAGTTGCATAAGCTATTTGAGAGGTGATCAGTGATGTCATTAATGATGTATATTTTTTTTAAATACTTTTTTAATTGAATTCAATAGCAGTCATACATATAGTACTGATTAGCATATATTACAGTTATCCATACTCTGTAAATTGTTCAGGGGTCAACAAGGCATATACATTAATTGATTACATCTCTGTTCCCACTTCTGCACATTTCCAATTCCACCATTGGGGATAAACATATGTCTCCACGATAGACATTCCATTTGTTCCATTTCCTGTCCCATTTTTTAGGGCACCCGAGTTATAAATACTTCCTTCTCCGCTATCATGCACTTGTCTAATTCTTTCGCCCATACATGAGTGGAAGGTGGGGTTGGCCCCCACCCTCTCGCCAGTACCCGCTTGACCAGTGTATATCCTAGCGCCACCAGCTGTTGCTCAATTTCAGTAAGGTCAGTCGCTACCCAGAAGTTTAGCAGTCCAAGCTGTGGTGTGACAACTACTTCTTTTCCCTGTGCAGTCTGAATGTGATTCGTGGCTCCCTCCCATATATGCTGAATGGCAGGGCAATCCCAGATAGGGGGCTGGTTGTTGGGAACCCCTCAGACAGAGGTCATCAGTTATTGCGCCTATTTTAGCGAAGGTGGTCTCCTAAGCTGTATCAGTCGAGAGTGGAGTGTGATGGCTGCTTCTCTGGGGGACATTAGGGCCGATTACCAGTCCTCATCGCCAAGAGGTCCCAAGTCTCTCTGCCACTGCTCCCTAAGTTTACTAAAAGTATCGGGCAGGGCGTCACACAGTTTTTTATATGTTAAAGATAAGGCTTTCGAGTGTAGTGGCCCATCTAGCAATCGATCTTCTAGTGGCCATGATTCTGGAATATTTGAGGTTTGGAAATGCCTTCTGTAGGGCGTGGCATATTTTTAGGTACCTGAACAGTTTCCCCTGAGCCATTTGAAAGTGTCCCCGGAGTTCCTCCAAAATAAGGATAGAACCCTTTTTAACTAGATCTCCTACTACTGAAATTCCAATCATGTCCCACTTGTCAAACCCCGGTTGATGACATAGCATGGCAAGTTTCTGGGCGTACCACAATGGCGTTGCTTTGGTGAGGGTGTTAGCCCAGCCCATGTGAGAATTCACTTGGTGCCAGATCCCTAGTGTGTGAGAGGTGGGTCCACAATATCTACGTTTCCTGGTTTTTTTAATATGGGGCTCCTAGATAACCCGAGCGGTCTTTTTGGTACCTGTCTTGAACATAGGCTGGATTGTTAGGGAGGTGATACATCCAATGATTTACCGCTACCAATTGTGAGGCCCAATAGTAGAGCTTAAGGTCTGGTAATGCTATTCCCCTGTCATACCAACTTTTCATTAGGTTTTTCATTGCCACCCTAGGTGCCTTGCCATCCCACAGCAGCGTACGCATCTCACTTTCCACTGCTTTGAAATAAGCATCTGGGACACGGTTTGGGCAGTTCTGAAGAATATATAGAAAGCGCAGGAGGGCCAGCATCTTGAAGAGGGTGGCGCGGCCTACTAGTGACAAGGGCAGGGACCACCAGTGCTTTACATCCGTTCGTAGCCTAGCCAACGGGGGTGCTAAGTTGTGGTTGTGAAAGAGAGTCTGGTCTGATGTTACAAATATTCCCAAATACTAGAATCCTTCTCTAGCCACTTCTATCGTACAATTCACTGGGAGACTTGCTCCAATTTATTGCATATCTAGAATACTTTCCGAAATTCGTGAATCGGTTTAAAAAAGCGTGTATGGATTTATAGGGGAGGCAAGATACAATAGTATGACATCGGCATATAAGGATATTCGGTCTTCCTGGTCCTCCACCCATTTCAGCCCTCTTACCATTACGTCACGACTTATCCATGCGGCGAGGGGTTCTAATATGAGAGAAAATATCAGTGGAGATAAAGGACAGCCTTGTTGGGAACCTCTCGGTAGCATGAATGCCCGGGACGTGTAGTTGTTGACTCTCACTTGTCCCTGTATATCGGTGTACAGCAATTTCACCCAACCCAGAAACTTGGGACTAAATCCCACCCTGTTTAGAACCTCGAATAAGTATGGCTGATCTATAGAATCGAATGCCATGGAGGCATCTAACGACAGCACCACTGCCTCTTCTTCCAGGAATTCTCTGCGCTCCAGCACGTTATGGAGATGACGGATATTGAGTGCTGTATTCTCTCTGGCATAAAGCCAGATTGATCAGGTTTGACTAGGGAGGAGATAACGGCAACAAGTCTTATGGCCAGGACTTTCGCTAGGATTTTAGCCTCTATCTTAATCAGCAAGATAGGCCTGTTCGAGCCACAATTGTCCCTAGGCTTCCCTGGCTTACGGATAACTACTATGGTAGCCAGACGTTGGTCCTTAGACAACTGTTCCTTCTCGTAACTTTCATTGTACATAGCTCGTATGTGTGAGCTACGTGAGAGGCCATTACTTTTAGAAACTCGTTGGAAGTGCCATTCGGCCCCATTGCTTTTCCCGAGTGGATTTGACCGATGGCCCTCTGAATCTCTTCATCCGTCAGGTCTTCATCAAGGGTGTTTCTATCTGATTCCGAGAGTGTCGGCAAGGCACTGTCTGAGAGGAGCTGTGGTGAACTCTGCCATAAGTCCATTCGGTCTTGCTCCCGGCCGCTGTGGGTGCCTATCAATTGTGTCATCCATTCTCATATTATAGTCTCTCCCCAGGATTAAGGTGCCCACGGGAAGATCAGTCAGTATGTTACCAAGGTCTACCAGGGTTTCCTTACCTAATGCTGGTGGCAGGTACAGTGAGATCACGTTAAGCGCTCTCCCCTCCCACTGGGCCTCTACAGCAGCAAATCTCCCCCAGGGTCTGCCCAGAAACGGTGCACAATAAGAGGTATATTTTTTAACCAGGATACCCATTCCCCTGGAGCCTGTGGTGTAGTCTGCATGTTCTAGGAGTTTGTACCCCCACCTAGTAAGGGCTTTACTTTTATGCCCAACCAAGTGTGTCTCTTGCAGTAGTACGAGGTCCGGAGACTGTCTCTTCAAGTACTGTTGGACAATTCCTCTTTTAATTTTATCCCCCATCCAGTTCACATTCCAGGTTAGAACCGAGAGCGACCGATCCCTTTCATCCCCCATCCTTTACCATGACAAGAATCACAATACAGTAAATCAATAATTCTGAACAAGTTGTGGTCGATACTAGCTGAACTAGTGTAACTCTACCCTGCTTATTTCCCCCGCTGCTGAAACCGGCTAGGACATGGGTACATAGCAATATGCAATTGTCACGTTGCAAGTCAACTAAACATTGAAAAAGTGAACACCCATCCCTCCTCTCCTCACCCCCCTCTGTGCCCCCCACAGTTTTAAACTACCCACTCCCCAACTAAGCAGAGTGCCTCTCTACCCCCCAGAAATACTGAAAAGGTGCAGGCTTAGTACGGCCCCATCCCCGCTAGTTGAACGTTACATCTTGCCTGTTGCAGTCTTTCCGTTGTCTTATACTAGCAAAGCGACCTGGGAGTATCCCCCTTATTGGGGTGCGAGTAAAAGTAATTATGCAACAATCAAGTTCCCAAGCAGCCACATTTGTATGTTAGTCTTAAGAACTGTCTCACCACTTCTGCAATACTTGCACTTTCGTAGAAGTACCAGCGGTCATTCCTCAGATCTAAGGTCTATGCATGCTCCATCTCCTTTGAGTTCATAGCAGCGGAGCCACCTACCGATCGATCGTCCCAGTTCCCTTTCTGCAGCCTGGCTCTGCATTGCAATCTCTTCTCTGGCCCCCCACCCTGCGAAACCCCTCCAGCCAATCCCATGCCTCCTCCGGCGAGGTGAAAACCATGTCCTGCCATCAGACTCCACTCTGAGCTAAGCCGGAAAGAGCATGGCGTACTTCACTTCCAGGTCTCTGAGCTCTTTTTTCACTGCCTGAAAGCTGCGTCGCTGGGCTTGAACTTTGGCTGGGAAATCCAGGAAAAACGTGACATCATTGTTCTCAATCTTTAGAGGCGGGCTGGACCTTGCTGTCTACAGCAGAGGTCTCCAATCCGGTCCTGGAGGGCCGGATCCATGCCAGATTTTTTGGATATCCCCATTGAGATACATGTTGTTATTTTAAAAATCTGGCATGGATCCGGCCCTCCAGGACCGGTTTGGAGACCCCTGGTCTACAGTATGATATCTCTTTCTCAATAGTTAAAGACACAGGCGATGAGGCGTCTTGGGGGGCTCCAGGTTTTGGCCTGCCTCCTGGCGCCCTATGTGCCCTCTCTATCGCGAAATATCATGACAAACTCTTGGGTTGTAGGTGTGTGGTTATCAATTCCTCCACATATAGGTCAGCTGCTGGCCCCTCGGCCGTTTTCCCGGAATACCTAATATATGTATGTTGTTTCGACGGGGCCGTCCTTCATATTCGTCGAGTTGTTGCGCCATCCTCTCCTGCCCATACTGTAGCACAAGCACCTGCGTCTGGAGCTGGGAAGTTTACGTCTGCAATGCTGACGTGACACTTCTGAGTTCCTTCATTCTTTCATCCATTTTGCGAAAGTCCGCTCTGATGAGAGACACTTCAGCCCCGGTGGTTCCCGCCGGGGAACATCACTTACAACGCATTTTTTACAACGCACTACCATTACATCGCAACCATTACAACGCATACCATTACAACGCATTGCGCTGGGGAGCGCTCTAGGATAGGGAATATATTTAATTTACTATCCAACACCTTCCCTGCTATCCACGGGGACTGGAGTTGGAATAGTAAATTAAATAATTCACTATCCAGCGTCTAAAAGCATTATGCGTTGTAATGGACTGCGTGGTAAAAACCGCGTTGTAAAGGCATGCGATGTAAAAGCATGCGTTGTAGTGACACCAATCCTTCCCGCTGCCTACCCTGTCGGGTTTCCCTGGGGTCCATTCTCTCCGGCTCCCAATGTTCAAGTCACCTTGTCCGAGGGCAGCCACTGCGTCTGGACACCTCTCGACAGTGGGGGCTCAATAAGCTGCACACTGATCGACCTCCCTTCCCAGGGATCTCAAGGAAGAGTTGTGTCATTGTCTATCACTACAGCAACAGTAGCTGCGCATGGGCCAGGGCAGTCTCTACGTGCTTGTTGCTGTCTTTTAAGGGGTGGCTGGCATCCCTGGCAGGAAGGGGGGAGAACCACTCACACTGCTCAATTAGTGTGCCACCTCAGGTAGTAGAGGTCACACTCACCGTCTATCACCACTCATGCCCTCAACCTTCTCAGTTTAGTCTGGCCGCCTCTAGTACTCCCTCCATCTCAGGGATCCCACCATATGCCGTTGTTTGAGCCTCAGCGTCTCTACTGGTGGTGCACTTGTACAGCCCAGGTCAGGGCCGGAATCACCACCCACGCAGGGAGCTGCAGTCGATGAGTGGGTACACGCGAGGTGGGGGTTTAGCCTTATCGGGCCGCTTGTGTCTCCCGGTGGGGTTGTTGATTGCTCGCGACCCTTGGTGCAGAGGCCAGGTCCCCAATCCAATCTGCACAAAGAGGCGAGGGGGGGTGTTACTCCCAGACAGGGACGTCAGTCTCTGCTGGTTGTTTCTCCTGCCCCCGGGTCACTCTGATCTCCCCCCTGTGCTGTCCCTCACTCTGCAGGTATTCCCCTTCTGTCAGGGCCCGGTCTAGGCCCAGCAGGTCATCAGAGCCGGGACCTTGATTTGCGGCCTCTGCCCCTAGGACGCCTACCCCGTTACCTCTGGTCAGCCACTGCTGTATTCTGGACGCCACTCGCCTCTTCCGCTGAATCAGCCACCTTCTCCGACCATCACCCAGATACGCAGCTTGTCTCGATGGATTTGCAGCGTGCGGCAACTACTGCAGTCTAGACAACTCTAACGCATGTCTGCATGCAGCCATGTTGGTGTCTCCGAGTCTGTCTGTTCAGCTTACTTTAGAATGCTGTATCAGGCTCTTCTCACCATCGCTTCACCCACAGCTGGTTGCCCAAGCCGTGTCACACTCACGAAGCAAGTTTACAGCTTCCTACGACACAGGATAGGCGGCAGGGATGTGAGAGCTCTCTTAGCTAGCAGCCATGCTCGTCGGCTGCTAGCCACACCCATCCAATGATTTAATTTAGTATGTCATGAAATATGTAATATTTGAGGTCCAAAGCAATGCATGGTGGGTGGTTGTACAGGTCCTAGTTCACTCATTAAACTATAACAGGTGAATTTCAATATTTGTTAAAGCTAGTTTTTATATTATTATATTATAACATCTGGCTATAATTTCACTTTAGCTCACAAAAAAATCTGTAAATGTCAAATCCAAAAAATCTAACCAAGGGAATGGGGATTCTGCTGAATGTGTGAAAATACAAGACCCCTGTCCAAAGAAAAGAAAATTATTTTCTTAAGTCCCCTCACTCACCCAGGTTTGCCCCTAGGTGACATGCTTCATCCTTGGGGCGATACCAAACAGCTGCTGCTTGGGGCGTGCTGCGACTTGCGGAAAAACGTAGGAGCACTTTGGATCTGAAATTTACAGATTTCTTGTGAATTACATGTACATTGGAGGGTAAAACTAACCAGTACCTCCATCTCCCCCTTTTTTGATTGTACAATGTCACTTTAACCTCTGTTGTTTTCACTGAATTTCTAGGGCTTTTCAAACATAAGCTAAAATCTTTTAAACTATAAGGTAACTTCGCAATGAATTTATGAGGTTTCTTAAACATAAAGTAGGATCTTATTACCATACCTAACTATAACATCAGTTTAACCTTTGACTTTTCGAATGAATCTGCACAGATCGGAATTGCATTTACCATCTGCTGAAAAGCTGGTCCCTGCCTATTGTATGAAAAACATCATGATTTATCTCATTACTGTTTAATCAGGGATTAACAGCATTATTACACTGGTTTTGTTTAATTGGCGCTTTACTCTACATGACAAATAACTTGACGTTTTATGTTTCTGGATAGCTAATTAAGTGAAGATTATGTTTGCATACAAATTGAGCATATTCTATTCCAATTGGATACAGGGTTGATTCCTGAACCTGATGTCACCTTTCATTGGGTTGGAAAATGAAAACCCCTGTAGTCTAACAAACCAGAACAATGAATATTTTGTTCGCAAATAATAGCATCCAGGCAGTATTTAGTCTTCTCCTGTAGGGTATTTTTCATGGGTTGTTTGCGTCTGAATTGATTTAGGTGACTTTCTACAAGATGTGTCTTTCTGTTTTGTGAAATAGACAATTCAATAGGATTAAGGGAAAGATGTTCAACAAGGCGTAATAGAGGCCTTGAATTGAATGTGAACACAATGAGAAACTTGATAAGACATTTTATAATTTCAGCACTATTTTAAAAGCTAAAACTTGACTTAAAATACATAAAGCACTTTTCTTTTCCTGTGCTTTATGCTTTTGGAGTAATATAGGGGCATATTACCAACAACTAGCGATAATTATCGCTAGGTTTGCTTAGCGGCAATAATTTTATCGTCATGTAGCGACGATTTTTATCACTTAGGAGCCTTGATATTATCAAGGTTTATCTCCTAAACGATAAAAATCGGCCGAAATGCATGAATATCGCTGAAAAGTCAGCGATATTCATGCATTACCGAGCAAATGCTCTTAGCCATGTTATCCACCTCCCATTGGATAACATGGCTAAGAACTGCTCAGGGCAGGTGTTAGCTTTTGGAGATATTCGCGCTTAGCGCGAATATCTCCAAAAGTTGGTAATAGGAGATAGCGATGTTAGCGACAGTTTCCAGTCGCTAACATCTTGGCACGCCCAGTTTGCATGTCATTAGTGATAAATATCACTGACATGCAAAGTGGGCCCCAAGATGGTCGCTATCTCCTACTAGCTGTCGCTAACTGGTGTTAGCGACAGCTAGGTAATAGGGAGATAATTTTATCTCCGCTTTTTTGGCTTTTAAAGCCAAAAAAGCGGAGATAAATCCCTTGATAATATGCCCCATAGTCTCTCCTCCTTGTATATTAGTGAAAGTGAAAGGGCACAACCCTTCCCTTATATGCTTGAGATTCAGCTTAGCTATTAAAACACTTGTTTGATGGGATATCACCAGGTTGCTGATGTAATAGAATCACAGAAGAAATAGGCCCCAGTGAAATTACCACCACGCCAGGGTAAACTAGTGTAATTTCAGGAATTTTGTGTATTGCTTCTTACGACAAAATCTCAAAATTCCGTCATTACTCAACATGGCATAATTATGCCACGGCAAAATGCTAGCAGTGGAGCGAAAAAAATACACGAACAACCAGCACGTGAGAAGCTGTTGTTCGCAGCACTTATGTTTTTTGAACTCATGTACAAAATTGATACAAGGGTGCACTTTGCACTAAAATATAGTGCTAAATGTCGGTTTTCTTGCATTTCATGTACATTTGCGGAACTTTACTGAACTATGCAAAAGTAAATATGGAATTTCATACAACCCTAATAAGGAAAGAAATTCCATTAGTCATTAGCACTTTAGGCTGGTAATGACTGCCTGGACAGAAATGTATCAAACAGTGGATTCATGTTCTTATGAGGGTTTAGTACCCATTTCTTTACCGCGCAAGCCCAATGGCCCAGTCAGCAAATTTCTTTCCTCACTGAGGTGTTCATAAAATCCAATTAAGATTGTAAATTCCAAAATCTGATTTAAGGGATTTAATTTATGGTATTTTAAGATTATGAATTACATTTACACTGATTGAGCATTTGCCTTAATGGTAGATTTTCTACATCTGTAGTATTGTATTTCAAGACCGAAAAGGAGGCTAAGAGAAGACAAGGAAAATGCAGTTAACACACATGAACATTTAGACTTGTAGACATACATAAACAGTTTGCATTTGTTTTTCACCGTCTACATGTAAAATAAAAAAATCCCTGTGAACGGCAGGACTAAGGGCCCGATGTAGGTAGGGCGTTACCGATCGGTAACGGCCGAAAATACCGATTTTTGGCCCTTACCGATCGGTAAACAGCCATCGAGATGTAGGGAACCAAAAACAGAAAGAATCGGATAGAAAACCGAATCGGAATGAGTACCGAATGGGAAAGAATCCGATACGTACATACCGAAAATCGGATATGGAACGAATCGGAAAAACACCGATTCGGATGTAAATACCGATTCGGTCCAATTACCGATTCGTTAGTGACACCGAATCGGGAAATCACCGATTCGGTGCCATTACCGAATCGTAAGTGACACCGATTCGGAAAATCACCGATTCGGTTCCATTCCCGATTCGTTAGTGACACCGAATCGGAAAATCACCGATTCGGTCCATGTACCGAATCGGTACAAATACCGAATCGGACATGAGCCGAATCGGAAAACATGCCGAATCGTATGAATCTCCGATCGGGAAATTCCCCGATTCCGACAGTTGGGGAGATGTAGGGAGGCACAGAAACACCGAAATCGGCTCGAAATCGGTAGAATTCACTCGGTATTTACCATGGATTGCAATCAGGTGGTAACCAACTCCAACCCATATAAACAGTCCCAAAATGCATTGCAACTTGCAGGATGGCAGCTTTCTATGTCATTGCGAGGCGGCTACGGCTACAGCAGGAAGGACAGAGGGAATGGCTAAGAAATGAACAGGTCTACAGACAGAGGATAACCCTGTTCATGCTCACTGAGGCTGAGATCCTACAGAGATACAGGCTGGACTCTGACACCATACTTGAGCTCATCAGGGACCTTAAGCCATACTTGGACCACCACACCCCAAGGGCACACGCCATCCCTGCGCACGTCCAGGTGCTATGCAGCCTACACCTGGTAGCGTCTGGCAGCTATCAAAGTGGAGTAGCAGCAGCAGGAGGGGTGAGCCAGAGCAGCCTGTCAAGGTTCTTCCACATATTCCTTGACGCCATGATAGACAGGATGGACCAATACATCTCTTTCCCTGCAACCCACGCAGAACTGCTACAAACTAAAGCTGACTTCTACCAGATGGCACAATTTCCCCAAATCATCGGTTGCATAGATGGCACACACATTCCGATTTGCCCACCAGCGGACACCGAATACATATACCGCAATCGGAAATCTACACACACCATCAACGTGCAGGTGATCTGCAATGCCAAGTGCACCATCACAGACCTGGTAGCAAAATTTCCGGGGAGTACCCATGACTCCTATATATTCCAACAGAGCGGCATATATGCACGGCTGATGGCAGGCGAATTTGGAGAAGGATACCTCCTAGGTGAGACACATCATCAGACCCCCATAACACATAGTAGGTAGGTGGAATACATGTATGCATGTGTCTAATGTGACCCCTTTCTCTTCCAGGCGACAGTGCATATGCCCTCCGCTCATTCATACTCACCCCCTACCTCAACCCCTCCACACCCAGCCAAAGGAGGTATAACCGGGCCCACATACGCACAAGGAATGTTGTTGAACGGACCTTTGGCATCTGGAAAAGTAGATTCAGATGCCTGCACAAGAGTGGAGGTGCAAGGCAGTATACCCCCATCACCTGCTGCAAGATCATAGCTGTATGTGCAATGTTACACAACCTTGCGGTCAAGAAGGGCACTGAGGTGGAGTTGTCTGACTACGAGGACTATGACGACGACGAAGCTGTGCCACTGACACAGCCAGCTGGGGTGTGTACGCCAAGTGATGGCAGATACAGACGTGAGGAGATCACTGAGAACTATTTCTGACTGAGTACAGATGCAAAGACAGCTAAATGTTGTTTTGAAAAAAATAAATTTTAATAGTGATGCACCACAGTTACAGCACTGATGTGCATCAAAAAATGGAGATTGTAAACTCAAATAAAGTCCAGGGTTCTGGTTTGCTCATCCCCCCTTGCCAGGCTATTTTTTGGCCCGCTTTCCAGACCCACTGGGGTGTCCCTCGGCCCCCTCCGAATGCCCAGCAGCATCAGCGGATCGCCTGGTGCTCCTCCGTGGCTCTGATGCAGCGCTGGCCGGGCTGCTGCGGCTGCTGCTGTCTCCAGCATCACCCAGGTCCAGGGCAGGATTGGAGGCGGTGTTTGATATTATCATGGCCTCCATGGCCGTGGTGATCCTGGCCATCCCCCTAGTCAGCTCAGCCGTATGCTGACTGAGCACAGATTCCTGATTGGAGCTGCGATGGCACAGTTGTGCGGTCGCCGCTGCAAGGCGGGCCATGGCCCGGTTGAGCACCCGGGCATCCCTCCTGCGCGCAACCTCATGCTCCTCCTGTCTGGCAGATGAGTGGGTGATGGCAGTGGTCAGCCTGCCTAACCCTGCTGCCACCTCCTTGTTGCTGTCCACAACAGCCTGGAAACCCTTCACCAACTCCCCCATCTGCATGTTGTGCTGCAGGAGCTGGCGTTGGCAGGCCATGGTGGATCTGGCCTGTTGGCGCTGGATTTTAACCATCTGTCCCTCCAGGCCCAGGAACACACTGCCCTCCCGTGCTGGTGCAGCAGTGGTGGTGGTGGCACGGCGTCGGGCACTGCTGCTTCCGGCCTGCTGAGTGGGCTGGGGTGCCACTGGTGGGGGTGTGGTGCTGGCCGGTCCCTGAGCCCCTGCTCCCAGGACTGGTTGGACAGGTGGCAAGGCCACGATTGTGGCAGGAGCTGGTGTAGGCGGAATGGTCTGCCTTGTAGGGGAGTTGTCTGGTGAGAATTGCAAGGGGGGTGAGCTGGGCAGTACTGGGGAGTGCACTGCTTGGAAGTCAATGACCAGGACTCCCTCCATTCCTAGCCCTGGGGTGTCTCCTTCCTCATCCTCCTCCTCCTCCTGGCCAGCCTGGCTGGTGCTCGGCCCTGCGACTGCAGTGTTGGACGTTGCAGCTCCCTCTGCTGTCACAGTAGTTCCGCCTGATGGGGCCCCTAGGTACAAAGAAGCATTTGTAAACTGAGTGCCGATGTATTACAGTCAGTACAATTATGGCATTCCACATGTCCTTGCATCTCCTTACACCGTGTCACCCTGTTTCCTGTCTTGTGATTCTGCACTGACATATTTGGCTAACTTCTGCTGACTACATGTACCATGATGCTTGTCTCTTGTATGTTGGTGACAGTACAGTGCTGGTGTTTGTCTATGCATTGTGTCTAATGGGGAGGTGTCTGGTAGGGTGTGTCATGATGCGCATGCTTCTTACCTGTAGCTGTGGCTCTCGCAGAGCTGTCCAGGGTCCCGATTCCTACGATGCTCTCCCCCTCGATGGTGCTGGAGACAATTTCCTCCAGATCGGTGAGGGGTGGCGCCGGGTTCTGGCCTCCTCCAGTGTGTCCAGCCTGCCTTTGAATGTCAGCCAGCTTCCTCTTCGTGAGGCTGCGGATGTCGTAAAACCTTTTTTTCAGTTCCTCGATGGACCTGGGGGTGACACCCGCAGCATTCACCTTCTGGGCGATGTCGGCCCAGATTCTCCTCTTGGTGCTGTCTGGCACGTTGAGGGACAGCTTGCCAAACAGCTGGCGGTGCACCCTCACCACCTCCTCAACCAGCACCTGAAGTTCGGTGGTGGTGAACTTGGGCTTCCTCTTCTGGGAGGACTTCTGGCTTCCAGACTGATCTGCCATTTTCTCCTGTTCAGTTTGCAACCTCCTTCTCCAACTGCTGCTAACTGTGTGTGTTGGGCTCAGGCAGGCTTTCCAGATACTTCTAGAAACTTCTTAATTAGCTGCACCTGCCAGGGTTGCCACTCCCTGTTTGGGTGGGGGAGGGGGAGCCACCTCATTGGCTGAATCGCCTATTGCCGAATCGGCTTTTACCGATTCGGTAATATCCGATTCGGTGAAATCCGATTCGGTATTATCCGATTCGGTAAAAGCCGAATCGGTTCTTTCAATGCATTCCTATGGGCTTTTTCGCCATGGGTCTATGATTGCCGAATCGGATTTTACCGATTCGGCTTTTACCGAATCGGTATTCGCCGATTCGGGAATATCCGAATCGGTGGTAGACGAATCGGTGATTTCGGATTCGTTGTTGGCCGATTCGGTACTTTCCGATTCGGACCGAGCAGAATCGGAACGTACCGAATCTCATTACCGATGCCGGCCGAATCGGTATTCATTCGGTATTTTTTTCCTACATCTCGTTTTCCGATTTCAGAATACCGATTCGGCCCGCCTCGGTATTTTGAAATCGGAAAATCGCGTTTACCTACATCGGGCCCTAAATGCTGCTCCAAGCTGGAAAAAGGTGTCAATAGCCGTGCCTGTTAATGAACGGGCTTTTTTTTTTTTTTACAGAGGGTAGCATGTTCCTTGAGGAGGAAAGAAGTTCAACCTGCAACTGATTTTTTGTAATTGCAATTGTATTTATATAGCACTTACTACTTCTTACAAGGCATGGAATTCAGGGGCGTAACAAACGCCCCCACAGTGCGGGGAGGGGGGGGGCGCTAAAGCAAGCCTCTCTCCCTTTAAAGCAGGTGCAGTCTGCAGCCTGCTCCGAGCCCCTCCTGCTGACTGAAGAGAAACAAAGTATCAACTTACATTGTTTCTCTTCAGTCAGAGCGTGCAAGGCCCGGAAAGAGGATGTGGTGGGGGCCCCAGAGAGCAGGAGGCAGCACAGAGCACTGCTCAGGACCCTGACAAGGGTGGGAGTAGGGTCCCCCAGAGAGAGCATTCTCCCGGGCAAAGCTCATATGAGAAGGGATGATGAGGCAGCAAAATGGTGCCCTCAGGTAAGCACTCTTGTTAGAACGCACCATGTGGGCGTCCGAAGGGGAATGGGGGGACAAGGGGGGGACAAGAAGGGTGAAAGGCAGAGGGGAGAAGGGGGAAAGGCAGAGGGGAGAAGGGTGCAAGGCAGAGGGGAGAAGGGTGCAAGGTAGAGAGGAGAAGGGTGCAAGGTAGAAAGGAGAAGGGTGCAAGACGGAGGAGAGAAGGGTGCAAGGCGGAGGGGAGAAGGGTGCAAGGCAGAGGGGAGAAGGGTGCAAGGCAGAGAGGAATAAGGTGCAAAGCAGAGGAAAAAAGGGTGCAAAGCGGAGGAGAGAAGGGTGCAAGGCAGAGGGCAGAATGGTGCAAGGCGGAGAGGAGAAGGGTGCAAGGTAGAGAGCAGAAGGGTGCAGGCAGAGGGGAGAAGGGTGCAAGGCAGAGAGGAGAAGGGTGCAAGGCGGAGGGGAGAAGGGTGCCAGGTAGAGAGGAGAAGGGTACAAGGCAGAGGGGAGAAGAGTGCAAGGGGGAGGGGAGAAGGGTGCAAGGGGGAGGGGAGAAGGGTGCAAGGAAGAGAGGAGAAGGGTGCAAGGTAGAGAGGAGATGGGTGCAAGGTAGAGAGGAAAAGGGTGCAAGGTAGAGAGGAGAAGGGTGCAAGACGGAGGAGAGAAGGGTGCAAGGCTGAGGGGAGAAGGGTGCGAGGCAGAGGGGAGAAGGGTGCGAGGCAGAGAGGAGAAGGGTGCAAGGCAAGGAGTGGGGGTGCAAAGCGGAGGAGAGAAGGGTACAAGGCGGTGGCGAGTAGGGTGCAAGGCAGAGGGGAGAAGGGTGCAAGACGGAGGAGAGAAGGGTGCAAGGCGGAGGGGAGAAGGGTGCAAGGCAGAGGGGAGAAGGGTGCAAGGCAGAGAGGAATAAGGTGCAAAGCAGAGGAAAAAAGGGTGCAAAGCGGAGGAGAGAAGGGTGCAAGGCGGAGAGGAGAAGGGTGCAAGGCGGAGGGGAGAAGGGTGCAAGGCGGAGGAGAGAAGGGTGCAAGGCGGAGAGGAGAAGGGTGCAAGGTAGAGAGGAGAAGGGTGCAGGCAGAGGGGAGAAGGGTGCAAGGCAGAGAGGAGAAGGGTGCAAGGCGGAGGGGAGAAGGGTGCCAGGTAGAGAGGAGAAGGGTACAAGGCAGAGGGGAGAAGAGTGCAAGGGGGAGGGGAGAAGGGTGCAAGGGGGAGGGGAGAAGGGTGCAAGGGGGAGGGGAGAAGGGTGCAAGGAAGAGAGGAGAAGGGTGCAAGGTAGAGAGGAGATGGGTGCAAGGTAGAGAGGAAAAGGGTGCAAGGTAGAGAGGAGAAGGGTGCAAGATGGAGGAGAGAAGGGTGCAAGGCTGAGGGGAGAAGGGTGCGAGGCAGAGGGGAGAAGGGTGCGAGGCAGAGAGGAGAAGGGTGCAAGGCAGGGAGGGGGGGTGCAAAGCGGAGGAGAGAAGGGTACAAGGCGGAGGGAAGTAGGGTGCAAGGCAGAGGGGAGAAGGGTGCAAGGCAGGGAGGAGAAGGGTGCAAGGCGGAGGAGGGAAGGGTGCAAGGCGGAGGAGAGAAGGGTGCAAGGCGGAGAGGAGAAGGGTGCAAGGCGGAGGAGAGAAGGGTGCAAGGCGGAGGGCAGAATGGTGCAAGGCGGAGAGGAGAAGGGTGCAAGGCGGAGGGGAGAAGGGTGCAAGGCGGAGGAGAGAAGGGTGCAAGGCGGAGAGGAGAAGGGTGCAAGGTAGAGAGGAGAAGGGTGCAGGCAGAGGGGAGAAGTGTGCAAGGCAGAGAGGAGAAGGGTGCAAGGCGGAGGGGAGAAGGGTGCCAGGTAGAGAGGAGAAGGGTACAAGGCAGAGGGGAGAAGAGTGCAAGGGGGAGGGGAGAAGGGTGCAAGGGGGAGGGGAGAAGGGTGCAAGGAAGAGAGGAGAAGGGTGCAAGGTAGAGTGGAGATGGGTGCAAGGTAGAGAGGAAAAGGGTGCAAGGTAGAGAGGAGAAGGGTGCCAGACGGAGGAGAGAAGGGTGCAAGGCTGAGGGGAGAAGGGTGCGAGGCAGAGGGGAGAAGGGTGCGAGGCACAGAGGAGAAGGGTGCAAGGCAGGGAGGGGGGGTGCAAAGCGGAGGAGAGAAGGGTACAAGGCGGAGGGGAGTAGGGTGCAAGGCAGAGGGGAGAAGGGTGCAAGGCAGGGAGGAGAAGGGTGCAAGGCGGAGGGGGTAAGGGTGCAAGGCGGAGGAGAGAAGGGTGCAAGGCAGAGAGGAGAAGGGTGCAAGGTAGAGAGGAGAAGGGTGCAAGGCAGATGGGAGAAGGGTACAAGGCAGAGAGGAGAAGGGTGCAATGCGGAGGGGAGAAGGGTGCAAGGCGGAGGGAAGAAGGGTGCAAGGTAGAGAGGAGAAGGGTGCAAGGCAGAGGGGAGAAGGGTGCAAGGCGGAGGGGAGAAGGGTGCAAGGTAGAGAGGAGAAGGGTGCAAGGTAGAGAAGAGAAGGGTGCAAGGTAGAAAGGAGAAGGGTGCAAGACGGAGGAGAGAAGGGTGCAAGGCGGAGGGGAGAAGGGTGCAAGGCAGAGGGGAGAAGGGTGCAAGGCAGAGAGGAATAAGGTGCAAAGCAGAGGAAAAAAGGGTGCAAAGCGGAGGAGAGAAGGGTGCAAGGCAGAGGGCAGAATGGTGCAAGGCGGAGAGGAGAAGGGTGCAAGGTAGAGAGCAGAAGGGTGCAGGCAGAGGGGAGAAGGGTGCAAGGCAGAGAGGAGAAGGGTGCAAGGCGGAGGGGAGAAGGGTGCCAGGTAGAGAGGAGAAGGGTACAAGGCAGAGGGGAGAAGAGTGCAAGGGGGAGGGGAGAAGGGTGCAAGGGGGAGGGGAGAAGGGTGCAAGGAAGAGAGGAGAAGGGTGCAAGGTAGAGAGGAGATGGGTGCAAGGTAGAGAGGAAAAGGGTGCAAGGTAGAGAGGAGAAGGGTGCAAGACGGAGGAGAGAAGGGTGCAAGGCTGAGGGGAGAAGGGTGCGAGGCAGAGGGGAGAAGGGTGCGAGGCAGAGAGGAGAAGGGTGCAAGGCAAGGAGGGGGGTGCAAAGCGGAGGAGAGAAGGGTACAAGGCGGTGGCGAGTAGGGTGCAAGGCAGAGGGGAGAAGGGTGCAAGACGGAGGAGAGAAGGGTGCAAGGCGGAGGGGAGAAGGGTGCAAGGCAGAGGGGAGAAGGGTGCAAGGCAGAGAGGAATAAGGTGCAAAGCAGAGGAAAAAAGGGTGCAAAGCGGAGGAGAGAAGGGTGCAAGGCGGAGAGGAGAAGGGTGCAAGGCGGAGGGAAGAAGGGTGCAAGGCGGAGGAGAAAAGGGTGCAAGGCGGAGAGGAGAAGGGTGCAAGGTAGAGAGGAGAAGGGTGCAGGCAGAGGGGAGAAGGGTGCAAGGCAGAGAGGAGAAGGGTGCAAGGCGGAGGGGAGAAGGGTGCCAGGTAGAGAGGAGAAGGGTACAAGGCAGAGGGGAGAAGAGTGCAAGGGGGAGGGGAGAAGGGTGCAAGGGGGAGGGGAGAAGGGTGCAAGGAAGAGAGGAGAAGGGTGCAAGGTAGAGAGGAGATGGGTGCAAGGTAGAGAGGAAAAGGGTGCAAGGTAGAGAGGAGAAGGGTGCAAGACGGAGGAGAGAGGGGTGCAAGGCTGAGGGGAGAAGGGTGCGAGGCAGAGGGGAGAAGGGTGCGAGGCAGAGAGGAGAAGGGTGCAAGGCAGGGAGGGGGGGGTGCAAAGCGGAGGAGAGAAGGGTACAAGGCGGAGGGAAGTAGGGTGCAAGGCAGAGGGGAGAAGAGTGCAAGGCAGGGAGGAGAAGGGTGCAAGGCGGAGGGGGGAAGGGTGCAAGGCGGAGGAGAGAAGGGTGCAAGGCGGAGAGGAGAAGGGTGCAAGGCGGAGGAGAGAAGGGTGCAAGGCGGAGGGCAGAATGGTGCAAGGCGGAGAGGAGAAGGGAGCAAGGCGGAGGGGAGAAGGGTGCAAGGCGGAGGAGAGAAGGGTGCAAGGCGGAGAGGAGAAGGGTGCAAGGTAGAGAGGAGAAGGGTGCAGGCA
Organism: Lissotriton vulgaris; assembly: GCF_964263255.1. NCBI lineage: Eukaryota > Metazoa > Chordata > Amphibia > Caudata > Salamandridae > Lissotriton > Lissotriton vulgaris. The sequence continues at coordinate 1,206,486,368 of NC_141691.1, forward strand.
GAGGGGAGAAGGGTGCAAGGCAGAGAGGAGAAGGGTGCAAGGCGGAGGGGAGAAGGGTGCCAGGTAGAGAGGAGAAGGGTACAAGGCAGAGGGGAGAAGAGTGCAAGGGGGAGGGGAGAAGGGTGCAAGGGGGAGGGGAGAAGGGTGCAAGGAAGAGAGGAGAAGGGTGCAAGGTAGAGTGGAGATGGGTGCAAGGTAGAGAGGAAAAGGGTGCAAGGTAGAGAGGAGAAGGGTGCAAGACGGAGGAGAGAAGGGTGCAAGGCTGAGGGGAGAAGGGTGCGAGGCAGAGGGGAGAAGGGTGCGAGGCAGAGAGGAGAAGGGTGCAAGGCAGGGAGGGGGGGTGCAAAGCGGAGGAGAGAAGGGTACAAGGCGGAGGGGAGTAGGGTGCAAGGCAGAGGGGAGAAGGGTGCAAGGCAGGGAGGAGAAGGGTGCAAGGCGGAGGGGGTAAGGGTGCAAGGCGGAGGAGAGAAGGGTGCAAGGCAGAGAGGAGAAGGGTGCAAGGTAGAGAGGAGAAGGGTGCAAGGCAGATGGGAGAAGGGTACAAGGCAGAGAGGAGAAGGGTGCAATGCGGAGGGGAGAAGGGTGCAAGGCGGAGGGAAGAAGGGTGCAAGGTAGAGAGGAGAAGGGTGCAAGGCAGAGGGGAGAAGGGTGCAAGGCGGAGGGGAGAAGGGTGCCAGGTAGAGAGGAGAAGGGTGCAAGGCAGAGGGGAGAAGGGTGCAAGGCAGAGAGGAGAAGGGTGCAAGGCGGAGGGGAGAAGGGAGAAGGGTGAAAGGCGGAGGGGCGAAGAGAAGAGTGCAAGGGGGAGGGGAGCAGGGTGCAAGTCAGAGGGGAGAAGGGTGCAAAGCAGAGAGGAGAAGGGTACAAGGTAGAGAAGGGTGCAAGGCGGAGGGGAAAAGGGTGCAAGGCGGAGGAGAGACGAGTGCAAGGGGAGGGGAGAAGGGTGCAAGGCAGAGGGGAAAGGGTGAAAGGTAGAGAGGAGAAGGGTGCAAGGCAGAGGGGAGAAGAGTGCAAGGGGGAGGTGAGAAGGGTGCAAGGGGGATGGGAGAAGGGTGCAAGGAAGAGAGGAGAAGGGTGCAAGGTAGAGAGGAGAAGGGTGCAAGGAAGAGAGGAGATGGGTGCAAGGTAGAGAGAAGGGTGGAAGGTAGAGAGGAGAAGGCTACAAGGCAGAGAGGAGAAGGGTGCAAAACGGAGGAGAGAAGGGTGCAAGGCAGAGGGGAGAAGGGTTCAAGGCAGAGGGGAGAAGGGAGCAAGGCAGAGAGGAGATGGGTGCAAGGCTGAGGGGAGAAGGGTGCAAGGCGGAGGAGAGAAGGGTGCAAGGCGGAGGGGAGAAGGGTGCAAGGCAGAGGGGAGAAGGGTGCAAGGCAGAGAGGAGAAGGGTGCAAGGCGGAGGGGAGAAGGGTGCAAGGTGGAGGAGAGAAGGGTGCAAGGTGGAGAGGAGAAGGGTGCAAGGTAGAGAGGAGAAGGGTGCAAGGCAGAGGGGAGAATGGTGCAAGGCAGAGAGGAGAAGGGTGCAAGGCGGAGGGGAGAAGGGTGCAAGGCGGAGGGGAGAAGGGTGCAAGGCGGAGGAGAGAAGGGTGCAAGGTAGAGAGGAGAAGGGTGCAAGGGTGCAAGGCAGAGGGGAGAAGGGTGCAAGGCAGAGAGGAGAAGGGTGCAATGCATAGGGGAGAAAGGTGCAAGTCAGAGGGGAGAAGGGTGCAAGGCAGAGAGGAGAAGGTTGCAAGGCAGAGGGGAGAAGGATGCAAGGCGGAGGGGAGAAGGGTGCAAGGCGGAGGGGAGAAGGGTGCAAGGTAGAGAGGAGAAGGTTGCAAGGCAGAGGGGAGAAGGGTGCAAGGCAGAGAGGAGAAGGGTGCAAGGCGGAGGGAAGAAGGGTGAAAGGCGGAGGGGAGAAGAGTGGAAGGGGGAGGGGATAAGGGTGCAAGGCAGAGGAGAGAAGGGTGAAAGGTAGAGAGGAGAAGGGTGCAAGGCAGAGGGGAGAAGAGTGCAAGGGGGAGGTGAGAAGGGTGCAAGGGGGAGGGAAGAAGGGTGCAAGGAAGAGAGGAGAAGAGTGCAAGGTAGAGAGGAGAAGGGTGCAAGGTAGAGAGCAGATGGTTGCAAGGTAGAGAGAAGGGTGCAAGGTAGAGAGGAGAAGGGTGCAAGGCAGAGAGGAGAAGGGTGCAAAACGGAGGAGAGAAGGGTGCAAGGCAGAGGGGAGAAGGGTGCAAGGCAGAGGGGAGAAGGGAGCAAGGCAGAGAGGAGATGGGTGCAAGGCTGAGGGGAGAAGGGTGCAAGGCGGAGGAGAGAAGGGTGCAAGGCGGAGGGGAGAAGGGGAGAAGGGTGCAAGGCAGAGGGGAGAAGGGTGCAAGGCAGAGAGGAGAAGGGTGCAAGGCGGAGGGGAGAAGGGTGCAAGGCGGAGGAGAGAAGGGTGCAAGGTGGAGAGGAGAAGGGTGCAAGGTAGAGAGGAGAAGGGTGCAAGGCAGAGGGGAGAAGGTTGCAAGGCAGAGAGGAGAAGGATGCAAGGCGGAGGTGAGAAGGGTGCAAGGCGGAGGGGAGAAGGGTGCAAGGCGGAGGAGAGAAGGGTGCAAGGCGGAGGGGAGAAGGGTGCAAGGCGGAGGAGAGAAGAGTGCAAGGTAGAGAGGAGAAGGGTGCAAGGCATAGGGGAGAAGGGTGCAAGTCAGAGGGGAGAAGGGTGCAAGGCAGAGAGGAGAAGGGTGCAAGGCAGAGAGGAGAAGGGTGCAAGGCGGAGGGGAGAAGGGTGCAAGGCGGAGGGGAGAAGAGTGCAAGGGGGAGGGGAGAAGGGTGCAAGGCAGAGGGGAGAAGGGTGCAAGGCAGAGGGGAGAAGGGTAAAAGGTAAAGAGGAGAATGGTGCAAGGCAGAGGGGAGAAGAGTGCAAGGGGGAGGGGAGAAGGGTGCAAGGCAGAGGGGAGAAGCATGCAAGGAAGAGAGGAGAAGCATGCAAGGTGGAGGAGAGAAGGGTGCAAGGCAGAGGGGAGGAGGGTGCAAAGTAAAGAAGGGTGCAAGGCGGAGGGGGAGACGGATGCAAGGCAGAGGGGAGAAGGATGCAAGGCAGATGGACAAGGCGGGAAACGGAGAAACCCAGTAGGCAGCGGGGTCCAGCTACTGGGTTTTTCATCCAGCAAGACAATGATCCCTGCCTTTTTCAGTGGCAACCACCACCTGGGTGTAGAGGTGGTCCTACGAGCCTGGACAGGGCAGGTATGGCAGGTAACCGCCCTTCTTGATTCAGGTGCCACAGGCAACTTCATTGACACCCAGTATATGAAGAACCTGGGCATGGCACTGATCTCACCTCCGGTCTTATCCGTTACCAAACTGAGGATCTGAGGATAGCGTTCAAGAATGAACACACGGAAACCATTGCCTTCGACGTAATCGATGCCCCGCAGTTTCAAGTAATTTTGAGGCTTCCGTGGCTGGGGCGCCACAACCTATAGATAGACTGGACATCCGGAATCCTAGTCTTGCATTCAGCTTACTGCAGTACCTCCTGTTATACCTCCACCGACACCTCATATGTGCCTGCCATACAGTCCCACACCCTACCCATGGCAGGAACAGGCATGACTACACAGGACAACGTATCGAAAGCATACCGTGACCTGGCTGCGGTGTTCGACTAGAAGGGAGACAACACCCTCACCGTTCATTCGACAGCAGGATTGATCTGATCCCTAACTCCACGCTTCCTTTTAGTCGGATCTACTCCCTCACCGAAAAGGAGAACATGCACCTCCGCTCTTACCTGGATGAATACCTACGGAATGGGTTCATACGCCATTCCAGGTCCCCTGTATCCTCTCCTCGTTTCTTCCTGGCCAAAAAGGAGGGGGATCTCAGAACATGCATAGACTTCAGTGCTATGAACGCCATCACCATCTAAAACATTGTACCCACTGCCTCTGATTTCCAACCTACTGGACCAGGTGAAAAACGCCTCAATTTTCGCCAAACTGGATCTCACGGAGGCTTACCATCTAGTCAGAGTCCCTAAGGGTGACAAATGGAAAACAGCATTCTGGACCAAATTCGGCCTCTTCGAATACCAGGTCATGCCTTTCGGACTCTGCAACACCCCCGGGGCGCTCCAGTTCTTCATCGACAAAGCATTGAGGGACTACATTGATATATTCTGTACAGTGTATATCGATGATATACTGATCTATTCACAGACCATGGCAGACCACGTCCAACATGTACGCACAGTCCTCCAACAGTTGGGACAAAATGGTTTGCACGTCAAACTGGAGAAAAGCATCTTTCATACCACATCTGTAGAGTTCCTGGGACACGTCATCACTCCAGCTTATATCAAAATGGATAACAAGAAGGTAGAAGCTATCTTGCACTGGCCATCTCCAACCACCGTGAAGCACATCCAGAGGTTTTTGGGATTTGCCAATTACTACCACCGCTTCATCACAGGCTTCTCCAGGATTGTTAATCCCATCACTCGCTTGCTACGCAAGGGGGTCCAATTCTGCTAGGATACAAAAGCTGAGCACGCCTTTCAGGAACTAAAAAGAAAATTCACCACAGCTCCCATTCTGAGGCACCCTGACTTCGAACAACTGTTTACTATGGAGGCTGATGCTTTGTAGGACACTCTAGGAGGTGTGTTGTCGCAAAGGGACGCTGAGACGGGTCTCCTACACCCTGTCGCATTCTATTACTGAAAACGCATACCAACCGAACGCAACGACACCATCTCAGATCGAGAACTACTGGCCATCAAGAGAGCGTTCGAAGATTGGTGCCACTACCTGAAAGACGCTAAACATCCCGTTATTATCTATACTGATCACCGGAACCTGCAATTCCATCGCTCGGCCTGTGCCCTCACATCCAGACAATTACAATGGACTCTGTTTTTTAATGAGTATGACTTCTGCATCACGTACCGACAGGGAAAGGAGAACGCCAAGGCTGACTTGCTATCCCGCCTTGAGGACAACAACGACTCTGTGTTCGCCACTGAACCATTGCCAATCATTCCCAAGCAATGTTTCCATGGTGTTGTGCTATCTTCCGATTTCCTCTCCCAACTCCATGATGACATCACACAGATCGATCCGTCTTCCTTGGTAGAGGACCACAAGGGTATAACCACACAGAAGACGAGTACTACCTTCCTCTGGTAGCCCGCCAACAACAGGCCCTGTACATGTGTCATGACCATGTTCTGTCCAACCATCCGGGATATCACAAGAACGTTGATCTGTTACAGAGACATTTCTGGTGGCCTATGTTGGAAGACGACACCAGGGCTAATATTGCGCATTGTGCCATGTGTGCCCAGGGAAAGAACATGTCTGGGCCATCCTTTGGGCTGTTACATGCCATTCCTGTTCCTCCACATCCCTGGCACACCATTTCCGTGGATTTTGTAGTGGAGTTGCCAGCCACCTCTTTAGGGTACACTACCGTCCTTACCATTGTGGACCATCTCACGAAAATGGCTCATTTTGTACCACTGAAGTGATAACCTTCAGCAGCTAAATTGGAAAAACGTGGTAAGACTGCATGGCATACCGTCTGTGGTGATAACAGACCGGGGTTCGCAGTCCGTGTCTTGTTTCTGGAATGTGGTGTGCACTACCATGGATTTGGGCGTTCATTTGTCATCGACACACCACCCTCAGACCGCCGGTCAAGCCAAGAGAACCAACCACACCATGGAGCAGTATCTCCATTTTTTACTTCTGTCAGCTGAAAAGGAATGGGTAGAATGAATTGGATGGTGGAATTCGCGTATAACACCAACAACAAGCATTCTGCCATCGGTATGTCTCCCTTCTACTGCCTCCAGGGCAAACATTCTGGAACTCTGGGAAGAACCACAGAACAGTCCCTTGCCTACGGTTCGGGCATACCATGCCAGACTCTGTACACTCTGGCAGCAGGCCCGGTTTGAACTAGCCAATGCCAAAGAGTGCTATAAACAGTTCTCGGACAATCACAGGAAGAGGGAACCCACCTAACCCACCTACAAGAAGGGAGACAGGGTGTGGCAGAATCTCAATGTGCACGGCTCCAAAAAACTGCTGCCCCGTTTTGTGGGACCTTATGTGATCGAGAATGTGATTAACCATGTGTCTATGAAGCTCTTGTTGCCTACTCAGATGAAAATACACCCCGTCTTCCATGTCTCCCTTCTACATCCCGTTCACCCTGAGTGCAATGTGACCTCCCCTCCTATCCTTTTCTCAGGGATGATCACATTGAGTACGAGGTCAGGGCTATTCTTGGTTCTAGTCTTACCTGGGGGAGGCTCTTTTACCTGATTGACTGGAAGGGTTTTAGTCTGAGGAGAGGTCCTGGGAGCCCCTGTCACATGTTCGCCATGCTTCCCGGTTGGTTTGCTCCTTCCATGTCAGTCACCCGCTCAGCCCTCGCCCTGCCACCCCTGTGTGATTCTGCTGTTGTGGGTGGGGGTCTGTTTTGGGCAGGGGTGCTGTCATGGTTCGTCTGTTGGCCCCCCTTCCCCCTGTTACCTGGGTGTTTGTGTGCGGCTGAAACGTGGCTCATGCGGTAAGCGAGCCTCCTCACTTCCAGGGTTTCCAGTGGTTAGCGGTACAACTTTCCTTGCCGGAACCGCTACTACGTCACTAGCGCTTCTGGGGGAATCCACAAAACAGTAGTGGTTTACCCCCGGTTCGGCGCTTCGCATTGATGTCAGTCCCCTTGCCAGATGCCTGGCTTGTTCCAGAACGTCCTTCAGGTAATACTGATGCAGCGCTGGAGCGCTTGTTTGTGTGCCCGTGACTTTGCCTTGCCGCACTTAAGCTCTAGTCTCCTTTTCTGCCTTGCCTTGAAGCACAGAAGCACTTCTGTACTTAACTGCCTTGCCACGCTAGAGCGCTTGTTTGTGTGCCCGTGGCTTTGCCTTGAAGCACTGGAGCGCTTATTGACTTTGTCTTGTAGCGCTGGTGCACTAGTGTTGCTGCCTTGCCTTGAAGCACTGGAACTCTTGTCTTTGTTTCCACTTAAATATTGCCACACAGCGCTGGAGCGCTCATTATTTGGGTTTTTTGTACATTGCGCAGGATCGCTGATTGATTTTTTGTACATTGCGCAGAAGCGCTGATTGAATTATTGTACATTGCGCAGGAGCGCTAGTTCTGTGGCACGCTGTTATGGCTGGATTTTCTGTTTAGATGGGATCAGCCCCCAGGGGCCCCTATGACCCAGCCAAAACGTACTCACCTTCCCTCCTCAGATCATATTCACAATGGATAGATTTACAGATATATATACAGGTCGCACCTAAGGATGGGGCATGATAATATACATATATAGGAATTTTCTACAATATCTTATTCACATCAGTTGGTCTCGCGGCCACCCTGACCCAGACCGGTCTACCCTAGGGCAGATATTGCGCACAATCCGGTGCGACTACACATGGGCCTGCAGAACCCTATGCTCCCGTTTCCAAACGCTCAACAATCCTGTCGAACTCCACGTCAGTATTCCCCCCTGGCGCTCTCACTTATTCAAGCCACAATCCTGTGGGTATCGGCACTGGTAGTCCTCCCCAGTGTTCTCACTAACGCCGCATATCAACGACGACCACATTCCTATGAACAATTATCGGGATAATATCTCCGTTATCTACTTAGGATAAAACTACAATAATAACTTTGAGTATAGTTCCAAATTATATAGTGTACTCCCTGCTCTTGGCATCAAAGGTCCACTCACTCCCTCTTTATTCAATCACCATTTACCTGATCGGGATTTCTCATCCGTTCACCTAAACAGCTTTTGGCTAGGAATGCAGTTTACCGAGATTGAACATAAGCACCAGGTACACAATAATTCTATATGAATTAGGGTATTTATTAACAATAGACACAAATCACATTACTATGCAGCATAACTTTTGCAAGAAAAAGGTAAAGATTAGAGTGCACATCCTAAATAAGTTAGGCAGGTATCACCTTGTTAGTGGGAAGTCTGGACTCGGCAGTCATCTAGGTTCCCTTCTCGTCTCTGTATCCTGGCTCGCCTTGCAGTCACCCTCAGCCGTCACAAGTACACGTCTGCACCGCTAGGCTCAACCTCGTCTGCTTCCCCTCAGGACACTGGAACCTTGCTGGTTATTAGCTACCGTCTCTCTCTCTCTCTGTATCAGTGCGCTCCGCGCTACTTCTCGTTCAGTCTTTCTCAGAGAGTTTCGGTCTTAAATCTTTCTCCGACTTCAAAGATGGCGACTTGTCTACCATGAAAATGAATAATGGCAGAGATGCTAACGGCTAGATGCCGCCTACGGACTAACTGACAAACTGACTAACACCTTCGCTAATATCAAAGCCCGTTCCTTCATGGAAATTCACGGCCAGTAACCTGCCGCCCACCAAATTCTTGTACCTCCCCGTACCAAGGACACTTTCCCAGCCGGCCGGCCTGAAGTTGTGTCTTCGGAGTGGAGAAAAATACATTCCTTCGATAAGGGTCAGCCTGAACCGGTTCTCTCCAAGCGAACAACAGCTTGAAACTAAAACATCACACTTCACCTAGAAAGCCTTCTCGAGCTACCGGGCAGAAAGCAAAATGGAGTCTGTCTCGTTTAAAGCCTACGGAGCCCACAATATGCATAGCTCCATGGAAAATAGCCCAATATGTTAGCAAATGAGCGAATCATGACTAATACTTATATATCTATCCCCTAACTTAAATTCATAAGCCTTACTCTAAGGAAAATAATACGAAAATGCCCTAATATATGTAAGGCAGGGTCCCTGTCTATCGGCCTAATCCCTATGCTATGGGGGTGATAGGCTGGAGTCACTCTCCATCATTCTCCTTCTCCAAAGAGCTAGCAAAAAGGCAGCCATAACATTACACCCCTTGACTCCAGTCTATTAACCACAAACTAAATGGAGCTAACATCAGTAGAAGAATAATATGAAACAAAACTAACAGATCTACGACTCTTACTAAGTCTAAAAAATTGGAGCAGAGAAGGGATGCATTGAATAAAGCAACAAATGGCTATCAGGACACAAATAGCGACAATAACCCCCCCTAAGATTTGTCGTAGGGAATGCATGTCGGGGAGCCAGTTAAAAAGCCAGTCAAAGAAACCCTGATCTATATGTTCTCTAATTTCTGCAGTCAAGTCGTGGAGCTTGTTAATGTGGGATTGGATAGCTTTAGAATGGTCAGACAAATTAAAACAGCATAGACCTTCAAAATCAGAACAATCATGTCCATGTTTCAACAATAAGTAATCGATAGCGGCGCGATTCTGTAAAATAGTTCTACGTTCACCTTGGGAATCTAATAATAAATCAGATAAAACAGTAGACGTTTGGTTAATGGACTTGACCATCCAGCAGGCCATTTTGCCGATTGTTTTGGCATTATAAACGGCCAATGCTGGCACTCCAATAATAGAAAAAGCTAAACCCAGATATTCTGATTTGGAAAAAAGATGAACAGAGGAATCACAGTCTTCATGCAATGACATTGAATCACGTACAATACGAGAATGTGAATTAGGATGTGAGGAAAACATTAATAAGCTCAATCTAGTGATGGCACATGGGCCACCAGAAATATTCGCAGGAATATAGGGCCAAGATGAATTCCCGCAGGAAAACAGCCATCCAGCTGGCAATAACATTGAGCGATAATAACTAGGGGCAACTAATAAACGTTGACATGTCATATTGTTTTTTACAGAAAGACACGAATTCGGAAGTCTCTTTAAACACAGCAATCGTTGATGAGCTGAAAAAGAAGTAGCAGCCTGTATCTTAAGTTTTAAGCATTCGGTGATAGCCCTAGGGTCACATGTCATTACAAAACATAGGTCTCCAGGGGTAATATTAAAAGTAGTAATTCGGGAATGAATAGGGATATCAAGGTCTGGAAGAGCAGTACATGAGGGACAGAACTCGTGGGCCGCGAAGTCGCCCAGAATAACATTTGATCGGGCATTCGAGATATTAAAAATATGTCGCAAAGTCTCGGTAGATGCAGGGACGGCAACCAAACAGGTCGCTAAAATGTCAGTGACAGATTTCATTGGGGTAAGACAGAAATGCGGAGAGTTCGTCACCCGCCTTGCGAGTGTGATCCAGAAATTAGAAGACTGATCCCACGCAGATCGCGGGGCTCGAATTATCCCATCAATCGGCGTCGGTGGATCCTTCCCTCTCCCGGCGTAGCAAGCCAAAAGGAGTCCAGCGCCGACACATCCTGCAGCAGCAATCCAAAGAATGATCTGAAACAATACAAAACACAGGCCTTAATCATTCTCGTAAGTAACATTTATCGGCTGGGACAGCTTCCCAGCCATCTTTCCCTGGCTTCATCACCAAAACGGTGTTGTCATGACCGGTCGCAATAATATCAGCCTGTTCAGGAGGATTTTTAGGCGATTGCACCCATATTTTAGCTCCAGGAAGATCAGACGATCCGAAGCCTTTTTGTCCTCGCACAGTTAGCAACGTTGGGGCAGAGCCTTTTTTGATCTCACCACTGAAGACAGGCATAATTAATAACTGAGCAACACGGTCAGACTTTTTGATGAACAAATCCGTCTCACTGCTATTAAGCAGGAGAACCTTAATCTCTCCCTGATAATCACTGTCAATTACTCCTCCGAGCACTTGTACACCTTTCAGGGCCAGGCCAGATCTAGGGGCAATTAATCCAAAGCTACCGGCAGGTATACAGACACCAATGCCAGTTTCAACAATGATTCGATCTTTTCCTGGAAATTGTGCATCATTTAAAGCATGCAGGTCGAGGCCTGCGGAACCTGGGGTTGCTCTACATGGAGCCAAAGCACCGGGGGTAATTTCCCAATATATTACAGTGTGTGATATAGAATTAGGTTTTGCATCAACATGTGGAGGAAACAAACGCATCAAAGGAGATTCAGCATGTAACAAAGGACGATTATTTAAAATTAACAAAGCTTGAAGTAGAACATCTCTCCACTGGCTGTAACGGTCATCAGTCAACTTGCGCAACTGTTCTTTCAACAAGCCATTCATTCTCTCAATCAATCCTGAAGCTTGTGGGTAATATGGAATATGAAACACCCAATCAATATTATTTTCCGTACAGAATTCCTGCACCAATCTTCCACGAAAGTGGGATGCATTGTCTGATTGAATCTGAAATGGGACACCATAGTACAGAATAATTAGCTCCAGGGTTTTAATTGTATTCACTTGGGTAGCGTTCTTGCAAGGGAAAGCGACCAAAAGGCCACTATAAGTATCAACCACTGTGCAAATATATTGACAATTTCTGCTCATAGGGAGCGGACCAATATAATCAATCTGCCAAATTTGGGCGGGCAATTTACCTCGATGTAAGTGACCTCGAACAATCTGAGGCACCTCTTTTTTCCTAGAATGCTGGCAAATGGGACAATGTAGAATGACATCTTTTATTAAAGAAAAGGGAATATGAATTCCTCTATCGGCAGCCCACCTGCTAGTGGCTTTCTCTCCAAAATGTCCTGCTTTCTGATGGGCCCACTTCGCCAATCCCGCCAAATCAGAATCTTGCATGTCAACCACTGCCTCAGAAATTTTAGACTGTTCATCTGCAATATTATGAAAAAATTTGTCAAGGGAGTCAATTGGAGTATGAGCATCCACGTGAAAGATTGTTACAGTACTCTGCGGGAGCAATTCCCAAATTTCTTGCCACAGCTCTTTACCCCACAACTCCTTGGAATGCAATTCCCAATTATGAGAATGCCATGTTGGTAACCACACCGCTAGTCCATTTGCAGTGGACCAGGAATCAGTGAAAATATGACATGTACCAGGTAGTTCCTGTTTCAAAACTTGGTAAACTGCATAGAGTTCAGCATATTGACTACTCTTACCGTCTCCAGTGGTGCTTATCAATTTCTTTGTAATCGGATTAAACGAGACAGCTTTCCAATGTCTTTTGTCACCAATGAACCTCGCAGAACCATCCGTAAACCACACATGTTTTCTATCCTCCGCGGACAGATCATCAAATGATTTACCCCACTGCACGGGAGACTCCTGCACTACGGGAACCGAACATTCACTTTCCGCCTCATTGGAGGGCGCCTGCGCCACTCGCTCATGTAAGACTGCCACACCTTTCGGACCCACACGTGCCCTGTCCTGAATGTACCATTTCCATTTAATCACACTAGCCTCCTGAGCATGTCCAATTCGATGGGATTTAGGTGAACTCAAAACCCACTGCATAATGGGAATTTCGGGCCGCAAAATCACAGCATGGCCTAGGGTCAATTGCTCGGTATCCACCAGAGCCCAATAACAAGCAAGCAACTGTTTCTCAAAAGGTGAGTAACGCTCACCAGCCTCGGGTAACTTTTTGGTCCAAAAACCTAATGGCACTTTTTGTCTGCCCTGCTTTTGCCACAAACTCCAATTGGCATACAGGCCTTCCACGGACACATTCAAATCCACATCACCTTCACTCACGGGCCACAAATCCAAAGCATACTGAATAGCTTCTTTAGCCAAATTAAAAGCAGTCTGTTGAGGTTCACCCCATTCAAACGCATTCTTTTTACGAGTGACTCGATACAGTGGAGCTAAGATTTGACTCAAATGGGGAATATGCTGACGCCAAAATCCAAACAAACCAATAAAACATTGAGCTTCTTTCCTGTTTCTGGGAACAGCAAAATCAAGTATTTTTCGTTTAACCTGTGGAATCACCTCTCTGTGACCCTCATGCCAATTGATTCCTAAAAATTTCACAGCTTGGGATGGGGTTTGTAATTTGTCAGGATTCATTTCCCAACCTTTCGCTCGCAAACAGTCAATGATCTGATCTAAATGGGACTGCACCTGATCTTGCGTTTCACCTTGAATCAAAATGTCGTCAATATAATGACAAACCTGAACTTGTGGATTCGTGGGCACTTCAGACAAATGTTCAGCCACCAGCCGGTGACAGATCGTAGGACTATGTACATAGCCTTGAGGAAGACTCCGGAACGTCATTTGACGTCCATTCCATGTAAAACTGAATTGTTCCTGACATTCGGGGGCAATCGGAATTGAAAAGAATGCATTAGCAATATCAATGGAAGCATACCACGTACCTGGATGTTTTTGAATTCTCTCAATCAGTGTGACAATGTCAGGCACTGCAACAGTCAATTTGGGCGTATTTTTATTCAATTCTCGATAATCAACAGTCATGCGCCAAGAGTTGTCACTTTTGCGCACGGGCCAAACGGGATTATTCCAAGCAGATGTGACCGGAGTAATGACTCCTGCGTCAACCAAATCCTGAATCGTAGCGGTAATTTCTTCATGACCACCTGGGATGCGATATTGCTTTTGAGAAATCACTTTTGTTGCCAAAGGTATTTTAATAGGTGGCATGCGTAAACGGCCAACCCGTACGGGTCTGGTCGAAATGTACTGTCGTGTACCAAATTGATAGTATCCATCATCCAAATGCAAAGTCATACCTTTCAAAATGTCAATTCCAATAATGTATTCCAAAAGTGGCACAACCAACACAGAGTATTCTCTACGAGGGATTCTACCAATTTTAATTTCGAGTGCAGTCTGAACCGCGGGTGTTTCTTTACCACCCAGACCAGTAATCGTAAAGGACTGTCCATGAAACTTTCTCGATTTACCATGAATTAGAGTGGCCTCCGCCCCAGTATCAACTAACGCTCGGGCCCTTTGGATATTACGATGTTTCCAAAAAATCTCAATATCTACATAGGGTCTATAATCTCTGTGGGCCCACTTGCGTACCGGAGCTTGACCTATTTCCTAGTCATTTTTCCTTCGCTCTGTCAACCAAGACAAATCAGGATAAATACTCTCGGTTTTCTTTGGTATTAGAATGTCATGTTCATATCCGTCTCCAGTACGAAACGGATTAGTGTCAGGCTCAAAAAGATGTGAATTACGGTCAGAGAGTCTGTTACGATCCTCCCTCCTTCGTACGTCAGGGGAATAACTCCTTGCATCTCGTCGGCTGTCGGAAACACGATCATCACTTCCTCTTTCACGATCATCCTCTCTCCCCCTTCCATCATTACGACGAGGGGATCCATCACGTTCATAGCGCCGATCATCACGGCGATCAGAATTCACACGTCGTCTCTCATCACCACTGTCATCCGAACCACGATCATACTCATTCTTTCGCACACGACGGGCACCCTCCTTTCGATCCAGACCACGCTTACGAAACAAATCCCATAAGCGATTATTAGGTTCACCATCAATGTCTTCCTTTTTGACACCATCAGCAATGAGAGCAAGGAACATGTCACGTCTAGAGAATTTGTAGTCACCACCAGTACGACCCTCAGGCCGAGATTGTCTTTCAGGTTTAAACCATTCACCCAGCTCACCAAGCTGACGAACAGATTCAAGCACAACAGACAAAGGGTTGCCAGTTTGGTTAATCAACAATGTCATCATGACCTGCTTGTAAGCAACAGGAGCAGAACGTATAATGCGATTACGCACAGAAGATGTTAAAAGACCATCCAAAAGTTTATCAGCAGTACTAAGAAAGATAGCCGTTTTCATGACCTCCTCTTTTAAACGTTGCGACGCATCGCGCAGAGTGTACCACGGTTTCTCATCAGTAGGCCAATCAGATTCTGTTGGATATTTATGATTACAGCCGTCGGACGCAAGCTGGAGCAAAGAAATTTGACCAGCACCATTATAATTCCGAAAATGATCCTGAATCGTAGAATCAGAACTTAAAGAGCAAAATCGTAAGCAATCAACAGCATCGAGCATAATACCGGCAGCGCCAAGCTCATAAAGACGCACCATCCAGGTAAGCAAGGCCTCACCAGGCCGTTGTCGAAATCGTTGCAGAATGTCACTAACCTCCTGCTGAGTAAAATCTTCAATACAATCAAGAGCTATACCACCCGGATTACCAGGGGCCTGTTGTAATTTTCGTCGAAAAATCGGGTGAGCAGAAACTGCGGGAAGAGCTTCCGAGGAAGCCCGCATCTTAGATTTAACAGCACAATCAGGGCAAGCTACGTCATCCACACGGGAAGAACGAGCACGGTCACAATCGGGAGTTGAATCAATGCATGAAGCAGATTTACAATCACGTCCGGAGCGAGAAGACTCGCGCTTGTCACCCTCCTCTGCCGAGGAGTCAGAAGTATGAGAATCCCAGATATTACCGTCCCACTCATCGGGGTTCCAATCCATTCCAGCTTTCGCTACAACCATACGCACTTTGCGTGTAGATACACGACCACGACGATGTTTATACTTATATCGTGCAATACGGACCGCAGCTCTTTCAGCAATGGTCTGATATGTCTCAAGTTTGTCGGCAAGCAATTTATTTTGACAACGCAACAGAGTATGTGCATTTTGTAATTCAATACACTGTCCTTCCATATCTTTAAACTGCTTCTGTAGCTGAACAAACTTCTCATGCAATATTCTGTACGCATTAAGAACAATCCACCCTCTGCGTCCTAAAATAGGAAGCTCATCACCCTTCACTACTGGCGCTTTCTGCAAGCACGATACCACATCGGCAGGCTCCGCCTGCTCCAAACATGAAGACCAATTTTCACTCAAACCAGTAGAATCAGCCCACTCACGGGCCAAGGCCTCGTAAGGGGTACATTCCCAGCCGGGAATCTGAATCGGTAATTTGAAAACCGACGATGATTTTTTCGCAAACATAATGATACACAAAAAATTATATACACAATTATAAACAAAATTTTATACGTACAAGCCGAGCGCAAACCAACAAGATTAAAACAACACAATGCACACAGGCTTCGTAAACAGTTCGTGACGCCAGATGTTATGGCTGGATTTTCTGTTTAGATGGGATCAGCCCCCAGGGGCCCCTATGACCCAGCCAAAACGTACTCACCTTCCCTCCTCAGATCATATTCACAATGGATAGATTTACAGATATATATACAGGTCGCACCTAAGGATGGGGCATGATAATATACATATATAGGAATTTTCTACAATATCTTATTCACATCAGTTGGTCTCGCGGCCACCCTGACCCAGACCGGTCTACCCTAGGGCAGATATTGCGCACAATCCGGTGCGACTACACATGGGCCTGCAGAACCCTATGCTCCCGTTTCCAAACGCTCAACAATCCTGTCGAACTCCACGTCAGTTTTCCCCCCTGGCGCTCTCACTTATTCAAGCCACAATCCTGTGGGTATCGGCACTGGTAGTCCTCCCCAGTGTTCTCACTAACGCCGCATATCAACGACGACCACATTCCTATGAACAATTATCGGGATAATATCTCCGTTATCTACTTAGGATAAAACTACAATAACTTTGAGTATAGTTCCAAATTATATAGTGTACTCCCTGCTCTTGGCATCAAAGGTCCACTCACTCCCTCTTTATTCAATCACCATTTACCTGATCGGGATTTCTCATCCGTTCACCTAAACAGCTTTTGGCTAGGAATGCAGTTTACCGAGATTGAACATAAGCACCAGGTACACAATAATTCTATATGAATTAGGGTATTTATTAACAATAGACACAAATCACATTACTATGCAGCATAACTTTTGCAAGAAAAAGGTAAAGATTAGAGTGCACATCCTAAATAAGTTAGGCAGGTATCACCTTGTTAGTGGGAAGTCTGGACTCGGCAGTCATCTAGGTTCCCTTCTCGTCTCTGTATCCTGGCTCGCCTTGCAGTCACCCTCAGCCGTCACAAGTACACGTCTGCACCGCTAGGCTCAACCTCGTCTGCTTCCCCTCAGGACACTGGAACCTTGCTGGTTATTAGCTACCGTCTCTCTCTCTCTCTGTATCAGTGCGCTCCGCGCTACTTCTCGTTCAGTCTTTCTCAGAGAGTTTCGGTCTTAAATCTTTCTCCGACTTCAAAGATGGCGACTTGTCTACCATGAAAATGAATAATGGCAGAGATGCTAACGGCTAGATGCCGCCTACGGACTAACTGACAAACTGACTAACACCTTCGCTAATATCAAAGCCTGTTCCTTCATGGAAATTCACGGCCAGTAACCTGCCGCCCACCAAATTCTTGTACCTCCCCGTACCAAGGACACTTTCCCAGCCGGCCGGCCTGAAGTTGTGTCTTCGGAGTGGAGAAAAATACATTCCTTCGATAAGGGTCAGCCTGAACCGGTTCTCTCCAAGCGAACAACAGCTTGAAACTAAAACATCACACTTCACCTAGAAAGCCTTCTCGAGCTACCGGGCAGAAAGCAAAATGGAGTCTGTCTCGTTTAAAGCCTACGGAGCCCACAATATGCATAGCTCCATGGAAAATAGCCCAATATGTTAGCAAATGAGCGAATCATGACTAATACTTATATATCTATCCCCTAACTTAAATTCATAAGCCTTACTCTAAGGAAAATAATACGAAAATGCCCTA
This sequence comes from Lissotriton vulgaris, assembly GCF_964263255.1. Classification (NCBI taxonomy): domain Eukaryota; kingdom Metazoa; phylum Chordata; class Amphibia; order Caudata; family Salamandridae; genus Lissotriton; species Lissotriton vulgaris. The sequence continues at coordinate 1,206,503,765 of NC_141691.1, forward strand.
ATATATGTAAGGCAGGGTCCCTGTCTATCGGCCTAATCCCTATGCTATGGGGGTGATAGGCTGGAGTCACTCTCCATCATTCTCCTTCTCCAAAGAGCTAGCAAAAAGGCAGCCATAACACACGCTTTTTCTGTACTATTCTCAAGATGGCTACAGATCTATGATGTCCAAGAATGAGGTAACCGCTGACTTCCGCATGAGTGTATGTTAGTGATTGGTCGAAGGTTTGTCTGTGCAAATAGTAACAGATATTCCCTTGTCTTCCTGTCCAGCTGGTGTCCACGGTTCATCCGAACAGAGGGCCGTCCTTTACTAACTTCCTGACATCATCCTGCCATTTTTAACTACCTTCCCCATTCCCACCTTCATCCTAGCTTGTTATCAGATCTAGAGTGGGGTAAGGTGGACGTGGGGGCGATAGCTCATGTCGTCTCTGCAAGATCTCCCAGCAAGAAACAGGTAATCTTGTGGGGCAATCCGACAGGAACAAATCCTCTTAAACCAAGAATGGCCATACATAACACTGACACACTTCATTATGGAATGTGCAGAGTTGGCGCTCACCGGAAACTTTTTCTAGTTCGAGGACATACTATACCATCAGATCAAGGGCACGCCAATGGGCAACACTTTGGTGCCCAACATGGCGTGCCTCCATGTCATCAGTTCGAGGAAGACCACATCATTGATGCCAACAACCCGATTGCCCACCAGATGAAAACATGGAAGTATTTCATAGACTATATCTTCATTGTGTGGCACGGTGCATCGGAGGAGGCCGCGACCTTTGTGGAGTGGGTCAACAGCAGAGAAAACCACCTGAACTTCACCTACACTATCGAGAAGAATCATGCAATATTCCTCGATCTGGACATCACCCTGACGACCAAGGGGATCTCCACCTAAGTACACATAAAACCTACGGATAGGAATAGCCTATTATTATACGAGAGCTACCATCCGAGAGGCCTACACCAAAATCTACCTGTTTGGAAAACCTTTTTACTTTCACTGACGCTTGCTAGATAAAAAATATATATAATTGGATAAATCCATGGAATGCTATCACAATGTAGTCATATTGAATCTAGTATCATAGGATAAATCCTTATGTGGCCATGTGTTAAACTGTATATATGCAATATTATTTTTTGCTTTTCCTCTTTTTCTTTGTGCAAAATAGGTGCAAAGTGTGCACAAAGTGCAAGTTTAAAGATCTAACATAGACAACATATAATTATATACAAAACAGATCTGGTAACGTACACTAAACATGCAAAAATATCTAAAAGCAAATATATTGATAACAGTAAAATGACAACAGCCGGACAAAATACTATTAAAAAAACATACAAAAACAATCATTTGCATTAAAAAGAATCTTTTTCTACCAATATTAGATCAGGAGGGAAAGGAAGGAAATCGAAATTCATCATAGTTCATCAACAGTCACAGGATGCTTTGCAATACTAAAATATACTAGAGATATCAGTGCAAACCAGTATGACAAACCACTATCCTGACTACAAGAATTTGTACATATCATCTGTAGTATTGAGACCATTGGCCCATTTGTAGTCAAACTCTAAAATGAACTTTGTCTCCGATAGCTAAGCTGACGTTCTCTATTGCCACCTCTTCTGGATTTAGCTACAGCATTGATAACATAATAAGAAAGGCAATTAATATCATTTGCATGAGCTCGCTTGAAATGTCGAGCCACAGGATATGCTGGATCACTGTGGAGAATGGCTCTTATATGCTGCAATATCCTAACATGCACCTGCAGCTTCGTACTACCAATGTAGTTAAGGCCACAGGTGCACGTCAGGACATATACAGCATATTCGGTTTTACAGTTGTAAGAACCTTGAATAGAGAAAGGTGTTTCACTGAAGGGAGTAGAGTACTGGGTCATATTTTGGCCAAACTTACATGCTCTGCAAGTAGCACACTTTCTAAAGCCCTTGGCCGGTTGTTGCCAGGAAGTAGCCTTTCTAGTTTCAGGAGAAACTTTATCCAGAATAGTACCCATAGTGCTCCCCCGTCTGAATGTAATTATTGGAGTGTCTGCTAATCTATTTCGGAGAGTGTTATCAGTGAGTACTATTGGCCAATGCTTGTTGATGATTGATCTTATTTTCCGCTCTGCCCTATTGTATGTTTTAATTAGTCTGGGGGTATTCATGGTTCTGTATGTGGATGGAGATACAATTTCATTTTCTTTCACTTTACTTTGTTGATCAAAAAGGTTTATTCTAGATCATGTATTCGTCTTCCCTATTGCATCTTCAATCATTTTGTCTGAATACCCTCTGGCTTGTAATCTACTCACCAGATCAGACTGATCTTAGGATCTCTTCATACGGGATGCTAGCAATGAGGTGTTTAGGGTGTGAGCTTGTTACGTGTAAAGTAATGTTACCACAAGTTGGTTTTCTGTATAACGTACTTTCAATTTTACCGTCATTGACATATAACCTTAATTCCAAAAAATCCATCTGGCTTTTGTGGATTTGGGAAGTGAATTTAAGATTTAAGGAGTTATTATTTATTGCATCTGTGAAGCCATATGCTTCTTTTTCACCCCCCTTCCACAATATAAAAACATTGTCAATGTACCTCAGGTATGTTATAACGTGGGATTCAAAGAGCGCCTGATGGGTGGTTTTGAGGGCCTGCTCCTCCCACCAGCCAACATGCAAGCATGCATAGCTGGGGGAGAAGCAAGCCCTTATCACCACACCCCTTACTTGTTTAAAAATATCTTTATCAAAACGAAAGTTATTATTTTTCAGGCACCAATTTATGAGTTCAAGAATGACCTTGTTATGTTCATAGAATTCACTTGCCCTGTTATCCAAAAAATGTTTGACCTCTCTCATTCCTTGTGTATGATCTATACTCGCATATAGGGATTCTATATCGAGGGAAATTAAATATAGATCATCTGTCCAATTCACATGTTCAACCTTCTTGAGGAAATCACTGGTATCTTTAACATAGCTTGGCAACTCTTTTACTCTTTTACCAAGCTCTGTAAAAAGAAATCTTCATATTGGCCAACATTTTCTCAACCATTATCATGAGCATATTAGAAACTCCCTACCATTCACACATACTCAGGCTGCGTCACCCACCACATATATTTCCCCACAGGGGAGGTTGTTTCACTTAACACACCAAACACCCCTGCTAAAACAAAGGAAGCAATTATTTGGCATATATTTATACAGCACTTAATATTCAGCTGACAAAGGCATTACTGTGCTCATGCCCGTTATCCCAGCAGACACCAAGAAACTGATGTTGGCTTCACATCAGACGTTCATGCTGCAGGACTGAATTCCATGCGTGTACTTATTAGATAAGTATAATGTTGTTTGCAATAAAATGCTGGATAAGAAATACGGAACCCAATTGCACCATTTGGTTCACGTTTCCTGGTTACCTTTGTTCCAAGGCCAATTAATAAACAAGTTCCAAGAAAATTAAGGAAGAGAAGTTGGGCAACCCCCACTCAAAACATAAGAGTAGTCTCCAATAAAGCTTTTCTCTGGTAAGTACTGCAGTTCTAGATACAATTGTCAGGATGGCGACAAAGTCACCCTTACCACCTTTCCACCAAATGTTACGCTCAGGAAGGCTTCACAAACAGATCCAGATAGACACAGAGTACGCAGCAAGAGATGAACACCGGAACAATTCCTTTATCGTCCGGGTCACGATGTTATAACTTGCACGTCAGAAGGGCGCCTCCCTACTCAGGCTGCTAGGAAACGTGGCTCTACTCCCGGCGTCTTATCAACGCGAGGACTTTGTTTGGAGATGCCAATTCCGCCTAGCAGGGAATTCACCAACAGCATACACAGCTATGCGACCCTTTCGTTATTTAGGTTAGTGTAACACTATATGAGAAGCTTACTGAAGATAAGGTGATTATCAGTAGATCTTATGTTTTTTTACATGCTGACTATCGTTTATTGACCATGCTCTAGTGGGTTTCTACTCAAGGGTCCTTTTTACGATGAACTGGTCAAGTTTTAATTTGTAATGGTTTTTAACCAACCGATAAAGAATATATATAGATCTTATGTTGGGGATGAAGAGTTCCATAGTTTGGCTGCTTGAAAGAGAAGGATGTGCCACCCACATTTTTTTTCTTGTAGCTTGGGATTTTGAGGCGAGGTGCCACTCTAGAGCCAAGGTTCCTTTGCTGAATGTGTTTGGTGATTTTATTCCTGATAAAGAGCAGTTCTGTTCCATGTATCGCTTTGTGGGTGATACAAAGCAGCTTGAACGTGGATCTTCTGACAACCGGTAACCAATGCAGGGCTTTCAAGGCAGGGGAGATGTGGTCTTGCTGTTTTATCTGTAAGAGTAGTCTGGAAGCCGAGTTCTGAATCCATTCTAGTCTGTTAATGGTCATTAAAGGTGATCCGTGGTAGAGACTATTGGCGTAATCGAGTTCTACAGAACAAGGGAGATGGTAGCTTGGACCTTGTATGGAAATCCCGAATGGGGGAAGATTCTTTGCAGAGTTTGTATAGTAACAAAGCTTGATCTTGCTAGTTTGTCCCCTTGGGAATTCATCGATAGCTTGGAGTCAATGGTCACTCCAAGGTTTCTCACTTCCTTCGATACTTAATGTGGTGTTTCCAGATCATTATGCCAGGCAGTGAGTGTGTCATAATGTTTCCGATCGCTACACATGAGTATTTTCATTTTGGAAGCATTCAATTTGAGATTGCTCCACATCATCCATTGATCCACTGCTCTGAGACAACTGAAAATTGGCAAGTTTCTAATGTCTTCAGGGCATTCCAGTTGGAGGAGTATTTGTGTGTCATCTGCAAAGTCATAGCACATGAGGTGAAGTTGATTGATCCGTGCTGATAATGACTCTGTGTAGATGTTAAAAAGCATGGGCGAGATGATAAACGTTGAGGGACCCCTGCTTTTGTGGAGTATGACATGGACTAGAAAGGTGGGGTATGGATGACATTAATTCTGTTGCAAAGTTAGGATGCGGTCCAGTCTAGAGCAGTCCCCTCTATGCCGGCTTTGTAGAGTCTTTGTATCAGATTGTCACGGTCAACCGTGTCAACGGCACCTGAGAGGTTCAAGAGAAGTAACACAGCAACCCGGTTGTGGTCAACTGTGTTCTTCAGGTCATCCCAGGCTAACTACTAGAGGTATGCAACCCTTTGTGAGGAGACAGTACACAAGCTATTCATGTGTAAATGAGGCTGGGCCAAGCTTCTCCCTTTCATCCTGCTAGTGATGGCCCAGCCACTCACCCCTAAACTCACATTGTGTGCTGCTGTCCAAGTGGAATATACAAAGCACAACTGCTGAGTACACCCAGTCATGTGACCGGAGACAGGCTGCAGGCACCAAATTACTAAGGCAAGAAAATGCCAACTTTCTTAAAGTGACAGTTACAGAAATTGTAATTTAACATTTGAATTCATTGTCATGTCCTGTGTTTGTGTGTAGGAGGCCTCTAGTGGTGGTCGTCAGACTCCTTACAAGTGTTACGGAATCTGGTGGGTGTGGCTAATAAAGATTGTGACTCAGTGCGAAGAGTTAGCGGTTGCATGCTGAAGAATAAAGACGTGCAAACTAGAGCTCCATGTGTGGCGTGGTCTATTACATGCTTCTGGGCTGAGGAGGAAGTCACTTTCACCATAAGTTAGGATTTTAAATTAAGATTTCAGGGACGTCAAACATAAACGAGTAATCTCTTCTCAAATGGAAATTAGACTTATAAAATATAATAAAGAAGCTCCAATGTTATCCTCTGGGAAAGTCACACAGTCTTCTTGCTTTCAGGAAGGAGCTTAAAACTTGGCTCTATTCTGCCTGATCCCTTTGGTGACCTGTGTTCAGCTGCTGTGTTGTGTTTCTTTTCAGTACTCTTCTCTTTGCCAAAGCGCCGGGACACCCCTGGGGTAGCCGTGAGCTATAAAAGAGTCTCAACATAACATAACATAACATAACATAACATAACATAACATATTGCTTGTCAAATTTGGAGATCGCTAAACCCCTGGCCCTGCACACTCTACCCACTAGACCAGTTTCCCCTCTGATCTGAAAACCATGAGAGAGATAGGCCTTGCAGTAGTGAAAAACAAATGTAAGACTTTTTCAATACCAGGACATGTAAAACTTAAAAGATCTGTCCAATTTTTTAAATACACTGCACCTTGCCCTTGGGGCTGTCAGGGCCTAAATTAGGGGTATCTTTGTTGCAGAAATTATGTTTAGAAACAGAACTATGCCTGGAATCACAGAACGTCAGTATGTATGGACTGAGTCTCACTATACCACACCAGTACATATGGGCCCAAATACTGACTAGCTCAGAGTGCCTTACTTGCCTTCCTAATCTTACCAGAGTAACAAGTAAGCTAGCACCCCAGAACACAACACTCTGATTCCCTCAGGGAAACATGGTGATCACTTTTCTTCTCTCATTAATACATGTCCATAACAAACAACTGAAAGACACATGGTAAGTTTACAATATTTATTGAAACTACCATGCTCCATCATCAAACAACCGTCTTGCAATTAGGAAAATATGCAACTTAGTTACATGATTAGCACAATGAGTAGACTGTACCCAATGAAAAGCCCTACCATGGCGAATGATACATTTGCCTAAGCGGGTCTGCATCTCAGATTGCTCAAGGCTTGCGTGCTCTTTTCAGGGTCTTTCCTCTGTGAGACATTTGCCTCTCTATTTTGAAAATGGCAAGTTTCTGCTTATAAGATAAGAACCATTGTTCTAGAAAACAGCAGCTGGGTATCTTTGTTATGCCTATGTGTTAGGTGTGTTATTGACTAAACACAGAGAAAAACAGGGTGCAGTGTTATTCAACCTTGTACAAAATGTTCAGACTGAATCACAGCGGAAGAGCTAAATAACAAAAAAACATGTGGCATAAAAAACAATGTGTTAGTTCATAATGTGTGCAAAGCAAAGCGGTCTACAACCTACAGTTAGGCTAACATAGTGGATACCTACATTGGATCCTATAGGGAACTCAATACAACTTATATGTATTAAAAAGGAGGTTTGGGCCTGACAACAAGTTTATTTTGCCAATGTCAACATGGTTAAGTTGCTCTTGCAGGCTCTGCAAGGGCAGGCCTGAGACAAGTTTAAAGAGCTAACTAAATTGGTGGCACAATCAGTGCTGCAGGCTCACTAGAAGCTTTTAATTTACATGCCCCGTTCATATGTAGTGTACTATACTATGTTATTATGTTTTAAGTAGACAGCAAAGCACTTTAGCACTGGTCAGCAGTGGTAAAGTGTGCAGGGTCATAAGGCCTGCAAAACCAAAGTCAGAAAAAAATAAGGACCTGAAGGCAAATGTTTAGGGGAACCATGGCAACAATGCAATGTCTAGCAGCCCTCTTCTACACATCTTCTACGCATCAAGGGGCGGCAGGTGTAGGAGGGTACTTCCACACACATAACCAGTTGTTAGGCATGAGAAAGTTACAACTGAAAAATGCTTCATTACATGGCACACTTAGCCTTATATGTTTGTGAGCATCCACAAACATCTATGTTTGTCAGCATTCCGAAACTGAAAGCTGACCCTTTCCATGTGGCTGAAAAAAACTAAGAAAAAAAGTGATGGGGCACATTCAGCTGCTTTCCTTACTGTGTGGAATTGTCACATTGTACAACTATTCCCAGGGAGAATAGGTAGCCTGAAAGTCACTTGACAGAGACAATAATATTATGCCTGGAAACCTGCTCCATAACTTCAAAGGTGTACTATAATACTTGTCTTGTGACTTGGGAAAAAAGTGTAAAGGTTTGCTCAGATGGAGTCATTGAACGGGATCCATACTTTTACATTAATTGTGAACCAGCCCACATATTTCCAGCAGTGGTGGATGTTCCCTGGCACATTATCTTCTTGATGCTTGATTGTGATTTTTGGGCATATTACAGGATTTTTAACACACACAAAATAGATAGAAGAAACAACAACACTTTACTCAGTTAATAACAGAATACACATCTATTTGGACCGGTCAAGGAAGTTGGACACTTGACAATATCAGCCACCAGATATGTCTTGTGACTGAAAACGCAGGCAGTATTTATACAAACCTCCACACACAGAGATGATCTGGAGGAGGCATGTGCAAAAAAAATGTTTTACAGCTTAACAGGTGTGCCACATAATTTAAGCAAGGCTTTTTGCAATTAGAAACTGTTCCAGCGTCCCAAAAGACAATAGTAGGTAAAATGCTTAACAGTTTGGCCTTGTACACTGGTACATCGGCATACAGCAAAATGCCCTCAAGTGGATTGCCTCTTTCCTTACAGGGCGCACACAGAGCATCTGACTGACTCCCTTCATCTCTGCACCCAAGACATCATATGGGGCGTACAACAAGGATCCTCCCTCAGCCCCATCCTGTTCAACATCTACATGACTCCCCTCGCAGATGTAGTCAAATTCCACAGACTCAACATCATCTCCTACACCAATGACACTCAACTATTCTACTCGCTCACTGAGGACCCCTCTAACACCAAAACCAACTTCTGCAACACTATGACCAATGTAGCCAAATGGATGATAGACAACTAGCTCAAACTCACCTCTGACAAAACAGAAGTACTGATCTTCAGGAAGAATACCTATGAATGGGACGACAGCCGGTGGCCAGCAGAACTTGGATCAACACCTACACTGACGGACCATGCATGTAACCTCGGCATCATCCTCGACAGCCAAATGACCATGAAACGACAAATCAACACAGTTGCTTCCTTTCTTCCACACCCTTCGCATGCGCAGCAGAATCTTCAGATGGATCCATATCAAAACCAGAAAGACCATTACTAAGGCCCCAGTCACCAGCCACATCGACTGCGGCAATGGTTTCTACGCTGGAATTTTCACCCAGCTCCTCAGAAGACTCCAGACCATATAGAACACTGCAGCCAGACTCATCCTGGACTTCCACAAACGGATCCACACCCACATCACCCTACCTCGGAAACCTCTACTGGCTCCCCATGCAGAAGAGATACCAGTTCAAGATCCTCAAGCATGCCTACAAAACCCTACACTATCAGGGATCATCCTACGTCAACCATCGACTGAACTTCCATCTTCCTGCAAGACACCTGTGCTCCATATCACTCGCCCTCATACACACACCCCATGCATCCGTTGAAGCCACATCTGGGGTTGCTAATTCTCCTACATTCCCGCCAAGACCTGTAACAACCTACCACATCATCTCTGAACATGACCCTCCCTGGCCGACTTCAAAGGCAACTCAAGGCCTGGTATTCGACAAAGACATGGCACCCTCAGTGCCCAGATACCCTTGGAGTGACAGTTCTGAGCTATACAAACTCTGATTGATTGACTGATAAATGGTAAGCAAAGTGCAGGGACAGCAAAGATCTCAAGGACGAAACTGCTATTTTGCATTGTTCCAAAGTTGACCAGGACCAAAAGCGACCTGCACAGATATTCTTGGTGTTGAAGAGAGGAGCACTGCTCAGGACGCCATCTACACACACACATTTTAATTTTGTTTTCTCATTATGGGAACTGTAGTGTTTTTAATTTATCTTCCACAAAGATGAATGGAGGAATTCTTTCAAAAAGCAACTGCTTGAGGTAGCATTCCATTTAATCATTTTTCGCCCTATTGTGAGTCTCTAGACAACCACAGTCAGCGGTATCTTGTGCACCCTTCTGGAAGGATGTCTTGTCTGGCAGTTTGGGATGGATTGTTCAAATGAGGAGCAGGTTCAGTTCCGATTTGTGTGACAGTCTAAGGCAGACCTCTGCGTAGAGTGGTACACTGAGTGGAAAATGTTGGGTTGGATTGGTGCCCTAGCGATTGCCAGTGGTTACACTATCTACAAGTATTCCTTAATTCTCCTTTTGTGTGCAAAGGTCTCTCTCAAATCATTGCAACATTCAAAATTGACCTCTGGGGTGGCTCTCCAATATTTTATCTCTGTTTACATTGTTTCATTGTTGGCAACACTTTAATCTTTTTTTCTGCTTTGCCACTTATCTTCAATGAGGACTATTGTGTTCCCTTATTGATTTGAAGGTTTCTCACCAGCATCCAGGACCAGCTCTCATGTCTGGCGAGGTTACACACTAACCTTGAGGTGTCACCTCATGGTGGCTCCTGATAAAAGCAAAATACTCGCCTTATTTTCTTTGCGCGGAGAGCTCTTTGGATGCAAAATAGCATTTAGCCTGATGCATTCCTGCTTGAATCCAAAATAATGATGGTGTAGAAAATGATTTTATTTACATACTCTTTTATTCCATATTTGAGAATATACTCTAAATTTGTTTGAAGATATTGTTTATGTGATAAGAAAGTTAAAGTAACTTCATGCTTTTTTTTCAGGGAAATTAGTTAGCCTGGTGTTAGAAACAAATTGAGCAAATGGGGTTGTTCTGTTTAATCCATAGAGAGAAAAGTATGCATTGGCTCTCAAACTAAGAACCGTCTAAACTCTCTCTTACGAAAGGAAAGCTCTTTTCTCTGTACATCATTAGTTAATGATTTCAGGAAGGAAGTGTGCATTCATGAGACTCCCTCGTGAATTTCATTAAAGCAAAGACCAAGGACAGGACTGTTTTTGAAAAAACAATCCAGATATTTTTCTGCTGCCACCAGACCCCGGTCCAGTTTCACAATACTAATTGACAGGGTACCAGTTCTCAATAAACAAATCTGTATTACATTGTAAACTTGCTGGTGTGAATTTCAATGCACACATGGCGAGGGGCAAGGTGATGCACACATGCTTTGTGAATGCCCCTGCAGGCACCAAAAATTGAATGATTATCGACTGCGGAGATGTGCAAGGTGTACATTTCTGACAGCCAGGGCCGGACAGGCCGTTGCGGGCGCCGGGCATTTCCCTGGGTGACTGGGTGCCGGATTTGTTTCTGGGGGCTGGTTTTGCAGCAGGGCTGCAATATCGGCCCCCAGTAACAAAAGCAGCAGTGCTTCACGCTTGCAGCCCCTGGGCTGGTCTGACAACATTTCCAAGGGCTGCTTTGGGCTCCCAGTCTGGCCCTGCGGACAGCTTACACTGTGCATACGCAGATTGTAGTCACTGGGCGGAGCAGGCAGTGCCTCACCAAGATGTTCCTTTAACCCCTTCGATGCGGATGACAAAGCCAGCTCGTCATGGGCGTTACCTGCGCTGCGCGCATGATGAGCTGGCTTTGTCACGTTACCCGTGATTTTCAAATTTCAGCGCGCAGCGGGAAAACCCGCTAGCGCGAATGCGGTTAACAATGTCTGAAAACCAGACAGTGCCAGAGGTGCTACCATGTGAACTTTGTCTCGCCCTAATCCATGACAGATTGATAATTCGCCAATTGTAGCATGCTCTATTTTTAGCATCGTTTTTTCTTTACATTTTCTAAAGTGTCACTCTAATGATCCTGTTAGGCTCAACATTGCAATATTTTTTTTTCACTAGTTACCTTTCGTTGATAGGGTACTTCTTCCTCAATGTTCTTTCCTAATGTTCTCCAAATTTACAAGGCCTCTGTGGATCTGATCACCGAGCCAAGTGTGCAGAAAAAATGCATTACACTCACAGCGGCCGCTGCCAGTTGTATGCATTAAGGCCACAAACTCCCCAATGCATCACTGTGCTCTTATAACTAGAGTGTTTTCATTAACTTACCACTCCTCCATGTCCTTTCCTGCCTCTGTTACGCAAGACGCAAATCATGGCAAATAAAACATTTTGGGCCAGATTTATTGCTTACTGAAGCAACGAAGTGCACCAGCCACAAATGCTGCACTGCGTGAAAAGGAGAGAGGGGGAGATCGCCGTATTTACAGAAATATGGCACTCTACACCCCTTTCCGTAGCGCCAGTGCTTAAATCAGTTTCTGTCTGCCATGTACATCTTTCAGCCATAGTGCAAGGGAGTCTCCTTGACTCTAGCATAGGTTTTGTACTGGAAGAATGTGGCCTGACACCCAGCTCTGACCACTTTAGAGCAGGGGAACCAGGTTCGAGTATTAGCATCGGCTCAACGTCCTGCAATTCTGGGAAAATCACTTAATCTCCCCGCCTACCAAAAAATGAATTTGTCCTTGTGTAATGTAACTGATGCTCATGTAAAGCACTCCAAGACCTTTGGCAGGGGCGGCCTTAGGCATGTGCAAGCTGTGCACCTGCACAGGGCCACCAAACCCCAGGGGCCCCCACACCAATATATATCCTTAATATAATAATCCTCTCAGGATGGATACATATTTGCGTAGCGGCCCCTGGCAGGGATTTGGTGGCCTCCGGCTCTGTTCCAGTTCCAAACACCCTGACCAGCCCCCCCCCTCCTTCACTGGCCTCCACGCTCCACCCCGCCCGGACCCCCTCTTCTGGGGCCCCCTACCTACGCTCCCTGCCCAGGGCTGCCATGAGCCTAGAGCCGCCCCTGCCTTTGGGTCAAATTTGCGCTATATAAAACTGCAACAACAACAAAAAAAGTAGGATAGCTTTCAAGTACAACATACCATGCTTAGACTAGCTTTAACCCTTTTCCCTCTTTGTATGTGTGCTGTAAAGTGCAGCATATATACAAAGTCGGAAATGGAAGGAGAAATGAAAGCATTTCTCTTTTGTTGCGCCTAGTTCAAAAGGGTGCAGTTTTCTGATGCTAAACTTTATTCAGTAAATAGGTTTTAGAATCCGAAACCTCAGGTGGTTAAATGATTACGCCCCCTTGGCGCTAAGTAATGCGAAGCAGCGCTATGCACTGCTTTGCGTTACTTTAACATTATTTTCAGCACGCTGGAAGGTAAATAGCGAAAAAAGATTTGACGCCACTTTGTGTCACTTTCATAAAAAATCTCCCCGGTTGTGTTGCAATGGTGTTATGATGTTTGTATCTGAAACAAAAGAATTAACCTAGTTACAAGAAAAAGTTTATTTGATTTCCAGTGACTGTTACATTGATTAACCGTGTATATTTTGCAATAGGCAGATTACCCACGCTACATTTAAATTACACAGTTCCCCCATTTTTTGCTCCTTTCACAAAAGAGGCACATTGTGAATGTGGATGCTGTATTGGAGATCTTCTCTTCTGTGCAGGCCTCCATCCCATCATTAGACAGTGTTTAAAAAAGTGCACATTTGTTTCTTGGCATAATAATATTAATAAGGTAGGCTGTTTGTACCTCACTTTGCACAGCCCTTCTGCACAGCAAAGGATAATTGAATCCTTCCCTATGCAAAGGACAAACCGTCTTGTATTGAATTGTGCCCGTTATCTTGTGTGCATAATCTCTCCTCCAATGGAAAGGCATAAGTAGGTAAAAAAACTACCAGGAAAATTACAATTTTGCCATTAGAACACCTCCCTGTCACATAATAAAAAGATGATTGTCTAACTTTTTCTTGATTTTACTGTACATGGAAGAGGTTCTCTAAATGTATCTTATAAAAATTATGTTTTATAATATTGTTGTTTATAATATTGTTGTGCTCAGTGTAAGTTTGACTCCACAGAGATGGCGAGAAACTGGCCTTAGTGTTTGAGGTGGCTTTGTTGTGCTATTGTATATTCTTATTTTCGCTAGGGATTCACTGAATACGAATATAAAAGCAACAGGAAAAATATTCTGGATACTCTTTGTCTCCACCTTTAAATGTGAGTTTACTTCAGATTTTCTCTAAACCAGTGGTGTCCAGCTTTGGTCCAAGTGGGCCAGATGTTTGGCAGATTTTCAGGCTACAGTTTGAAAGAGTACAGACTAAAAGAAAGATCATGTACATCTCAGTAAAGATACTTTTACCAGTCACTAATTATAGCAATGTCATAACGTTCTGGATAAAGTTCGTTTTTGGGGACTCCATTGACTAATTCATGAGGACTTTTATGAGAACTTGATCACGTGATCTGCTGTGACTGACTGGCACACTCATATCTCATTTAATTTCCTCTAGTGCCTTGGTGCTAAATAATTGTTAGACTTGGCATCTTTTGGCGAGTTTCCCCTGAGTTTTTGCTTTCTGCCCTACAGGTTTTGACTCTGTTTTGGCTGGCGTTTATGCGCACTTTCCGCACTGCTGATCAGTGACAAAGGGCAGGAGTTCCTATGGTAAATTGTGGTATTGATTAGTGTTTCCATGTTTGGACATTTGATTTACCTGTTAACCCCTAGTAAAGTGCACTGCATGTGCCACGGCAGGTGAATCAAATACTACTCGGGGACCTGCAGCACTGGTTGTGCCACCCCGTGAGTAGCTCTAAAAACGGTAACTCAGACCTGCCATTGCAGAGTATGCGCGAAGTTTGTTACTGCCATGTCGACTTGGCCAGTGCACACACTTGCCGGTCCCTAACTTTCCTTTTTCTTACATGTAGGGCACCCCTAAGGTAGGCCCAAGGTACCCTTGTGGGCAGGGTGTAATGTATGTGAAAGGTAGGACATGCCCTGGTGTGTGTGGCTTGTCCTGGTAGCAAATTACAGCCCAAATATTTTTTCGGTACTGCAAGGCTACCTGTTTCCCGTAGGACAGAATGGAAAGTTTGTTTATAACATCTTATAAACATAACTGAGTGGCTCCAGATAGTCTAGGTGGGTCAGGAAAGGGCTGAATAGACCTGGTCTGCGATGGGGGAAGTAGAGATTTCCTTGCACCTCAAGGGATCTGGTCTGCCTCTGACAATGCTGTCTCCACCTCCTGCCAGGAAATCACACCAGAGAATGCAGAACTGGTTCTGGCTGGGCACGGACACTCTCTGCCTAAGAGATCAAAGGATTCGGGGATACAAATTATGGGGCCCAGACTCCTGAACTTTAGAACTCTTTTGGATCAAGACGACTGTCAAGATGAAGAGCTGGAGAAGCAGTGAGGAGGACCTACAACTTTGCTGTGTTGACCAGCAGTGGCTGCTTCTGTCGTGGGCAGTGAAAGGACGGACTGAACTTTCTGAAATATGCTTTTGGAGTTTCTCCAAGGGCTTGGGGTAGAGCTTGCCCCCTGTTCACGAAGCCTCAGGATCAACAAAGACTTCAAGTTCTTTAACCTGCCGGATTGGAGACTGTGTGTTTTGTGCTGCAGCAGAGGAAAAGCAACTCAATGATGTCTACGACCCCGCTGCTGACTCCGTGTCCTGACAGCACTGCAGAGGGCACTGCTGCAATGCCCACCGCAACCTTGGTCGCACCGACACCGCATGCTGAATCCTCCACCGAGCTGCTGCTCACACCGTGACCTGTGTGCAACGCACTCCATGCTGCCTCGCTTCACGACAACGCCTTGGCTCTGCAGAGGTTACTGCCACAATGCTGCACCGCGACCCTGGTCTCACCGATGACGCCATCTGATGCCGCCACAAAGCAGTTGCTCACACCACACTCCGCACCGCCTTGCTTCACGACGATGCCTTGGTATCCCCGACAATGCCATTCCACGCCGGAATCGATGCCGCTGCTTGCACCGTGGTTTGAGGGCACTGCTCGTAAAGTTACAGGTTGTACCGCCCTCATCCCACACTGCAGCCTTCAGCAACGACAATGCTGCTGCTTGCACCGTGACCTGCCAGCATGGTGATGAGCACTGCCTTCATCTCGCACCATGGACCTGGTCTCACCGACGCCGCCATCCGACGCCCCCACCGAGCCACTCTTGCACTGCGACCTGGGTGCACCGCACCCTGCACCGCGGCACTTCGCACTGCAGCACCCGACGCCGGCCGACGCCAACAGAAAGGAGCTCGACCTGCAACGTGAGTGACTTCAAGGGTCTCGACGCCCTGCATTACTAACAGGTACTGTTTGCGGGTCTTTCCGACACCGTACTGGTCCGCGACACCGCGACCAGCCTGAACATTTTGGATTTGGTGCTCACGACGCCGAGATAGCCCCGGACGGAGATATCAACACCGTCCGGGGCTATTATTTTGACAACTGTAGATTTTTGAGTATTGTATTGTGGATTTTTATCGTTTTTGGCTATTTTTCTAAACTGGTGTGATGTCCTTTTTGTAGTGCTTACACTGTATTACTGTCGGTAATTTGCAAATGCTTTACACACTGCCTCTAAGATAAGCCTGACTGCTTGTGCCAAGCTATCAAGGGGGTGAGCAAGGGTTATTTTAGGAGTGTAACTCCCTTATCCTGCCTAGGAAGAGGGGTCCCTACTTGGACAAAGGTGCAACCCCCTGCCAACTAGAGAGACCCCCATTTCTAACAATAGTCTAAAAAGTGTTGAAACTCCTTCGAATATTAGAGTTGCTTGAAGGGTAACTGTGTTCAAATAACATGTTACTGCTTCTAGGTACATGCTTTTCACTCACTAGATACACCAACATTACAAATCCTGCTTTTTATATGCACCTTTTTCATTGCTTCACCTTCCTCGTTGTTTGATCACTTGTGATGTGAGCACCGACATTTCTACTTCTGAAATGAAATTCATGTATACAGATTCAATTGTGTTGTTGGATGTCAGCTTATTTAAGGCACTGCTTTGATTTAATTGGGGCACTATATACTAGTTTCTTTTATATCACTTTGTTTTAAATGATATTGCAGTGTGTCATTGTTCCTATTTATCCTGGAAACAAGGCCTTGAACCAGCCCACACTCAGCAAAAGCAGCCACTTCCACATTAAATTAATCAACACCCCCTTTTGAATTTGAGTTGCGTGTGTAGATAGCTGCACTATTGTTGATGTAAAGTAGGATTGCTTGTATGTTCAATTCAAAAGTACTTTATTTGGGTTTTTTTATATACAAAACCATAAAAGTTCATATTACAATAAAAATAGCATTCCAAGCTACGAATACAATGTTTACAAAACGAAATACAGCATGTGGGGAACCCACAATTCATGACAGTAATAGAACTGCTATTGCACTTTGATAGAGATGCGGAGTATAAGGGGTTTAACTCTTGATAATTCTTATATGTCCAGGCATTTTCTATACTTCATAGTACATTTTAAAAAGCCCACCACGTGGGGTATAATTTCTGGGTTCAGCATTTGAAGATAAAATAGTGCAGGTCGGGTTTGTGCAAAGTTCATCCTTTTTAAATGGGTTTAAGATAAAAAGTCCTTGGGAATTCATAATATTTACAAAAAAAACATAAAGTGAAGCAGATCCTGTGGAGACTGAGAGTCGCATCCACAGGATGCTAACACCGTCCCCTTGTGACAGCCCCTGGGAAATGCCAATAAAAGAAACATGTTAAACCTGAACCTAATGAAAAGAAAACGGTCATATGCTGGTATGGGCCAGAGTAAATATTGCTCCTCCACAAGCGAGGTTTTTAACAAAAGGTGGAGGCGCACACTAGGCTTCGATAATTCCCTGCCCTCTCTATTCAGCTTTTTGCGGGTAATAAAAGACTGTTTAATAAGTATAGGATCTTTATTAGTTATACCAGCCGGGTTTAAAAAAAGATCTAGTCGCTCTTCTTTATGGAAGGTGTCCTTAAGATAGCTCAACCAGGGAAGTTTGGACATGTTGTCTAGGCTAAGGGTTTCTTTTAACAAACTATGTGTTAGCACTAGATGTTTGTTGAGCCAACATTGCAACCAGAACAGAAGAGGGAGCAGTGACAAAGTGTCACATAAAAAAGGCATGCCTGTTTCTTCATGTACTGATAAGTTAGGGGTTCCCTGTGGGACGCATAAGAGTTTTAATTTTTTTTTATTTTCGGCAGTCTGTAGGCACGCATGATTACTATAACCCCAGAGTTCACTCCCATAAGTGGCTATAGCTGTACTCTTAGAGCGATAAACTTTTAGCATGGCTGCCACCGGTCTGTTACCCATTCTGGCTGCGAAATCAAAAAGCGCAGCGTTAGCACTGGTGACTTCTCCTCTTTTCCTGTTCATACAAGCGACCCAGTTTAGTTGTTGGTCTGGAAGTACCCCTAAATAAGAAAAAGAAGTGCATATGGTTACCCTAGTACCGTTAACCTTGTATGAGTGCTGTTTTCTAGCTGCCTTCCCTACCCGCAATACATAGGATTTGGTGTTGTTTATGAGCAGATCTCGTTTTAACATAAATCCATAAAAGGCATCCAGTAGTGTTTGAAGCCCATTGGGGGTACGGCTAACAGGACGGCGGCGTCGGCGTATAGTAGGACTGGTAGGCCCCGACAACCCACATACGGATAATCCGCCCCGTCTTGACCAGGTGATCTTCTAGGTCATTGACATATACATTAAAAAGAAAGGGGGCGAGGATGCACCCTTGCCTTACCCCCGACTAGTACTAAAACTTTGTGTGACCTTGAGATCCTTGGTGTATCTGACGTTAGCCTTTGTGTCCTGTGTAGATCCATTAAAAAGTTCACGAGATGTGGCTCTACCCCATGGCCTCCATGGACTGCCACAACATTCCCCAGTTGACACAGTCAAAAGCAGAGGAAAGGTCCATGAAGGCCATGTATACTGTTCCTGGTCGTGCAATGGTATATTTACCCAGGAGTAGGTAGAGGTTAAGGCACTGGGCCAAGGCGGAGTGCACTCTGTGGAACCCATATTGTATGTCAGAGATAATCTTATTCTCTTCAAGCCAAGTGGACAGCCTCTTCAGGATAATGCCCCCTAGGACTTTTACAATGGAATCTATCAGGGAAATAGGCCTGTAGTTTAGTGTGCAGTTACGGTCTCCTTTTTAAAATACAGGGACTATTGTAGAGAGACCCTATGAGGCTGGACAAGCCTTTTCTGCAGCAGCATTTCCCACAGCTGTAAGGATTGGAGCCCAGAATGTAGGATCTGATTTGTAAAGGTCTGGAGGGATACCATCTGGGCCTGGCGCCTTTTTGTTGGAAAGATTGCTTATTCCCTCCAGTAATTCATCTACTGAAAATGCCAGTACCTCCTGCCCTTGCCTCTCATGTGAGGGGGCTGGTTGTAAATTATTATCCTGGAAGATAGCAACAAAGTGATCCACCCATTCGCCTTCCGTAATATTTGACCCCACTACACTAGCCCCAGCCGGTTCTAGAGGTGACTGGTTGATTGTGTTCCAGAACCTAGAGCTGTTAGAAAGGGTCAGGGGGTTTAACAGTTCCTCCCATAACGCATTTTTCAGCTCAGACTTTCTTTTTGTTAGGACCTTTTTATAGGTTAGCCGGAGCGAGCTGATCAGTGCTTTGTCTCGGGGAAGTGTTTTGAGGGCTAATTTCAAGTCTCCTGCTGCTTTGGAGCAGTTTTTGCAGAACCACTTGGGTTTATCCAGGGTGGGTTTCCCCCCGTGTCTCCAACATCTTTCCCACGTTTTGGGCGATATTCTCAAAGGCTATAAGAACTCCATTGCTCTCGGATTTGGAGTTAAGACATGTATAGAAGTCCTTCTCACAGGCGTCCTTTAATTTTTTCGAGGAATTCAGACGGTACCACCTTATTCCATTTTATACGTCTCCCTCCGTTAATAGGTTGCAGCGTGTTATCTCGCAGTGTGCTGTTATTTTTTGTTTTTTTCATAAGGTTTCCACCTAACAGGACACAGACTGGGTTATGGTCACTAAAGACACTGGGGACTATTTGAAAACCAAGTAAAAATGTCAGTAGATTTCGATCTACTAGAATGAAATCGATGAAGGTACCGTGGCTCCCTCCTTTGAATGTAGGTTCTTTTTGGATGACCGTTGGTGGTGTGAAATTCAAGGAGAACAGAAGATCTTGCTCTTACAGTAAGTGGTTCAGGGTGTTCCCCTCTGGGGTATGTTCGAAGTGGAGTCCCGGTAACAGGGGACATCCCATGTCTGATAAAGTGTATAGCATGGGGTCGCCACATAGGTGAACATTAATGTCCCCGGCTAGCATCATGTTCCTTCTAATAGGTCCCCGGCATTGCATGATAAAATTGTGCAATTCGGTAGTCCTACAGCCCTCACTCTGACAGGTAGCATTATAGAAGTTGATCACACATATGCTATTCTCTTCTTTCCCCAGCAAGATTGCTTGGAAGTTTTTGTTGCCTGAGTGAAGGACCTTAACACTACATCTTAATGTCAGGGGAAAAAGGATGACTAGGCCCCCGGAGGCTCGTCCGCTTCTAGAGCTTGTTGCCGGTACAATGAATCATTAATAACCCTCGATGGCAAGATTACAGTCATTTACCCAGGTCTCCTGAAGACAGATAATGGAGAAGTGTTTTACAAACTGGATCCATAATGGGTCTGAGATCTTACTTGCTAGCCCCGCTATGTTCCAAGAGAGGATTTATATTTTAAGTTACCCTCTGTGTTTACCCCAGTGTTTTCCACAGATATATCAGGCCATACTGCTCTAGTGGAATTTTCCTCACAGTCCCTGTCTATTTCTGGGATATCGGGTAGGCCCACACCGTCCAGGACGATGCCGGCGCGTAACGTCCCACTGCCACTGGGTGTTGCACAACCGGCAAACTGGGGGTCAAGGCCATCGGGGGGTGGAGAGCGGTGGACTCAGTCAGTCACAGTCATTTAGACCTGATAGGATGTTGAATCTGTTTGTGACCTCCAGATGTGATAAGGTTTCCGGTCCGCCCCACGTTTCCCCCCTGAAAGACCGGGCCGGGATTGTGTTCCAGCCATCTGGCCTGTTACTACTCGTAGTGGGATACCTTCTAGTTTTGTTGATATTGGCATGTATTTCCCCAGGTCTATAAAAGAACCCCAGGGGTAGGATTTCTATGCCATATCCCCTCGTTGAGGTCCATGTTTCAGCCTCCTTCAAGATCTTTCCTACAGGTAGTGTGTTGTTAAAGTTTACTACTATGCAGTCACCATCTCTGCATTTCCTTGTACGGCCCAGCAACGAGACTCGGCGTGCCATAATTATATTGTGCCCTATGTTTTGTCCGCTATAGGTGTTGTTTGCTAGCCAATGAGCAACTTGTTTTTGAGCTGTGGGAAATCCTTCCTCCCCCCCTGTGGCAAAGGTGGAACAAACCCCAAAACTATTACTAATGGG
Source organism: Lissotriton vulgaris (assembly GCF_964263255.1). Classification (NCBI taxonomy): domain Eukaryota; kingdom Metazoa; phylum Chordata; class Amphibia; order Caudata; family Salamandridae; genus Lissotriton; species Lissotriton vulgaris. The sequence goes on from NC_141691.1 coordinate 1,206,524,752, forward strand.
GCACTCTGGGGAGGTATGTCAAGGACAGATCTATTACCCACACCTTGGCTCAGGCGAGTGGGCTGTGTGGGTCCTTGGGACTGTGTGGCTAGGTGTGGGACCACGACTTGGGCTGCTCCAGAACCCTCCGGTGCTTTACCACAACCTCCGAGGGTTTCAGGGCTACCCCTGTTTTCTGCTAAACTAGTGTCCCTCGAGTCCAAATTTCTTGGTGGAGGTGCTGATCGCAATTGGCTGGTTGGTGGTCTAGTTAATTTGTTGGTTCCGTTTTCCAAACTTAGGTGATGTGCTACTCCTAGCGACCTCTTGCTACCCACCAACTCTTGTAACAAATGGTTGCTATCTGTGGTGGTTTGCTGCAGCTTATCTAATCCTGCACTGACCACTCTGAGTCTCTCTAGGAGTGGAAATGTCCTTACCAAGTGTTCTATCTGTGTGATAAAGCTGTCCCCTCCCTGAGTGAGCAGTGATGGACTTTTTAACGGGGGTGGTCCCTGTTGTTACGAAGAGCTGGGACGGTAGGATGCTGAGTAAGAGCTTGATTTTTACTATTAGTTCCTAGGGAATTAGTGTTCTTGGTCACAAGCTTGGGGATTTTGGCCCGCCTACATCTGTGTACACCCCCACTCCGTTTTCTTTTCCCTAGTTGTTTGCTGCGGGTTGACAATGTATCCACTATGGGGCATACTTTGATCTCTATGGGGGGGGGGGGGGTGTTACCCTGTTTTTTATCAGCTTTGCCAGTTATGCTGTCCTGTGTGATATTACCCAATGTGATGATGCTATGCTCTTCCGAGACTATGCTGGTTTCTGGTAAACCTAGATTGGTAAGTCGTTGGCTAATTCGCCTTTCAGGGGTTATGCTATTCAGGATACTGCTCAGAGATGATCTTTTAGAACTGAGAAATTCTGAAGATAGTCTTTCCTCTGTGAGGTCAATTTCTCGTTCCAGGATGGCTACCGCCCTGGTAAAGTAACCATCTAGTGTGCCAGAGAAGCTTACCCCACTGTGTTTTGACGAAGAAGTTCCCCCATTGTCATTGGTGAGGGCCATGATCTATTTTTGGCAAATACTATAAGGTAGCTAAAAACAATAAAAACAACGTCCAGCAATGATTGCTTGTATGTGTTAAATCACATTTGAATGCCAGGTCACAAATCATTTTAACACAAACTCTAGGGCCTGGTGATTGGGTTCATGTTTACAAATGCAATAACAATTGCTTAGTTATGTTTTGTACAGCTGCAGTGACAAGCTTCCACCCTCTCTAGGACAATGTCTTTGTAAAAAATATTTTTCACCGTTGACTGGCATAATGTTTCACTGCTGTACATATTATTACCGAATATTCATTTATAAGTCTTCAAGTGCTACTATCAGTAGAAAGGTTTTTAGCCACTGAGCTATCATTCCCCTTCATAGAATCAAACAGAGTGTGGCTTTTTCCATAGCCAATGGAGCCCATTATAAAAACCTTCCCATGTGGTATTCCAGAAAGTCACACAGCTTGTATGGTAATGACACATGTACCATGCACCAGGAATAATGTGGGTTCCCCTCTTTATACCTAAAACCTCGCCATGCAAATGAGGCAACCAGCCCCTTATTCGGAACCAGATGGCTTCTTTGTAATATCATCCTTCTTTGGATGCAAACAAATTGACTAATTGAGCTAATTTGCAGATTATATATATCTGCAAATTGCATATGTCCGAGGGGTGGGCACCAACTGTATATAGCAGGAGCTGGCCCTGGGGAGTGGCGGCCCCCAGGGTCATTATTGGCACCAGGGAGATAGTGGTCCCCGGTGCCATATATGGACTGGGAAGGGGGGCTACATGGCCCCCCTCTAAGTTTTATTTTTGCATTTACCCCGAGGAGGTGGTGGTACCTGGGCTAGGGGTCCTCACGGACCCCTTATATATTCTTTAATTTAGCCCCGGGGAGCTGGTGGTCCCTAGGGCTCACAAAAACTGTAGGAGGGGGCCAGTGTGCCCCCTCCTTTTTTTTAAAAAGTCCCCAGGTGGGTGGTATTCCCTGGGTCCCATGGGGTCCACATGAAGCCTCATATCATTTGTATGTGGTGGGGTCCCAGGGCATGAATACACCCTTGGAGGGGGGCCTCCTCCATTTATTTCCTAAATATCGGTATGGCCCCTGTAACTGGCCCATGAAAAATTCACAGAGATATTCACAAATGAAACAGAACTCGTTCCGGCACAAGCCTGTGCCGCCAATTATTTCCATCAATCGGCAAGGAAAGAACGAAGAGTTGAACCCAACTTCTGTGCAATAACAGGGTGTTTTATTTAAGTGTCTTGCTGAGCCTGTCCGACATAACGCGTTTCGACTGTTCCTACAGTCTTGATCACATGGTAAGGTCACATTACCTAGCAATGGATTTTTATAATCAAAATAGAAGGCGGACAAATTTTATCACGCCCCCTTGACCAGTATCTTGAGCTTTTTACAAGAAAACAAACAAGGGACTACATATTTGCGCCCCAAAGTCTATACAGTTAAAATACAATTAAACTCATAGTGAGTATATACAATTGTACAACTATAATACATTAAGCAAAGTATCACATATATACATATTTACATATTTACAATAAATAAATAAATAAATATATCTATTGTGCTTACTATAAACTAATCTTTTAAGTTCATAGAATACTCTCACAATTTTTCTTCTAGAAAAAGCTCAAGAAAAGGAGGAATATACCCCACAGTGGGGTTATACTAAAGTGCTTAGTGCTAATACATAATATTCCAATTTTGATAGATTAATGAAAAGCTAAGATCCAATGCAAATAAGGTTAAGAGCAGCAATCACAGCATAGTGCAAATAATTAGATAAAGTGTTGGTGCTATTTTTCAGTGCAAAATATCATGTAATTAAAAACATGTAACAAAATCCAAAAAAGACATATTCGATGCACAGAAACTTATAGTGGGAGCCCCCACTAAAGTAAGAAATAGAAATCCTGAGACTGAAATGTATACCAAGTAAACATAAACTTATCAAAAAATATATTCGTCATGGGATCTGGATCCATAAAGGATAATGGAACACAATTGCTGTAACCAATTCATTATTGACTATAAACATCCCAAAATATATTATACAGTTGTTTTATGTAGTTTATATTTATAAAGATGGTAATGTATATAAATATACAAATCATAAACAGGTATACAGATCTTCACTCGCATTCAGCCCCGCTGGAGTACGACTGTCTAATTCAAGAATATATCTTGTCTCCAGGACCCTCAGTAGTGCGTCCCTATTGCCACCCCTTTTCAGGGGCAATACACTATCTATGACATAGTATGTTAAATGTCTAGGGTCACTATCATGCGTGCTTTCAAAATGGCGAGCTACGGGATAAGATTGGTCCCTCGTGCTAATAGCTCGTATGTGCTGCAAAATCCGCCTATTCACAAATATTCACAAATTTTGCACTGCTGGGCTCCCTCTGGGACCACTGGACCACCAAGGCTACGAGGTTTAGGTATTCATAACATTCTCCCTTTTCTTTTTTGTGTGCGTTTTTTGGGGACTCGGCTGAAGCTGAGTCCCAAGATGGCTGCCAACTCTTACTGGTTGAAGGGTTGGCAGCCAACTAGAGCTCTGCAGATCTCTGCCAGAATGTATTATTATTTGTGAAGGCTTCACCCTTCCAGATATACACATTTGGATTTCCTTTAATTTCTTGCAAACTACCAAATGGATGTCTACCAAATAACTGAAAGCGTAATCTGTGAACCAAAATCTACCTTTCTTCTAAATTTAGTGTAATTCCATCTAGCAGTTCGGGCTGTAGTCGTGTGTTCAATACTCCAATGGAAATCAACATTGGAAACAACTTTTTTGACCCCCCGTTCTTTTATTAGCTCCCACTGGAGTGATCCCCGAAATTTTTTATGCACAGATAGAATTACCGGCACACTTTTTGCGAAAAGTTCTGAAAAGTTCATGAAGATTCGTCAACCAGCACCAAAGATATAGGCAAGTCAAAAAAGCTTTTCCTATGGACTTCATGAGCTTTGCATATTGCACTTTTTGAATGATGCATTTTTTTCTCATAATCCCCCTTATTTCTTAAGAATATTTGATTCATTTTATAGTGTTTTTGCTGTTTAGTATGCACTTTAAAAATGTTGTTCAGTATGCATTGGCCTTATTGTCCAGTATGTATTTTAAAAATGTTGCTCTATTTTAAAAATATTGCTCAGTTTGCACCTTGAAAACGTTGGTTGCATCATAAGAGCCTTTACACTTCACTTTTAAAATATGCATTTATTCTGAGCACTTCCCACTCTCCCCAAGAAAACTTGATGTTCTTTATAAAATCAGATACCCTTTACGAACACAGAAGACACTCCTAGGAATAAAATTTTAATTTTTAGGACTGTTTTGATTTTAATATGGAGGGGCTGATCTTTTGTGAACTTGACTGTAGTGTCTCTTAAATAGAAGTACTATACTGGTTGAATGTTGTCTTTGGGAAAAGGGACTCTCCATTGCTAGAAATTCCAGTTTATTTTTCACACTAACAGCTTGTGAAATTAAATGAAAACATAAATGTGGATAAAATGAGGTACATAAGAAACAAAAATGTGTTCCATTTTTTGATTGACCGTAACAGAAATACAGTTGTATGGATTTGTATTTCACAAGTAAAATAATATCCACAAGAGATAATTGTATCTTTTAAGAACATGTTTATGTTGCACAGGAGATGTTCAATGCCACTGCAAAGAAATCTGCAAATGATTACTCGACTGACATGAAATAATTTGGTCTAATGTAATTTTAAATGGGTGGTTGAAAAGAAAGGATGTTTCCCTTTTAAAAAAACACTCTGTAATGCACGACTATATGGCCCAGTTGAAGGCTGAAAAGCGTAGGCTTTGTTTGTCAGCATGATACACTTTTAGCTCATGAAAGATTTATGAATAGACTAGCTTCTGGAACTCACCGAATTGTGCTATCCCTTTTTTTGAGCCTGGACACGCATTGCTGAAGCGAGGCTCATTTATCCAGGATTTGTTTTCATACCCCTCTATTTTAAAGAGTTTAGTGTCCCTGTGGGATAGGGTCCCAGGACCTTTAGAGACTTGGGAAGGTGGACCACTCTTACTTTGATAATATTTTTTGCCGCAGGGTGGTCTCCCCGGGGCCTGTGATGGCTCAGGGAGGTGAGCCACGTTCCCTCCGCTCCTTCTTTGGTGATTTCAGCAGAAGGGTGGGCTCCCTAGGAGCTTATAATGATTCAGGAAGGGGTGTAACATGACCCCACCGCCTTATTGAAAATGGCCTCAGGGGGTCCCTGGGGTCTACAATTGAAAAATGCAGCCCGGGCTACCATTTTGTCATTCAACTTATCTAAGAATCTCTGTGCCTTGTCTTGGGGACCGTTCCAGAGTATTAATAAGTCATCAATATATTGGGTCCCAATCAGGATTTGCTGGGTATATTCCCGATTGTCTTCTGCACAGGCCACGTGCTCCTCCCACCAGCCCATCATGAGATTTGCGAAGCTGGGGGTTGAGTTAGTGCCATCTGCAGTCCCCATCTTTTGGGGACAATACAACCCCATCATGCAAAGATTATTTTCCCCAAGGCAGCACTGTATCATGCTAATTAGCATTCTGTTACGTTAAAAAAAGCACACAGCTCTGGCTTTCAGAAAGTGATCACATGCTCTTATACCAAATCGGTGAGCTATGCAGGTGTACAGTGACATGACATCCATTGTAATCGTGATAAATGTGTCAGACCAATCAATATTGTGTACCTTAGCGAGAAAATCACTGCTGTTCCTGCAATATACCCGCAAGGCAGCGACAAATGGGAAAATGAAAGTGTTCTTGAGGAAGCCCTCATTGGAGGATACTATCGGTCTCCCTGAAGGGTTTGTGGCACTTTTATGGACCTTAGGTATTACATAGAATGAGGATACTCTTGGATGATCCATCCTCAGGAACCCATATTTATCAAAGTCCAAAATTCCTCGGTCACACCAGTCTAAGAGACAATCATGATACTGGCGTACAAAAGCCTTATATATCTCAGGGGAAATTACCTCATAGCAGTCATATTGATTACTATTATGGTGTCTGACGTCAATGCTATTAGGGCTGCTCTACGTACAGGTAGAGCAGCCCTATGGACCGGGCTGAACCATTCAATTGTTAGTTCAGTTATTACATGAGTACTGTATGTATGTATGTGATATTTCTGTAGCTCAAACCTGGCCACAAGGCAGAGGAGCACTACAGAAATAAGAATACTCTTTCACATACTCTAACATGTCTTTGTGTATCGGCCGCCGATCTTTCAGCTCTATATTAATAAAGGTGTAAAGAGCACACAGTTCTTTCTATTTGTATTAACTGTATATGAATAGCCTCTAAATATTTCAGGTTTATTCCCACTTCAGATGTCTTGGGCCAATTCACAAAGGTATGCAAGAGTACGCAAAAGAGTATTACAGGAGTATTACCGAACAAAGTCCAAAATACTCGCACAATGATACTCTGTTACCACACTCCCTAAAATAGAGCACATAAAAAGAATAAGTGAAACATTCCTATGTAAATCATTAGCAGAACAATTCACTGTAAGTCCAGGCTACCATCAGCACCACCACAAGAAAAGCTCTGCTCATTGCTGGCTGACTGCACCATTCACTGTGGAAACGAAGCAAGAACCTTGACTCTCATAGCTACCGTAGTAGCCATTCTGAAGGAAGGCAAACCCAGAAACCTTTGTGCCTCCTATAGCCCTATCTCCCTACTAAACTCGGAACCCAAGATCCTCGCTAAGGCCCTAGCCAATAGGCTCCGACTTGTCTTGTCGACACTGGTCCACCCGGACCAGTTGGGTTTTATGCCACACCGCAACACTGAGCTTAACCTCCGCCGCTTGCAGGGAGTGTTGGGGTGCTGCCATACTCTCCAAGAGGACGCTGTGCTGGTGTCCCTGGACGCTGCCATTGCTTTCGACACTCTAGAATGGCCGTATATGATAGAGGTCCTCCGGAAAATAGACTTTGGACCGGAATTCATCTGATGGGTTCACCTCCTTTACTCTGAGCCATTTGCACAAGTTACTGTTAATAACAAATTATCTGAGGTGTTCGCCTTGGAGAGGGGGACGCGGCAGGGGTGCCCACTCTCGCCACTGTTTTTTGCCTTGTCCCTGTTGCCTTTGGCCGCCTGGATCCGACATGACCTCTCCATAAAGGGAATCCGTTGGGCAGACAGCTGGGAGGACAGAATCTCGCTATATGCGGACGACATCCTTCTATATCTGACTAGCCCTCGTAAATCTCTAATTGTGGCCTTGGACATTTTCACTAGCTTCGGGCGTAACTCAGGCTACAGTATACACTGGAGCAAATCGGTCCTATATGTCCTCCATGGGGGCCCACCGGTTGTACCCCGTGGCTGCCCGATTACAATAGCGGAAGATAGGTTCAGGTACTTGGGGGTTTATGTCTCCAAGATTGCGAGCACCCGGTATGCGATGAACCTCCTCCCCCCCTGGAGAGGTTCCGAAGGGACTCGGCCACGTGGCGCAAACTCCCATTGTCCCTTTTAGGCAGGGCATCGCTGTTTAAGATGATGGCCCTGCCCAGACTCTTGTACGCATTACAGAATCATCCGGATCTGGTGCCGCAGTCCTACTTTGTGACACTTGAAGCCTCACTCCGTGAGCTGCTATGGGCAGGAGCACCCCGCATATCCCTTCAAAAGCTGACGCTTGGCTGGTTTGATTGGGGTTTTGCATTACCTGATATCCGCAAGTACTATTGGGCAGCACACCTATCCGCCATCAACCAAGGCACGTACTGTGCTGGAGATGAACCCGGGTACGGGATGGACTGTTGGCTACTGCCAGGGGGGAACTACGAAAGAGCGCTCTACTCTAAACCGGGTAGGTTCCCGCTCACCGGGCCCACCAAACACTCTGTGCAAATCTGGCACATGGTGCAAAAGAAGCTGGGCTGGGCAGATACTATTACTATGTCCACTCCACTATGGGCCTCTGTGAGTTTGGGCAGCCTGCATCGTACCAAAGGGTTCCACAACTGGGACCTGATTGGGATCTCCCACGTCCGAGACCTATGGGGCTCCAAAGGGGTTGTATCATTCGAGCACCTCCAGCAGACTTATGAGCTTGCCCCTAGTGAATTTTATCATTACTTGCAGTTGCGCCACTCCCTTCAATCCAACGTTCCCCCTGAGACCCTTCCTTCAGCGTCTTCCCCCCTGGCAGACAGATTGCTAGACGGTCACGTCCCCGACCACGCCATCTCCCTTACGTATAAGAAGATTGTTAACAACTCCCCTGAGCTGTTGCACACTCTTAAAAGGAAATGGGATGCGGATGGGTTGGAAATTCATGAAGAAGAGTGGAATGGAGCGTTGGCATCCCCTAGGGAGGTGGCTATATCGGCCAGACTCTGTCTGATTCAACTTAAGATACTTCACTGAGTGTGCATTTCAGGCACGAGGCTGCGACTCATGGGCTGTGGCTCTGACGGGCTTTGTTGGAGGGGATGCGGGGAGGCGGGGTCGTTTTTCCACATTTAGTGGGAATGCCCTCTCATACAGATATACTGGCAACAAATACACCAATGCATGCACGACGTATGGGGGGGTGGAATTGCGAGTGGAGGCGAAACAATGCCTGCTGAATATATGGGAACCCACCGATCTGTCTACACGGGGTAGAACATGGGCTACGCTTGGATTTGTAATTGCAAAACGCAATGTGGCTGGACTCTGGGGGGCTGGTATGCCCCCAAAGGTTGATCCATGGAAAAAAGACATGGACTGGTGCATGCTTCAGGAAAAGACAGTTTTCGTGGCGAGGGGCTGCACACAGAAATGGGTTGACATTTGGTCCAGCTGGAATGAGTATAGAGGACACATCTGCGAGCCCCCAGTGGCTTCCGGGGTTGACGAACCACTCGAAATGTTGCATAACTGATGTAATCCTACTCACTGTAAAGTTTGTATCTGTGATTTCATGAGCTCAGCCTTGCTTTGTCTGGTACGAAAATGCGAAAAATGCTCAAAATGTGATGTACACTATTGTCTCTTTCTATGAAGTTAATAAAAAGTTTAATAAAAAAAAAAAAGAACCTTGACTCTCCCAACAAACTAGGACATGGCAATCCCATAAGACTTGCAGTCTGTCTAAATGTGATCGGTTGAGATGCATATCAATGAGCGATATTTTATCAAGCAGTAATGAAGCAACATTTGAAAAATGTAAACTACTGAGGGTGTCAATAAAGATAATATTACCTTTATCGTTAGCATGCATGTCATTATTATACAGACCTGTCCATAACTTTGTAACAATTGTTTAGATTCTTTGTTATTTTACTCAAAATGGTATTTAAACATTTCTTCCTGATTAAAAAAAAAACATATTTGATATGCTTGAATCAATAGATTGACTCTCTCAAAAACAAATCCAAGTGATAATCATGATACTGGATACAGTGTTCAATCTTGTGAGCTTAGAATGCTTGTTTTCTGTCATAAAGACATTCCGCTTTACCCTAATTCACAAGGTTATTGACTGATCAGTACACCTATGGCCTCATTTGGATGTGGTCGGATGCTCGGACGGAGGCTTTCTTACCGACATCCCTGGTTTGACTTCTGACTGCCTAATAACAATGTAGGCAATCGGAAGTCAAACCGTCCGGTCATTCCGGCTGGCTCCCGACGGGCCCAAGGAGCCCGTCGGCCAACTGGAAACCGCAACAAACTCCCTAGGGATGGTGTTTCCTCCATCGGGATTATGATGTCGGTTTCGGACAGGCTTTCCATGACGGCCTTTTCTGACATGAAAAGCCTGTCAGAAAGCGACTTTGGGGGCACCCAGCAGGGCTCCGTTCTCCCTGCAGCCTCCAGTTGGGGGCTGAGAGGGCACCTATGGTGCCCTCTGTAAATCATTGCACTCTATGGCAGGCACCATGAGGCCCATGCCAAATGGTGCAAGCATTTACTCAAACTCCCATTTCTCTATGGGATCTTGTGCTGCGGGCGGTTTCCGCCCGCAGCACAAGCTCCCATGGAGAAATAGAAGTTTGCGACCGAACCATGTGCATTTGCATTCTCTTACAGTGTTTGGAACCGCATACCTAAGTTCGGTCGATTTCCACACCGAAACAATGCCACCCGACATCGTAAGTAGGGCCGTAGTCTCAAATCGAGTTTATACGTAGCTCAGTAAGTACATGCATAATAAGTATAACACAAGGAACACAACTACGTTGCCCCATTACTGTAAGAGTATTTGCCTCTTTCAGTGAACCCTTAGCCACAGTAATTGGAACCGACCCACATTTCATCCACCACTGATTGATGATGATATTGTGGTATTTTTAAAAGGTGAAAACATAAATATTCAAAGAGCTTTAGATCATTTTTAAGGATTTGCGGTCTCTGAAAGTGATAAAATAAATCAGAAAAAGACTGAAATCCTACTTTTCTACACTTTCAAGCAGACTCTAACAGCGTGTGTTCGAAGCTCATACTCACATTAACCAAAGAGGTAGTCTCTGAAAACTATGATAACATTTATTTGTTAAACTACGTCCTGCTGACAAGTAAAGTAGTTCTTCACTGGAGAAGTGGACTCCTCCTCTTTAACTATTATGTGCACATTGTACTGTTAAAGATACTCAAACTCCCTCTCTTTATCTTCCTATTCTCAATGACACTATTTTCAAAATTTGCCAATTTTTTCAGAATATCTGGCAATTCTTTTCTAACTTTGCTTGGAAAAATAAGACCCCCCGCTAGTTCATTAAAAAAATATACATGTCTAGATCAGAGGGGGGTGTTGCAGTTCCAAATATCAAAGGTACCTCTGTGCAGCATTTGTTTCATATTACACCAGGAACACCATCTCACCTAGTTTTCTTTGCTATGATAACAATCTAATTCTTCCCACCACAGCTTTTATCTTTTGTCATATATAAAGCCCCTTGGGTTTTAAGAATCTACAGAAAGCCAAATAAAACGTGATATAAGGCAATGTCTGCATTCTTCATAAGAAAGGAACAGTCTTATTGATATTACGATATTCCTTCGATTAGCCCAGAGACCAAAATTGATGATTGTATAAATCTTTGCACCTTATATACTGAACCCGTAGTACCAAGATGTAACAATAACTGCAAAATCTTTTTTTTAATTTAAATTTCTTTATTAAGTTTTCAGCATAAATTGCCATACATAGTAGCACAAACGTTACACATCCACATTTGCAACATGATATAAGACATGTGATAAGTCGCACGTGAAACACCCAACTGCAATCCATGAGACCACAAGATGTTCCCAGTCTAGACAATGCAAGGAAAGTACAACACGGCTACCAAATAATCTCAGTAGATGTGGACCATACCTGAGGCAATAGGAACAAACCCCCATTGAACAATGTAAAGAAAAAAGAAAAACATAGAACAAACCCCGGTCCAATCCCAGTGCAATAATAATAGACAGATCGATCCAAGTACTCTCCAAGTGTCTGAACATAAATCAGGAATTGCTCCAGTGTCTCTTAAAGGGGCCCATCTCCGACATCTCCCCCCAAGCTGCCAGTTCCCCCCGAGCAGGGTCAGTCTGTGCTCCCCTCAGAGTGTGCGAGCAGGTACAAGCGCAGCGACTCCCAGATGTCCCTTGGTCTGGACCGAAGGGGCAGTTCCTGCGCATAGACACTTAGGCTATCCCTACAGTACACCAAGTCAGCCAGCCAATCCTTCAAATCCGGGCGCCTCCCCCACGCCATCGCCACCCTCCGAGCAGCCATAAGCAGCGCCAACCGCACCAGCCTGCCATTCGCGCCTTTAATGTGTGGGACACAGCATAGGAGGCACACCAGTGGCATACAGGGGATATCCACTGCATCCATTTCACACATACTACTCACTACTGCCCCCCAAAAGTCAGCCACCGGTCGGCAGTTCCACGCCAGGTGCATAAAATCCGCGTCATCCTGACCACACCTGTCACATCTCGCCGTGTCTCGCAGGCCATATTTATACAGTCGTGCTGGTGTATGATATACTTGATGCAAATACTTGAAGTGAATGATTCTAAGGTTGCCATTCATACTTAACGACCCAGTCAGCCCACACACGTGCCTCCAATTGTCTTCCGAAATACCAGCGTCCAGACATGCATTCCACTGAGCCCAACTTTTATCGGCACCCACCTCTGATTCATCTTTAAATAGCACACACAATTTTGACAATAGGTGTTTGTTATTAGGTATGGTAAGAACCACCTGCAGCGACTTCAGCACCGGAGGCTCTTCTGGAAAGGTGACGTAGTGCTCCCTAGCCGCACTTCTCAGTAGATGGACCGTGAAGCGGAACATGAGTGTCTGATTCACTACGTGGCCAAGGTCCCCCTAATCTAGGAAGGTGCCGCCCGGGTAGACATCTTTAAGGTGAGTGATTCCCGCCTCTTTAAGCAATCTCATAGACAGGCCCTCGCTGCTAAGCAACAATCGCCCGTGCCATTCCAATTGCAGGTCTGGTGCATACAGTGGTAACTTCTGCGCCAACCGCCCTATGCGCTGCCATGCTGAAATCGTGGCATCAATTGAGTTAATCTCCGTTTTAGGGGTGCCTCGCGAACTGTGAGTGACTACGCTGTGCAACGGGACCGGAGCCGCATCACCCTCCTCCACCGCAACATGTGGCATAAAACCATGTGGCCTATACCAGTGGTATAGGGACTGAGCCTGCGCACTGAGATAATATACATAAAAATCCGAGGCCGCAAAACCACTGCCGTCATATCCTCGAGTAAGTGTGGACCACTGAATTCTCACGCCCTTACCCCCCAGACCAGTCGGAGCAAATGTCCATGAAGCGTCTTGAAGAAGGACAGATTTAACACTATAGGCACGTTCACAAATAAATACAAAAATCTGGGCAGAACCACCATTTTAATGAGGGCTATACGATCTGCTAGTGACAGCGGCAGCAACAACCAACTCTCAATCATACTCTCCAGGTTTGCGCAGGCCTTGCCGTAGTTGTCCCGTACAACAGCCGTCGGATCGCGGTGTACCCACACACCTAGGTATTTGACAGGATCTTCTGACGACACTAGTGGGTACTCAAGATCAGGGCAACTGGTACCCACCGTGAGCGGGATTATGATCGACTTATTCCAATTGATCTGGAGTCCAGAGAGACATCCAAACCTCACCAGCTCTCGCAACAGTTGCATCAGAAATCGAGACAGTTCGCGCACAAACAACACCATATCGTCTGCATACAGGGAGATCGAGACCGAACGATGATTGAAATTCAGCGCTGCCTCCCTATGACGCTGTCGAATCACACACGCAAGCGGTTCCAGAACAATCGTGAACAGCATGGGTGAAAGTGGGCAGCCCTGACGGGTGCCCCACCCTATTTTCAGCGGCTCAGACGTCAAGCCACCAACTCTCACCCTGGCCGACGGCGCTGTGTACAACACTGTTATCCATTGGAGGAATAGTACATGTATTGCCACCCCACCGAATCGAACGCTTTGGCAGCGTCGAGTAACACAGCAGCGGCCTCCAACGAGGGGTCAAGCACATGGAACATGGAAAAGAGTGTACGCAAATTGTGCGATGTGGACCGCTCTGGTACAAAGCCCGACTGATCCTGCAGAACCAGGCCATGCATTAGGGTTTGCAGTTTGGTAGCTATAATTTTCGCCAGGATCTTTGCGTCGATGTTGATTAGTGACAGCGGAAAATAGGAGTCACACCGCTCCGGAGGTTTATCCTTTTTAAGCAATGTGACAATGAGCGCTTCCCGAAGGGACGGAGGGAGCCTCCCGACCTCATGCGCCTCTGCGTAAACCTCCAATAGGTGCGGCGCAAGTAGATCAGCGTACTTCTTATAAAACTCGACCGGAATCCCGTCCGGGCCCCGTGCCTTACCATTAGCCAGTGCCGCTATCGCCAGTTTAACATCCTGCTCATCGATAGGGAGACATAAGTACTGGCGTTGCGCGTCCGACAACCAAGCACACGCTATGCCATTGAGATACTCATCTCAGTCCTCAGTAGACAGCGTGCTGCGCACGTCATAAAGATCCAAATAAAAGCTACGGAATTGTTCCGTTATGGCTGGCCTCCAGGGTATAGTGCGCCTCACCCATGTCATCCACTATCCGATCTATCCGGTGCTGCTCCAACCTCGCTCTGATCTTGAACGCAAGCGTCCCGCCCGACCTACCCGCTTCGCCATAACGACGAGCGACATGCCTACGTGATATATACTTGATCTCCGCCTCCGCTTGATCATTATATTCCGCAATCAATTCTGTGATTTTGGCCAGCGTGGCTAGATCTGGCCGTTGAGCGTAATCTCGCTCCAGAGCACGTAGATCTGACTCCAGGCTCTGCAGCCGCGACCGTATATCACGAAGAATACCCGCCGTCGTGCCTATACAGGTCCCCCTGATGGTGACCATAAAGTCCTCCCATAACGTCGCTGCGTGGTCCACCGTACCTTTATTAAGCGCAGAATATTGTATTATGGCATCGTGCACGGTTTTATCATAAAGTGGGTCTAGAAGCTCCTCGGCTCGCAGCCTCCAAGTCAAAGGGTGACGCACTCCAGCCGGGTTCCTCAAAAGCAGTCGCACCGGATTAGGGTCCAAAAGCGTGCGGGCCAGTGGCGCCACCTCACTCACCCACTCCAGTAACTCCTCCCCCACTAACCAATAGTCCAGTCTCAACCAGCTGCCATGCATGGGTGTTGCGTGTGTGCCCTCTTGTCTGTCCGGGTTCCTCACTCTCCACACATCCTGCAATCCAAACTCCACCATGACTCGCAGTACGCTCGCAGCAACCTTGGGGGTGCGATGCGTTTCCGGATGAGATTTGTCTAGCTGTGCATTCAGATATGTGTTTAAGTCGCCACCCCAGACTATAGGTGCTTCGGGCCATTTACGCAGTTGTTCACATATTCGGGTCACACACATCGGATCATCTACTATAGGGCCATACATGTTTACAAACACCAGAAGCGTGCCACAGAGCTTCCCGCACACCATCGCACATCGTCCCTCATCATCTGCATACGTGTGCAGCATCTGAAAATCAGTCCCCCTTCTTACCAGAATCAGCACCCCCCGCGCGTATGAGGAATAAGATGCAGCAAATTGGAAGCCCGCCCATCTGCCCAGTGCCCCACATATCGTGTTCGAGGCCAAATGCGTCTCCTGCAAGAGAGCCACCTGTATGTTATGCCTGGTCAAGTAGGCCGCCACCTGGTGTCCCTTTTTAGGGGAGTTGAGACCTCGCACATTCCAAGTTAATAGGGCGCAGTCAGTAGACATCTTGTATGACAAATGACAGTATTAACAGATGACAACATAGGGACAACATGAGCGCACCCCATTGAGACCTGAGCAGTTTAAGCGGCGTGCGCCACAAACACCATCTCGAGCACTGTGGATCGATCATCACGCAGAGAGAAAAATAAGAACAAACAAACAATAACTTCAGCAAACCTCCCCCCCACCACCCACTGCAACCTCCCAATCAGGTCGAGACCATCCCCCCCCCTGCCCCGTCCTGAGCTACAACTTTGTGGGTAATACCCGTTGGGGGAAGAAGCACAGCTGCGCCTTCTCGCACCAAAGTGCGGTTGCCGGAATTGGTTCCATGTCCGAACCCCTGAGGCTCCCGTATCAGTTGCACACAGGGATTACAGAGCCCCCTCATGATACCCAGGGAGAGCTACAAGTGTATATCAGCGCCACATCCCTCACCTCCCAATGTCAACTAAAACAAACAACATTCGGAGCAATCAGGAACCAAGAAAGACTTCCAGTTCTACAAATGTGAGAGAAAGGTCCAGTAGTGCAAGGAGCATTCATTCAATCTGCATCCTCTAGGCCCGACTCCTGCCGCTCCGGCGCCGTTCGCTGCTTACGCGGTCTACGTTTGCAGATGTGTTTCGTGAACTTCAATGCCGATTTGGCATCAGTGAAGAAATGAGCTTGTTCCTCATGAGTCACCTTCAGTCTCGCGGGGTACAGCATGGCGTAAGGCACCGCCGCCTCCCGGAGTAATTTTTTCACAGGGACAAACTCGCGCCTCGCAGACTGGACCGCCGGGGTGTAATCAGGGAAGAAGGATAAAGTGTCTCCTTTATATTGCACTGGCGCCTTCGCTCTGGCCTCTCGAAGGATCGAGTCTCGGTCCGCGTAGTTAAGAATCCTGGCAATGATCAGCCGCGGTGGTGCGCCAGGCTTCGGCCTGGGCCCCAATGACCTGTGAGCTCTCTCAACAATCATCACGCCGGACAAGACAGGCCCAAACAGTTCACCAAGCAAACCATCAATGAAAGGCTCCATCTTAGAGATCGGTGTAGTCTCCGAAAGGCCGAGGATGCGCACGTTATTACGCCTAGACCGCGCTTCTAAATCTTCGTTTATCGCACTTATAACCTCTAGGATCTTTTCCATTTGTAGAAGTTGCGTGCGTGCCTCAGCCTGCGAGTCATGTTCATCCGAAACTCTGTTCTCCAAGATGTTGAGGCGCTTTTCATGCTTGTCCACCTTCTTTTTCACAACATCCAGTCCAGTTGCCAAGGCATCTATTTTACCGTCGATGGTCTTCATCCCCGCGTGCAGTTTGAGTAGATAGTGTGATTATCGTCCTCAGCACCATCCTGCCCAGACGAGGCCCCACCTGTGTCGCTCTGCCCTTGCGTCTCTTCCGTGAGCCGTGTCTGTCGCTTGACTTCAAATGCCAGCTCGGCCTGCTTTGGCTCCGTCTTGCCCATTGCCCCAGTCAGCGTGAGTGAATTCAGGGCAGGCGTCTATACCAACGAGGGGCCCCAAGCAACACAGTGTCTCAATCAGCAGCTATGCAGACCGGGTGGCCGTCCTCACCACTCCTTAGCCGCAGGGTCTTTCAAGCTTTCCCTTCTGCCCTCTCTGCTCAAGCCAGCCGTCGGCCCCTGAGCCCGCAGACCTCCAGGTGCTGTTGGGCCCCCTTCTTGGGTTCAAGCCAGTGATGTGCGCAGTGCCTCCCCCAGCCCCCCGGCTACCCACGACCCTCACAGGGCACCCGCCCCAGCCACCCACTCGCCCCCGGGCTATCATAGCTCTGGGGGACGCCGTGTGACAGATAGTGGGCAGTGTCTCACAGAGGCCCCAGTCAGCGCAGAGATCAGCGGGGCACCGCGAGCGGCACTGCTCCGGCCCCAGCCCACCCAGGACACGCCGCACAGGCCCCACAGGACGCAACCGTCGCCTCGTGCGACCTGCCAGGTCCGCCCAGCCAGCCCCAGCAAGCCCGGCCCCGCACAGCGCCCCCACTCACCGGCGATCGCTTCTCAACTCTGCTCCTTCACTCCACATCAGCGATGGTCAGGCCAGAGGTCCCCCAGTCGTCCGCCTCGCCGGCCAGCCGCCGCCGCCTCCGTAGGATCCCTAGGTCGGATATCGTCAGAAGGCTCCCTCCAGCCGGATCAGCCCGCCATGGGTCATCCCTCCGCGTCGATGGATCGGCAGCCAGTGCTGGGCAGCAAAGCTGCGCTGCCCCTGCACTCCGATGCCTCGCTCCATACAGCCGAGTCTCGCCGCAGCGTCCGATCTCTCTCACTGCTCCAGGCGCGAAGCCGCCATCTTGTCTCGCTCCACTCGGCAAACGTATCCTAGAAATTCAGGGTCAGAATGTGGCGCTCAGCTCCTCCTCTGCTTGACAACTTGTGCCAAGGCTCTCCCCCGCCCCACAGGGGCGATTTCGATCCACAGTCAGGGGTTGAAAGGATGGTATTTGCCCGGTGTTGTATTCCGGCTCGCGGAGCTCCCTTACAAGGCGGCCATTCCGCGTCGCGCCGTAGCCACTCCCCCAACAATAACTGCAAAATCTTTATCAGCAATTATTTTCAATGAATCACATTTCAAACTATATCAATGCTATATGCAGTTGATATCACAATTTAAAGGTTGATTCTGACTCTCCTCCATCAAAATTACACACTTATTTTCCAAAATAGATATCATTAAAATAAAGCAGTCATCCGAATTAGTTCATAATTTCATTGTCACGCCAGAGCACAAAAAGGGATTTGGAAGTTAGCATGGCCTTCTCTATAAAGCCATACCTTGTTTCCTTGAACAAAATTGCAGAAATTGTTAAAGGAACAGGCATTGCAATTCATGTAACAATTTGAAAAAATACCTGTGGTTTGAATCTTTCAGCACTATGGGGCACCAACTTTAGAAGAAAGCATTTCTATACAAACAAGATAATCTATTTAACAACCACTTTCCTTCTAAAATAGGTACTAGTACAATCTATTCCTGCACACGCTACAAAAACTAGAATCAGGGAGACTGTCTTTATATGCTGTGCAAACACGCCTATTTAATTATATAATTGGTAGACGTTTTCAAATTTTAAAGTAAACAAGGTAGCTACATTCTAAATCTAAAGCCTGTAGGGTATTCCAAACAAATAGGAAAACAAGGAAAAAAACAAGCCAACACTGTATGTATTGTAAAAAAAGATTATAGCAATATCATTGATAACCCAACTACAGAAATATGATATCACTCCAACTTTTCTAGGCTGGCCTAAGAATATGCAGAGAGTAAGATTTAAAGAATCAATGTATGAAATTTCAAAGCTTTAAAAATGAATAATAGAATACATTGGGGCACACTTTGGAGAATATTTTTTGATCTTTAATTTTTACCTTATTTTATCACGTTCTTTATCTTTTTCATATTTAAATGGATAACATGGCCCAAAATATTATTTGAGACATAGAAAATAGATTTGGCATTTAATTTTTCTTTTTGGGAATAACTTACTGTTGACAAAATCAGACTAATCTTTATTGGATATTGTATCACATTAAAATATGAAAATTTTATGATTGAAATGTATTTAAAAAAATAGCAATATTACAAAACAGATTATAAATTAATAAGAAAATGGCCCCATTCATGCATGCCTGGTGGCCATCTTGGAATGGGTAGATTGGAATGTTTTATCGGCAGATGCGAGTCAGAGCAAACAGAACTATGTATGTAAATGTAGTGTATAGGAAGCAATAGGTCTCCAAAAGAGAGCTAAATCTGTATTCATCAAGGTCTAAAGAGGAAGGTGTCAAATATTGAAATTGAAACTGTGACAAGAGCAAATATCTTGTTTACCTAACTCTGAGCCTGTTTCTCTAACTACTGTTTTTAATCCTACTAGGTTACCAGCTTGGTATTCCTCAAGCAAGAGTGAATTTTATGTGCACAAATTTCAGGTGTAACGCATCTGGTGCTCATGTAAAGTGCTCTCATATCCAATACCTTTGGGTCAAGTTTGCGCTATGTAAAACCCCAGAAGAAATGAAAACTTGCAAACTACTGCAGAGTTAGTATCCTTGGAGGCGATCCAGAGTTTTCTCGGCCCATTTGGTTACCATTGGACCTCAGATAGACCTTTTTCTCTGCCTGAGAGGTGATGGGAGTTAGCATTAACATCAATCAAAATTCAATTAACAGTGCAACCCATTTGGCTACACAATGAGGACAAGGAATTGGTAGCCAAGTTCAACCAAGTTTTATTACAAACTAAAATCAAGTTTAAGTGCACTACTTGCAGCATCATGCGGTAAAGATACAGAATAACAACTAGAATTCGCAGACGCCTGAAGAATATAAAGCAAATTAGACACAAATAAACAAGCAATTCTGTGAGCGCAATGCAGACCAAAAGGATCAGAATCTAGTACTCAGAGAATAATCTAAGACTCTCTCCTACTCAGCAGTCATCTAGAATTTCATAGTCAAGAGGATGGTTTGGGAAATGAGCTCTTGCAAATCAGGGAAGTTCCATAAAGGAAGTCAGGTCTGGACAAAAAGGAATCAAGAAGGCAAGCGTTAGCATCTCAGAAGCTCTGTTATGAATTAGGGGTAAGTATTAACCTAAGCCACACTTAAGCAAGAATCAAAAAGAAAACATTGAGTTATAAAAACTCTCAAAGTCCATTCAAATAGTAGGGACTCAGGGAAGGTGTCTGCAAGGAATCTGCAAGAGATAGGGCAAAAGGTAGGAAGGGATCTGAAAAGCATCTGTCAGGAGTTGGTAAAGCTTTCTGTAAGGCATCTATTCAAAAGTCCAAAAGGAAAGGTATATTATAACATGCAAAGTCTATTAGGCAACATCCCCTTGATCACACCATAGGGGTCAATTTTCCTCGACAAGTCCCCAGGTTGCTGGCAGCAAAATTGCTAGTTTGTCCCACACTGGATATGGGAATGTCATTTAGAGCCAGACTGGCCATATCGGGCATCTGGCGTTTCTCCCGAGGGCTGTAAAGGTGGGGGCGGGTAATGATACTGGGGAGCGGTTTTGCATAAGTGCTGCAATATCAGCCCCCAGTAGCAAACACAGCATTCCGGGGGCTGGTTTAGTTATGCAGCAGTGCTTCACACTAGCACCCTTGACCCCCACCCTCCTGCCTCCTCCCCAGTCCGATTGAATTGCCTGGGCTGCTTCGTGTTCTTAGTCCGGCCCTGACAACATCTCTCCCTTAGACACACGTAGATGGTAACTTTTGTCAAACAAATCATTCAGTTGCCCTCTTCTCAGGCTCTTTCCTCCTATCTCTATTACAGTAATGTGTCTGTTTTACAACTAACAATGCTTGTGAATATCTGCAAGAAATATCGAGTTACCAGAAAATAAAATCAGCCTTATGCAGCATGGCAAAATATAGGTCTACTTATGTGACTTTAGCGTTAATTTCAATGGTGCACATTTAATACGGATGTGCACATTTAAACACAAAGAAGATACATCTCTAATGCTTTAGATTTCAAATGTCATGTAATACTCAATAAATCATTAAACTAGTCAACAGTAAGTATGACTAAGAACTATGGGCCCGATTCACAGAATGAACTTACTACTTTTGGCATTCACAGAATGCACTTACTACTTTTGGCATTCACAGAATGAACTTACTACTTTTGGCATTCACAGAATGCACTTACTACTTTTGGTATTCACAGAATGAACTTACTCATTTCGGTATTCACAGAAGTTAGGACTACTAACTTTAGGACTCCTAAATGCCTTCTGTGAATACCGAAAGTCTTAAAATTAGGATTTTTCTCAATTTAGTAGTAGTAAAGTTAAGACTACTAACTTTAGGACGCCTAAATGCCTTCTGTGAATACCAAAAGTCTTAAAATTAGGATTTTTCTCAATTTAGTAGTAGTAAAGTTAGGACTACTAACTTTAGGACGCCTAAATGCCTTTTGTGAATACCGAAAGTCTTAAAATTACGATTTTTCTCAATTTAGTAGTAGTAAAGTTAGGACTACTAACTTTAGGACGCCTAAATGCCTTCTGTGAATACGAAAGTCTTAAAATTACGATTGTTCTCAATTTAGTAGTAGTAAAGTTAGGACTCCTAACTTTACTACTACTAAATTGAGAAAAATCGTAATTTTAAGACTTTCGGTATTCACAGAAGGCATTTAGGCGTCCTAAAGTTAGTAGTCCTAACTTTACTACTACTAAATTGAGAAAAATCCTAATTTTAAGACTTTCGGTATTCACAGAAGGCATTTAGGCGTCCTAAAGTTAGTAGTCCTAACTTTACTACTACTAAATTGAGAAAAATCCTAATTTTAAGACTTTCGGTATTCACAGAAGGCATTTAGGAGTCCTAAAGTTAGTAGTCCTAACTTCTGTGAATACCGAAATGAGTAAGTTCATTCTGTGAATACCAAAAGTAGTAAGTGCATTCTGTGAATGCCAAAAGTAGTAAGTTCATTCTGTGAATCGGGCCCTATATTTAAATAAAAAACTGGAATATTAATGTGCACAAATCACGTAAATCTTTCATTGTTTCTAGTAAGATTCCATACTACATGTATGAGGAGGGTTTTATTACTGTTCCCATTCACTAAAAGTTATAAATGTGAAGTTGTACACACATTAGAAAAGTGACAATTCATCTTTATGGTGAGCACATTATCTACTAAATGAGAATGATTCTTCCTTAATCACACTTAGTTATGGTAAGACATCTATGTGAGTAAGTTCTCTAATCCTACAGTGAAGGCACTCTTTAATAGTGTCAAGTGCAACATTTACATTAGTTCATTAAATCATACATGCATGATGTGCTAAGTGCACTTTCATACCATGTGTTTCTTAAGTGTCTGTGACATGGGTGGGCAACGTTTGCACTGCACCACAAGTTATTACCCACAAAGAACACTGAAGAAACATATGTTTCATTTTGGTATCATAAAATGTTTAAAAATGTAAACTTGAATCTTTAAAAATATTTACAACCTTGAAAAGGTCATTTGCATGAATAAGCTAACAGAAACATATGCGACTAGCGAAGAAACTGAATGAAATAAACATGGGGACAAAATATGAGCACTGTCGAACTTTTTGGACATGTTTGTTAAAAAACGATGGAACAGATTTTTTATAGGCTGCTGCATAAATAAATGCTACAGCAAACAAATGATGGACGGAATGCTTACAATGCATACATTCTCCCCCAGTCAAAAGATCTGGGTTAAATCCATCGATCTTTTGCCCACTATGCCACTCCAGTTTGGACCCAGCCATATGCAAATCAGTCTGGCCTGGCAGAACGAACTGCCAGGCCAGGTCCTCCCTGGACCCTAAACAAGCATCCTGGGATCGGTTTCAGGGTATGTCACTCTTCTTCAGCCAGGCTACCTTGAATCCAGGCAACAGTGAGCAAGGGACCCACGTCTGGGCATACCCATCCCACTTAGGGCGAAAAGTGTTACAGCAAACAAATGATGGACGGAATGCTGACAATGCAAACATTCTCCCCCAGTCATAAGATCTGAGTTAAATCCATCGTTCTTTTGCCCACTACACCATCCCAGTTTGGACCCAGCCATATGCAAATCAGTCTTGACCCTGTACCCCATGGGAACAGTCCAGACCGAACTGCCAGGCCAGGTCCTCCCTAGACCCGAAACAAGCATTTTGGGACCGGTTTCAGTGTATGTCACCCTTCTTCAGCCAAACAAGCTTGAATCCAGTGGCACAGTAAGCAAGGGACCCACATCTGGGCATACCCATCCCACTTAGGGTGAAAAGTGTTACAGCAAACAAATGATGGGCAGACTGCTGACAATGCAAACATTTTCCCCTGGTCAAAATATTTGGGTTAAATCCATCGTTCTTTTGCCCACTATGCCACCCAAGTTTGGACCCAGCCATGTGCAAATCAGTCTTGACCGTGTGCCCCATGGGAACAGTCTAGACCGAACTGCCAGGCCAGGTCCTCCCTGGACTGAAATCAATCATCCTGGGACCAGTTTCAGGGTATGTCACCCTTCTTCAGCCAGGCTAGCTTGAATCCAGTGGCAAAGTGAGCAAGGGACTCACGTCTGGGCATACCCATCCCACATAGCCCTGAAACTTGTCCCAGGATGCTTGTTACCGGTCCAGGAAAGACCTGGCTTGGCAGTTTAGCCTGGACTGTTCCCACAAGGAACAGGGTGAAGACTGATTTGCATATGGCTGGGTCCCAACTGGGGTGGTGTGGTGAGCAAAAGAATAATGGATTTAACCCAGATCCTAATGACTAGGGGTGAATGTTTGCATTGTGTGGTATTCCATCCATCAATTGTTTCTTTTGCATATGTCACCCCAAGTGGAAAGGGTATCCCCAGGCGTGGGTTCCGTGCTCCCTACACCACTGGTTTCAAGCTAGCCTGTCTGCTGAAGGGTGATGCCCCGAAACCGGTCCCAGGATGCTTGTTACCGGTCCAGGCAGGACCTTGCTTGGCAGTTAGGCTAGACTGTTTCCATAAGGCACAGTGCAAGACTGATTTGCATATGGCTGGGTCCAAACTGGGGTGGTGTGGTGAGCAAAAGAATGATGGATTTAACCCAGATCCTTGTGACTGGGGGTGAATTTTTGCATTGTCTAGCATTCCGTCCACCAATTGTTTCTTTTGCTTATCTCACCCTAAGTGGGAAGGGTGTGCCCAGACATGGGTCCAGTGCTCACTACACCACTGGTTTCAAGCTAGCCTGTCTGAAGAAGGGTGATGCCCTGAAACCGGTCCCAGGATGCTTGTTACCAGTCCAGGGAAGACCTGACTTGGCAGTTCGGGCTGAACTGTTCCCACAAGGAACAGGGTCAAGACTAATTTGCATATGGCTGGGTTCAAACTGGGATGGTATGGTGAGCAAAAGAATGATGGATTTAACCCATATCCTTGTAACTCGGAGTGAATATTTGCATTGTCTAGCATTCCGTCCATCAATTGTTTCTTTTGCATAAATAAATGCAGCATCTCAAAATATTGATCACAAGAAAGCTGGTGGATAACATAATTCTACTTTACCATAATAATAGACATAAAAATTAGAAGTGGTCTCCAAAAACCACCAAACAGTAAGATCTATTCAGGAATTTAGACTTACCAACAAATATGCAAATGCTTTCCATTTTTTGTAGTGTAAAAACCACAAATTGCTTTTTTCTCTTTAATAAAGTAGGAATTCAGAGGCACATTTTCATGGTGTGGCTTGACAGCAGAGGTTGTCCCAGACAGTTGTGTGAGAATCACCAGCAGAGGAGTTTTGCTCCACTAACATGTTGGAAGGTAGGAGAGCATGTGTGATTCTGCAGAAGTTATGTGCTTCGACAAAAAATAATTGCACAGCTGTGATTATTTTATTTATTTATCCTGCTGCCTAAGATTGAATTTTCAGAGACATACACATGACATTGTAATGCTAAAGGTGTCTTAGGTAGCTACATACCTTATTGTATTTCTGCAGGCAGCAGCACAGATGGGGAAGGCAGTCATTAACCTACTTGGATATTTAGGTCTGGTCTGACAGTGCAATTGTTAGTAGACCTTATGTGATCAACTAAAAAGCTTTCAGAGTCCTACTAAGAGATGGGCTTAGACTTCACACACATGCTGTTCCCCATGAGTACAGGATTTGATTTGGACAAATGTGTGTGCTTCCTTTAAAAAGATTGCATGTATTGCACTTTTAGGGTTGTGGCAAAGTTAATACTTGATACAGAAGGGCATGGTGGCAAGCCAATGATCATGGCTGTAGGCATGATTTGTTTACTATGAAATGTTATGAAGAAGGCACTAGGCCTTACATATTTATTACGAGAAGCATATTTTAAAGTTTATAGGCATGTAGGTTTGCATAGTTTTTATTTCATATTGACACCTACAGATAGATATTTTGTTGCATGGAATCTCACAGATTATCGTAGTAGGCAAGTATTTTTGATGTTGGCCATGTTCTCTGACAAACTCTGAGAGGGTGGGCACTGTGATGATTCATGTTAGACTGCGTTGAGAAGGGTGTATATTGTTTGCTGATAGATCAGTCTTGTATAATAATTCTCTATGGTACATTGTGGAAAGAGACCTGCCACTCTACTGTGACCTGTGTCTTTAATGATGGGTGTGCAAATTAAGGTGCGAAAAGGAGCTTATCTCTCTGGTCACAGCTCCCCCAAGGGATGACAGATGTACAAGTAAGGTTTGGGGATGAAAGTACCTCCATGCTGAGAAGTCTGCCTTCCCAAACAACTATGGAGACCATCATATGAAAACGCACTACCCTGTCAGCTGAGACTTGGAGTTATTTCTTAAATGCTGATGAAGACATAAGTCTCTTTCAGCTCCAAATTAAGTTACATATGCTGAGCACAACTCAAAGAGACTTCCTTTTCCTCCAAAGCACCAAGGACAAAACGAGCTATCTCTGGTTCGTCAGTCAATCCGTTGGGCTGGGCAGAGTTTGCAGAATACCACGGAGCTGCGAGTAAAATTCAGAGGAGTTCCGCTCACTCATAGTGATGTTACTTCTTTTGATGCTGTTGGGATTCAAAGTCTAGGGGATTGGTGTTCTAAGATTTCTATGAGATTACACCACTGTTTAAGAGTTATTTTAAATGTACAAACCTATACACCTGAAAAAAGCTTAAAAACTGTCAATGCACTGAAACAATCTTGTGATGTTGCAGCAACCAAACTATGGAACTCCCCATACTGATACCGTGCCTGCGCAGTGACTCCTTCTCCCGCATACTCACTCACACACCGCCAGTATTGGCTCACCTGCCCCTCACACTGCCGGGAGTAGAGCCTACTCTTGATACTGTCACCTTGAATACTCCCTAGGCTTTGCCTGCCAGCAACGAGCATGCCAACACTCCGGAGCGGCGCTGTGCCACTTCCTACCTTGGCATTTTTCACAGCCAGAGGCCCATATATATCCCACGAGCCACCAACGGGAGGCAGGGCGAGCAGGATAGGAAAACACTCCAGGAAGCAATCATTAAACATCTCCCCCAATAATCAAGTTCACAGCCACCGCAAGACTCACCACATCTGCTGGGCACAGGCAAGAAAGTAGCGGAGACACCGTTTCTTGGTGTTAGAGAAGGTTCCAGAACTGGGGTGAAAGGGTGGATGGGGCAGTAGTGCAGCTTAGAGCCATGGCCCCATTCAAAAAAAGGAAAAAGCCCCCCTTCAAAACTGCTCACTATGGTGAGCACCAACAACACACACACGGCTGGGAGTGAACTGGGCAGTAAACTCCCAGTGTTGAAGGAGGTTTTGCCAAATTCCACACTCCTAGTGGAGCACAGAGTGGGTAGAACTCTGTGAACTCCGCAGGCAGAGCAGAGATTACTGCCCAACCCTACCAATCACATCACAGCATTTCTTCAACCATTTAATAAGAATGGTAACTACTGTTTGAGTCTTGGCTTTCCCCCATACAATATTGTGAGACTCTCACAGGATCGTAAAACACTTCATATCAGGACCAGTAAGCCCAAACATCTTGTGGATGGCTCAGCAATTTTCCATTTGGATCTTGTGAGTTTCTTGAGGGATTGCAGGAGCCTCACTGGAAAAGCATCACTCCTTGTGACTTGCACTCTACTCTTGAGGGATCGCAGCACAATTGTAGGGAAATAATATATGGGAAGTACTAGCCTCTCCACTGAGAACCCTTTTGTTGAATAATGGGTGTGCATACTGGAGCATGAGTAGCGACTAACCTCTGCTTTCAAAACTCTCTCTCAAATGATAACTATGCATAACAGAGTGTGTTCACGGACTGGCATCTTGGTTGATATCAGGTTTACATAGTTGGGAGTTTGGTGGGACTGTCCTCTCCTTTGATACTTCTCTCTCAGCTAACAGGTGTCCATAGTAGTGAGTGGGAATGGTCTCCTTTCAGACCTTTACTCAGATGATGGGTGTGCATAATCTGTTGTGTGGATAGAGAAAACTCTCCTTTGAGACATCTGTCTCAGATGACAAGTATGCATAGTAGTGAGTGGAGAGTGACTGCTGTTTCCTCTCAGACCTTTCTCTGAGATGATGGGTGTGTGTAGTAGTGAGTGGAGAGGGACAGCCCTTTCCTCTCAGAGCTCTCTCTGAGGTGACAGGTGTGCATATTAGAATGTGCTCATGGATGGCATCTCCTGTCAGACCTGTCTCTCAGATGAAGGTGTGCATAGTAGGGTGTGTGGAGAGAGACTGGTCTCTCCACTGAGACCTCTGTCTCAGATGACAGGTGTGCATGGTAGGATGTGTGGAGGGACTGGCCTCTCCTTTCACACCTCTCTCTCAGATGACAGTCATGCCTAAAAGGGCGTAGTGAGAGACTTCCCTTTTCTGTCAGACCTCTCTCTCTCAGATGATGGATGTGTGAAGTGGGGAGGGAGGAACTTGCCTCACTTTCAGACCATTCTCTCTCAGATCACAGGTGTGCATGGTAGGGTGTATGGAGATGGACTGGCCTTTCTGCTTATACCTCTCTCCTAGATGACTAGTGTACCTAGAAGTGTGCAGGGAGGGACTATCCTCTGATTTCAGACCTCTCTCTCAGATGACAGGTGTGCATAGTAGAGTGTGTAGATGGACTGGCCTTTTCTTACAGAACTCTGTCTCAGATGACAGGTGTGGTAGTAGTGGGTGGAGAAATACAAGCCTTTAAGTGGAGAGTGGCTGTCCTCCCTGCAAACCCCCTCTCTCTGATAATAGGTGTGCATAGTACGGTGTGGGAAGAGACTGTACTCTACTCATAGCTCACACCAAGCCGATTGGTGTAAATAGTAGACTCTGATAAATACCATCTCCGGTAATACTCCTTTGTAAAGTAGCAAGTGTGAATACTACAGTGCATTCAAAGATCACATAATCCTTTCTACATTTCACCATCTCCCAAAGGTCTTGTGATATTGTATTTTTTATAATTGCCTTTCTAATCCTCACAGTACTTACCTCTTACACTCTTCCTCTTAAAAACAAGGACCACTATATGCATTCGTTCTAATAGAGCGTTTTGAGAACTCATCTACTTCTTTTTACTATTCATGATCCAGCGAGAATCTTGCGAAATTATAAAAATTTGTTAAAAAACAATATACCTTTCTTTTCTTCACAGTACCTATCCCTTAGACACCTCCTCTCTAAATCTGCAGTCCCCTTATATATATTCTTTTACTTCGTTTGCACAACACCTTATATTTTTCACATTAAAAAGTAATGGCACTCCTTGCATTTCTAACATTCCAACAGTCATCTAAACAGACCACTCATGGGACTAGCCAGAGCCTCTTAATCCCTCAAGAAGCTCAAAGGCTCATGGGAAAAACCGTCCTCTCGACCAATCATAGAGTTCCATTATTGATTTTGTGCTCGCGCGGAACGCTCACGAGACTCTCACGAGCACAACTGCCAAAATTTACAATTATTTTTTACCCTCAATACCTCAAAAACTACTAAAGAAATTTACACCAAATCACTAATATCTCAATCTATGGACCAAGATGCTGAATTTGGTGCAATTCCGTTCAGCAATTCTTGTGGTAGCCTTATCTAAAGAAGTCTCCGAAAAATACAGAGGGACTTTGCGTTTTAGGACCCCCTTTTTTCTCTCACCTCCCGCTTGACAGATCGCTCTGAAACTTACCAGGAAGGAACTGAGGTGGGTGAATCTTTTTGGTATGAAAGTTTCTTGAAGATACATCATCAACAGCCTGATTCATCATAGACCCGTTTTGCGAGTCTATAATAGCGATTCATAAGGAATCGCTATTACAGACTCGCAAAACGGGATTCATGTAGGAATCGCAAAAAGATTTGCGATTCCTATACAATCCTTATTTGCGATTAGCAAATTGCTAATCGCAAATAAGGAATAACTCCCCATTCATTCCTATGGGCCAAAAGGCCCATAGGAATGAATGGGGAGTAATCCTTATTTGCGATTAGCAATTAGCTAATCGCAAATAAGATAGCGATTTAAAGGATGCCAGGGGTGTCCAAAGGACACCCTGTAGCACCCCTTAAATGCAAATTGAAACAGGTGTTGCACACACACATGTCCAAAGGACATGTGTGTGTGCAACATGCAACTTAGAAAAATGCTTTTAAAAGCATTTTTCTAAGTTTTCGCTATTTACCACGAGGTTTGACCTCGCGGTAAATAGCGGGTCGAAATTGCAAAATCGCAATTTTTTAATGGATGATGAATTGCATTTAAGGAATCTCAAATAGAGATTCCTTAAATGTAATTCCTCGCAAAATAGCGAAATCGCTATTACCGATTTTTGCATTTGGGATGATGAATCCCAAATGCAAAAATAGAGCTCGCAAAGGGCCAGATTCTCAGAATCTGGCCCTTTGCGAGCCGATTTCGGCTTGATGAATCAGGCTGTGGTTCCATAGTTATTAGCAAACCATAAAACGCTCCATTTATGGAAAAGCTGACCAAACTATCACTAACCCGTAGTGACCGCCACGAGGTAATATGCACACACACACACACACGCACACATATATTTATATTTATATATATTTTTTACTTACAGTTAAAAGTCAGATGTACAAATACGCCAATTTATGCATTTCAAAACATGTTAGCACATTTCCTTCTCTATTACAACAGTTTAAGTTACCCAAATTGTTCCATTTCATTGTTGGCGGACATGCATAGCTTGTTTCTTATTCAAGTGCTTAATATCACTGTATATGTAGATCATGTATTTACAAGCCACAGACTTTAGGCGATATTGACACATTTTGTGCTAGCAAAAACTTCTTAATGACCATAAAGGTCCTTTCTCAACACAAACTAATTTTAAGATTACAAAGTTTTTATTGACATTTTCTTTGTTGTCTATTTCAGGATTTGTTTGCCTTAAAGCCAAGCCTCCAAAGAAATGTTATAGTTTATCGCTTGTAAACTAGTCAGTTTTTAAAGGACTTTTAAAGGAATTTTCAAACGTTCTTGAGTACAGTCTCATTCAGTACGCAGGAAACTCACTTATTTTCTCACTTATTCTCAAACCCCCTACTATACTGAATGACTAGAACCCGAAGACATGCTTGAGCTGGCATCCATACAGTATCTCCTTGGTTGTGAGCCAGATTTCAATGGCCGACTTTTACCAGATTTAAATGGGTTGTTATCTGTATAAATTTAAAAAATAAACAGCCTGTTTGTGCACTTGTGTTGTTTGTCAGGTTTTGCACCCCATCTCAACTCTTCCACCAACGGCATAATCACAAGCCTTGATGCTGGGGTAGTCAAGTCAAGGGGTTTGTCATTTGATTCAACCAGAAGCTCAAATCTCTGGATCTCTGCAAATAAAAGAGCAAAAAACTAAAAAAATAAAAGAGCAAAAAACATAAAAAAAGTAGTTTTTGTCGTTATTATTTGCCATGTAACACATAAGCTAAGATATTTTGAAAAGAGGAATGAAAACCTCAGGCATCTCTTTACCCTCAAATACCCCATGCCTAGACATAAAGCTTCATTTGAATGTTTCTATTTTGAGGACCATGGAATTCTAAATACAGCATTTTGATGTTTTCTAATTGTTGCCACAAATATAGCAATCATGCACACAAGGATATGCAAAATTATTGAGTATTCAATAATGACTTTCTCTTCCAAACTCAAAATGCTTTGGTTTTTATTGTGACGAGTACCTGGTACTTGTTTATGTAAAGTCCAGGCTGAACCTGCATCACATTGTAGCGTTTTTATGGTCACAAGTACTTTGCATCAGACTCTACAGCAACAAAATGCTTTTTGCGAGCTTACGAGAATGTTTAGCAACTGTCCTCCATTGTTAAAACAATGACAAGTTACCAACCTTTAAATTTAGTGGTAACCCATTTGCAAAATAAAAGGGGTCCCTCTGGGGATCCCTTCCTACAAGTAACATAAAAAAACGTGTAGGAGAGTATGCAGTGGTCCAGGGGACGACTTCCAACTCTCAAATAATCTATGACTAAAAAGTAATTTAAAAAAAGCAGCTCTGTTTCCTTTAATAATAATAAAAACGGACTGCACTAAAAAAAAAACTTTATTGGGAAATGATCATAGATGTGATGGTCTGCTGACACTAGAGGATCATCGTCTCTGTGATGGGTTCCAGTTGGAGAGAGTCACAATTTGAGACCTACTGCATTAATATTTGTGCGGTTGATTGGATTGACATCCACTCTGAATTGAAATTTTATGAACTGACCTATTAGTACATCGGTTAGCTCATAAAATTATTTATTGGTTGTTTTTTGTGCGACCAGTAAATAGTACATCTGCCCTATATTCCTTGAATCTTTAATGGCTCGTAAAAGGTGGGCACTGGAAGATTTGTAACCTGTTGAAAATGCCCAGTGTACAGTGCACTCTTTTCCCATATATAAAATAATGCCTGAAGCACCTTGAAACAATGAGGCATACAGCAACATCCTCCTTACAGATGATACACTGAAACACAAAATTGGGACAGTTTCCTTGTGAGCTACAGCAATAGCCTGTGCCCCTTGTCCACCTGGCACAAAAACACAACCATGTTGTACTCTTTCTCAACTCGGTTTCAAAAAGGCTCATTGCCCAAATAGCCTGGATGTCTGCCAGGGGACATCTGATCGGACCCAGCATTAACGCAAACATCAAATCATGCAAGTCTTGATTAAATGCTTTCGAGGTCTCGATTGTGTCCTCGGTCTGATGATAACCACAAAGCATCCTTTAATGCAACTAATTTGTCCCATATCTCTACCTATCTGACACTTTGCTACAACTTTAGCTACTAGCATGTAGCCTATCTAATCTAAATTAAATCATTGTTCACCCTCTTTTGTAAAAGTGTAAGGTGAGGACCCCCATTTCAGGGGATGGACACAAATCCTCCATTTCCATGACGTATGCGACCATTTCAACAACAGCTTTGATAGAATTCGCAAGGAACTTCCATTCTGCGGGGAGCTAGGAACTTTCCAGCTGTCGCAGGATTGCAGAAATTCTGTGCCGCAGAAATCCCCTTTTAGCAAACTTCTAACTATGCCTCGCAGCCTTTCCTCAAACAAATCTGAAGCAAATTCTTGAGTAGTTTGTTTATTTAATTCGTTTTTTAGATTTTTTTAATTTAGAGAACTTTTTAAGTGGACTCCGTTTTGAAATGGCATATCTTCAGGTTTTAAAGGTGGTTTGTATGGTAAAAAAAAGTGTGCATTTTTCAATCTCTTAGACCTGTTTGACTCTCGCCAGTGCCATAGATTCCTTGTGTCTCTTTTTTCATTTCTAACTTCAAGGCCAGTTACGCCAACTGTCTGAAACAAAACGGATCTTACGTGTCCTTATTTATTTATTTATATATTTATTTGTGTATCTATTCATTTATTTATGGGTTTATTTATTTACTTTTATCTCTGTCTATTTTGAGAAAAAATATCGTCTGTAATCCCACCATTGTAGGCCTTTTAGGAGTAAATCGTAAATGCCCATTTTCTTTTAGTATTTCGCGATTCATTTCCAGTCCCCTGGAGTGATATTTTTGTCTACAACCGTAAACATTAATGAAAATGATAGGCAGACATGATTATTAAAGGGAACAGAAGACAACTGTGCTGTTACTCTAGCTGATGTAGAAATCTTTGAACGTATGCGCCATTGTGCGCACCTCAAGTGCAGACAGTACCTGTTAAATGTCTAGTTTATATTTAAATCTGATAACAAACCTTTGAGCTGCTTGATAGTATTGTCTCGGCCAATTTTCTATGAAGTTCATTTTTCTGTCTAGAAGGTTCAGATTACCATTGCTTTATTTAAACCAGAGCTTACTGGTGCCGATTTCGGCACTTATTTTCCAGTGCCTAATTTGTAAAATAATAAACGACAGGGCCTTCTTAAAGGACAGAAGCCATCGTTGGTGAATGCTGGTATTTCCAAAAACTAAAGTTCTCCTTATGCCTCTTTTATTCACCCACAGACAGTTCCAGGCCGTTTATCTCACACTTGCAGCAGGTTCTTTATTATTTCTGCTTCCTCTCACGTTGTCATATTTTTCCATCCTTCTCGTCCCCCACCTTTCCACCTTTTCAGTCTTTATATTGTTCTGGGTCTGACTCTAAGCAATAAGTTCTATCCCCTGAAATGTATTCTGTTGGGCCACGCCTGCAACCACTAGCACAAATTAAGTGCTGCTTCTTACACTGCAGAGAGAACTGGCCAGTGGTACCCGAGGCATTCAGGAGGTGTGTTTGTTCTTATTCTGTAACCAAAAGGAAAACATGCAGCCAAGGCTGAGACATGCTGCATTGTTGTTGTCGCGTGACACAGGATGACTTACCTGATTAATCACCGCCCATCCATCATTTGTGACAATGAAATGAGGTACTGCACGACCAAATGGAAAGGAGTAAACCTCCCTCAGCCAGCTCTGGTGCCAACCTGCCCATAACCATCTCAGTAAACCTCAATAGCTGGTTCAAGTTGGGTTGTCTTAGTTAGAGCGAGGTCAGCTATGCACAGTACGCTTTTTTCTTTGCTTGTCTAGACATGATGCTTCGACGTAGCACAGTTTGTCAGAGCATGTGCCACCCGCTTGCCTGAGCAAAACCATTATTTTAGATTTGTATATTTTGTGTGCTCTTTCCAGCTTTTGCCTAAGACAACGTCTGCGGTGTTGGAAAAATATTTTGTAAACAAAAAAAAGCTTTAAATGAACTCAGAGCCTGCCCATTACTTACTATTACTAATCATTGGTTGGCTTTGACGTCACTCTTGTTTCCTTGCCTATTATTGGTCAGTGCCTCCAGCTTTCTCATGGGACTTAGAGTGTTTATCTCTGCAATGGAGCATAAACTAAGTACAGTTTAATGTCTGTGGCCAGTGTCCTTCCACTAGCTGCACACGTCTGAAGGTCCCCCCCCCCATCTCCACTGGCACTGCCCGTCATTTTGCTCTCTACCACCCGTGCCCTTCTCTCCTTCCACTGTCAGTGCTCTTTCCCCAACCTCCCTCCACCCCTCATGCTACTTTCCCCCTGTCGTCCTCCTGCTGCCAAAGGAGTTGCTGTTCCCTCCTTCCTCCCCTAACCCTTTCCGCAAGTTGCTCGCCCTAAGCGCACCTCCAGTTGTGTGTTGTGTTGCTGCTCCCTCCTTCGTGTTGCTTGCACCCGCCCATCCCTACTGTCTATTATGTTGCTGCTCCCTACCTCCTCTCCTGCCCTTCCTTCATATTGATTGCCCCCGCCCTCCTCCCACTGTTGGCTCGTTGCTGCTTCCTCCAGCCCACCTTCTGTGATCTTGCCCCTGTCTCTCTCCCCACCCCCCTTGTGTTTCTTGCCCCTCGCGCCCTCCTTCCGCTGTCCGGTATGTTAATGTCCCCAACCACCACGGTTCCCCATGGCCCCTCCAACCCACCCCTATGTCATAAACACTTTAATAAAGCCAAATAGCACTTGCATACACAAGATCTATTGGCTGCAAAAAGAGACAGGACAAAACCTTCGCCAAACCTCCCTTCCCCTCATGCATTTATTCCACATATATTTGTGTTGTATATAGTGTACTGTCTCTATCACTCAATCACTATATGTCACTTTGTTCAGCACAGTCACTTACTGTTTCTTGACACAATTGAATGTGTAATTGTGACAGCCTCTAGTATTTAATGCTCATTCAGAATACATTATTGACCACTATATCCTGGTGTGTGTGTTTGTTTTCTCGGTCTGTGAATTAACTTCGTCTGGGAATCATTCATGTATGCTTTATAAAACGTAATTTACCTTAGTATTAATACAGTATTCTAAGTGACAGAACAAATCGTTTTTTCTGAGTGCATTACAAGAAAGAACATCTGCAGAATAATGTAGTGCAAGTGAGCCATTTTATAAATATTTCCTCTCTGCCCTCTTTGCATACGGATTGGAGGCGAATCGGAGTCTTAATAGCAAGAATATTGTATGACATAAACATTGTGGTCCAAGTACTAGTTACAACAATATCTTCCAACTGTGCATACATGTTCTATTTTTATCCCCAAGGGGCAACATTTTTGTAAATAATATTTAGAACCCAATATTGTGTCAGACGATATTTAGGCCACAATATTATGGCACCATAGTTATTGAATATTTAAGTTATGAGAGTCAGGGGGTATGAGTAAAGCATTGCAGTGTACATGCTGTCTCACAGAGCACATTCTTTTCTTCCCAAATAAGTGTTGTTATATCAAGAGAGGCTTCCTAAACCTGGATGGAGGGTTGCCCCCCAGTGAGGCCTCTATGTAGGGGATGTCCTTTGCTTCATGGACTAACTTCCTACATCACTGGGTACAGTGCATAATTTGTAAAAAAAAATATAAATAAGTGCCAGGACCATCTTCATGAGGCCACTGAAGCTTGCACCATCCATTGCCCGTGCCAGTGCTGACAATGAAAGTACCACTAGCATGTGGTCTAAGGCCCTGGATTTCAGGGTGACGGTGAGAGCTGACAGCGACCACAATGCTCTCTGTCTGGAAATGGTTTACCCAGGGCCTAAAGAAAGCACATCATTATACGTTACTGATCAAGACACAGGGGCTTTAGTATTATCCAACATTAGACGTAGGGTAAAATGGGGGAAATTAGTTAACTCTGCAGAGTGTATCACGAAAATCTATGACCTGGCGCTCCCAAGACTAGTCGAAATGGACGACCTGATTAACCAACCCATAGATACAGACTTTAATGAGAAATTAGGGAAAATCCACGCAGATCTAGTTGACAAGCTAGGAGAGGTCTTCTACCCTGTGTCCGTTAGAAGGAAGAACATGACCCCATCCTCAGCCTGGTATAACTCTACGTGTAAAAGATCAAGACTGAGCTAATTTCAATGGTCAAGTCTGGCACTAACAAACATAAAATACATGAGCTCAGACGGAAATATAAGGAGGCAATTGCCCATGTCAAGTCTGAATGGGATTGGGATAGATGGCACAATCTAACAATGGCCCTGGAAAACAGGGACTCTAGAAAATTTTGGTCATTAGTACATATAGGATCAGGGGAACCGAAAACTGCTGTAGAGCCAAACATCGCTGCTTCGGTATGGGAATCCTACTTTAGGAAACTGTATCAGGATGGTCTCACTATGCCTATAGAGACAGTCTCTGACACCCCTCTGGATCAAAATGAGCAACTAGAGTTCACTCTGGGTGAGGTTCTAAACGCAATAGGGAGACTTGCATGGGGTAAGGCTTCAGGCCTAGATAAACTGCCTGGAGACTTATTCAGGCACCAACCAGAGATCTGGGGTCCCTATCTGCACATTATTTTTAATTCAGTCCTGAGGGGAATGGAGATCCCCAGTACTTGGCTGGGCGCAGAGATAGTACCGATTTTCAAAAAGGGCTCTCCTCTGCTCCCAGCCAACTACAGGCCGAAAAGCCTTATAGATGTACCCCAAAAACTTTTTGCTCATCTTCTGCTCGACCAGCTCTTGGATTGGATGGAGGACAATGAGATCCTTAGCCCTCTCCAAGCAGGATTCAGGAAGAACACATCCACCATGGATCAGATTTTTTGCCTCGTTCTTCTTTTCTGGAAAGCGGCAAGGATCGAGGGGGGAAGTCTGTACATGGTGTTTGTGTACCTGAGGTCCGCATTTGACCTAGTACCACGCGAGAAATTATGGGCGGTCCTAAGGGAGTTAGGTGTTCCACCACAGCTCCTGGATGTAATAATTAGGCTGCACAAAGGGAATTTTGCCCAGGTCAGGTGCGGGAGGGATGGGGCATTGTCATCTAGGTTCCCAGTTGACAGGGGGGAGAGACAGGGTTTTGTCTTAGTACCAACCCTGTTCTGCCTCTATGTCAACGGCGTAATATCTCACCTCAACAACAATGACGCCCCAAGGTTGGCAGGCAGGAGGGTTTCGGCAATTATGTTCGTCGATGATACTCTCCTGCTCTCCAAATCCCCTATGGGGATACAACGGATATTGGACGGGTTTGTAGACCTCTGCAGAGCCCATGGCCTTGAGATCAATGCAGACGAAACCAAGTTCATGGTATTCAATCCCTCTGCCACAACTAGGCCAAATCCAACCTTGGAATCGGATAGGCTGGAGAGGGTCACAACGTTCCAGTACTTGGGGGTAACCCTGCACGAAAATCTATCTTGGGGTCCACAGATAGCAAGATCCCGTCTAAAGCTAACGCAAATGGCGGGGGCCATTTTGAAGGTTTCAAATTCCCCAACCTTCAAGCCAGTTAGCCCAGCACTGGAGATGTATAAAACTCAAGCCAGAGAAGCCTCATTATATGGTGGTGAACTGTGGGGCTATAATGCTGGAACCGAACTCATCAAGGTAGAGATTAACTTCCTCAGACGGTTGCTGTCCCTACCACAAAGCATGCCTCTCTTACCATTGAGACTAGATCTGGGCCTCCACTCTATAGGGGATGCGCTAGCCCTAAAACCATTGAGGTTCTGGCACAGGCTATGGTCCACTACCGAACTGTCCCACTACAGGCAAGATTTGAAGCATGTCTTGAGCTATAGTTGTTCTGACAGAATCCCATGGCTGGCCTATGTAAAACGAGAATTTCTGCGACTAGGCTTGGGTGATTAGTGGGATGATCCCGAAAGAGGCTGCCTTGAGGTCTCTCGCAAATCGCTCACTAAGATCTTCAAGGACAAAAGCCTAACTACGCTCCTCTGTGCCCCTAAAATTGGCACCCGCACTGAACAATTTTTGGTTTCCAAAAGTTCATTCAAGTTCGAAGAATTTATGGACATTGTTTTTCCTACTACTGCAAGGAAACTTTTCATTCAATGGAGGTTTGGTACACTGCCTATTAAAGACTTTACAAGCAAATGGTCTACACCGGACGATAAAACCTGCCCGGGGTGCAGCGCGACTGTGGAGGACGAAATGCACATGTTGTTTTTTTGCCCTGCCTATAGCAGACCAAGAAAGCACTGGCTAGTACCTCTGTGCAGGAATCTAGGCTTCAAACACTGTTTACATTTGTTTAGAATTTTAAAGGCAAGCACTTTACAATGTATTGTATTTGCACTATCTAAGTATTTAATGGCTATGTGGCTGAAAAGGAAAATATTGCTGAAAGCTAATCCCTAACTGTAAGAAGAACTGCATTACATAGTATCTTGATTCCCCTGGACCCTGACAAATAATGAATGAAGTTAATTTCCGTTTCCATGCAATTGGTGTAAAATTGGTGTTAAACGGTATCTTAATGCTTCTTTTTAACTTGTATTTTTATGGCACGTGGATTTTACTGTTTTTATTGCATCTTTTATGGCTTTGTTGGCCGAAATAAAGAACTTTTGGATTGGATTGGAAAGTACCATCGCAACTAGTAACCACACACACCTAAGAGTGTGGCAATTCACACTATTGCAGGCCTGAAAAGCTATAATAATGGCTTGGGTAGTAGGTGTTAGTCATTTGTAATGTATGTTGAACAATAAACAACTGTTGATGTCCTCATCTCCGAATCAGACAAAAAATGCCATCATGTGAAAGACTGTGATTTCCCCTATTTATATTTCCATAAGAAAACTGAACTGTGATAACGCAAAAAACTGCAAATGAAATTGCACCTTCTTATGTTACATTGATGTAAATCTGTTGAGTACTTCTAGAAAAATTAAGGTTTGAAATCTTTATATATTTCAAGCCACAGAGGATCAGCAGAGCTGATAGATCTAGACATAAGATCTGATTAGCTGCCAACACATCAATGAAGATGTGATGGTAGCCATTTTAGGACTCAGAGACTCACCGCCCGATTCATCAAACAAAATTGCGCTCGCAAAGGGCCAGATTCTGAGAATCTGGCCGTTTGCGAGTGCGATTTTTGCATTAGGGATTCATCATCCCAAATGCAAAAATCGCTATTACCGAAATCGCATATTTGCGAGGAATTGGATTTAAGGAATCTCTAATAGAGATTCCTTAAATCCAATTCATCAACCAATTGGAAATTGCGAATTCACAATATTTGGTCGCAATTTACCACCAAGTCTGACTTGGTGGTAAATTGCGAAAAAAGAGTAAAAAGCACTTTAGTGCATTTTTTTCTTTTGCATGTTACACACACACATGTCCTCTGGACATGTGTGTGCGCAACACCTGTTCAAATGTGCATTTGAGGGGTGCTACAGGGTGTCCTTTGGACACCCCTGGCACCCTTCAAATCGCAATCTTATTTGCGATTAGCAAATTGCTAATCGCAAATAAGGAATACTCCCCATTCATTCCTGTGGGCCTTTTGGCCCATAGGAATGAATGGGGAGTTTTTCCTTATTTGCGATTAGCAATTTGCTAATCGCAAATAAGGAATCAGTAGGAATCGCAATTATTTTTGCTAATCCTACATGAATCCCGTTTTGCGAGTCCTTAATAGCGAATCGCTATAATTCGCTATTAGGGCCTCGCAAAACGGGAGATTGATGAATCAGGCTGTCAGTCCCCTGTCCTGACACTAAGTATAAAAACCATACAGTGGGCCTGGGTAGAGATAACCTGCTGACCTGGGCCTAATGAGGGAGCGCTAGAGGAACTCCTCTGGGGCCAAAGATATATTTTTTTGAATTGTACTGCAAATTCTCAGAGGATCTTTGTCTAAAAGATCAAAAATAAAATAAAATTAGTTGGGCCGGGAGGGTGGGGATTGCAGGAACACATTTTGAATGGGGAGGGGGGCACACCACCTCCCTTCATGCCCCTTCCCCCAGGGCCACTTGATTTGTAAAGGTGAGGGGATGGAGGGATCACATTGACCTTGGCTTGATCTGTTCCTGTCGCAGGCACTAGGCCCAGCTCCAAAAGTGGGGTACCCTTTATATCGGAACAAGTAGGGAAATGCTGGGTGCTAGGAATTTTATGGATCTGCAGAGATTATGTTACCGAAATAAAATGAAAGTCTGCAATTTTAGGCAAAATTTGAGGTTTGCAGGGCTCAGTATGTAAGAAACCGCTGTAGGATCCATGAGAGCCACATCAACCTGGGCTTCCTAAGGTGTCAAGTTTTCAGAAATGTCTGTGTTAGGTCGTTTTCCCTGGGTGGCTAGCCATCCCGAGCCCAAATACCACCCCCACCCCTATTACTGATTTCTCCATGTTCATTTTGTAGCCTTTTGTGTTGCAAATGTTAGGGGCAGCCGCAAACATCAGGTACCGTTTTTATTGGAACAAGTGGGGGATCACTGTGTGGTAGGACATTTGTGATTCCCCACAGATTATGGAACTTCTTTTCAAAGAAAA
Organism: Lissotriton vulgaris; assembly: GCF_964263255.1. Lineage (NCBI taxonomy): Eukaryota > Metazoa > Chordata > Amphibia > Caudata > Salamandridae > Lissotriton > Lissotriton vulgaris. The sequence goes on from NC_141691.1 coordinate 1,206,565,430, forward strand.
GTGAGGAAAATGCAAGATTTTAGGTAAAGTTTGAGGTTTGCAAGGTGTGGTGGGTACAAAAATAGTGTAGGATCCTTGCAAGGCACACCACCCTGGAGTCCTCTGGGTGTTCAGTTTTCAAAATGGCTGGTTTAGTTGATGTCCCTGGGTGGCAAGGCACAGTCACAAACTGCAACCTTTCACCATGGCAAGTAGGGAGAAATTAGGATTTACTCCTACTCTAGTGCTACCTATGTCTAAACTGTGGCCAAAAGAATCAATATTCTTGGACCTCGCTTTCTCCCTTTCAATCAGCCAGTGTAGTAGTTTGCCAGTTTTGTAGCCAGCTTTAAAGGCCTTCCACATTTTCCAAATTCTCCTACATGTGTTTGTTGGTATTCAAGTTTCTCCTTTGACAATAAATGCAAGATTATTTCTGAGGAATAATCCCTGAATTTCTGTTCTGCTGTCTGAACTGAGTGCTCAAGTTTGTGCATCTGTGTTTCTGCTCTTTTTCAAAATGTGTTAAGGTGGAAATTACTTTACCTCTATGTAACACCTTAGAAACATCCCAAGCAGGGGAGTATATGAGTGAGTATTTCTTTGAAAGTACTCTGAGAGCCCCTTGAAATACCTTCTTTGTCAGCCACCATAAGTTTAGCTTCTACAGTGGGCGAGATCTCGGGTTAGCACATTGCATACAAATATCAAGCAATGTATGCTCTGAAAGTCCATGTGCCTCAATGTGTATTTCAAAGTAGTCGGGATGAAGTCAGAGTCAATGCAGGACAACCACTGATGTGCCCGTGAGAAAAAAAGAGTGCCCTCAGCAATGGGCTGGTATTGTCTCCATGTGTCATTCAAAACTCATGGATGTTGCAAAAGATACAAATAGGTACCAGTACGGTAAAACTGCGACCCCACTTGGTCAAACCAACAGTCATAGGTCTATTGAAATGTCAACCACTAATCGTGAAGACCAATGGGCATTTAGTATAGAGTTGCAGCAGCGTTCCTTAATCCCGCCCGAGATCGCTGATGCGAGCCCCGTTTGCAGTCTCCTGTCAGCTGGCAAAGGTGGCGCCAGAGTGAACATAAAGTAGGGGTCCGTAATGGAAACACACTTTGCGTTTAACACAGACCCCTCTAGGCCTCCCATAGATGTTTGCCTTGCTTACCTGACATTTCCTGATTGTAGCTGGAGTAGTTTGACACTCCTGTATTCATTCTGGGCCTCTTGGAGATACCTTTTTTTTCCGGATGGTCGGGTGCTCTTCCGGAGCAACAAACGTCACAAAGCTCCCTTGCCGGCTGGCAATATTGTTTCCTTTGGGTTTGCTGCTTGTTTAACCCTTTGTGCCCTGGCACTCTGCCTCTAAAAAGCAAAGAAAGAAAGGTGTTTAAAGTATTGCAGTTTCTTTAGTTTATAATATTTCATTTCCTCTTTCTAGCAGCACTTTCACACTTATCTGATTGCTGTTTTTCTTTACTTGATTAGAAGTGTGTTTCTAGTTTTTCTTCTGGTTGCGTTATGTCTCTTCTTACTAAAAAACAATATAGAGAGACTGTATTAGTGTTCACAGGTAGTTCACGTACCTTCCTAGTTTGACCATGCACTTTTTGCCCTATTTTATATCAGTGCTCTCTCTTGACCTGGGAAATTAGATTTTTGTTTTTTCTCAAATTCAGGCGTAACGGGTGATTTTTTCCTTAAGGGTCTTGTAAACTCCTACGGTGATTCTAACATAGATACTTGTGAGTGTCCTACATTCTCATTTGAACCTGCTCCCCACACATGATTAGCACATCATTCAACAGGTATTTTATCAGAGTAGTGTGTATATATAGAGCCAGTTACTTGTACACTAGAAACGTACGTACCTTGGGTTTTTCCCATTAGGAGCCTTGGTGACAACCCAACGGATGATCCAGTGGAGTCTACCCCTTCTTCCTTTCCTTGTTTTGTTTTCCCTTCTTCCCCACCTTCCCTCTTTTGCTTTGACTTAGTTGGGCGAAGGAGGTGGGTGAGGGAAGTTGAAACCTAGCATCGATTCCATCGATTCCATCCATTTCGTCCCTGCAGTAAATCCACGCGAGCCTCACAGGATAAATATACGTGAGGCGGAAGGGTAGTGAGCAAACAGCTGTAATAGTGATGGGTCGATTAAATATGGATCCTGTTAGCACACTGGAGCACCCTTATTTATCTGTCCATGTGTTCTCTACCCCCAGGATGTCTAGACAATTGATAAAACTTGCCACACCTTTGGTTCTTCTATGAAATCTAGTATGTTATTCCCTTAAGAGTCCATACCGCTGAAAGCATTTACAATCATTACCCATCAAGTGAGTCCCTTCAAATATAATGGGATGTCAGCCCCATGCTGTTTAGACTTTTTAAGGGCAACCCTGTTTTTAATTTTATTAAGAAGACTATCAACATTCCACAAAAGACACATTTAACTGCACATTAGAATCATGTGTATGGGTGATAGTGGCCATGTATGTCAAATACTAATATAAGAGAATCCATGTCTCACTGGGATGTGCAGTCATGTGCAACAAAATTCAAAAGAATAAGCAACTTATAAACAACACATATCCCCAATACTTCAACTAAGTATCTATCAAAAAGAACAAGGACAGCATCCTCTATACTAGGAAGAGCTAAATACCAGCTATTCTTCATATATGACCTCTTCTAAAAGCCCCTGTGACTCTATAAGTAATTTAGTAACTAATTAGTTATACATGACTCGAATATGGTCACATCTTATGTTCCTAGACTGGATCCAGTTGATTGAGGACTTCAGCGGATGACAAATTAACACCCCCTACATTGCTCCCACACTGTCACCATCCTGACTAAATCCTATTTCCATATTTGTGTGTTATAGTAGGTATGCCGGATGTCATATTTCATCTTAGTCGTATTGATGTCCGAATCAGTTTGGACTGAGCCTTCCTCACCACAACTCCATGTCAGTTCCTTCCTGTGATCATGTTAAATCAGTAGAGTCTCCTGGTACAGGAGCATCAACCATCACAGAGCTGGGCTCTGCATGCCATTCCTGTGCTGTGTTTGGTTCTTAGACCTATGGCGATGAGTGGGTCCATAAGCGGTAAATGGATCTTGCTCTTCATCTTTTTTTGACAGTGGAAGCCTGTGCAGGGGACTCAAAGAAGAATTATTGAGCTTGAAATATAATTTTAAGCTTTGCAGGAAATAACAGCATGTACTTTTTTCTTTAACTGGATCAAATGATTTACACTGCTTTTGGACCATCCTTGTGTAGTCTGGGAATATTTGGATGGCGTGATACTCACATTTCACCTCCCCAGGGACTTTGATAGTACAGAGATTAAGTACCGATCTTTGACGTTAAGGAAGCAAGCTATTATCGATTGGGGCAGAGTTTCCAGATTGAACCACGTGCTTAGCGACCTCTGTGGTCTAGCAATTACAAAAATGCAGCAAGAGTTCTTACTTTGAGATCACTGTCATCAGTCATGTCTGCAGAAAGTGTTTGGGTTGTTACCCTCAGCTGCTTCAGGAAAATCCCAAATCAAAGGTTGGTCTTTAGGGAACGACCCCCTGCACACTCTGCCCTGTTCCATGAATGAGTCACTCTACTGGACCACCAGGGTTTTGAGTTCCTTGACAATGTCTTCAAATTCTGATATTCGGATCGCAGCTTCAGTGACCCTCTTCACTGTATTATGGAGATATTACAAAATGAGAGCCACATATAATCCAACTTTACCAATTTTAGTTTTGAGAGCCATTTTGGAATCCTGTATTGCCTGAAGAATGAGGGATATAGACGCATGCCGGATCGAGAGTTCTCTGTCCATATCCCATGATGAGTTTGAAGCCGCCTGTATGCTCAGAAGTGACTTAGCATACTTATCCATCCTGAAATATTTTTGAGAGGGGCCTAGCCTGTGTATGGCTGTAGGCACTGAAGCACAGGATCCTACCAGTGTCTGTAGACAAACACTTTATAGTAGGTAAAACCTGAATGTGATCACAAGTAGGAAAGTTTCCTCTTAATGGACTCTCCATTCGTAGGGGGTACGCATGCCTCTTCCAAGCTAGTGCTGCCTGCACCATGGTTCTTTTTAACCTTATACCATATATAGTCCTAAGTATGTTGTAAGTGTTAGTGCATCTTAGCAATGGTGCTTTGAAATACAGTATTATAAAAAACAATACAGTAGAAGGTAGAGGCTATCCGCAATGACATAAAACTTCCACCATCTAAGAGACTAGGATCTGCATCAGCACCAGTTATTACTTTCACAGTAAAAACGTGGCTACACTTCTCGCTAACTGAAGATACAATGAAGCCATCAACTCCAGAAGGTACATGTACATAGGGAAGGTTAGCCACTAGTCTTTCTGTTGTCTACAGGATCAAAGAGTCAGAGCTATTCATCAGCAGTTAGCCCAGGGCCAGGTCCGAGTTCTTGATCAGTCTGCTCTTTACATCCATGTTAGACCCAGGATACCTGGTTGGCTAAGGTAGGTAACTTAGGCCAAATAGGGATTCGCTTTTCCATGTCAGGGAAAGGAAGGACACTTTCTGAGATAGCCCCCGCGCCCCCCTTGGTAGCATGGCATGAGCAGTCAGGCTTATCTTCAAGGCAAATGTGTAAAGTATTTGCAACCACGCTCTCAGCAACCCAATGATGACACCACAAATGGACTCCACACAAGTTGTATAAAAATGAGTATACATTTAATATAACAAGATATATGATAAGACCACACAATATAAATCCAACATATGAGTATGTGTAATATTCCTCCTGGCTGGTTGTTAGGCCAGCCAGCCTTTGTATGTTCTGGTGATATTAATGAGCACTTCTAAACATTCCACTGTAGTCCTAATACAATGTTATGCAGTTCGTAATGCTAGAATCAGGCACTTTGCAAAGGAAAAGTACTCCAATGCTTAACGCAACAATCAGGTACTTGGTTATGCAGAAATAATGTAATGAGTAATACACTAATCAGGTAGTTCGTTATGCAGGAATAATGCAATGCGTACTACGCTAATCAGATAGTTCTTTATGCAGAAACAATGCAATGCGTCATACCACAATCAGGTAGTTCGTTATGTAGAAATAATGCCATGCGTAATACACTAATCAGGTAGTTCGTTATGCAGGAATAATGAAATGTTTAAAACACTAATCAGGTAATTCGCTATGCAGAAATGATGCAATGTGTAATACGACAATAAGGTACTCCGTTATGTAGGAATAAAGTAATGCGTAATAGACTCCAGCACCGATCACGGTGCCTTAGGCAGTCTCTCCACCACTCGTGCTGACTCGCAGTTAGCCTCTGTCAACAGTTGCCCCCAACACGGGTATTGTATAACAAAAAGTGCAGATCCGCACTCTGGCCCTTGTACTGCCACTTCCTTGGCCAGTACGGGCCACGATACGAGCCGAAGCAGAGGCTTGCGCTGCCAGAATGAGAGAGAGGCCAAGAGTGTCTCCCTCCAAGCCTGCATCCTGCCCCAGGCGTCAACACACATTACTTGGGTGGTGCGACCTCACTCTCCTCTCCTCTTCCAGCGACTTGGGCCTCCAATGCAATCTTTGTGAAATGGCAACGGCGGGCTCAGGCCGGTGGCTCAGCTCCTCTGGGGCTGCCGGTCTTGGCCGCTACTGCTACGAATATCTCAGGCTGCGGCAGTGCACATGCACACAGCACATGCCCACAGCATCGCTTCGGGTGTTTGGATCACCAGGCACTCCTCACAAAGGTCTCCGGCTGCATGAAGAACATGCACACAGCATCGCTGAGACTCACTTTTATTCTGGGTGCACAATAAAAAGGCAATCCTCACGAAGGTCTCAGGCTGCACCAAGCACACGCACACAGCGTCGCTGAGACTCACTTGGATTCTGGGTGTGCACATTAGCAAGGCAATCCTCACAAAGGTCTCAGGCTGCACAAAGCACGCGCACACAGCCTCACTGAGACTCACTTGGATTCCAGTGGACACGATAACAGGACGATCCTCATGAAGGGTTTAGGCTGCAAAAAGCACACACACACAGCGTCGCTGAGCCTCACTTGGACTCCAGGTGCCCACAATCACAGGACACTCTTACCAGGGTCTCAGGCTACAAAAAGCACACGCACATGGCGTCGCTGAGACTCTCCTGGAAACTTTTGTGTTCCTGAGTTTCCGCAACAGGGAGTCAGCTCATCTCTGGCCCTTGGGGATAATTTACTTCAAGACACAGCACAGAAAAGTCCTTTCAAGCAGGGGGATACAGCACACAGCAAAGCCCCTTTAGCCTTTCCTTGGTTAAAACAGCAAACTGCTCCTCCGTAAAGTAACAAGTGTGAATACTGCAGTACATTCAAAGATCACATAATCCTTTCTACTTTTCACGATCTCCCAAAAGTCTTGTGAGATTGTATTTTTTTATAATTGTCTTTCTAATCCTCACAGTACTTACCTCTTACACACTTCCTCTTAAAAACAAGGACCACTATATGCATTCGTACTAATAGAGCGTTTTGAAAACTCATCTACTTCTTTTTACTATTCATGATCCAGCGAGAGTCTTGGGAGATTGTAAAAATTTGTTAAAAACAATATACCTTTATTTTCTCCACATTACTTTTCCTTAGACACCTCCTCTCTAAATCTGCAGTCCCCTTATATATATGTTTTACTTCGTTTGCACAACACCTTCAATTTTTCACATAAAAATAGTAATGGCACTCATTGCATTTCTAACATTCCAACAGTCATCTAAACAGACCACTCTTGGGACTAGCCAGAGCCTCTTACTCCCTCAGGAAGCTCAAAGGCTCATGGGAAAAACAGTCCTCTCGACCAATCATAGAGTTTCATTATCGATTTTGTGCTCGCGCGGAACGCTCACGAGTCTCCCACGTGCCCAACTGCCAAAATTTACAATTATGTTTTACCCTCAATACCTCAAAAACTACTAAAGAAATTTACACCAAATCACTAATATCACAATCTATGGACCAGGATGCAGAATTTGGTACAATTCCGTTCAGCAATTCTTGTGGTAGCCTTATCTAAAGAAGTCTCTGAAAAAAACAGAGGGACTTTGCGGTTTGGGACCCCCTTTTTTCTCTCACCTCGCGATTGACAGATCGCTCTGAAACTTACCAGGAAGGAACTGAGGTGGGGGAATTTTTTGGGTGGGAAAGTTTCTTGAAGATACATCATATGGTTCCAAAGTTATTAGCAAACCATAAAACGCTCCATCTATGGAAAAGCTGACCAAACTATAACTACACAGTAGGGACCGCCACAAGGTAATATGCACACACATACACATATATTTATATTTATATATATATATTCCTTACTTTCAGTTAAAAGTCAGATGTACAAATACACCAATTTATACATTTCAAAACATGTTTGCAAATTCTCCTCTGTGTTACAACAGTTTAAGTTACCCAAATTGTTCCATTTCAATGTTTGCAGACATGCATAGCTTGTTTCTTATTCAAGTGCTTAATATCACTGTATATGTAGATCATGTATTTACAAGCCACGGACTTTAGGTGATATTGACACATTTTGTGCTAGCAAAAACATCTTAATGACCATAAAGGTCCTTTCTCAACACCAACTAATTTTAAGATTACAAACGTTTTTTTTGACATTTTCATTGTTATCTATTTCAGGATTTGTTTGCCTTAAAGCCAAGCCTCCAAAGAAATGTAATAGTTTATCGCTTGTAATCTAGTCAGTTTTTAAAGGACTTTTAAAGGGATTTTCAAAAGTTCTTGAGTACAGTCTCATCCAGTACGCAGGCAACTCACTTATGTTCTCACTTATTCTCAAACCCCCTACTATACTGAATGACTAGAACCCGAAGACATGCTTGAGCTGGCATCCATACAGTATCTCCTTGGTTGTGAGCCAGATTTCAATGGCCGACTTTTACCAGACTTAAATGGGTTGTTATCTGTATAAAATAAAAAAATAAACAGCCTGTTAGTGCACTTGTGTTGTTTGTCAGGTTTTGGACCCCATCGCAACTCTTCCACCAACGGCATAATCACAAGCCTTGATGATGGGGTAGTCAAGTCAAAGGGTTTGTCATTTGATTCAACCAGAAGCTCAAATCCCTGGATCTCTGCAAAGAAAAGAGGATATAAATACAAAGTAGTTTGTGTCGTTATTATTTGCCATGTAACACATAAGCTAAGATATTTTGAAAAGAGGAATGAAAACCTCAGGCATCTCTTTACCCTCAAATACCCCATGCCTAGACATAAAGCTTCATTTGAATGTTTCTATTTTGAGGACCATGGAAATCTAAATACAGCATTTTGATGTTTTCTAATTGTTGCCACTGTCTGAGGAAATATAGCAATCATGTACACAAGGATATGCAAAATTATTGAGTATTCAATAATGACTTTCTCTTCCAAACTCAAAATGCTTTGGTTTTTATAGTGACGAGTGCCTGGTACTTGTTTATGTAAAGTCCAGGCTGAACCTGCATCACATTGTAGCATTTTTATGGTCACAAGTACTTTGCATCAGACTCTACAGCAACAAAATGCTTTTTGCGAGCTTACGAGAATGTTTAGCAACTGTCCTCCTTTGTTAAAACAATGAAAATTTACCAACCTTTAAATTTAGTGGTAACCTATTTGCAAAATAAAAGGGGTCCTTCTGGGGATCCCTTCCTACAAGTAACATTTTTTTAAAAAAAACTTGTTGGAGAGTATGCAGTGGTACAGGGGACGACTTCCAACTCTCAAATAATCTATGACTAAAAAGTAATTTAAAAAAGCAGCTCTATTTCCATTAATAATAATAAAATCGGACTGCACTAAAAAAAATACTTTATTGGGAAATGATCATAGACGTGGTGGTCTGCTGACACTGGAGGATCATCGTCCCTGTGATGGGTTCCAGTTGGAGAAAGTCACAATTTGAGACCTACTGCATTAATATTTGTGTGGTTGATTGGATTGACATCCACTCTGAATTGAAATTTTATGAACTGACCTATCCAAAATGACTGACCATCCAAAATGCGACGGCGAGACTTCTGTGCAATGTGCCCAGTAGAGAGAGCGTGCGTATCCATTTGAAGGAACTACATTGGCTGCCGGTGGCTCAAAGGGTTACTTTTAAAATCCTAACACTAGCATTTAAAGCAGTCAATGATCTTGGGCCTTCCTATCTGAGGAAAAGATTCAGCCGCTACACCCCCACTCGTTCTTTACGCTCGGCTGATTGCAATTTTCTGAGTGTACCCCGCTTTCGGAGAGTGCGCCTTGGAGGCCAGTCAATTGCCGTTCTTGCGGCTTCGGCCTGGAACACTCTGCCTTTGTCCTTGAGATTAATCCAGAATTTTGTTCCTTTTAAGAAGGCACTGAAGACGCATCTTTTCAGACCTGCTTATTAGACTTTTTAAATTTTCTTCTGTTTCCTTTTGGCCACCTGCTTGTTTTTCCTTTTTGCGCCAGGATACTCTGGTAGTAAAAGAGCACGTTATAAAACAGCTAAAATAAAATAAAATAAAATAAATTAGTACATCGGTTAGCTCATAAAATTCTTTATTGGTTGTTTTTTGTGCGACCAGTAAATAGTACATCTATTTCCTTGTAAGCTACAGCAGTAGCCTGTCCCCCTTGTCCACCTGGCACAAAACCACAACCATGTTTTACTCTTTCTCAACCCAGTTTCAAAAAGGCTCAATGCCCAAATAGCCTGGATGTCTGCCAGGGGACATCTGATCGGACCCAGCAATAATGCAAATGTCAAATCATGCAAGTCTTGCTTAAATGCTTTCGAGGTCTCGATGTTGTCCTCGGTCTGATGATAACCACAAAGCATCCTTTAATGCAACTAATTTGTCCCATTTCTCTACCAATCTGACACTTTGCTAAAACTTTAGCTACTATCACCCTCTTTTGTAAAAGTGTAAGGTGAGGACCCCCATTTCAGGGGATGGACACAAATCCTCCATTTCCATGACGTATGCGACCATTTCAACAACAGCTTTGATAGAATTCGCAAGGAACTTCCATTCTGCGGGGAGCTAGGAACTTTCCAGCTGTCGCAGGATTGCAGAAATTCTGTGCCGTAGAAATCCCCTTTTAGCAAACTTCTAACTATGCCTCGCTGCCTTTCCTCAAACAAATCTGAAGCAAATTCTTGAGTAGTTTGTTCATTTAATTCGTTTTTTAGATTTTTTTTAATTTAGAGAACTTTTTAAGCGGACTCAGTTTTGAAATGGCATATCTTCAGGTTTTAAAGGTGGTTGTCTGGTTTGTATGGTAAAAAAAAGTGTGCATTTTTCAATCTCTTCGACCTGTTTGACTCTTGCCAGTGCCATAGATTCCTTGTGTCTCTTATTTCATTTTTAACTTCATGGCCAGTTACGCCAACTGTCTGAAACAAAACGGATCTTACATGTTCTTATTTATTAATTAATTAATTAATTAATTTATTTATTTATTTATTTATTTATTTATTTATTTATTTATTTATCTATTCATTTATTTATGGGTTTATTTATTTACTTTTATCTCTGTCTATTTTGGGGGAAAATATTGTCTGTAATCCCACCATTGTAGGCCTTTTAGGAGTAAATCGTAAATGCCCATTTTCTTTTAGGATTTCGCGATTCATTTCCAGTCCCCTGGAGTGATATTTTTTTTCTACAGCCGTAAACATTAATGAAAATGATAGGCAGGCATGATTATTTTTTTTTTTGTTCTCTCAATGTATCAAGCTTTATTACAAATGTCACAAAAGACAACCACTTAAGTACAAGTCAAACAAGCATTTGCAATGCAATGGGTCTCCCATTAGGAACGTTTGAGCTATTGGTATTGTAAATGGCAGACATGATTATTAAAGGGAACAGAAGACAACTGTGCTGTTACTCTAGCTGATGTAGAAATCTTTGAACGCAAGCGCCATTGTGCGCACCTCAAGTGCAGACAGTACCTGTTAAATGTCTAGTTTATATTTAAATCTGATAACAAACCTTTGAGCTGCTTGATAGTAGAGTCTCGGCCAATTTTCTATGAAGTTCATTTTTCTGTCTAGAAGGTTCAGATTACCATTGCTTTATTTAAACCAGAGCTTACTGGTGCCGATTTCGGCACTTATTTTCCAGTGCCTAATTTGTAAAATAATAAACGACAGGGCCTTCTTAAAGGACAGAAGCCATCGTTGGTGAATGCTGGTATTTCCAAAAACTAAAGTTCTCCTTATGCCTCTTTTATTCACCCACAGACAGTTCCAGGCCGTTTATCTCACACTTGCAGCAGGTTCTTTATTATTTCTGCTTCCTCTCACGTTGTCATATTTTTCCATCCTTCTCGTCCCCCACCTTTCCACCTTTTCAGTCTTTATATTGTTCTGGGTCTGACTCTAAGCAATAAGTTCTATCCCCTGAAATGTATTCTGTTGGGCCACGCCTGCAACCACTAGCACAAATTAAGTGCTGCTTCTTACACTGCAGAGAGAACTGGCCAGTGGTACCCGAGGCATTCAGGAGGTGTGTTTGTTCTTATTCTGTAACCAAAAGGAAAACATGCAGCCAAGGCTGAGACATGCTGCATTGTTGTTGTCGCGTGACACAGGATGACTTACCTGATTAATCACCACCCATTCATCATTTGTGACAATGAAATGAGGTACTGCACGACCAAATGGAAAGGAGTAAACCTCCCTCAGCCAGCTCTGGTGCCAACCTGCCTATAACCATCTCAGCAAATCACAATAGCTGGTTCAAGTTGGGTTGTCTCAGTTAGAGCGAGGTCAGCTATGCACAGTTTTGAGTCATGGTGTGCAGTGAGTTTTTTTCTTTGCCTGTCTAGACATGATGCCTCTACGTAGCACAGTTTGTCAGAGCATGTGCCACCCGCTTGCCTGAGCATAACCATTATTTTAGATTTATATATTTTGTGTGCTTTTTAGGTTTTGCCTGGGACAACGTCTGCGCTGTTGGCAAAATATTTTGTAAACAAAAAAAAGCTTTAAATGGACTTAGAGCCTGCCCATTACTTACTATTACTAATCATTGGTTAGCTTTGATGTCACTCTTGTTTCCTTGCTTATTATTGGTCAGTGCCTCCAGCTCCCTCATGGGACTTAGAGTGTTTATCTCTGCAATGGAGCATAAACTAAGTACAGTTTAATGTCTGTGGCCAGTGTCCTTCCAATAGCTGCACGTGTCTGGAGGTCCCCCCCCCCACTGCCCGTCATTTTGCTCTCTACCACCCGTGCCCTTCTCTCCTTCCACTGTCAGTGCTCTTTCCCCAACCTCCCCCCAACCCTCATGCTCCTTTCCCCTGTCGTCCTCCTGCTGCCAAAGGAGTTGCTGCTCCCTCCTTCCTCCCTAACCCTTTCCACAAGTTGCTTGCCCCAAGTGCACCTCCAGTTGTATGTTGTGTTGCTGCTCCCTCCTTCGTGTTGCTTGCACCCGTCCATCCCCACTGTCTATTATGTTGCTGCTCCCTCCCTCCTCTCCTGCCCCTCCCTCATATTGATTGCCCCGCCCTCCTACAACTGTTGGCTTGTTGCTGTAACCCGAAAACCTGGTCTCAACGTGCTCAGATGTTCCTGAATACGGACCTCTCTGCATCCACACATGGGGCTGCACAAGCACTACTTGAGTGGAGGGACTGTAGGCATGTAGGGAATGACACGCAGAGATTTTATGAGGACATTTTTAAGACAGGCACACCCTGTTGCAAACTCCTAGAGTGGGTGTAAGGTTAAGAATAACCGCACAAACGAGTCAACAAGAGGTATCATAAATATAATTGCCTGTGGTATAGTAGGACCAGGTTTTTGTGTATACAAATGTTCTGAGTGGAGGGTACCTGGGTCTGAAAATTTCCCTCTGTGCTCCTATTGTATGAGAATTGTTGCTGTAACCCCCCTGCCCACCTTCTGTGATATTGCCCCAGTCTCTCTCCCCATCTCCCTTGTGTTTCTTGCCCCTAGCGCCCTCCTTCCGCTGTCCATTATGTTAATGTCCCCAACCACCACGGTTTCCCATGGCCCCTCCAACCCACCTCTATGTCATAAACACTTTAATAAAGCCAAATAGCACTTGCATACATACACAAGATCTATTGGCTTTATCAATCGTTTTCTTTAGATATATTGCACAGGAGCGTAGGCCTCTGTGCAACATGGATTAAAGTAAAGAAAAATGAACTATGACACAGTCATATATGTCCTCACAGCCCTCATGATCACGCTTTAATTTATATTTGGATCTAGCTGCCCATGTGCAAAAAGAGACAGGACAAAACCTTCGCCAAACCTCCCTTCCCCCCACGCATTTATTCCACATATATTTGTGTTGTATATAGTGTACTGTCTCTATCACTCAATCACTATATGTCACTTTGTTCAGCACAGTCACTTACTGTTTCTTGACACAACTGTATGTGTAATTGTGACAGCCTCTAGTATTTAATGCTCATTCAGAATACATTATTGACTACTATATCCTGGTGTGTGTGTTTGTTTTCTCGGTCTGTGAATTAACTTCGTTTGGGAATCATTGATGTATGCTTAATAAAAAGTAATTTACCTTAGTATTAATACAGTACTCTAAGTAATTGTATACATCCTGACAGAACAAATGGTTTTTTTCAGAGTGCATTACAAGAAAGCACATCTGCAGAATAATGCAGTGCAAGTGAGCCATTTTATAAATATTTCCTCTCTGCCCTCTTTGCATACGGATCGGAGATGAATCGGAGTCTTAATAGCAATAATATTGTATGACATAAACATTGTGGTCCAAGTACTAGTTACAAAAATATCTTTCAACTGTACATACATGTTCCATTTTTTTATCCATTAATTAAGTTATGAGAGTCAGAGGGTATGAGTAAAGCATTGCAGTGTACATACTGTCTCACAGAGCACATTCTTTTATTCCCAAATAAGTGTTGTTATATCAAGAGAGGCTTCCAAAACCTGGGCGGGTGCCCCCCAGTGAGGCCTCTATGAAGGGGATGTCCTTTGCATAATGGACTAACTTCCTACAGCCACTGGGTACAGTGCTTAATTTGTAAAAAAAAAATAAAAAAATAAGTTCCAGGACCATCTTCAGGAGGCCACTGAAGCTTGCACCATCCATTGCCCGTGCCAGTGCTAACAATGAAAGTACCACTAGCATGTGGTTTAAGGTCCTGGATTTCTGGGTGACGGTGAGAGCTGACAGCGACCACAATGCTCTCTGTCTGGAAATGGTTTACCCAGGGCCTAAAGAAAGCACATCAGTTTACGTTACTGATGAAGACACAGGGGCTTTAGTATTATCCAACAATAGACATAGGGTAAAAAGAGGGTAAAATTTGTTAACTCTACAGAGTGTATCACGAAAATCTATGACCTGGCGCTCCCAAGACTAGTCAAATGGACGACCTGATTAACCAACCCATAGATACAGACTTTAATGAGAAATTAGGGCAAATCAACGCAGATCTAGTTGACAAGCTAGGAGAGGTCTTCTACCCTGTGTCCGTTAGAAGGAAGAAGAGGACACCATCCTCAGCCTGGTATAACTTTACGTGTAAAAAGATCAAGACTGAGCTGATTTCAATGGTCAAGTCTGGAACTAACAAACACTAAATACATGAGCTCAGACGGAAATATAAGGAGGCAATTGCCCATGCCAAGTCTGAATGGGATTGGGATGGATGGCACAATCTAACAATTGCCCTGGAAAACAGGGACTCTAGAAAATTTTGGTCATTAGTACATACAGGATCAGGGGAACCGAAAACTGCTGTATAGCCAAACATCGCTGCTTCGGTATTGAAATCCTGCTTTAGCAAACTGTATCAGGATGGTCCCACTATGCCTATAGAGACAGTCTCTGACACCCCTCTGGATCAAAATGAGCAACTAGAGTTCACTCTGGGTGAGGTTCTAAACGCAATAGGGAGACTTGCATGGGGGAAGGCTCCAGGCCTAGATAAACTGCCTGGAAACTTATTCAGGCACCAACCAGAGATCTGGGGTCCCTATCTGCTCATTATTTTTAATTCAGTCCTGAGGGGAATGGAGATCCCCAGTACTTGGCTGGGCGCAGAGATAGTACTGATTTTCAAAAAGGGCTCTCCTCTGCTCCCAGCCAACTACAGGCCGATCAGCCTTATAGATGTACCCCAAAAACTTTTTGCTCGTCTTCTGCTCGACCAGCTCTTGGATTGGATGGAGGACAATGAGATCCTTAGCCCTCTCCAAGCAGGATACAGGAAGAACACATCCACCATGGATCAGATTTTTCGCCTCGTTCTTCTTTTCTGGAAAGCGGCAAGGATCGAGGGGGGAAGTCTGTACATGGTGTTTGTGGACCTGAGGTCCGCATTTGACGTAGTACCACGCGAGAAATTATGGGCGATCCTAAGGGAGTTAGGTGTTCCACCACAGCTCCTAGATGTAATAATTAGGCTGCACAAAGGGAATTTTGCCCAGGTCAGGTGCGGGAGAGATGGGGCATTGTCATCTAGGTTTCCAGTTGACAGGGGGGGAGACAGGGTTATGTCTTAGCACCAACCCTGTTCTGCCTCTATGTCAACGGCGTAATATCTCACCTTGACAACGTCAACAACAATGACGCCCCAAGGTTGGCAGGCAGGAGGGTTCCGGCAATTATGTTCGCCGCAAATCCCCTATGGGGATACAACGGATATTGGACGAGTTTGTGGACCTCTGCAGAGCCCATGGCCTTGAGATCAATGCAGACAAAACCAAGTTCATGGTATTCAATCCCTCTGCAACAACTAGGCCAAATCCAACCTTGGGATCGGATAGGCTGGAGAGGGTCACAACAATCCAGTACTTGGGGGATAACCCTGCACGAAAATCTATCTTGGGGTCCACAGATAGCAAGATCCCGTCTAAAGCTAACGCAAATGGGGGAGGCCATTTTGAAGGTTTCAAACTCCTCAACCTTCAAGCCAGTTAGCCCAGCACTGGAGATGTATAAAACTCAAGCCAGAGCCGCCTCATTATATGGTGGTGAACTGTGGGGCTATAATGCTGGAGCCGAACTCATCAAGGTAGAGACTAACTTCCTCAGACAGTTGCTGTCCCTACCACAAACCACGCCTCTCTTACCATTGAGACTAGATCTGGGCCTCCCCTCTATAGGGGATGAGCTAACCCTAAAACCATTGAGGTTCTGGCACAGGCTATGGTCCACTACCGAACTGTCCCACTACAGGCAAGATTTGAAGCATGTCCTGAGCTATAGTTATTCTGACAGAATTGCATGTCTGACCTATGTAAAACGAGAATTTCTGCGACTAGGCTTGGGTGATTTGTGGGATTATCCCGAAAGAGGCTGCCTTGAGGTCTCTCGCAAATCGCTCACTAAGATCTTCAAAGACAAAAGCCTAACTACGCTCCTCTGTGCCCCTAAAATTGGCACCCGCACTGAACAATTTTTGGTTTCCAAAAGTTCATTCAAGTTTGAAGAATTTATTGACATTGTTCTTCCTACTACTGCAAGGAAACTTTTTATTCAATGGTGGTTTGGTACACTGCCTATTAAAGACTTTACAAGCAAATGGTCTACACCGGATGATAAAACCTGCCCAGGGTGCAGCGCGACTGTGGAGGACGAAATGCATGTGTTGTTTTTTTGCCCTGCCTATAGCAGACCAAGAAAGCACTGGCTAGTACCTCTGTGCAGGAATCTAGGCCTCAGACACTGTTTACATTTGTTTAGAATTTTGAAATCAAGCACTTTACAATGTATTGTATTTGCACTATCTAAGTATTTAATGGCTATGTGGCTGAAAAGGAAAAAATTGATGAAAGCTAATCCCTAACTGTGAGAAGAACTGCATTACATAGTATCTTGATTCCCCTGGACCCCGACAAATAATGAATGAAGTTAATTTCCGTTTCCTTGCAATTGGTGTAAAATTGGTGTTAAACTGTATCTTAATGCTTCTTTTTAACTTGTATTTTTACGGCATGTGGATTTTACTGTTTTTATTGCATCTTTTATGGCTTTGTTGGCCGAAATAAAGAACTTTTGGAATGGATTGGAAAGTACCAACGCAACTATTAACCACACACACCTAAGAGTGTGGCAATTCACACTATTGCAGGCCCGAAATAATGGCTTGGGTAGTAGGTGTTAGTCATTTGTAATGTATGTTGAACAATAAACAGCAGTTGATGTGCTCATCTCCGAATCAGACAAAAAATGACATCATGTGAAAGACTGTGATTTCCCCTATTTATATTTCCATAAGAAAACTGAACTGTGATAACGCAAAAAACTGCAAATGAAATTGCACCTTCTTATGTTACATTGATGTAAATCTGTTGAGTACTTTTAGAAAAATTAAGGTTTAAAAACTTTATATATTTCAAGCCACAGAGGATCAGCAGAGCTGATAGATCTAGACATAAGATCTGATTAGCTGCCAACACATCAATAAAGATATCATGGTAGCCATTTTAGGACTCAGAGACGCAGTCCCCTGCCCTGACACTAAGTATAAAATCCATACAGAGGGCTTGAGTAGAGATAACCTGCTGACCTGGGCCTAATGAGGGAGCGCTAGAGGGACTCCTCTGGGGCCAAAGATATATATTTTTTTAATTGTACTGCAAATTCTCAGAGGATCTTTGTCTAAAAGATCAAAAATAAAATAAAATTAGTTGGGCCGGGAAGGTGGGGGTTGCAGAAACACATTTTGAATTGGGAGGGGGGCACACCACCTCCCTTCATGCCCCTTCCCCCAGGGCCAATTGATTTGTAAAGGTGAGGGGATGGAGGGATCACATTGACCCTGGCTTGATCTGTTCCTGTCGCAGGCACTAGGCCAGCCCCAAAAGTGGAGTACCCTTTATATCGGAACAAGTAGGGAAATGCTGGGTGCTAGGAATTTTATGGATCTGCAGAGATTATGTTACCGAAATAAAATGAAAGTCTGCAATTTTAGGCAAAATTTGAGGTTTGCAGGGCACAGTATGTAAGAAACCGCTGTAGGATCCATGAGAGGCACATCAACCTGGGCCTCCTAAGGTGTCAAGTTTTCAGAATTGTCTGTGTTAGGTCGTTTTCCCTGGGTGTCTAGCCATCCCGAGCCCAAATACCACCACCCCCCCTATTACTGATTTCTCCATGTTCATTTTGTAGCCTTTTGTGTTGCAAATGTTAGGGGCAGCAGCAAACGTCAAGTACAGTTTTTATTGGAACAAGTGGGGGAACACTGTGTGGTAGGAAATTTGTGATTACCCACATTAGCCACAGATTATGGAACTTCTTTTCAAAGAAAAGTGAGGAAAATGCAAGATTTTAGGTAAAGTTTGAGGTTTGCAAGGTGTGGTGGGTACCAAAATAGTGTAGGATCCTTGCAAGGCACACCACCCTGGAGTCCTCTGGGTGTTCAGTTTTCAAAATGGCTGGTTTAGTTGGTGTCCCTGGGTGGCAAGGCACAGTCACAAGCAGTGCAACCTTTTACCATGGCAAGTAGGGAAAAATTAGGATTTACTCCTACTCTAGCACTACCTATGTCTAAACTGTGGCCAAAAGAATCAATATTCTTGGACCTCGCTTTCTCCCTTTCAATCAGCCAGTGTAGTAGTTTGCCAGTTTGTAGCCTTATTCATACAACCAGCTTTAAAGGCCTTCTACATTTTCCAAATTCTCCTAAATGTGTTTGTTGGTATTCAAGTTGGTATTCAAGTTTCTCCTTTGACAATAAATGCAAGATTATTTCTGAGAAATAATCCCTGAATTTCTGTTCTGCTGTCTTAACTGAGTTCTCAAGTTTGACGCATCTGTGTTTCTGCTCTTTTTCAAAATGTGTTAAGGTGGAAATTACTCTACCTCTATGAAACACCTTAGAAACTTCCCAAGCAGGGGAGTATATGAGTGAGTATTTCTTTGAAAGTACTCTGAGAGCCCCTTGAAATACCTTCTTTGTCAGCCACCATAAGTTTAGCTTCTACAGTGGGCGAGATCTCGGGTTAGCACATTGCATACAAATATCAAGCAATGTATGCTCTGAAAGTCCATGTGCCTCAATGTGTATTTCAAAGTTGTTGGGATGAAGTCAGAGTCAATGCAGGACAACCACTGATGTGCCGGTGAGAAAAAAAGAGTGCCCTCAGCAATGGGCTGGTATTGTCTCCATGTGTCATTCAAAAGTCATGGATGTTACCAGTACGGTAAAACTGCGACCCCACTTGGTCAAACCAACAGTCATAGGTCTATTGAAATGTCAACCACTAATTGTGAAGACCAATGGGCGTTTAGTATAGAGTTGCAGCAGCGTTCCTTAATCCCGCCCGAGATCGCTGATGCGAGCCCCGTTCGTAGTCTCCTGTCAGCTGGCAAAGGTGGCGCCAGAGCGAACATAAAGAAGGGGTCCGTAATGGAAACACACTTCGCGTTCAACACAGACCCCGCTAGGCCTCCCATAGATGTTTGGCTGAAAAAAGTGAGAGTTTTCCCTATTTAACCCAGAAAGGACCGGGAAATATCACAACCAAAAAATAATTCCTTTCTGCGTAATACAGTTTTAAAGCATTAATGTAGCTTGTAAACAATGACATTTATTTGAATCAATTATATCCCCGACTCACCATGCATTGCATTGAAACCACAACAGAACATTGGATGTATCTAAATAATTTTTATTAAAAAAAGTTTCTTCCATATACTTAATATAGACACTTTATCACAAGTAAAAATAAAATCATATAGTTTTTTTCAAAACAACAGTGTGCATATATTTACTAGATACAATACATGAATCTCAATACATAATAAAAAGTAACCAATTAAAAACAGTTTGTCGACGCGTTTCGGTGCTTTGATGTTTGGAACACCTTCCTCAGGAATATATTAAAACATCTTCTTTCTAAAAATAGATACATAACATCTGTTAGTTTACAATGTATGGGGACATTTGTGTTTTTACTCATGAGCTGTCGAGGGCAAAGATCTTATATTTATCTTACATTTATTGCAATTTTTATTTTGCGGTACCAGTTTTGATCCGGGAGTTGAGGTAATAATGGGTACTCCCCTTCACTCAGCTGTATCGTCAGAGGATCTATATATAGAATACCATCATTTTAAAATGTAATAAACAGTAGTGGGAGTAGAAAGTTTAGTCAACGGGACATCTATCATTGTCGCTTACTTTATAGTTTGTGCAGAGCCGTCCGAGTCAATAAATGGACTCCGTTGGGCTTTGTATTTGTTGTTTCCGTTTTTTAATTTGGTCAATCCTGATCCCTTATTCTTTATGAATTCGCACGATGATCTTCCCTCTTCATTAATTTGAGGTGATCAGCAACGTCTGAATAGACAATAGATGATAACAATGGAAATAGTATGTACATGTTAATTACATATGTACATATAAGCTTTCAATCACATTTGTGGATATTATGTTTAGCAAGAATGTCTTATAATCATCATTGAGGAGAGGGGTAAAATAGATTCCCTCCTCCTACATCATCTCGTGTTCCATATTTAATAGAACCTGTTTCTACATAGTTTGAATCGTTTTCAAATGTAGCATTATTTAAAACGCTTTTGGCGTGTTAGTCCATATTCCTATACCACGTTTAAGGGCGATATTTCACATTGCATGAAAAGCACACCCCTATGGAGTGGGTTGCTCAAAATACAAACGTGATGGGAGGCAATTAAAGAAAAGAAAGACCTCTAAGCCATTAATTAAACCCCCTTTCCATTATTGCCATTGTTGCCATTCAAGCGTAGTTTGGAGCGGCTGCTAAAAAGAGTTTCTAGACTGATAAACGAGCCCTCTATAGTTACTACAGTTCGAGTGACTCTTACGTCTCCAAAGGACGAATGCTCCGCCTGCCCGGTCTCCCTGGTTGCCCGTGTCAGAATAAATGCTGCACTGGGCTTTCCCTTTTTATACACAGTGCGGTAGTGATTAGTGAATAATTGTAGACACCTTTGTTTAATTTAGGCAGTGTTTACGGTCACCATGAGCGCCATGTTTGTAGTTTTTAGCGGATTATTTTTATTGCCGTCCACAATGGAGGACGGACTAGCATGGGCTTACTTCTAAAGTTGCCATATTTGGGTCAACAAGATCGCCCTGTTTATAATTTAATAAAGGATTTTTTCCTCAGCCATCCACGATAGAAGACAGACTAACCCGGGTTTACTCCAAAAGTCGCTGGCTTACTCAGTTTTAGTTTTAAACAATAACTCTAGTCCTTTGTGGTTCCAATATCTATGATTATTTTTAACTCTAATTTAAGTTTATGTTTGTACAAACCTATCTACAATAGATTTTATCAGTCGTTTCATATTATATAACGTATTACAAAAAAAAAAAGAGTGTCCGCCATTTTAGTAGTTTCCATTTGCATGAAAACATTGTTAATAAAGTTCCAACCTCGATGTTTGCACAAAACAGTAAAGCCAGAGTTATGGGTAACGAACGCTCCCCTCATCGTTGGAAGCCTGTTCCTGAGAAACTAATAGACATTACCAGTCGTGTCTCTACTAAAGCTATGTTAGTATTATGGTTTTTGTTTTTTTGGGCAATAAAACAATTAATATTTTCTAATTAGTAGACACAGGTACCCAAATTGCCGAGAGCGTCCCTTAAACCCGCTGATCTTAATATACAGTCATATGAAAACCTGTTTACAAATGATCACATTAAATTAAAAGCAATTTGCCTTTTACTTAACAGATACATCGGCGATTTGAATTGGAGGATGTTTGTCAGGTCTATAATACATTCACATTTTCAGAACAAGTCATAAAATGAAAGATCTCATTCTCATGTTCTTTACATTTTTATCATCTACATGATTGGCATATTTTACAATACTTTTAGCCTGGTTATCTTAGTTATTGAATAAACAGTAGTAATTTCAATCTCTGATTTTATAAGAATGATGCATATGTTAAGCATATCAATCAAAGTACATTTATTATCTCAGTATGATGATGTACTTAAAAGAGCTATTGTAAGTCTATTTCAAAGACCCCTTCGCTGCACATATTTATATATACAAAGATTTTGTTGGATAGTATATAGATTTTAAGTGTACATATTCCAGCATGATGTAAAGTGAACAATGTACATAGAAGCATCACTTTCCCCTGTTTGACAATTTTTTCAATCATGTAAAGTCAGCATTAAGCATCACATCCCCAAGTTAAGATACATTTGTCTAATTATGGTTTCCTAGTTTTTCTATTGATTAAAGAACATATCTGCTGTGTATATTTGCAGACAATTAAGTTCACCTGACTAGTCTTTCCCATTCTTCTCTGCTGTTCAGGCCATGGGTGTACGTTTTGAATTTTGACATAAAGAATTGTTCCCTCTGTTTACGTCTCTTTTCAGTGTCACCTCCTCTTATTGTTGTCTTTATTTTTTCCACTATGAACCATTTAAGTTCATCTTCTTTGTGGTTTTCTGTTGTCCAGTGTTCGACTAATGGAGCATTTTTCTTTTAGTTTTTAAGGGTTGATCTATGTTCTGATAGACGTAATCGCATCTCTCGTCCAGTTTCCCCAATATAACCCTTTTGACAGGGGCATATTAGTAAGTATATGACATTGGATGTTCTGCAGTTCACATGTTCATTCATCCAATGTGATATACCGTTCAATTCAATCCTATAAGGTTTTATGATAGATTTGCAGTGGGAACAAGTTCCACACGGCAAATTACCATGGATGGGTTTTCCCTGATCAATACTTAGTTGACAACCTTTTTTAGGCTCTCTGTACGTTTAAACCAAACAGTTACGTATGGTCCTGTTCCTTCTGTAGGAAAAAGTTGGTTTAGGTAGGGGTGTTTTTCCTTCTTTGTTTAAAATGGACCAATTTTTGTTAATAAGGTTTTTGAGTTTAAAACTCATGCCATTGTAGTTTGACACCATTACAATGTTGGTTTCAGATTGTTGCATTCTGTTCTTAGGTTCAAAAAGTGTTTCTCTATTCTGATATTTGGCTCTTTTGTAGCTCTCTTATTAATCTCTTTGGGTAGTCGGGGATATAAATGATCCAAATAAATGTAATTGTTTACAAGCTACATTAATGCTTTAAAACTGTTTACGCAGAAAGGAATTCATTTTTTAGCTCCCATAGATGTTTGCCTTACTTACCTGCCATTTCCTGATTGTAGCTGGAGTAGTTTGACACTCCTGTATTCATTCTGGGCCTCTTGGAGATACCTTTTTTTTCTGGATGGTCGGGTGCTCTTCCGGAGCAACAAACGTCACAAAGCTCCCTTGCCGGCTGGCAATATTGTTTCCTTTGGGTTTGCTGCTTGTTTAACCCTTTGTGCCCTGGCACTCTGCCTCTAAAAAGCAAAGAAAGAAAGGTGTTTAAAGAATTGCAGTTTCTTTAGTTTATAATATTTCCTTTCCTCTTTCTAGCAGCACTTTCACACTTATCTGATTGCTGTTTTTCTTTACTTGATTAGAAGTGTGTTTCTAGTTTTTCTTCTGGTTGTGTTATGTCTCTTCTTATTGAAAAACAATATAGAGAGACTGTATTAGTGTTCACAGGTAGTCCACATACCTTTCTAGTTTGACCATGCACTTTTTGCCCTATTTTATATCAGTGCTCTCTCTTGACCTGGGAAATTAGATTTTTGTTTTTGCTCAAATTCAGGCGTAACGGGTGATTTTTTCCTTAAGGGCCTCGTGAACTCCTAAGGTGATTCTAACATAGATACTTGTGAGTGTCCTACATTCTCATTTGAACCTGTTCCCCACACATGATTAGCACATCATTCAACAGGTATTTTATCAGAGTAGTGTGTATATATAGAGCCAGGTACTTGTACACTAGAAACGTACGTACCTTGGGTTTTTCCCATTAGGAGCCTTGGTGACAACCCAACGGATGATCCAGTGGAGTCTACCCCTTCTTCCTTTCCTTGTTTTGTTTTCCCTTCTTCCCCACCTTCCCTCTTTTGCTTTGACTTATTTGGGCGAAGGAGGTGGGTGAGGGAAGTTCAAACCTAGCATTGATTCCATCGATTCCATCCATTTCGTCCCTGCAGTAAATCCAGGCGAGCCTCACAGGATAAATATACGTGAGGCTGAAGGGTAGTGCGCAAACAGCTGTAATAGTGATGGGTCGATCAAATATGGATCCTGTTAGCACACTGGAGCACCCTTATTTATCTGCCCATGTGTGCTCTACCCCCAGGATGTCTAGACAATTGCCACACCTCTGGTTCTTCTATGAAATCTAGTATGGTATTCCCTTAAGAGTCCATACCGCTGAAAGCATTTACAATCATTACCCATCAAGTGAGTCCCTTCGAATATTAGGATGTCAGCCCCATGCTGTTTAGACTTTTTAAGGGCAACCCTGTTTTTAATTTTATTAAGAAGACTATCAATATTCCACAAAAGACAGATTTAACTGCACATTAGAATCATGTGTATGGGTGATAGTGGCCATGTATGTCAGATACTAATATAAGAGAATCCGAGTCTCAGTGGGATGTGCAGTCATGTGCAACAAAATTCAAAAGAATAAGCAACTTATAAACAACCCATATCCTCAATACTTCAACTAAGTATCTATCAAAAAAAACAAGGACAGCATATCCACTATACTAGGAAGAGCTAAATACCAGCTATTCTTCATGTATGACCTCTTCTAAAAGCCCCTGTGACTCTATAAGTAATTTAGTAACTAATTAGTTATACATGACTCGAATATGGTCACATCTTATGTTCCTAGACTGGATCCAGTTGATTGAGGACTTCAGCGGATGACAAATTAACACCCCACATTGCTCCCACACTGTCACCATCCTGACTAATTCCTATTTCCATATTTGTGTGTTATAGTAGGTATGCCGGATGTCATATTTCATCTTAGTCGTATTGATGTCCGAATCAGTTTGGACTGAGCCTTCCTCACCACAACTCCATGTCAGTTCCTTCCTGTGATCATGTTAAATCAGTAGAGTCTCCTGGTACAGGAGCATCAACCATCACAGAGCTGGAATCTGCATGCCATTCCTGTGCTGTGTTTGGTTCTTAGACCTACGGTGATGAGTGGGTCCATAAGCGGTAAATGGATCTTGTTCTTCATCTTTTTTTGACAGTGGAAGCCTGTGCAGGGGACTCAAAGAAGAATTATTGAGCTTGAAATATAATGTTAAGCTTTGCAGGAAATAACAGCATGTACTTTTTTCTTTAACTTGATCAAATGATTTACACTGCTTTTGAACCATCCTTGTGTAGTCTGGGAATATTTGGATGGCGTGATACTCACATTTCACCTCCCCAGGGACTTTGATAGTACAGAGATTAAGGACCGATCTTTGATGTTAAGGAAGCATGCTATTATCAATTGGGGCAGAGTTTCCAGATTGAACCACGTGCTTAGTGACCTCTGTGGTCTAGCAATTATAAAATGCAGCAAGAGTTCTTACTTTGATATCACTGTCATCAGTCATGTCTGCAGAAAGTGTTTGGGTTGTTACCCTCAGCTGCTTCAGGAAAATCCCAAATCAAAGGTTGGTCTTTAGGGAACGACCCTCTGCACACTCCGCCCTGTTTCATGAATGAGTCACTCTACTGGTCCACCAGGGTTTTGAGTTCCTTGACAATGTCTTCAAATTCTGATATTCGGATCGCAGCTTCAGTGACCCTCTTCACTGCATTATGGAGATATTACAAAATGAGAGCCACATATAATCTAACTCTAACTTTACCAATTTTAGTTTTGAGAGCCATTTTGGAATCCTGTATTGCCTGAAAAAGGAGGGATATAGACACATGCCGGAGAGAGAGTTCTCTGTCCATTTCCTATGATGAGTTTGAAGCAGCCTGTATGCTGAGAAGTGACTTAGCATACTTATCCATCCTGCAATATTTTTGAGAGGGGCCTAGCCTGTGTATGGTTGTAGGCACTGAAGCACAAGATCCTACCAGTGTCTGTAGACAAGCACTTTATAGAAGGTAAAACCTGAATGTGATCACAAGTAGGAAAGTTTCCTCTTAATGGACTCTCCATTCGTAGGGGTTACGCATGCCTCTTCCAAGCTAGTGCTGCCTGCACCATGGTTCTTTTTAACCTTATACCATATATAGTCCTGAGTATGTTGTAAGTGTTAGTGCATCTTAGCAATGGTGCTTTGAAATACAGTATTATAAAAAACAATACAGTAGAAGGTAGAGGCTATCCGCAATGACATAAAACTTCCACCATCTAAGAGACTAGGATCTGCATCAGCACCAGTTATTACTTTCACAGTAAAAACGTGGCTACACTTCTCGCTAACTGAAGATACAATGAAGCCATCAACTCCAGAAGGTACATGTACATAGGGAAGGTTAGCCACTAGTCTTTCTGTTGTCTACAGGATCAAAGAGTCAGAGCTATTCATCAACAGTAAGCCAGGGCCAGGTCAGAGTTCTTGATCAGTCTGCTCTTTACATCCATGTTAGACCCAGGATACCTGGTTGGCTGAGGTAGGTAACTTAGGCCAAATAGGGATTCGCTTTTCCATGTCAGGGAAAGGAAGGACACTTTCTGAGATAGCCCCCGCGCCCCCCTTGGTAGCATGGCATGAGCAGTCAGGCTTATCTTCAAGGCAAATGTGTAAAGTATTTGCAACCACGCTCTCAGCAACGCAATGATGACACCACAAATGGACTCCACACAAGTTGTATAAAAATGAGTATACATTTAATATAAAAAGATATATGATAAGACCACACAATATAAATCCAACATATGGGTATGTGTAATATTCCTCCTGGCTGGTTGTTAGGCCAGCCAGCCTTTGTATGTTCTGGTGATATTAATGAGCACTTCTAAACATTCCACTGTAGTCCTAATACAATGTTATGCAGTTCGTAATGCTAGAATGCTAGAATCAGGCACTTTGCAAAGGAAAAGTACTCCAATGCTTAACGCAACAATCAGGTATTTGGTTATGCAGAAATAATGTAATGAGTAATACACTAATCAGGTAGTTCGTTATGCAGGAATAATGCAATGCGTACTACGCTAATCAGATAGTTCTTTAAGCAGAAACAATGCAATGCGTCATACGACAATCAGGTAGTTTGTTATGTGGAAATAATGCCATGCGTAATACACTAATCAGGTAGTTCGTTATGCAGGAATAATAAAAATGTTTAAAACACTAATCAGGTAGTTCGCTATGCAGAAATGATGCAATGTGTAATATGACAATAAGGTACTCCGTTATGCAGGAATAAAGTAATGCGTAATAGATTCCAGCACCAATCACGGTGCCTTAGGCAGCCTCTCCACCACTCGTGCTGACAGTTGCCCCCAACACGGGTATTATATAACAAAAAGTGCAGATCCGCACTCTGGCCCTTGTACTGCCACTTCCTTGGCCAGTACGGGCCACGATACGAGCCGAAGCAGAGGCTTGCGCTGCCAGAATGAGAGAGAGGCCAAGAGTGTCTCCCTCCAAGCCTGCACCCTGCCCCAGGCATCAACACACATTACTTGGGGGTGCGACCTCACTCTCCTCTCCTCTTCCAGCGACTTGGGCCTCCAATGCAATCTTTGTGAAATGGCAACGGCGGGCTCAGGCCGGTGGCTCAGCTCCTCTGGGGCTGCCGGTCTTGGCCGCTACTGCTACGAATATCTCAGGCTGCGACAGTGCACATGCACACAGCACATGCCCACAGCATCGCTTCGGGTGCTTGGATCACCGGGCACTCCTCACGAAGGTCTCCGGCTGCATGAAGAACATGCACACAGCGTCGCTGAGACTCACTTTAATTCTGGGTGCACAATAAAAAGGCAATCCTCACGAAGTTCTCAGGCTGCACCAAGCACACGCACACTGCGTCGCTGTGACTCACTTGGATTCTGGGTGTGCACATTAGCAAGGCAATCCTCACAAAGGTCTCAGGCTGCACAAAGCACGCGCACACAGCCTCACTGAGACTCACTTGGATTCCAGTGCACACGATAACAGGACGATCCTCATGAAGGGTTTAGGCTGCAAAAAGCACACGCACACAGCGTCGCTGAGCCTCACTTG
This sequence comes from Lissotriton vulgaris, assembly GCF_964263255.1. NCBI lineage: Eukaryota > Metazoa > Chordata > Amphibia > Caudata > Salamandridae > Lissotriton > Lissotriton vulgaris. The sequence continues at coordinate 1,206,593,478 of NC_141691.1, forward strand.
GACTCCAGGTGCCCACAATCACAGGACACTCTTACCAGGGTCTCAGGCTACAAAAAGCACATGCACATGGCGTTGCTGAGACTCTCTTGGAAACTTTTTTGTTCCTGAGTTTCTGCAACAGGGAGTCAGCTCATCTCTGGCCCTTGGGGATAAGTTACTTCAAGACACAGCACAGAAAAGTCCTTTCAAGCAGGGGGATACAGCACACAGCAAAGCCCCTTTAGCCTTTCCTTGGTTAAAACAGCAAACTGCAGGCCAGCCCCAGAACACACAGCAAAGGTCAGTCCTTTCCTTCAGTCTCTTCAGTTGTTTCTTCCTTGGAAAAGGTTCCTCTTGACCATGAAGTAGCTCCAGTCATGTTCAATCCTGATCAAGCCATTTCTCCAAAGTTCAGGGGCTTCAGCTCTCATAGTTATACCCCTAAATGGCTTTGAAGTCTTTGTGTTGGGGGGGGGGGGGGCACTGACCCCTGTTCAAACCTTTTCTGGGTGCCTCCCTGCCAGTGACACCTTCTTCCTTTGGCTAGTGGGGGTCTGGATTCTCAACCTCTCAGCAGGAGATGGGACAATTGTTTTATGGCAGCAATCCAGGCCTCTTCACCTCTAGGGGTTACTCCTCCCCCTACACTTCAGATGCAGGTCAGCCTGTTGCTGTCTCACCTCCTACCCTGGGTTATGACATTCCCCAGATCCCATCGCTTTCAAATCCAGACAGTCAATCCACAACCAGGCATAGACACACAGAAATGTTAGAGAACAAAAACCCAGCCACTTCTAAAAGAGTGGCTTATAAACACACAATGCAAAAACCACCTTCTTAGAAAGATGTGTTGTTACATTGGGAGTTCAGGCATACTAAACTTCATCTCTCCTTCTTAAGCCTTTGGGAAGATAGGCTGGAAAACATATTACACAGCCTCCCCATTCTGTCCCATGGGCAAGATGGCCTTTCAATAGTAAAAAAACGACATTGACATAATTTCACTGTCAGGACATGGTACACACCTTAGTACATGTCCTACCTTTCACATGCACTGCACCCTGCCCAGGGGGTACCCTGGACCTACCATAGAGGTGTCTGATGTGTATAGAGAGGGAAGGGTAAGGTCTGGCAAGTGGGTGCACTTGTTAGAACAACATGGCATTTTAACAAACTGCGCGCAGGCACTGCAATGGCAGGCCTGAGTTCCCTCTTTAAGGCTACTGGTGTGGGTAGCACAAACAGTGCTGCAGGCCCACTAGTATAATTGCATTACCAGCCCTGGCACACATATTTCACTTTACTAGGGGCTTGACCAGTAAGGTAATCATACATATCATGGACAACCAATTACCATTATACGTTATACATGGAGCACTTGCAATTTGACACTGATTAGCAGTGGCAAAGGGCACAAAACATCAAAGTTGGCAACACCATGTCAGAAAAAAGGTCTAGGGGGGAAAGCAAAAAAATTAGGGAACTTTAGCCAAAAAGGTTCAAGTCCTATAATCCACCAGTTACCACTTACACATATATGGTATGATGGAGAGGCTTAACAAATGTTAGAACATTATTTGAGGTGCTATCTAATGCAACATCAGACACAGTGGGTTCAATGGCTGCCTCTGCCCAAGTTTGGGTATAATATCATGTTGCATTTGGCTTTAGGGTGATCCCCATTTTACTGTTCATATGGCTGCCATCCTGACATCTGTCTAGAACTTCGCTCTTTCAAAGAATGCTAGAGTACAAATTCTGTTAAATAACCTTCGCAAGGACCAAAGACTAGCATTACAACAGCTTTGGAAGTCGAAGGCTGTGTATAAAAAAATTGTATATCGCTATGTCAACCTCAACCTAAATATATGTTCAACTAATCAGTATGGCTTTCTTCCATGGATTTGTCTATCCCTTTGTCCCACCTCAAGTGTTCTGCTTGTTGTACTTTCAGGAATCTGTCTACCAGTGGTGAGGCTTATGGATTTTGCCAGGAAAAGAATCAACAATGTTTGAAACAGCAGTTGGTGGGCTTCCTCTGCTTTCATTCAGTTTGCACTCGTTTAGTGCTCTGCACTCTAATTGTTTCCCCTTCCTTGGATCTATTCACTTAGGAGAGTTCCGGTTGTCTCCCTCCTTCTCCTCTGTTTCCCTACATTTCTGAATTACTAACCTAAAGAGTTTCTTTAACTATGTGCTCCACCTTCTCTGTGACTCTGGAAAGACTGAAGTTCTCCTAATCCTACCTCCCTTTCAGTTCTCCTACTGTATCTGGGATGCTGAAGGGGTTCATTACAGCTCTTCCTTTACTCTACCTTGGTAAGCACCATTCTGGGATGTGTTCACAATTGTTACAGATGCACCCTAATGTGTCTTGTGTTTTCCATTCTGAAAATCGAAAGTATAACAAATACCTGAACGTTTCTGAGGCAACTTAACACCAGAACACTTCCTGCCTTTCTCTCCCCTTATCACTCTATTTCCTTGGATAGAAATATCCTTCGACTCGTCCCTTAAAGGGCTGGGGGTTCACTTAAATTGGGTTTTGCTCCGAGAAACCACAGCGGGTGCCCTGATAGACACCTGTTCACTTAAGAGGAATTCGACTGCTATCACGACTATGCATCTCTACTCACAGTTTAACAATCTCCTACAAAGGCTATATGAGAACAATCCTGTCTTACTGAGGCTTTTCAGAGACTATTGTTCTTTTTTTAACTCAAAACTTGTATCTTCTCATCTAATGTCTAGTCAGCTTGTGTGCTTTCTGGCCCATTACTATGTGACCTAAGTATCAAACCCATATGGGTGACAGTATGATCTTTATAAGTTTTCATTCATTCAGAATGCCAACGTGTGTGGCACATGAGGTGCCTGTCATTTTCAGCATAATGTTTAAAAAACCACAGAACACAAAAAACCACAGAACACAAAAAACTATGGGGATGAAAAGGAAAGGAGTGCGGATGCTTCTGGGAGCAAGGAACTACCATTCTCAATAAATCTCTGATCAAAGAAAATATTTTTGCAAGATGTAGTAGTAAACATGATAAGCATTCAAAATATATTTAAACATGGCGACAATTTCAAATTCTACTGAAAGAAAAACAAATGAACAGAAATCATTGAAATCGTCATTATACAATATATTATATAAATTATAGTTTTCATAAAACCAAATGGCATAGCAGTTGATTTTGATTAAGGAAAGCTGTGAAGAAAGATGACTAACTTTTGTAATAGTGCTATTAAACATTTTTACGATCGAACATTATTGATGAGCTACGTATCCAGGATCTCAGGCCAAAGATCCAAGAACAACATAAGACCTTGTTCTTTTTTTAAATTGTCAGGTATAGCCCATTTTTTTCTATTATGTGAAAAAAGAGTGGGTGCCAGGCCGTAGCGGGCACCAGGCATTTTCCTGGTGGGCCAGAGGGGTAGCCGTCTTTGTGTCTGTGGGGGCCGGTTTTGAGGTCTCGCTAGAGCCAGCGCATGCGCTTTTCTTGCAAGACATTTAGTAAGTGAGTTTTTCAAGTGCTACCAAAGGCTTTTGCCGGCCACCAACTTGGTATTACGCTCACAAGCGCGTGCGCCTCGCTCCACCTCTTGACGCAATCACTTTCACTTTCGGCCAATGCTTGTTTAAACTTGCAGAGTGAGCACACGCTTGTTTTATTTAGGCACAGGGAATTTCAGTGATTTCTTAGATATGCCCAGAATCACACGATGTTGAGCTGCGCCGAGATCATTTATCGATGTAGCAGCAGTTTCCACACAGCAAACAGGAAGCTGCCTTTTAGACCGCAATCGCGCATTTTAGCTTGTGTTGGAGCTCAGTAAACCTTCTTCATTTGCTTCATTCTTTTTTTGCTCACTCGTTTGGTTCTAGTAATCTGCCCACCTGGTGTTATTTGTAGGAGTACCTAGAAGTTAGCACATTGTTTCTTTCCTTGAGTTTGATAATCGGTGAATCACTTTCCTTTTCCTGGAGGCGGCTTGTTCCGGTATCTGGAAATGTATGTCATGTCGCTACTCCAGTTGGCGGCAGCTTTTGGAAGCATCACAGCATGGCTGGATATGTGAAGTAAAAATGGGCTTTTGATTGATCATGTCTTTTACTCATGTCCTGGCTCTGGGAAAACGTTCTCGGGGACCATTGTTTGCAAGTAAGACAGTACAAAAAGAGCTGCACAAGCCGTTTGAAATAAAAGGGGCAAACAAGAGCATTAGAAAGATAAGCAACTTGTATGAAAATAATAATAAAATGGGATCCTTCGAAAATAACGATAAAAGGTTATATTTTTGCTGTAGGCTGATATGTCTGTATTGCGTGTGCCTGCCTTTAATGTTAAAATATATATATATTTTCATAGGGAGTGAAAAAGAAGGACAATAGAGTTCTGTTAACTCCAATTTTTGCCACCCTGAGTTTAAGGGAACACTTTGTACCTTACCTGTCTGCCTCTTCGCATTAACCCAGAGCTTTACATGTTGGTGTTCATCGTACTGCTTTACATTTTCTTTTTCTTGGTCACGTTTAAAATTTTTGCTGCAACGTTATTGGTAAGTACTTCTACAAGCCCTTAAAGGTGAAGGGGAGCCATGAAAGTGGACAAGAACAAGCCTTCTCAGCGATTAACCATATTTTGAAGTCTCTCTCTCTAGTGGTGCTTGTGAATATTGGATTTATTAAACGAAGTCTGAAATCCACTACCACCATCACTCTACCACACTTAGTAAACTTGATGACATTTGTCGGCAGTAAGGCCAGAGATTAAATCGACAGAACCTTTGTGGCCATAGTTTTCTGCAAGGTATTTTGAAACTGCAGTATTTGCCATTTCCAGGTTATGAAGCATAATTTAATTTCACAACCAATCACAAAGATGCATGCAGTCTTCGTTTGCTAAAGTTCTCTTTTGTATCTGTGATTTATCTATGGTTTTCAAAAGTTCACTAGTTGAAACCCAATCAATGAATGAAGAGTGTCAATTTGTTCTTGTGGACACTAAGGTCTGGCAAGGCCGAACAAAGTTGTGCCCAGTTATGTAGAACACAAAGCCAGAGTCACTGAAGTAGCAAATATAAGCGGACTGGAAGTAAACTGAATTACGTGCCATGTCTTTACATTATTCATATATGAAATAGTGGCCAGAGTGGTGGTAAGTGTTACAAATTACATATCCCTGAATGCGTACAGAGTTAGTATACAATATGTTGCCAATGCGATGAATAATTTAACAGTGCTTACACTCTCCGAACCTGAGCACAGCCATACTAGGCATGCATGTCAATGGGTGGAGATGAGTGTGGTTTCATTGTTTAGCAGCTTGAAGCATTCCATCTACGTGGTCTGTAACATCATTTGTACTATGCACGTATTAAAAAAAAATCCACAACACCGAAAATTGATTTTTCATTTAAAATCTGATGTTTTCATGCTCAATGAAACCCTAGGAATTAAAGATTTGCAGAGAGAATGCACGGAAGGACACTTTTTTCAGAGTACATGTTCAGATTTTGCGCGAGTGCCCACTTTTGAGAAGTAGTTATAGCCAGTCCATAAGCTCAGCAGAAATAGTGGAGCTGCGCCTAGGTGTAGCAAACCAGGAGTACATATTCACACTATAACTGTGTAAAGAAGAAATCTGTATAGATTTAAAGGATTTCTAGTATTTTCAATTGCTTCGACAAACAATTATTTTAATTAACTCGATTCCTGAGCTGCACAATTGTGTGTGAAGTGAGACTCCATGCACTGAGTTTGAAAGTAGTTGATCACTTATCATTTAATACTTACTATGTATTGCTTCAGATATTTTGGAAATGTTGCCACCATATCATCAGGACCAAATATTTGTAGGTCTCGCCTGTGCAGCGCGCATGCACTGTAGGAGGGGACCTTTTGGAATTGATCAGCATTTTGGCCAAAAACGTGCACGCTTTACATTGCTTTCTATTGCAACGAGTCCACATTTGGCATTTCCCTAGCGTGAGCAAGCTTTGGTGACATCCGTTTGTAATTATCTTGCAAACAGATGGTGCCCCTGCTCGCTCCTACAAGGGAAATGCAGTGTGGGTCTGTTTTTTTATTGCTTTTCACTCGTGCCTTCGCAGAATCGCAACTGCTGAGTGAGTGCCGTGAAGCAGTCCTGCTGACTTCCGCCTACCCTGCCTGTGCAGTCTATTTGCTTCCTGCCATCGCTGCAGCTGGTCAGTGCTGGTTTTTAATGAAGTGCACGTAAGTCTTACTTTATGATTTTAAAGTCAGGCACAAAGGAGTCAATGCCTTTCGCCACTGCAGCTTCTGATTGCCGGCTGCTTAGTTCTCCGTGAGCCAGAGAGCTCTCTTACGTTCCTACCTCCAAGGCCGCCGGTGCAAGGTGAGGAGTATTTCGGCCTCCCTTTGATGCAGTGCCTCTTTCCTTTCGCTAGAGATATTTAGTGCTCACCACCTGTCCTGATGATTATCTCGACTGAATGAGATGGAAACGCCGTTGACCTACCTAAACTTCTCCTTTCATTATATAAAATACTTACAAGAGGAGTGTAGTATTTTGTCCTTTTATTTAAAATGTTTTCGTTTTAATGTTTTTCACTCACTAAAGCACTTATATATCCCATTTTTTTGAGCCCAGGATCATTAGAACTTTTTAAAATAATGAAAAAAAGTTGAAATGTTGCAATGAAAAAAATAATTGCATCTAAATCATTTTATGATGTCCTGCATCATACTTACCTTGCTAACTAAACTATTTGATTTGGGTTCTAAATGTAATTCTGGTTAATATATATAAAATTGCGAAGTTTCAACGATAACTTGTAAAGGACTCACTGTCTTCAGTGAACCATTGTTTCTCGCATATCTATGCATATGGGCATTTATACAGCAGCGTTTAATCAAGCAAACTAACTTTACCAATCATTGTTTGTGTAAATATGAATTTTAACTTAATTATAATAAATTAACAAGCATTGGCATAGCTAATAGGTCTTGCTTTTGGGATTGTATAAGTATTTAGTTATGCAGCACAATATCCTTGGTGCAACAACATCAACTGTTGCATGGCTAAACACTTATAAGGTCCCAAAGGCGAGACCTATTGGCTATGCCAATGCTTGTCACTTGGGGCTGGTTTTGCAGCTTTGTTGCAATATTGGCCCCCTGTAACAAAAGCGGAGCAGGGCTTCTTACTAGCACACCCTCCCAGGGACGGTTGAGCTGCAATCTGCCAGGGCTGGTTGCTGTTCCCAGTCTAGCACTAGGTGAGTGCTTATAAAATGAAGCCTCTAGCCATGCCTTAAAATGTAGTGCTTAATATACAGGCTACCATATTCAGCGAAGCAAATAAACATTGTAAAATCGTAGATTTGGAGTTAAAAGGCATGCATAATACTTAATTCAACTGAAGGGGTCTTTCTGTACATCACAACCCCCTTCCATTCCACAGCAGTGCAGTGCAATCTACATTTAAGAATTCACCGCACAGCATTTTGTCAACCCCATGGTCGTGGCTCAGAAGTAATGCTCATAAGACAAAAGCCACACAAAATACTGTCATACATTGTTGAAAGAGAAAGGGGCACCCACAGCTTTTTCATGTTTCCAGGAGGATTGCCTGTCATGCCAGCTTCATATCAGCTTCAGGGTGAAATAATGCTCTGACTGTTAGACTCATCACAGGGCCTTGTGAGTACAAACGCGAGTTGACCCTCTTCAGGAACACAATGAAATTCTATCAGCCTCTGGCAAATTCCGCAGTGCAGCCTGAAAAAATCAAAGGGGCAGGATATGGAGGAACTGTTGCAATTGGATGAAAAAGCTCATTTGAATGCTTTGTAAAGCTCTGACTATCAACACAAGCCATTTGTCCTATTATGGAGGGCTAAAGGGTATTTTTTTTACAAACATATATATATACATATATATATATGTTTTTTAACACAATGAATTTAGTCTTTCAGGAAATCCAAAATAACTTCAAAAATATATATTATATAAATTTCTCTTTAATTCATATTCTCTGTTACACTTATGGAATGATATTGATTCTCACACAAACAGCAGTAGACTGGTGCCCTTCTATTTGTGATATAGACTATGAGAGGCACTCTGCTTTTATTGATTTTTCTCTCCCCCCTTTTTTTTCTTCTTTTCTCATTCCTGTCTTTCTGCTTTTCCCATTCTTTTTCTCCACTTAATCTGTTGTTCTGCCTTAATTTTTCCTCCCCTCTTTCTTTCCCCTTAACCCTTTTCTTTTCCTCTGTTTTCCCCTCTTTCCCCCCCTCTCTTTTCCCCCTTCCTCTTTTTTTCTTCCTTTCCTTGCATCGGCCAGGATAATGTTTTAAGTGACCTGTTGATCGTGCAGGGTTATTGAATAGGTATGTTACCTGTTATTTATAAATTTTGAATATAACTGCTTGATTCAATTTGATGCTCATTTGGGTACATTACCCAACAATCCACCATGTATTTAACATATAACATTATCAGTATTGTACCCATATGTATCCACATGCACTGTGGGTTATTATTCATGAATTGTATTCAGTAACCTTTGATCGAACTTCGTGTAGGGGGTACATTACCCGATAAGTTGCCATTCATGTGATGTTATTTTTGATCTGGTACATTACCATTTAATTAATGTATGCATTTATTAGCCTGATCAACACGGATAATAGGCAGCTCCGTCGTATGATCTTCAATGTGCGATGTGTTTTTATTCTGACTAATTGTATACCGTATCATGGATTTCCTAACACTCGAGTGAATCTGATGCGCTAAAAGGAGAATGTCACTTCTTATGGGGTTCGAGGATGCATTCTCACAAAAACGCTTCAGAAATTGGCCTTAGTCCTTAAAGTACAAGAGTAATTGTAATAGTACCTTTTTATGAAAAAGATGAAATGTACTGCCATTTATGCATCTGTTTTTGTATCCTGGCTTGCGCAATGTGATAGTGTTTTCTCGCTGTCTAGTAACCATGACCCTTATTTTTGTGGAAATTTGTGCACAGGTCACGTACTTGACAAAGGCTTCGCCGAAACGTGTCGTACTGTTGTGTCTTTGAGGCAATAAATCTTTATTGGACTCGTCCTGTGTGGTGCCGCTTTGAAGTTATTTCGGATTTCCTGAAAGACTAACTTAGTTGTGTTGAAAATGTATGAGCGGTGCTGTGACCGCTGATGGCATCGGTGTCGTCAGAAGGGTGAGCGGTTGTATCCAGCTTTTTGTGACAGACATATATATATATTCACTGAAAAAAACATAGATTTCAGGCCTCATATAGTTAGGAATTAGCATTTAAAAAACCTTTAAAATTCACTCAAAAAACTATACGTTTTAGGAGTGTTATAGTTAGCTGGACATTTCACTCATACAAAACCATTGAAATTACTCCTATATAGTTAGTTGTACTAACTATTTCGCGCACCCGCAATCCACTGCTGATGATGTCACATATTACATCATTCATGACAAGGTCAGTGACATCACTGATGACATCTCAAATGACATCACTGATGACATGACTGATGTCATAACTGATGTCATCAATAATTCCTAACTATATAAGGCCTGAAACCTATGGTTTTTTCAGTGAATTTCAAAGGTTTTTTAAATGCTAATTCCTAACTATATAAGGCCTGAATTTGCAATCAGTGAATTTGCAAGGTTTTTTAAATGCTAATTCCTAACTATATAAGGCCTGAAACCTATGTTTTTTTCAGTGAATTTCAAAGTTTTTTTTAATGCTAATTCCTAACTATATAAGACCTGAAAGCCCACTAGGAATCTCCAGTATGCGCCAGGGGACTGCATTGCAGAGAGGTGTAATGAAGACACGCCCCTTTTTACACCTCTCTGCAACGCAGCCCCCGTGCATGTTTGAAGAGGGGAAACTAATTCCCCTTGCATACTGGGGGCCCCTGGGGGCCAACTAGCCCACCTGGAACCTCCAGTATGCGCCAGGGGCTGCATTGCAGTGGTGTAATGAGGCTATGCCCCTTGTTACACTTCTCTGCAATGCAGCCCCCTGCCGCGTTTGCAGAGAGAGAACTAATTCCCCTTGCATACTGGGGGTCCCTGGGGGCCAACTAGCCCACCAGGAGCCTCCAGTATGCGCCAGGGGGCTGCATTGCAGAGAGGTGTAGTGAGGCCACACCCTTTTTTACACCTCTCTGCAACGCAGCCCCAGTGCATGTTTGAAGAGGGGGAACTAATTCCCCTTGCATACTAGGGGACCCTGGGAGCCAACTAGCCCACCTGGAACCTCCAGTATGCGCCAGGGGGCTGAATTGCAAAGAGGTGTAATACTCACTCTCTACTACTCATTGTCTACTACTCTACTACTCTCCACTACTCTCCCTCTACTACTCACTCCCCACTACTCACTATCTACTACTCTCTACTACTCACTCTCTACTACTCTCCACTCTCTACTACTCACTCTCTACTACTCACTCTTTACTACTCACTCTCTACTACTCACTCTCTACTTCTCACTCTCTACTTCTCACTCCCTACTACTCTCTACTACTCACTCTCTAATACTCTCTACTACTCACTCTCTACTACTCACTCTACTACTCACTCTCTACTACTCTCTACTACTCACTCTCTACTACTCTCTCTCTACTAGTCTCTACTACTCACTCTACTACTCACTCTCTACTACTCTACTATTCTCTCTCTCTGCTACTCACTCTCTACTACTATCTACTACTCACTCTCTACTACTCACTCTCTACTACTCTCTACTACTCACTCTTTACTACTCTCTACTACTCACTCTCTACTGCTCTCTACTACTCACTCTACTACTTACTCTCTACTACTCTCTACTATTCACTCCCTACTACTCACTCTCTACTACTCTCTACTACTCACTCTACTATTCACTGAATTGCACAGAGGTGTAATACTCACTCTCTACTACTTATTCTCTACTACTCTACTACTCTCTACTACTCTCCCTCTACTACTCACTCCCCACTACTCACTATCTACTACTCTCTACTACTCACTCTCTACTCTCTACTACTCACTCCCTACTACTCACTCTCTACTACTCACTCTTTACTACTCACTCTCTACAACTCACTCTCTACTTCTCACTCTCTACTTCTCACTCCCTACTACTCTCTACTACTCACTCTCTACTACTCTCTACTACTCTCTACTACTCTCTACTACTCACTCTCTACTACTCACTCTACTACTCACTCTCTACTACTCTTTACTACTCACTCTCTACTACTCTCTACTATTCTCTCTCTCTGCTACTCACTCCCTACTACTATCTACTACTCACTCTCTACTACTCACTCTCTACTACTCTCTACTACTCACTCTTTACTACTCTCTACTACTCACTCTCTACTGCTCTCTACTACTCACTCTACTACTTACTCTCTACTACTCTCTACTATTCACTCCCTACTACTCACTCTCTACTACTCTCTACTACTCACTCTACTATTCACTGAATTGCACAGAGGTGTAATACTCACTCTCTACTACTCATTCTCTACTACTCTACTACTCTCTACTACTCTCCCTCTACTACTCACTCCCCACTACTCACTATCTACTACTCTCTACTACTCACTCTCTACTACTCTCTACTCTCTACTACTCACTCTCTACTACTCACTCTCTACTACTCACTCTTTACTACTCACTCTCTACTACTCACTCTCTACTTCTCACTCTCTACTTCTCACTCCCTACTACTCTCTACTACTCTCTACTACTCACTCTCTACTACTCACTCTACTACTCACTCTCTACTACTCTCTACTACTCACTCTCTACTACTCTCTCTCTACTAGTCTCTACTACTCACTCTACTACTCACTCTCTACTACTCTCTACTATTCTCTCTCTCTGCTACTCACTCTCTACTACTATCTACTACTCACTCTCTACTACTCACTCTCTACTACTCTCTACTACTCACTCTTTACTACTCTCTACTACTCACTCTCTACTGCTCTCTACTACTCACTCTACTACTTACTCTCTACTACTCTCTACTACTCACTCCCTACTACTCACTCTCTACTACTCTCTACTACTCACTCTCTGCTACTCTCTCTACTGCTCTCTACTACTCTCTACTACTCACTCTCTACTCTCTATTACTCACTCTCTACTCTCTACTCTCTACCTCTCTCTACTTCTCTCTCTACTAGTCTCTACCTCTCTACCTCTACCTCTCTACCTCTACACCTCTACCTCTCTACCTCTCTCTACACGCACACATATACACATATATATATGCATATATATGCATATGCATTTATATATATGTATGTGTGTATATATATATATATTCACAGAAAAAAACAGAGGTTTCACACCAGTTATAGTTAGGAATTAGCATTTAAAAAACCTATTAAATTCACTGAAAAAACCAGAGGTTTCACACCAGTTATAGTTAGCTGGAAATTTTACTGACATAAAACCATTGAAATTCCCACGTTATAGGTAGTCGGACTCACTATAACTTGTGCATGCAATGCACTGCTGATGACATCACATATTACATCACTCATGACATGGTCAGTGACATCACTCATGACATCACTGATGACACCATCCAGTGAATGTATGTCTTTCTGAAAAATAAATATGTTTTATATATGTATATGTAAAGGTCGATGGAAGAATAAATGTTTAAATTATTGTCTTAATTAATGTATTTTTTTTTTAAATTGATTGGTTAACTGGCTTATTAAGTGTATCTTAGTGAATACATATATTAGCGAGTAATATTTAAATATTTAAATATATGTATCAGTGTTTCACTTTGTGTATAAGTGGCTGTATGGGTTGATGAGTAGCTAGATGTGTGTGTATATGGGTTATTATGTGTTTTTTAGTATCAGTATGAGTGTCTGTATAGTTTGGTGGGGGTGTTACTTAGCACATAGATGTATCAATGACTGACTCACTGTTTGTATGTTTTTTGAAAACTGCATATGTGCAGGACTGTATGAGTGGATGAGTGTGTATATGTGTGTGTTAGTGATTGAATGCCTGTCTCACTAGTGTGTTTATCAGTAACAAGATATATTTTAATCTAGTATATGTGAGTATTGATTTATATAAGTCAGTATATGTGTAAGTGAGAGATTGTAAGAGTTCCTGTTTAAATAAGTATGTGTTTCTATAAGTGATTGTTTAAGAGAGTACATATGTGTAAGTTTCCTTAGAAGTAAGGTGGTAGTGTGTGTAAATCTGTATATGCAAATAAATGGATGTTTATTAGTTTATTTGCATGTGTGAGTATATGTGTGAGTAACTTTTTGATGACTGTTGGTGTGTAACAGGATGAATAGGGGTATCACTACATATGATGAGTGAGTATATGTATGAGTGAATATATAAAACTGTTGGTGAATGTGTGAATTTGTATATAGATGGTGAAATTACTGAATTGGTTGTTGTAACTGGTATGGGTATATCCACTTTTTTGAAAATTTTAGTTTCTATTTTTGAATATGTGTTTCAAAGGTTACTTTACAGTGAGAGGAGGTCTGTCACTGTGTCACAAGGATGGTGTCATCAGTGATGTAATGAGTGATGTCACTGACCATGTCATGAGTGATGTAATATGTGATGTCATCAGCAGTGCATTGCATGCGCAAGTTATAGGGCGTCCGACTAACTATAACGTGGGAATTTCAATGGTTTTATGTCAGTAAAATTTCCAGCTAACTATAACTGGTGTGAAACCTCTGGTTTTTTTCAGTGAATTTAATGGGTTTTTTAAATGCTAATTCCTAACTATAACTGGTGTGAAACCTCTGGTTTTTTTGTGAATTTCAAAGGTTTTTTAAATGCTAATTCCTAACTATAACTGGTGTGAAACCTCTGGTTTTTTTCAGTGAATTTCATAGGTTTTTTAATGCAAATTTTTAACTTTTTATAGGGCTTCATACCTATGTACTTCTTAGTAAATTTCTAAGCTTCTTTTTTCAAAAATGTCTATAGCTGAGAAAGGTATGTTTTTATAAAAATGAACACTATAATGTATATTCTAATATAGAGCACCTCTCGCTTGATATTCCTTCCTCCAAAAGAAATCCAAAACCTCTCCAAGGGGAGGATTTTTTTTGTTAGTAATAAAAGACATCATAGCTTCAAATCTATGATTAAAATATCTGCAAACATTCACTGGATCCAAAGAACACAGTTCTCCAGGTGTTTTTAATTCTGTATTTGGTATGTTTCCATTTGCCTCTCGTACAAATTCAAGTAAGTCATCCCATGCATACTCAGCACAGCTAAGAGTGAGGAACCATGTAGGAGTTCCTAAGTTTCTTAGCATACATTTCAATTCTCCATGACGACGGAACCAATACTCATTGGTTCCACGTTGACATGCCATGAGATTGATTAGCTGAGATTCCAAAATACTATCTTGCAGATTTACTTTCTCCATAAAGTCCCTTGCAGAAACATTTTGCAAATGAGCTCCACTTTTTAGTATATGATTAACTGCATAAGAAAGCCCAGACAAATCACTTTCAAACAGTAGATGAAACAAATATGGAATGCATTGACGAAACCTTGGATCTTCAGCATATAATCTTAGAGTCCGGTATTCAGCTGCAGGAATTTGAACTGGTCGATCATCATATCGTCCACCACGACCTGTTGGAAATAATTGTGGAAAACAACGAGCTTCCAAACTTTCTTCCCATACACTAATGGGACTTCCTTTTGCTGCTTTCATTTGAAACAAGTCAATTGCATTTCCCATTACTTCTTTGGAATGCAAAGGATGAACAGTATAATGTTCATATATTTCTTCACTTCTAGACACATCAACTTTTTCAATTTGACCAACTGAACAATCACTGTCTTCTTCTGTAGCTGTTTCCTCTGCTCCAACACTTACATCTTTGTAGTACTCATTGTTTTTGACCAAATACAACGTTGCCTTTTTGACTTTTCTAACATCCACTAAATCTTGCCAGATTTTCTTACTCTTTGTCGGAACCCCATTAACTAGAATAACTAGAGGATCCTCTTCTACTCTTTCTACACCAATTGTATCAATATTTTTCTTTACATCTAGAGGCAAATAAACAACTCTTCCCTTTAATCCTCTCTGTAAATCTGATGGAGGCAATTTCCCTGTCTTAGGCTCCATGCGTACAATAGCCTGAAAAGGATGGACACATTGAATCAAAATAGATTCATAAGTATTTAGATCCATCAATTCAGAAGGAATATCTATCAACTGAAGATTATTATGAACTGCTCTAGCAGGCATTCTATTTTCATTTAATTTTTTTAAACAATAATTACAAATACGCTGATCAAAACTCAAATCAAAAGAATTCTCCACCAACAAATAACTTACAAAATCCTTCCATTCACTATTATTTTCCAATTCACATTTTGCATATAAATCAACTAACCTAGTCTGAATCTTATAATGAGTCCGTCGACAACACACACAAGTTAAATTAGGCCTTTCACTTGATTTCACCTTAAACTTGGTAATTTCCTCGTCAAACTTTTCTATACTTGAAATCTGTCCATTATCTTCCACATTACCATCCATTACTATATCTATTTCTACACTGTCCTTTTTGTTCCCAAAGTAACAAAACTCAATTTCTTCACAAATAGTCTTCACATCCACTTCAGATCCATGCAAAAGAGCACTGTTTAACTGTTTAAGCTTAAGTGCTGGACTTTTTGCATAATACAACTTTCTCACTAATTTCCTCTCCTTATTATGATGCACTGCTAACATCCTAAAATGATGAAAAACACTCTGACATACTTTTCTAGAAAGACAAGCTAGTGAATGCCCATGCAAACCTGTGCTTTCTCTCACTCTGCAAGGATCTAACTCTTGCAAGATCTTCATTTTTTGTTTGAGACTTTTCTTACTATATGTACGTAAGAAATTTCGAAGCAAATCGATTGAATCCTGTCGCACACTACAAATACTACTGCACCTCCATGTGTACACTGGACCCTTAGTACGTCTCCCTAAAACTTCATCAGCTAACACCTCTTCTGCATCTCTAGATACAAGTTTCTCTTTTTCCATCACACAACCATCTTTCACCTCATATGCTCGACCACTGGTGTCAACTGCATGCACCAAATCATTTCCTGAAAGTAACTCCCCTCATTGAAAAACGGCTCAGAACTTGAACTATGCATCCATTCACCAGAAAATACATCACAAAAATGACTCCGATTAATAATTCTTTTCCATCTACTGTTCGATTTGAAAACATCAATTGCCTTATTAAGTATCCTAATTCTATTGATTATTAAAATAAATAATTTTTTCTTAACTTCAAAAGCCTGATCAACAATCTTTTCTACACTTTTCTTTTTCTTGTAAAAAGCAGCTCTCAGTTTACTTTTCTTATCATTTTTTAGCAAATTTAAAACTACCCTATTGCGAAACATTTGCCTACGAATGTCCCTAAATAGATTTACCCTTCTATTGCTATCCATTCTCTTCTCTCCTGCTCCAATCGAGACATTTTTTGTGGGCCTCTCCTTCCTTTTTAGATTTTTTTTTTTTTTGTTTTTGTTTTTTTTTGTTTTTTTTTGTTTTTTAAAACCTTTATTTGCGAAATGCACATTACACAGCGTCTGCCTACAACCCCACGGGGCCGGCCGCTATGACATAGAACAAAAGGATAAAAAAGGGGAAAAAGGGGACAGTACGCCGTTAAAGCAGTCTCTAGGCGTACATTACCGTGTGGAACATAGAACCATATCAAAAGGATAAAAAAAGGTTTAATTTTATGATTTTGTCGAAAAAAACAACAACACACAAA